>NC_079190.1:241273746-241873746 GCF_029499605.1 Hyla sarda
CCACCCAAATAACAGTGTTGCCACGGGAAGGGGGTAAATCAGTAATAAAATCCATACCAATCAGAGACCAAGGCTGTTCGGGGACAGGCAGAGGATGAAGAAAACCAGCGGGCTTCTGGCGAGGAGTCTTATCCCGGGCACAGATAGTGCAGGCTCGCACAAAGTCCACAACATCCGACTCCAGAGTCGGCCACCAATAGAAGCGGGAGATGAGTTGCACAGATTTCTTGATACCCGCATGACCTGCGAGATGGGAGGAGTGACCCCATTTGAGGATTCCGAGGCGTTGGCGAGGAGAAACAAAGGTCTTTCCTGGAGGAGTCTGCCTGATGGAGGCAGGAGAAGTGGAGATCAGGCAGTCAGGTGGAATGATGTGTTGCGGAGAGAGTTCGACTTCTGAGGCATCCGAGGAACGAGAGAGAGCATCGGCCCTAATGTTCTTATCGGCAGGACGAAAGTGAATCTCAAAATTAAATCGGGCAAAGAACAGAGACCACCGGGCCTGGCGAGGATTCAGCCGTTGGGCAGACTGGAGGTAGGAGAGGTTCTTGTGGTCGGTGTAGATAATAACAGGAGAACTTGATCCCTCCAGCAGATGCCTCCATTCCTCAAGTGCTAATTTGATGGCTAGAAGCTCTCGATCCCCGATGGAGTAGTTCCTCGAGAAAAAAGGTCCTAGAGAAAAAACCACAAGTGACAGCATGCCCGGAAGAATTTTTTTGTAGAAGAACAGCTCCAGCTCCCACTGAGGAGGCATCAACCTCCAATAGGAAGGGTTTGGAAGGGTCAGGTCTGGAGAGGACGGGAGCCGAAGAAAAGGCAGACTTGAGTCGTTTAAAGGCGTCTTCTGCTTGAGGAGGCCAGGACTTGGGATCAGCATTTTTTTTGGTTAAAGCCACGATAGGAGCCACAATGGTAGAAAAATGTGGAATAAATTGCCTGTAATAATTGGCGAACCCCAAAAAGCGTTGGATAGCACGGAGTCCGGAGGGGCGTGGCCAATCTAAGACGGCAGAGAGTTTGTCTGGATCCATCTGTAGTCCCTGGCCAGAGACCAAATATCCTAGAAAAGGAAGAGATTGGCATTCAAACAGACATTTCTCAATTTTGGCATAGAGTTGGTTGTCACGAAGTCTCTGAAGAACCATACGGACATGCTGGCGGTGTTCTTCTAGATTGGCAGAAAAAATTAGGATATCGTCCAGATATACAACAACACAGGAGTATAACAAATCACGAAAAATTTCATTGACAAAGTCTTGGAAGACGGCAGGGGCGTTGCACAGTCCAAAGGGCATGACCAGATACTCAAAGTGTCCATCTCTGGTGTTAAATGCCGTTTTCCACTCGTCCCCCTCTCTGATGCGGATGAGGTTATAGGCGCCTCTTAAGTCCAATTTAGTGAAGATGTGGGCACCTTGGAGGCGATCAAAGAGTTCAGAGATGAGGGGTAAGGGGTAGCGGTTCTTAACCGTGATTTTATTAAGACCGCGGTAGTCAATGCAAGGACGTAGGGAGCCATCTTTTTTGGACACAAAGAAAAATCCGGCTCCGGCAGGAGAGGAGGATTTACGGATAAAGCCCTTTTTTAGATTCTCCTGGACGTATTCGGACATGGCAAGAGTCTCTGGGGCAGAGAGAGGATAAATTCTGCCCCGGGGTGGAGTAGTGCCCGGGAGGAGGTCGATAGGGCAATCATAAGGCCTGTGAGGAGGTAGAGTCTCAGCTTGTTTTTTGCAGAAAACATCCGCAAAGTCCATATAGGCCTTAGGGAGACCGGTTACTGGAGGAACCACAGAGTTACGGCAAGGGTTACTGGGAACCGGTTTTAGACAGTTCTTGGAACAAGAGGACCCCCAACTCTTGATCTCCCCAGTGGACCAATCCAGGGTAGGGGAATGAAGTTGAAGCCAGGGAAGTCCAAGGAGAATTTCCGAGGTGCAATTGGGGAGGACCAAAAGTTCAATCCTCTCATGATGAGATCCGATGCTCATAAGAAAGGGCTCCGTGCGGAAACGTATGGTACAGTCCAATCTTTCATTATTTACACAATTGATGTAGAGGGGTCTGGCGAGACTGGTCACCGGGATGTTGAACCTGTTGACGAGAGAGGCCAAAATAAAATTTCCTGCAGATCCTGAGTCCAAGAAGGCCACTGTAGAGAAGGAGAAGGCAGAGGCAGACATCCGCACAGGCACAGTAAGACGTGGAGAAGCAGAGTAGACATCAAGGACTGTCTCACCATTGTGCGGAGTCAGCGTACGTCTTTCCAGGCGAGGAGGACGGATAGGACAATCTCTCAGGAAGTGTTCGGTACTAGCACAGTACAGGCAGAGGTTCTCCATACGGCGTCGTGTCCTCTCTTGAGGTGTCAGGCGAGACCGGTCGACCTGCATAGCCTCCACGGCGGGAGGCACAGGAACAGATTGCAGGGGACCAGAGGAGAGAGGAGCCGAGGAGAAGAAACGCCTCGTGCGAACAGAGTCCATATCTTGGCGGAGTTCCTGACGCCTTTCGGAAAAACGCATGTCAATGCGAGTGGCTAGGTGAATAAGTTCATGTAGATTAGCAGGAATTTCTCGTGCGGCCAGAACATCTTTAATGTTGCTGGATAGGCCTTTTTTGAAGGTCGCGCAGAGGGCCTCATTATTCCAGGACAATTCTGAAGCAAGAGTACGGAATTGTACGGCATACTCGCCAACGGAAGAATTACCCTGGACCAGGTTCAACAGGGCAGTCTCAGCAGAAGAGGCTCGGGCAGGTTCCTCAAAGACACTTCGGATTTCCGAGAAGAAGGAGTGTACAGAGGCAGTGACGGGGTCATTGCGGTCCCAGAGCGGTGTGGCCCATGACAGGGCTTTTCCGGACAGAAGGCTGACTACGAAAGCCACCTTAGACCTTTCAGTGGGAAACAGGTCCGACATCATCTCCAGATGCAGGGAACATTGGGAAAGAAAGCCACGGCAAAACTTAGAGTCCCCATCAAATTTATCCGGCAAGGATAAGCGTATCCCAGGAGCGGCCACTCGCTGCGGAGGAGGTGCAGGAGCTGGCGGAGGAGATGACTGCTGAAGCTGAGGTAGTAACTGTTGTAGCATAACGGTCAGTTGAGACAGCTGTTGGCCTTGTTGCGCTATCTGTTGTGACTGCTGGGCGACCACCGTGGTGAGGTCAGCGACAACGGGCAGAGGAACTTCAGCGGGATCCATGGCCGGATCTACTGTCACGATGCCGGCTGGCAGGTAGTGGATCCTCTGTGCCAGAGAGGGATTGGCGTGGACCGTGCTAGTGGACCGGTTCTAAGCCACTACTGGTTTTCACCAGAGCCCGCCGCAAAGCGGGATGGTCTTGCTGCGGCGGTAGTGACCAGGTCGTATCCACTAGCAACGGCTCACCTCTCTGGCTGCTGAAGATAGGCGCGGTACAAGGGAGTAGGCAAAAGCAAGGTCGGACGTAGCAGAAGGTCGGGGCAGGCAGCAAGGATCGTAGTCAGGGGCAACGGCAGAAGGTCTGGAAACACAGGCAAGGAACACACAAGGAACGCTTTCACTGGCACTAAGGCAACAAGATCCGGCAAGGGAGTGCAGGGGAAGTGAGGTGATATAGGGAAGTGCACAGGTGAACACACTAATTGGGACCACTGCGCCAATCAGCGGCGCAGTGGCCCTTTAAATCGCAGAGACCCGGCGCGCGCGCGCCCTAGGGAGCGGGGCCGCGCGCGCCGGGACAGAACAGACGGAGAGCGAGTCAGGTAGGGGAGCCGGGGTGCGCATCGCGAGCGGGCGCTACCCGCATCGCGAATCGCATCCCGGCTGGCAGCGGAATCGCAGCGCCCCGGGTCAGAGGACGTGACCGGAGCGCTGCCGCGGGGAGAGTGAAGCGAGCGCTCCGGGGAGGAGCGGGGACCCGGAGCGCTCGGCGTAACAGTCCTCCCCCTTCACTCATAGAAATCACCCCCGTCCGTGCAGTATGTCCTTCCCCTTCACTCATAGAAATCACCCCCAGTCCGTGCAGTATGTCCTCCCCTTCACTCATAGAAATCACCCCCAGTCCGTGCAGTATGTCCTCCCCCTTCACTCATAGAAATCATCCCCAGTCCGTGCAGTATGTTCTCCCCCTTTACTCATAGAAATCATCCCCAGCCCGTGCAGTATGTCCTTCCCCTTCACTCATAGAAATCATCCCCAGCCCATGCAGTATGTCCTCCCCCTTCACTCATAGAAATAACCCCCAGCCCGTGCAGTATGTCCTCCCCCTTCACTCATAGAAATCACCCCCAGTCCGTGCAGTATGTCCTCCCCCTTCACTCATAGAAATCACCCCCAGTCCGTGCAGTATGTCCTTCCCCTTCACTCATAGAAATCATCCCCAGCCCGTGCAGTATGTCCTTCCCCTTCACTCATAGAAATCATCCCCAGCCCGTGCAGTATGTCTTCCCCCTTCACTCATAGAAATCACCCCCAGCCCGTGCAGTATGTCCTCCCCCTTCACTCATAGAAATCACCCCCGTCCGTGCAGTATGTCCTTCCCCTTCACTCATAGAAATCACCCCCAGTCCGTGCAGTATGTCCTCCCCTTCACTCATAGAAATCACCCCCAGTCCGTGCAGTATGTCCTCCCCCTTTACTCATAGAAATCATCCCCAGCCCGTGCAGTATGTCCTTCCCCTTCACTCATAGAAATCATCCCCAGCCCATGCAGTATGTCCTCCCCCTTCACTCATAGAAATCACCCCCAGCCCGTGCAGTATTTCCTTCCCCTTCACTCATAGAAATCACCCCCAGTCCGTGCAGTATGTCCTCCCCTTCACTCATGGAAATCACCCCCAGTCCATGCAGTATGTCCTCCCCCTTCACTCATAGAAATCATCCCCAGTCCGTGCAGTATGTTCTCCCCCTTTACTCATAGAAATCATCCCCAGCCCGTGCAGTATGTCCTTCCCCTTCACTCATAGAAATCATCCCCAGCCCGTGCAGTATGTCCTCCCCCTTCACTCATAGAAATCAACCCCAGTCCGTGCAGTATGTCCTCCCCCTTCGCTCATAGAAATCATCCCCAGTCCGTGCAGTATGTCCTCCCCCTTCGCTCATAGAAATCTCCCCCAGCCCGTGCAGTATGTCCTCCACCTTCACTCATAGAAATCATCCCCAGTCCGTGCAGTATTTCCTCCTCCTTCACTCATAGAAATCATCCCCAGCCCGTGCAGTATGTCCTCCCCCTTCACTCATAGAAATCACCCCCAGCCCGTGCAGTATGTCCTCCCCCTTCACTCATAGAAATCATCCCCAGTCCGTGCAGTATGTTCTCCCCCTTCACTCATAGAAATCATCCCCAGTCCGTGCAGTATGTTCTCCCCCTTCACTCATAGAAATCATCCCCAGCCCGTGCAGTATGTCCTCCCCCTTCACTCATAGAAATCACCCCCAGCCCGTGCAGTATGTCCTCCCCCTTCACTCATAGAAATCACCCCCAGTCCCTGCAGTATGTCCTTCCCCTTCACTCATAGAAATCACCCCCAGTCCGTGCAGTATGTCCTCCCCTTCACTCATGGAAATCACCCCCAGTCCGTGCAGTATGTCCTTCCCCTTCACTCATAGAAATCATGCCCAGTCTGTGCATTATGTCCTCCCCCTTCACTCATAGAAATCACCCCCAGTCCGTGCAGTATGTTCTCCCCCTTCACTCATAGAAATCACCCCAGCCCGTGCAGTATGTCCTCCGCCTTCACTCATGGAAATCATCCCCAGCCCGTGCAGTATGTCCTCCCCCTTCGCTCATAGAAATTATCCCCAGTCCATGCAGTATGTCCTTCCCCTTCGTTCATAGAAATCACCCCCAGTCCGTGCAGTATGTCCTCCCCCTTCACTTATAGAAATCATCCCCAGTCTGTGCAGTATGTCCTCCCCCTTCACTCATAGAAATCATCCCCAGCCCGTGCAGTATGTCCTCCGCCTTCACTCATGGAAATCATCCCCAGCCCGTGCAGTATGTCCTCCCCCTTCGCTCATAGAAATTATCCCCAGTCCGTGCAGTATGTCCTTCCCCTTCGCTCATAGATATCACCCCCAGTCCGTGCAGTATGTCCTCCCCCTTCACTGATAGAAATCATCCCCAGTCTGTGCAGTATGTCCTCCCCCTTCACTCATAGAAATCATCCCCAGTCCGTGCAGTATTTCCTCCCCCTTCACTCATAGAAATCATCCCCAGTCCGTGCAGTATGTCCTCCCCCTTCACTCATAGAAATCATCCCCAGTCTGTGCAGTATGTCCTCCCCCTTCACTCATAGAAATCATCCCCAGTCCGTGCAGAATGTCCTCCCCCTTCACTCATAGAAATCACCCCCAGCCCGTGCAGTATGTCCTCCACCTTCACTCATAGAAATCATCCCCAGTCCGTGCAGTATGTCCTCCCCCTTCACTCATAGAAATCATCCCCAGCCCGTGCAGTATGTCCTCCCCCTTCACTCATAGAAATCACCCCCAGTCCGTGCAGTATGTCCTTCCCCTTCACTCATAGAAATTATCCCCAGCCCGTGCAGTATGTCCTTCCCCTTCACTCATAGAAATCATCCCCAGCCCGTGCAGTATGTCTTCCCCCTTCACTCATAGAAATCACCCCCAGCCCGTGCAGTATGTCCTCCCCCTTCACTCATAGAAATCACCCCCGTCTGTGCAGTATGTCCTTCCCCTTCACTCATAGAAATCACCCCCAGTCCGTGCAGTATGTCCTCCCCTTCACTCATAGAAATCACCCCCAGTCCGTGCAGTATGTCCTCCCCCTTTACTCATAGAAATCATCCCCAGCCCGTGCAGTATGTCCTTCCCCTTCACTCATAGAAATCATCCCCAGCCCATGCAGTATGTCCTCCCCCTTCACTCATAGAAATCACCCCCAGCCCGTGCAGTATTTCCTTCCCCTTCACTCATAGAAATCACCCCCAGTCCGTGCAGTATGTCCTCCCCTTCACTCATGGAAATCACCCCCAGTCCGTGCAGTATGTCCTCCCCCTTCACTCAAAGAAATCATCCCCAGTCCGTGCAGTATGTTCTCCCCCTTTACTCATAGAAATCATCCCCAGCCCGTGCAGTATGTCCTTCCCCTTCACTCATAGAAATCATCCCCAGCCCATGCAGTATGTCCTCCCCCTTCACTCATAGAAATCACCCCCAGCCCGTGCAGTATGTCCTCCCCCTTCACTCATAGAAATCACCCCCAGTCCGTGCAGTATGTCCTCCCCCTTCACTCATAGAAATCACCCCCAGTCCGTGCAGTATGTCCTTCCCCTTCACTCATAGAAATCATCCCCAGCCCGTGCAGTATGTCCTTCCCCTTCACTCATAGAAATCATCCCCAGCCCGTGCAGTATGTCTTCCCCCTTCACTCATAGAAATCACCCCCAGCCCGTGCAGTATGTCCTCCCCCTTCACTCATAGAAATCACCCCCGTCCGTGCAGTATGTCCTTCCCCTTCACTCATAGAAATCACCCCCAGTCCGTGCAGTATGTCCTCCCCTTCACTCATAGAAATCACCCCCAGTCCGTGCAGTATGTCCTCCCCCTTTACTCATAGAAATCATCCCCAGCCCGTGCAGTATGTCCTTCCCCTTCACTCATAGAAATCATCCCCAGCCCATGCAGTATGTCCTCCCCCTTCACTCATAGAAATCACCCCCAGCCCGTGCAGTATTTCCTTCCCCTTCACTCATAGAAATCACCCCCAGTCCGTGCAGTATGTCCTCCCCTTCACTCATGGAAATCACCCCCAGTCCGTGCAGTATGTCCTTCCCCTTCACTCATAGAAATCATGCCCAGTCTGTGCAGTATGTCCTCCCCCTTCACTCATAGAAATCACCCCCAGTCCGTGCAGTATGTCCTCCCCCTTCACTCATAGAAATCACCCCCAGTACGTGCGGTATGTCCTTCCCCTTCACTCATAGAAATCATGCCCAGTCTGTGCAGTATGTCCTCCCCCTTCACTCATAGAAATCACCCCCAGTCCGTGCAGTATGTCCTCCCCCTTCACTCATAGAAATCATCCCCAGCCCGTGCAGTATGTCCTCCCCCTTCACTCATAGAAATCATCCCCAGTCTGTGCAGTATGTCCTCCCCCTTCACTCATAGAAATCATCCCCAGTCCGTGCAGTATGTCCTCCCCCTTCACTCATAGAAATCATCCCCAGTCCATACAGTATTTCCTCCCCCTTCACTCTTAGAAATCATCCCCAGCCTGTGCAGTATGTCCTCCCCCTTCACTCATAGAAATCACCCCCAGTCCGTGCAGTATGTCCTCCCCTTCACTCATGGAAATCACCCCCAGTCCGTGCAGTATGTCCTTCCCCTTCACTCATAGAAATCACCCCCAGTCCGTGCAGTATGTCCTTCCCCTTCACTCATAGAAATCATCCCCGTCCGTGCAGTATGTCCTTCCCCTTCACTCATAGAAATCACCCCCAGTCCGTGCAGTATGTCCTCCCCTTCAGTCATAGAAATCATCCCCAGCCCGTGCAGTATGTCTTCCCCCTTCACTCATAGAAATCACCCCCAGCCCGTGCAGTATGTCCTCCCCCTTCACTCATAGAAATCACCCCCGTCCGTGCAGTATGTCCTTCCCCTTCACTCATAGAAATCACCCCCAGTCCGTGCAGTATGTCCTCCCCTTCACTCATAGAAATCACCCCCAGTCCGTGCAGTATGTCCTCCCCCTTTACTCATAGAAATCATCCCCAGCCCGTGCAGTATGTCCTTCCCCTTCACTCATAGAAATCATCCCCAGCCCATGCAGTATGTCCTCCCCCTTCACTCATAGAAATCACCCCCAGCCCGTGCAGTATTTCCTTCCCCTTCACTCATAGAAATCACCCCCAGTCCGTGCAGTATGTCCTCCCCTTCACTCATGGAAATCACCCCCAGTCCGTGCAGTATGTCCTTCCCCTTCACTCATAGAAATCATGCCCAGTCTGTGCAGTATGTCCTCCCCCTTCACTCATAGAAATCACCCCCAGTCCGTGCAGTATGTCCTCCCCCTTCACTCATAGAAATCACCCCCAGTCCGTGCAGTATGTCCTTCCCCTTCACTCATAGAAATCATGCCCAGTCTGTGCAGTATGTCCTCCCCCTTTACTCATAGAAATCATCCCCAGCCCGTGCAGTATGTCCTTCCCCTTCACTCATAGAAATCATCCCCAGCCCATGCAGTATGTCCTCCCCCTTCACTCATAGAAATCACCCCCAGCCCGTGCAGTATTTCCTTCCCCTTCACTCATAGAAATCACCCCCAGTCCGTGCAGTATGTCCTCCCCTTCACTCATGGAAATCACCCCCAGTCCGTGCAGTATGTCCTTCCCCTTCACTCATAGAAATCATGCCCAGTCTGTGCAGTATGTCCTCCCCCTTCACTCATAGAAATCACCCCCAGTCCGTGCAGTATGTCCTCCCCCTTCACTCATAGAAATCACCCCCAGTCCGTGCAGTATGTCCTTCCCCTTCACTCATAGAAATCATGCCCAGTCTGTGCATTATGTCCTCCCCCTTCACTCATAGAAATCACCCCCAGTCCGTGCAGTATGTTCTCCCCCTTCACTCATAGAAATCACCCCAGCCCGTGCAGTATGTCCTCCGCCTTCACTCATGGAAATCATCCCCAGCCCGTGCAGTATGTCCTCCCCCTTCGCTCATAGAAATTATCCCCAGTCCATGCAGTATGTCCTTCCCCTTCGTTCATAGAAATCACCCCCAGTCCGTGCAGTATGTCCTCCCCCTTCACTTATAGAAATCATCCCCAGTCTGTGCAGTATGTCCTCCCCCTTCACTCATAGAAATCATCCCCAGCCCGTGCAGTATGTCCTCCGCCTTCACTCATGGAAATCATCCCCAGCCCGTGCAGTATGTCCTCCCCCTTCGCTCATAGAAATTATCCCCAGTCCGTGCAGTATGTCCTTCCCCTTCGCTCATAGATATCACCCCCAGTCCGTGCAGTATGTCCTCCCCCTTCACTGATAGAAATCATCCCCAGTCTGTGCAGTATGTCCTCCCCCTTCACTCATAGAAATCATCCCCAGTCCGTGCAGTATTTCCTCCCCCTTCACTCATAGAAATCATCCCCAGTCCGTGCAGTATGTCCTCCCCCTTCACTCATAGAAATCATCCCCAGTCTGTGCAGTATGTCCTCCCCCTTCACTCATAGAAATCATCCCCAGTCCGTGCAGAATGTCCTCCCCCTTCACTCATAGAAATCACCCCCAGCCCGTGCAGTATGTCCTCCACCTTCACTCATAGAAATCATCCCCAGTCCGTGCAGTATGTCCTCCCCCTTCACTCATAGAAATCATCCCCAGCCCGTGCAGTATGTCCTCCCCCTTCACTCATAGAAATCACCCCCAGTCCGTGCAGTATGTCCTTCCCCTTCACTCATAGAAATCATCCCCAGCCCGTGCAGTATGTCCTTCCCCTTCACTCATAGAAATCATCCCCAGCCCGTGCAGTATGTCTTCCCCCTTCACTCATAGAAATCACCCCCAGCCCGTGCAGTATGTCCTCCCCCTTCACTCATAGAAATCACCCCCGTCTGTGCAGTATGTCCTTCCCCTTCACTCATAGAAATCACCCCCAGTCCGTGCAGTATGTCCTCCCCTTCACTCATAGAAATCACCCCCAGTCCGTGCAGTATGTCCTCCCCCTTTACTCATAGAAATCATCCCCAGCCCGTGCAGTATGTCCTTCCCCTTCACTCATAGAAATCATCCCCAGCCCATGCAGTATGTCCTCCCCCTTCACTCATAGAAATCACCCCCAGCCCGTGCAGTATTTCCTTCCCCTTCACTCATAGAAATCACCCCCAGTCCGTGCAGTATGTCCTCCCCTTCACTCATGGAAATCACCCCCAGTCCGTGCAGTATGTCCTCCCCCTTCACTCATAGAAATCATCCCCAGTCCGTGCAGTATGTTCTCCCCCTTTACTCATAGAAATCATCCCCAGCCCGTGCAGTATGTCCTTCCCCTTCA
Organism: Hyla sarda; assembly: GCF_029499605.1. Classification (NCBI taxonomy): domain Eukaryota; kingdom Metazoa; phylum Chordata; class Amphibia; order Anura; family Hylidae; genus Hyla; species Hyla sarda. Next base: position 241,284,747 of record NC_079190.1, read on the forward strand.
CTCATAGAAATCATCCCCAGCCCATGCAGTATGTCCTCCCCCTTCACTCATAGAAATCACCCCCAGCCCGTGCAGTATGTCCTCCCCCTTCACTCATAGAAATCACCCCCAGTCCGTGCAGTATGTCCTCCCCCTTCACTCATAGAAATCACCCCCAGTCCGTGCAGTATGTCCTTCCCCTTCACTCATAGAAATCATCCCCAGCCCGTGCAGTATGTCCTTCCCCTTCACTCATAGAAATCATCCCCAGCCCGTGCAGTATGTCTTCCCCCTTCACTCATAGAAATCACCCCCAGCCCGTGCAGTATGTCCTCCCCCTTCACTCATAGAAATCACCCCCGTCCGTGCAGTATGTCCTTCCCCTTCACTCATAGAAATCACCCCCAGTCCGTGCAGTATGTCCTCCCCTTCACTCATAGAAATCACCCCCAGTCCGTGCAGTATGTCCTCCCCCTTTACTCATAGAAATCATCCCCAGCCCGTGCAGTATGTCCTTCCCCTTCACTCATAGAAATCATCCCCAGCCCATGCAGTATGTCCTCCCCCTTCACTCATAGAAATCACCCCCAGCCCGTGCAGTATTTCCTTCCCCTTCACTCATAGAAATCACCCCCAGTACGTGCGGTATGTCCTTCCCCTTCACTCATAGAAATCATGCCCAGTCTGTGCAGTATGTCCTCCCCCTTCACTCATAGAAATCACCCCCAGTCCGTGCAGTATGTCCTCCCCCTTCACTCATAGAAATCATCCCCAGCCCGTGCAGTATGTCCTCCCCCTTCACTCATAGAAATCATCCCCAGTCTGTGCAGTATGTCCTCCCCCTTCACTCATAGAAATCATCCCCAGTCCGTGCAGTATGTCCTCCCCCTTCACTCATAGAAATCATCCCCAGTCCATACAGTATTTCCTCCCCCTTCACTCTTAGAAATCATCCCCAGCCTGTGCAGTATGTCCTCCCCCTTCACTCATAGAAATCACCCCCAGTCCGTGCAGTATGTCCTCCCCTTCACTCATGGAAATCACCCCCAGTCCGTGCAGTATGTCCTTCCCCTTCACTCATAGAAATCACCCCCAGTCCGTGCAGTATGTCCTTCCCCTTCACTCATAGAAATCATCCCCGTCCGTGCAGTATGTCCTTCCCCTTCACTCATAGAAATCACCCCCAGTCCGTGCAGTATGTCCTCCCCTTCAGTCATAGAAATCATCCCCAGCCCGTGCAGTATGTCTTCCCCCTTCACTCATAGAAATCACCCCCAGCCCGTGCAGTATGTCCTCCCCCTTCACTCATAGAAATCACCCCCGTCCGTGCAGTATGTCCTTCCCCTTCACTCATAGAAATCACCCCCAGTCCGTGCAGTATGTCCTCCCCTTCACTCATAGAAATCACCCCCAGTCCGTGCAGTATGTCCTCCCCCTTTACTCATAGAAATCATCCCCAGCCCGTGCAGTATGTCCTTCCCCTTCACTCATAGAAATCATCCCCAGCCCATGCAGTATGTCCTCCCCCTTCACTCATAGAAATCACCCCCAGCCCGTGCAGTATTTCCTTCCCCTTCACTCATAGAAATCACCCCCAGTCCGTGCAGTATGTCCTCCCCTTCACTCATGGAAATCACCCCCAGTCCGTGCAGTATGTCCTTCCCCTTCACTCATAGAAATCATGCCCAGTCTGTGCAGTATGTCCTCCCCCTTCACTCATAGAAATCACCCCCAGTCCGTGCAGTATGTCCTCCCCCTTCACTCATAGAAATCACCCCCAGTCCGTGCAGTATGTCCTTCCCCTTCACTCATAGAAATCATGCCCAGTCTGTGCAGTATGTCCTCCCCCTTCACTCATAGAAATCACCCCCAGTCCGTGCAGTATGTCCTCCCCCTTCACTCATAGAAATCATCCCCAGCCCGTGCAGTATGTCCTCCCCCTTCACTCATAGAAATCATCCCCAGTCTGTGCAGTATGTCCTCCCCCTTCACTCATAGAAATCATCCCCAGTCCGTGCAGTATGTCCTCCCCCTTCACTCATAGAAATCATCCCCAGTCCATACAGTATTTCCTCCCCCTTCACTCTTAGAAATCATCCCCAGCCTGTGCAGTATGTCCTCCCCCTTCACTCATAGAAATCATCCCCAGTCCGTGCAGTATGTCCTCCTCCTTCACTTATAGAAATCACCCCCAGTCCGTGCAGTATGTTCTCCCCCTTCACTCATAGAAATCATCCCCAGTCCGTGCAGTATGTCCTCCCCTTCACTCATAGAAGTCATCCCCAGTCCGTGCAGTATGTCCTCCCCCTTCACTCATAGAAATCATCCCCAGCCCGTGCAGTATGTCCTCCCCCTTCACTCATAGAAATCATCCCCAGTCGGTGCAGTATGTTCTCCCCCTTCACTCATAGAAATCACCCCAGCCCGTGCAGTATGTCCTCCCCCTTCACTTATAGAAATCATCCCCAGCCTGTGCAGTATGTCCCCCTCCTTCACTCATAGAAATCACCCCCAGCCCGTGCAGTATGTCCTCCCCCTTCACTCATAGAAATCATCCCCAGTCCGTGCAGTATGTCCTCCTCCTTCACTCATAGAAATCACCCCCAGTCCGTGCAGTATGTTCTCCCCCTTCACTCATAGAAATCACCCCAGCCCGTGCAGTATGTCCTCCCCCTTCACTCATAGAAATCACCCCAGCCCGTGCAGTATGTCCTCCCCCTTCACTCATAGAAATCATCCCCAGTCCGTGCAGTATGTTCTCCCCCTTCACTCATAGAAATCATCCCCAGCCCGTGCAGTATGTCCTTCCCCTTCACTCATAGAAATCACCCCAGCCCGTGCAGTATGTCCTCCCCCTTCACTCATAGAAATCACCCCAGCCCGTGCAGTATGTCCTCCCCCTTCACTCACAGAAATCATCCCCAGCCCGTGCAGTATGTCCTTCCCCTTCACTCATAGAAATCACCCCAGCCCGTGCAGTATGTCCTCCCCCTTCACTCATAGAAATCATCCCCAGCCTGTGCAGTATGTCCTTCCCCTTCACTCATAGAAATCACCCCAGCCCGTGCAGTATGTCCTCCCCCTTCACTTATAGAAATCATCCCCAGCCTGTGCAGTATGTCCCCCTCCTTCACTCATAGAAATCACCCCCAGCCCGTGCAGTATGTCCTCCCCCTTCACTCATAGAAATCATCCCCAGTCCGTGCAGTATGTCCTCCTCCTTCACTCATAGAAATCACCCCCAGTCCGTGCAGTATGTTCTCCCCCTTCACTCATAGAAATCACCCCAGCCCGTGCAGTATGTCCTCCCCCTTCACTCATAGAAATCACCCCAGCCCGTGCAGTATGTCCTCCCCGTTCACTCATAGAAATCATCCCCAGTCCGTGCAGTATGTCCTCCCCCTTCACTCATAGAAATCATCCCCAGTCCGTGCAGTATGTTCTCCCCCTTCACTCATAGAAATCATCCCCAGCCCGTGCAGTATGTCCTCCCCCTTCACTCATAGAAATCATCCCCAGTCCGTGCAGTATGTTCTCCCCCTTCACTCATAGAAATCATCCCCAGCCCGTGCAGTATGTCCTCCCCCTTCACTCATAGAAATCACCCCAGCCCGTGCAGTATGTCCTCCCCCTTCACTCATAGAAATCATCCCCAGCCCGTGCAGTATGTCCTCCCCCTTCACTCATAGAAATCATCCCCAGTCCGTGCAGTATGTTCTCCCCCTTCACTCATAGAAATCATCCCCAGCCCGTGCAGTATGTCCTTCCCCTTCACTCATAGAAATCACCCCAGCCCGTGCAGTATGTCCTCCCCCCTCACTCATAGAAATCACCCCAGCCCGTGCAGTATGTCCTCCCCCTTCACTCATAGAAATCATCCCCAGCCCGTGCAGTATGTTCTCCCCCTTCACTCATAGAAATCACCCCAGCCCGTGCAGTATGTCCTCCCCCTTCACTCATAGAAATCACCCCAGCCCGTGCAGTATGTCCTCCCCGTTCACTCATAGAAATCATCCCCAGTCCGTGCAGTATGTCCTCCCCCTTCACTCATAGAAATCATCCCCAGTCCGTGCAGTATGTTCTCCCCCTTCACTCATAGAAATCATCCCCAGCCCGTGCAGTATGTCCTCCCCCTTCACTCATAGAAATCACCCCCAGTCTGTGCAGTATGTCCTCCCCCTTCACTCATAGAAATCATCCCCAGTCCGTGCAGTATGTCCTCCCCCTTCACTCATAGAAATCATCCCCAGTCCGTGCAGTATGTTCTCCCCCTTCACTCATAGAAATCATCCCCAGCCCGTGCAGTATGTCCTTCCCCTTCACTCATAGAAATCACCCCAGCCCGTGCAGTATGTCCTCCCCCTTCACTCATAGAAATCATCCCCAGCCTGTGCAGTATGTCCTCCTCCTTCACTCATAGAAATCACCCCCAGCCCGTGCAGTATGTCCTCCCCCTTCACTCATAGAAATCATCCCCAGTCCGTGCAGTATGTCCTCCTCCTTCACTCATAGAAATCACCCCCAGTCCGTGCAGTATGTTCTCCCCCTTCACTCATAGAAATCACCCCAGCCCGTGCAGTATGTCCTCCCCCTTCACTCATAGAAATCACCCCAGCCGGTGCAGTATGTCCTCCCCGTTCACTCATAGAAATCATCCCCAGTCCGTGCAGTATGTCCTCCCCCTTCACTCATAGAAATCACCCCCAGCCCGTGCAGTATGTCCTCCCCCTTCACTCATAGAAATCACAAACACAGCCCGTGCAGTATGTCCTCCCCCTTCACTCATAGAAATCACCCCCCGTCCGTGCAGTATGTCCTTCCCCTTCACTCATAGAAATCACCCCCAGTCCGTGCAGTATGTCCTCCCCTTCACTCATAGAAATCACCCCCAGTCCGTGCAGTATGTCCTTTCCCTTCACTCATAGAAATCATGCCCAGTCTGTGCAGTATGTCCTCCCCCTTCACTCATAGAAATCCCCCCCAGTCCGTGCAGTATGTTCTCCCCCTTCACTCATAGAAATCACCCCAGCCCGTGCAGTATGTCCTCCCCCTTCACTCATAGAAATCATCCCCAGCCCGTGTAGTATGTCCTCCCCCTTCACTCATAGAAATTATCCCCAGTCTGTGCAGTATGTCCTTCCCCTTCACTCATAGAAATCACCCCCAGTCCTTGCAGTATGTCCTCCCCCTTCACTCATAGAAATCATCCCCAGCCCGTGCAGTATGTCCTCCCCCTTCACTCATAGAAATGATCCCCAGTCCGTGCAGTATGTCCTCCCCCTTCACTCATAGAAATCATCCCCAGTCCGTGCAGTATGTCCTCCCCCTTCACTCATAGAAATCATCCCCAGTCCATACAGTATTTCCTCCCCCTTCACTCATAGAAATCATCCCCAGTCCATACAGTATGTCCTCCCCCTTCACTCATAGAAATCATCCCCAGTCCGTGTAGTATGTCCTCCCCCTTCACTCATAGAAATCATCCCCAGTCCGTGCAGTATGTCCTCCCCCTTCACTCATAGAAATCATCCCCAGCCCGTGCAGTATGTCCTCCCCCTTCACTCATAGAAATCATCCCCAGTCCGTGCAGTATGTCCTCCCCTTCACTCATAGAAATCATCCCCAGTCCGTGCAGTATGTCCTCCCCCTTCACTCATAGAAATCATCCCCAGCCTGTGCAGTATGTCCTCCCCCTTCACTCATAGAAATCATCCCCAGTCCGTGCAGTATGTCCTCCTCCTTCACTCATAGAAATCACCCCCAGTCCGTGCAGTGTTCTCCCCCTTCACTCATAGAAATCATCCCCAGTCCGTGCAGTATGTCCTCCCCTTCACTCATAGTAATCATCCCCAGTCCGTGCAGTATGTCCTCCCCCTTCACTCATAGAAATCATCCCCAGCCCGTGCAGTATGTCCTCCCCCTTCACTCATAGAAATCATCCCCAGTAAGTGCAGTATGTCCTCCCCCTTCACTCATAGAAATCATCCCCAGCCCGTGCAGTATGTCCTCCCCCTTCACTCATAGAAATCATCCCCAGTCGGTGCAGTATGTCCTCCCCGTTCACTCATAGAAATCATCCCCAGTCCGTGCAGTATGTCCTCCCCCTTCACTCATAGAAATCATCCCCAGCCCGTGCAGTATGTCCTCCCCCTTCACTCATAGAAATCACCCCCAGTAAGTGCAGTATGTCCTCCCCCTTCACTCATAGAAATCATCCCCAGCCCGTGCAGTATGTCCTCCCCCTTCACTCATAGAAATCATCCCCAGTCGGTGCAGTATGTTCTCCCCCTTCACTCATAGAAATCATCCCCAGTCCGTGCAGTATGTTCTCCCCCTTCACTCATAGAAATCATCCCCAGTCCGTGCAGTATGTCCTCCCCCTTCACTCATAGAAATCACCCCCAGCCCGTGCAGTATGTCCTCCCCCTTCACTCATAGAAATCACCCCCAGTCTGTGTAGTATGTCCTCCCCCTTCACTCATAGAAATCATCCCCAGTCCGTGCAGTATGTCCTCCCCCTTCACTCATAGAAATCATCCCCAGTCCGTGCAGTATGTTCTCCCCCTTCACTCATAGAAATCATCCCCAGCCCGTGCAGTATGTCCTTCCCCTTCACTCATAGAAATCACCCCAGCCCGTGCAGTATGTCCTCCCCCTTCACTTATAGAAATCATCCCCAGCCTGTGCAGTATGTCCCCCTCCTTCACTCATAGAAATCACCCCCAGCCCGTGCAGTATGTCCTCCCCCTTCACTCATAGAAATCATCCCCAGTCCGTGCAGTATGTCCTCCTCCTTCACTCATAGAAATCACCCCCAGTCCGTGCAGTATGTTCTCCCCCTTCACTCATAGAAATCACCCCAGCCCGTGCAGTATGTCCTCCCCCTTCACTCATAGAAATCACCCCAGCCCGTGCAGTATGTCCTCCCCCTTCACTCATAGAAATCATCCCCAGTCCGTGCAGTATGTTCTCCCCCTTCACTCATAGAAATCATCCCCAGCCCGTGCAGTATGTCCTTCCCCTTCACTCATAGAAATCACCCCAGCCCGTGCAGTATGTCCTCCCCCTTCACTCATAGAAATCACCCCAGCCCGTGCAGTATGTCCTCCCCCTTCACTCACAGAAATCATCCCCAGCCCGTGCAGTATGTCCTTCCCCTTCACTCATAGAAATCACCCCAGCCCGTGCAGTATGTCCTCCCCCTTCACTCATAGAAATCATCCCCAGCCTGTGCAGTATGTCCTTCCCCTTCACTCATAGAAATCACCCCAGCCCGTGCAGTATGTCCTCCCCCTTCACTTATAGAAATCATCCCCAGCCTGTGCAGTATGTCCCCCTCCTTCACTCATAGAAATCACCCCAGCCCGTGCAGTATGTCCTCCCCCTTCACTCATAGAAATCACCCCAGCCCGTGCAGTATGTCCTCCCCGTTCACTCATAGAAATCATCCCCAGTCCGTGCAGTATGTCCTCCCCCTTCACTCATAGAAATCATCCCCAGTCCGTGCAGTATGTTCTCCCCCTTCACTCATAGAAATCATCCCCAGCCCGTGCAGTATGTCCTCCCCCTTCACTCATAGAAATCATCCCCAGTCCGTGCAGTATGTTCTCCCCCTTCACTCATAGAAATCATCCCCAGCCCGTGCAGTATGTCCTCCCCCTTCACTCATAGAAATCACCCCAGCCCGTGCAGTATGTCCTCCCCCTTCACTCATAGAAATCATCCCCAGCCCGTGCAGTATGTCCTCCCCCTTCACTCATAGAAATCATCCCCAGTCCGTGCAGTATGTTCTCCCCCTTCACTCATAGAAATCATCCCCAGCCCGTGCAGTATGTCCTTCCCCTTCACTCATAGAAATCACCCCAGCCCGTGCAGTATGTCCTCCCCCCTCACTCATAGAAATCACCCCAGCCCGTGCAGTATGTCCTCCCCCTTCACTCATAGAAATCATCCCCAGCCCGTGCAGTATGTCCTCCCCCTTCACTCATAGAAATCACCCCCAGTCCGTGCAGTATGTTCTCCCCCTTCACTCATAGAAATCACCCCAGCCCGTGCAGTATGTCCTCCCCCTTCACTCATAGAAATCACCCCAGCCCGTGCAGTATGTCCTCCCCCTTCACTCATAGAAATCATCCCCAGTCCGTGCAGTATGTTCTCCCCCTTCACTCATAGAAATCATCCCCAGCCCGTGCAGTATGTCCTTCCCCTTCACTCATAGAAATCACCCCAGCCCGTGCAGTATGTCCTCCCCCTTCACTCATAGAAATCACCCCAGCCCGTGCAGTATGTCCTCCCCCTTCACTCACAGAAATCATCCCCAGCCCGTGCAGTATGTCCTTCCCCTTCACTCATAGAAATCACCCCAGCCCGTGCAGTATGTCCTCCCCCTTCACTCATAGAAATCATCCCCAGCCTGTGCAGTATGTCCTTCCCCTTCACTCATAGAAATCACCCCAGCCCGTGCAGTATGTCCTCCCCCTTCACTTATAGAAATCATCCCCAGCCTGTGCAGTATGTCCCCCTCCTTCACTCATAGAAATCACCCCAGCCCGTGCAGTATGTCCTCCCCCTTCACTCATAGAAATCACCCCAGCCCGTGCAGTATGTCCTCCCCGTTCACTCATAGAAATCATCCCCAGTCCGTGCAGTATGTCCTCCCCCTTCACTCATAGAAATCATCCCCAGTCCGTGCAGTATGTTCTCCCCCTTCACTCATAGAAATCATCCCCAGCCCGTGCAGTATGTCCTCCCCCTTCACTCATAGAAATCATCCCCAGTCCGTGCAGTATGTTCTCCCCCTTCACTCATAGAAATCATCCCCAGCCCGTGCAGTATGTCCTCCCCCTTCACTCATAGAAATCACCCCAGCCCGTGCAGTATGTCCTCCCCCTTCACTCATAGAAATCATCCCCAGCCCGTGCAGTATGTCCTCCCCCTTCACTCATAGAAATCATCCCCAGTCCGTGCAGTATGTTCTCCCCCTTCACTCATAGAAATCATCCCCAGCCCGTGCAGTATGTCCTTCCCCTTCACTCATAGAAATCACCCCAGCCCGTGCAGTATGTCCTCCCCCCTCACTCATAGAAATCACCCCAGCCCGTGCAGTATGTCCTCCCCCTTCACTCATAGAAATCATCCCCAGCCCGTGCAGTATGTCCTCCCCCTTCACTCATAGAAATCATCCCCAGCCCGTGCAGTATGTCCTTCCCCTTCACTCATAGAAATCACCCCCAGCCCGTGCAGCCTATGATTTCGGAGAAGGCAGGTGGAGCTGAGGGAGGGGAGATGAGGGGGGCTTGTACCTCCTTTCTCCCCTTCTCTGTCTTTGCTCTGCCCTCCCCCCCCCCCCCCCCCCCTAACTCTAGCTTCGGAAATCTTCGGAGAGCTGAGGGGAGGAGCGGACGCAAAGTTGCATGGGAAGCAAGTTTGCACCTCTCACCGGCAGGTGCGGCTGGAGCGAGGCTGATTTGACGGCTCCAGGTAAGCGTGGGTTAACCCTTTCAGTGCTGTTGTACATAGAATGCTAAGCTGTGACGGCAGTGACCTTTAACCCTGCAGCAGTGGCTGTAGATGTGTAGGTGCCCGCGCGCTGCAATGCATGGAGCCCTTGTGGCGACGCTGGAGAGCTCCATGTGCAGCACATTGCTCCTTTAACCCGTCTGCTGCGGAGGGAACGTGTGGAGCTGTTCATGGTGCTGATCGCTATAATGTTCATAGCTTCCCATCATAACAAGCACTGGAGAAATGCTATTGTGGTGTCTGCATGGAGCACTATATACATCTACTGGCTGTATTGTTTACATAGAGTCCTCTGCTGGCCCAGATGAGCCTTGGTCCATACATGTCAGATAATGTCCTGTAGGGGATTAGTAGGGGATTATCCATGTAATCCCTCCATGTGCAGGATATAGGTCTCATCTTCTAGTCAATGACAGAGCTGAGGATGACTGGCTCACCTGCCCCATAGTGTCACTTAGGAGATGTGATGGACTCACCATTCTCACTTCTTTGCTCACCCCAGATAATGGATCTCACTAGGTTGCAAACTGATGTTCTGCAGGTGGGTGTGTTCTGTGCATAAAAAATGCCTTCAGCAAGAAAACAGTTAACTCTAACCTCTTACCCTGAAGCCTTTGGATTGTGCCAGATAACCAGCATGGTTGATATAGAGTTATATAACGTATCTATAGAGGAGGGTTTCAATCACCTGTGTGCCTTCAGCTGATGCAGAACTACAACTCCCAGCATCCTCGGACAGCCGATGGCTGTTTCTGCATGCTGGGAGTTGTAGTTTTGCAACATCTGAAGACACACTGGTTGGAAACACTGCTATAGATGCTACTGTAGCATCCATCTATGGGAGGTGGGAAATATTCTTTCCAGTAGTGGTCCTAGCCCTGCAATAGTTGATGTGATGTAATGTAATAGTGGATGTTTAGTGTTACATTATACATGATCCCTCCATTCCTCTCCGCAGTGGTTGTGATCCGAGCTGAATAGATTCCCAGCTTCATTAATGATAATACTCACTCCTATCTGCATCCTTCAGCGATCTGTCACGTGAGCCCAAGCCGCTTCATGGGTTGCTATGCACATGTTCAAGCTGTGCTTTAAAGGCTGGAAGCTGTTTGGGTTGTTATGAGGAATATTCAGCGAATAGGTGAGTGTGCTGGGAATAGGAGACTTCTCAAGTCTCATAACAAGTTAAGATTTGTAGCGTCAAACAGTACCAACTCCGTCTGACCTGTCAGTCAGCCATGGCAGCTATAGGTTTATGTATGATGCATTGTGTTTGTAGGTTTATGTATGATGCATGGTGTTTATAGCTTTATGTATGATGCATGGTGTTTGTAGGTTTATGTATGATGCACAGTATTTATAATTTTATGTATGATGCATGGTGTTTATAGGTTTATGTATGATGCATGGTGTTTATAGGTTTACGTATGATGCACAGTATTTATAATTTTATGTATGATGCATGGTGTTTGTAGGTTTATGTATGATGCATTGTGTTTATAGCTTTATGTATGATACATAGTGTTTATAGGTTTACGTATGATGCACAGTATTTATAATTTTATGTATGATGCATGGTGTTTATAGGTTTACGTATGATGCACAGTATTTATAATTTTATGTATGATGCATTGTGTTTATAGGTTTATGTATGATACATAGTGTTTATAGGTTTTACGTATGAAGCTCTGTATTTATAATTTTATGTATGATGCATGGTGCTTGTAGCTTAAGGTATGACTCATGGTGTTTATACCTTTACATATAATTCATAGTTTATAACTTTACATAATGCATGGTGTTTATAGCTTTACATATGATGCCTAATTGATAGCTTTACATATAATACATAGTGTTTTTAGCCTTACGTATGATGAATGGTGTTTATAGCTTTACGTATGATGCATAGTTTATAGCTTTACGTATAATGCATAGTGTTTTTAGCTTTACGTATGATGCATGGTATTTACGTACATTGCAAGAATCACATGACCTGATAGGGGGAAACCAGGTTGAAAAAAAATGTACCTGTGTCTGCTTAGACCTTTCATAAAGAAGTCATGGACTTTTACATTTTTCTACCTCTATTTTGAGTGCTGGATTTCTTTCCCAACTGGGTTCCCCCCTATTGGGTCCACGGGATTCTAGTTTACTTCACACAACGGCTGTGTGCTTCTGTCCCGTGCACCTGGAGGTCCCTGGAGTCCTAAGAGAATCCATGACCTGTATTGTACCTGTATATACCACGTAAATAATCATGAGTAAGACCATACGTGTGTAGTCAAAACGCGTTGGTGTCGTCGTGTGGTTTTACCTCTGTATATGTACTTTCTATGCATGAATATATCCTGATGTTCACAAGACCTCGCTGGAATCCTTTTCTTCACATAAAGAGTTAACTTATAGTGGAACAATAACAAGAAAGCCTTATTAAGTGCATTGTATGTATTGCCTGTTTATACAGTCTTTTTGTATCTACAGTATGTAATACTAGACTGGGCCCTCACTCCTCTTGTTGAATATTTATTTGTCTTTATTTGTACTCTCAATCTAAAGTGCTGCAGAATTTGTTGGCGGTATAAAAATAAATAAATATTATTATTAATGGAATAGGTTGTATATAATGTGCGTATGTTTTATGTAATAGTCCAATATCATAATGGAACAAAGAAATACATAATTGTTTAAAACCTAAGATTTCTCTTAACCACTGCCCCCCAAAGTTTTGGCCCTTTAGCTGCTTCAGAACTACAATTCCCATCATGCCATGACAGCTGAAGGCTGTGAGGGCATGATGGGGATTGTAGTTCTGCATTAGCTGGAGAGTGACAGCTTGGAGAACACTGCTCTGAACTGTCTGTAAATAGCTGCAGTGCTACCCAGTGATTTGATGTTGATATAGTAATATAATTTGTTTCTTCAGTCTGTGAATGTTCACTACGATACACAATCTGTATGCTTTCTGGATTGTGTAGGGAGATGTTTGCTATTCCGTACTCTGTCCGATGTCTTTATTGGATAAAAGTTCTGCGTGCGGAGTCAATGATGCACATGCGGGAGAGATGCTGACTCACCGCCAAGTTCTCCAGGTAAAAGACGTCTGAGTAATTGCTCAGGTATTACCCATTGAAAAGACAGTGAAGGTTATGGAGAGGAAAGCTTAGCGTCCTTTAGATGGCAGGTGAAATCCAATAAGGAATCAGGGAGACAAATGCAGCTAAAGGTTTATGCATCTGCAGACTGCAGAGATTAAAAACTGCATGCAGAACAGTCTGGTACCTTGATCTTCTGGGAAACAATATTTGTAATATGTGAACGGCAGTCATTGAAATGTATTAGTCCTGGATCATTTGGGAGCATTTATCATTGTCTTTAGAACTGTTTTTGTGTATAGATTTGTCTCTATTTAGGCGCAGGGCTGCACCCCAGGCTATTTTTATCGCCTTTTCGATTTACACCTTTTTGTTTAAAAGAGCGTACAGGCCAGAGGTTAAGGGTTAGTCTTGTGCAGTGGAAATGAATATATGGACTGCAATTTTCGTGAACCCCCCCCCCAAAAAAAAAGGTGCAATTCTACACCAGCGTAGAATTTTTGGTGAAGAGTGAAATTTCAGAAAATGTGTATCCTCCACAAAATGTATCACATGCCCTGCGACCATTTAATAAATTTGGTGCAGTCACGCAAAAAACGGAAAAAAAAAAAAAGGGAACTGAAAAATGAACTAAATCACACACCTCTTAGTAAGTGCCCCCCCCCCCCAATGTTCTTTCCTTACCTTGGATAATTTGATTGATCAAAGCTTAAATCTTCCCTGGAAAGTTGTGCTATAGATTCTTAGATACTGAACTGGGATCAATGAATAATTCACCGTCTATCCCTGTATTTAAAAGACAGAGCCTTGGCATAGTCCCCGGGGGCCTATTGTTCCTGTGCAGCATGTGCAGCTTGGATAGCATCTATAAATGTGTTATATTGTTATGCATTGATCCAGCAAAGATGGCTTATTTTATTGTTTTTTTGAAGGTCAGCAAAAGGTTGACCTGTAGGAAACAGCATATTTGTTCTTTAATTCCTTTAAAGGGGTACTCCACCCCTAGACATCTTATCCCCTATCCAAAGGATAGAGGATAAGATGTCTGATCGCGGGGGTCGCACCGCTGGGGACCCCCGCAATAAAGCATGCGGCACCCACCTGTTTCTTGTTCGGAAGCGCTGGAGGGTCTGGGTCGCGACCACGGGAACGGAAGTCTGTGATGTCACAACTCCACCCCCGTGTGACGTCATGCCCCGTCCCCTCAATGCAAGTCTATGGGAGGGGGCGTGACGGCCGTCACGCCCCCTCCCATAGACTTGCATTGAGGGGACGGGACGTGACGTCACACGGGGGCAGAGTCGTGACGTCACGGACTTCCGTTCCCATGGTCACGACCCAGACCCTCCAGCACTTCCGGACAAGAAACAGGTGGGTGCTGCATGCTTTATTGCGGGGATCCCCGGAGGCGGGACCCCCGCGATCAGACATCTTATCCTCTATCCTTTGGATAGGGGATAAGATGTCTAGGGGTGGAGTACCCCTTTAAAGCGTAACCTGGAATATGTTTAGGCGCCATGTTTCGTACATGAGTGACATATATGAAGTTATGGTGGGGTGCAGTGTCTATTTTGCTGCTCCAAGTGTCTTATCCTAAACCACAAAAAAGGCCCCTGCGTGGCTGAATATGGACTCTTATGATAGTAATTCCCCATTCACATCACATTTCTGTGCTATGTTAGAAGTAATACCTCAAATATCTTTAAAAAAAAAAGTAAAGACTGTTCTAGTTAGTTAATAAAGAAATATTGCAAAACCTTTTCAAACACATGTATGACTATGGATAAGATCTTGTTAAGAGAATAGTTACCAGTGGCTTAGAAAGGTGAACAGCGGATTCTAATGATGGCCAGAAGCGTTTACTTTGCTTATATAAGCTGATAACATAATGGTCTCTCCTGAGTGCACAGACTGTACTCATGAGATTTCCATCACAAAGTGTACATCCTGGAGCAGTAACTGTCCGCATTCCATGACGTACATTCTTGTCAGGAGTCAGTAAGGGGTTACCAAGGGAAAATATAGCCCTGCTCACAAAAGCTTACAATCAATAAGAATAATATCTCATACATTTGCACTTTAATGTGCAAAAGAAATGTTTACTTTACTTGCACCAATTAGGCTGGGATCCCACTTGGCAGTTTTTTTTGGAGAATTGCAACTGCAGTTTTTGAGCCAGAAGTAAAAAAGAATGAGAAATATAAAGGAAGGACTTATACTTCTCCTATCTACTGGATCCACTTCTAGCTTTGACTCAAAAACTGCAGTGGTAGTTCTCCATAAAACTGCCAAGTGGGTACCGAGCCTAACAGCTCATATTTTTGGGCTCCTAAGTTTTTGTTCACATTATGTTTGGCTGTTATTTTGTATTTGGGGGATTTCTAAAAAGAGAAATTATAGTGAAAAGATTTGCAGTTCTTCTGTGTTTTGGACATATTTTGGAATGCAAAATACTAACATTTGAAAAAGACAGACAGCTTATATGCATTTCTGTATTACAGCTCCATTTCATTTGGAGACATTTTATATGGAGGTGTATAAGCCCTCCTTGAACCCCTGTATGCCTTCCATTTCATATGGGAACATTTAAAAAAAGAATTGCTTCTAGTGCAGAGTGAAATGCTAACTCCCACCTCCAAAAAATTGCACTGCAACTCACATTAATCTGCAGCATTAAGCAGGCAGCATAGTTTCTCCATATTACATAGGCAGCAAAGTTTCCCCACATTAGTTAGGCAGTATAGTTTCCCCACATAAGTTAGGCAACATAGTTTCCCCACATTAGATAGGCAGCATAGTTTCCCCACATTAGATAGGCAGCATAGTTTCCCCAGATTAGATAGGCAGCATAGTTTCCCCACATTAGATAGGCAGCATAGTTTCCCCACATTAGATAGGCAGCATTGTTTCCCCACATTAGGCAGCATAGTTTCCCCACATTAGGTAGCATAGTTTCCTCACTAGATAGGCAGCATAGTTTCCCAACATTAGATGGCATAGTTTCCCCACATAAGGTAGCATAGTTTCCTCACATTAGGTAGCATAGTTTCCCCACATTAGGTAGCATAGTTTCCCCACATTAGGTAGCATAGTTTCCCCACATTAGGTAGCATAGTTACCCCACTAGATGGGCAGCATAGTCTCCACACATTAGGTGACATAGTTTTCAAACATTAGGTAGCATAGTTTCCTCACATTAGGTAGCACAGTTTCCCTACATTAGGTAGCATAGTTACCCACATTAGGTAGCATGGTTTCCCCACATTAGGTAGCATAGTTTCCCCACATTAGGTAGCAGTTTCCCCTTATATGATAGCATAGTTTCCTCACATTAGGTAGCATGGTTTCCCTACATTAGGTAGCATAGTTTCTCCACATTAGGTAGCAGTTTCCCCACATTAGATAGCATGGTTTCGCCACATTAGGTAGCATAGTTTTCCCACAATAGGTAGCATAGTCCCCCCCACACACACACAGACACACACACAGACACACGCATAGACACACTCACCTGGCCTGCGCAGTGCTTCTCCTCTGTGGTGGTGGCCTGACAAGTGAGGTCACTGACATCCTCCTGCGCAGGTCTGCGGAGGAACATCACTTGCGCAACATCCCTCATCAGACCCGGGCCGTCCGGCCGCAGACTCACTTTCTAATGTTACCGCTGAGCTATTAAGTGCCACGGCCGCTTCAGAACAGTAAGTAGCGGCGGCACATCGGCAGGGCCGGCCCTACCATGAACCTACTAGGCACAAAATATAAAAGGGCCAGCAAAGTTCCGCCCCTGAAAAGTGCCGCCTGGGACCAATGGTCCCACCGGGTCCCACGGTAGGGCCGGCCCTGTATGTACTCTTCTTTACAGGTTCAGTGCATGCGACTCTGCTATTTGCGTGAGCCCTAATTTGTATCACCAATACCTGAACCTATTGTGGTTCTAGTAAACCAAACATAGATCTCCATAGAATTGTATAGTGATTAGTGTTGCTCACGAATATTCGCAATGCGAATATTCGTAGCGAATATAGCATATTCGCAAATTCGCGAATATTTAGAATATCCACGCCCTTCTTATGCCTCTGAGCCAATGATAGTTCTGCAACCACAGTTGTCAGAGGTTAGCAACCTCCCTAGCAGCCAATAGAAACTTGCTGGCATGACCAGTATATAAGATCACTCTCAGCAGTATTTGCTTGCAGATTCACATGGTGGTTTTGAGAGTGGAGTGCTTCTGTCATTTTTCCAGCGTCCTTTAAGCTTTCAGCTTTGTGCTTCATAGTACTACCTTAGACCCAACTGTTTTTTTCAAAGCAAAAGACCCAACTGCTTTTTTCAAAGCACATTTGGGAAACACTGCGTGATCTTATATCATGACTAAATTAAAAGTTATGATTCATTACTTTTAATCTAGTCTAAAATGCAGTTAAATATAATTAACTAACAGTGGTGAAAATACTTACACAAATCAGAACTCTCCTCACTTTTGCTGAAATTACTTCCCACCATCTTCGCTTCGCTTAGCTTATTCGCGATCGCGATCTCACTGGCAAGCATCCAGGAAACGATCTCTGTTATCGCATAATGTAATAGCGCGCATGCACGCGAGCGACGTAATTTTCGCAATCAGTTATTTTCGCAATTATTTAAATTTCGCAATGTTTAAAAATCAACTCGAATATAACGAATATTCGAAATTCACGAATAAATGACGAATATTCGTCCATATATTCGGGAAATATCGCGAATTCGAAGATGGCTTATGCCGCTCAACACTAATAGTGATCTGGGTATTGCGGAGGATACCACACCTTCACCTGGGCCAGGCATGCCATAATTAATACACTGATGTTGGGTCACGGATAACTGTCTTTAATGAGGCAGGAGTAGTTGTTACAGTCCTTACAGTGCAGATTAGAGCAGAGGAGATGCAGAGTAACACATGGGAGCCCTGTAGACTTGCTGGGACTTGCAGTGTTTTACACCCACTTGACTTTAATTGTTGCAGACTTGGGACTTTAAACTTAGTTTTAAGTCCTCCAATGCTGACTAGGGTTCTGATAGTCTCCAATTAAAGCTACACCGCCAGGGTATGAACTAGTCCTTGGGATCTAGCTGCCTGAGGCTTTCTATTGTATCTATCCCGAACTAGCTCTGTGTGGCCCATCGACTCACCGGCTCCTGTGCACACTGCTAGGAATTTCACACTCCTCCTCGGCAGGGAACACTTGCTGTGGCCGACACACCTCCTCCATATAGCTCTATGTGAGATATGCGAATGCTGTATCTCTGTCTCTTCCATAGACTTGAATGGAGGAGGCGTGACAACCACGGCCGCTTTGAAGCCTAGCACGGCTGGCGGTCGCTTTGAAGCCTAGCACGGGTGGCCGAACACCCTACCAACAGACATCTTATCCCCTATCTTTGGATAGGGGATAAGATGTCTAGCAGCAGAATACCCATTTTAGGCAAGTGCTGAAAGCCAGTGTGAGCCGTGGTCGCTGCAAAGCTTCTGTTCTGCAGCGCCCGTGGCTCACACTGGCTTTCAGAGCTTGCGGGGGGAGGTGACAGCTTCTGTTCTCCAATCGAGTGGTGATCGGGAAACAGAAGCCCTGCGCCTACGGCTCAAAAATCATTCATTCCCCGACGGGGGGAGAATGTGCCATGCTGCAACTCACAGTTAACCCTTTCCCTGATTTGAGGGGGAGAAGCAGAGCGGCGCCCACGGGTCACATATGATTAGTTCTCTCATGTGGGGACAGCTCACTGCAGCTGACAATTCATTCCCCGATGTGGGGAAAGCGCGCTTGCGAGAAGCTGACCATGCACCCTTGGGGGGAATCATGATAGCGCTGTGGCTGACATGTTACTAGTTCCCCCCGCCATGGGGACCGTGCGCTTGCGAGGGGGAATCATGATAGCCGATTCCCCCCGTGGGCGCACGGTCCCCATGGTGGGGAACAGGTTAACTGTCAGCCACAGCAATGATACACTGATTCCCCCCGCGGGTGCTGTGTCCCCATGGCGGGGGAATGTGTTACATGTCAGCCGCAGCGCTATCATGATTCCCCCCCCCGCAGGCACACGGTCCTCATGGCGGTCAACGGGTTATCTTTCAGCTTCTACGCTGATACACTGATTCCCCCCACGGGTGCTGTGTCCCCATGGCGAGGGAATGTGTTACATGACAGCCGCAGCGCTTCATGATTACATTTCAGCCGCAAGCGCTGATTCCCCCCGCGGGCGCATGGTCCCCCGTGACGGTGGACGGGTTAAATGTCAGTCACAAGCGCTGATTCCCCCCACGGGCGCAGGGCTTACAGTGGGAGGAGACATGCTCCATCCTCCCGCTGTCACAGTAAAGTGTGAGCCGCAGGCGCTGTGCTGACAGAGGGAGGAGACATGCTCCATCCTCCTGCTGTCATCTTGTCCACCGCAAGCGCGATCCTCCATGAAGCTTCGGCTATCACAGCAAGAGACATCCTCTTGCTGTGGTAGTCGAAGTCGCACTGCAGTGAACAGTGTTTGGGGATGAATATATATGTCCCGTGACACACACACATACCCCCTGCCCCCGCAGTAACCAATGGTAGGGGGCGGGTGTGCGAGTGTCAGCCAGTTGAATGTGATGGGGCTGTGATGCTCAAGCACAGAAAAGTGCTGAGTCACTCTATCACATTCTACGGCATGTAAGGATTCCTCCCTGCGGATGGCTCTGGGATCGTCCTTGACACTGCCACAGGACATGTTTCCTCACAATAAACCGGCAAATAACAGTGCTTTGTGCAAGTCTGGCACCTTGCCGGCTTTATTGGACAGGTTGCAGGATAAATAAAACATAAAACAGGTACAAACAAAACCCTAGACCGTCTAGTCACTAACTAAACAAACCAGCATGCCCTGACTAACAACTGGTGGGCTTTTCCCAGCCAGTTAAACTTATGCCTCCTGCAACCTTCTACTCACTGTTCACACACAACGTTTGCAACCTATTGCTGAGTGTCTCATCCACACCACTCTTTGGGGCCACTCACAGCTCGGGCTGTGTGTTTCTCAGCAGGACCCCTGCCTCTCCCCTACAGCCAGCTTGCTGTCTTCTAGGGAGAGCCACAACTATTGTGTCTGTGTTCTTTTTAAGCACACTTCCCCCTTTCTGCTTCCTCAATAATTAGGCCACAGGTGGAGGTTTCTGCAGGGTGAGCTATGGAAATACACCCTCTCCTTGCCACAGTGTCACATATCCCCCCCCCCCCTCTGCTCAGACCACTGGGAAGGAGAACTTGTATTCAAAAGGCAGAGTCAAAATGCCTTTCCTTTTCCATGGACAACTCAGTCCAACAGGTTTTGAGGCCCTTGGCTTCCTTCTTCAGCAGATTTTATCTGCACCACTTCAATGGCGCACCCTTCTTTAATTTGCACGTTCATCAGCCACCAAGCAGAAGACTTTTGGTCACCTTTGACAAATTCCTTGTAAAAGGCTCCATTCATGTCACACCCTTCCAACGCCAGGTTCTTCACTTTGGTCTGTGCAGTGCTCTGGACACTAGGTGCGGACAAGGCAGATGCTCCAAGCCTTTGTCTTCTTCTGTCACCGGTATGGCCATTGTCCAAACTTTGCTGGTGGCCAACCTAGCCTGTATCACCAATTTTGCAAGACTTCTGCAGTTATCTCTGGTTTAGCTTCTGCTTCAGAGAACTTCTCTGCCTTTTCAGCATTTTCACCATCCACTGTCCATACAGTATCTCTGCAGCTTCAGAGGACCTTTCATAAGGTTTTACATCAGTCTCAGAGGACTTCCTATATGGTTTCTACTCATGGTCTACTGTTTCTTGAGTCCATTGTTCAGACTCTTTTAGACTTTTAGAGAAAGCATCCCTGTCTCCAGTAGCTTTTGCCTCACAAGCAGTTTTTCTTCTTCTACAGGGACGGCTGTGGCTTTGGCCTCAGTTTCCATCTGAGACACTTTTAACCTCTCTTTAGCCAGTTCTGCTACAGCTTGGTCTCTTCTCTCTTTTAGGACCTTGATGTCTCCTTCTAGCTTTAAATGTTTCTGCTGCTCACTCTTGAGCTTAGCAGATTTCATCTTCTCACTTTCCAGCAATTCTGTCAAATTTTTGACAGTATCCTCCAGGGACAGCAGTTGTTCTCTCATCCGCTTATTGTATTTTAGCAGAGCCTCTTGTTCAAAGAGCTGCATTCCCGGCGAATCCAAGGTAGCTGCGTGAGACTTAACGTGCGTTTTGTTCTGCGCCTCCAGGCTCTGCACCTTATGAGCGATTACCACTTTCTCCTCCAGTTCTTCCATGGCTACCAACCTAGCCTTGTGATCACTTTGTAGAGCCAGATATGCCTCACACAGAACATTCACTTCTTCATCCTTGAATGAGATCTGCTTAGCCAGACTCTCCAATTCACTCTCCTTGCTGGTCACAAGACCCTGGGGTCGGGACAGTTCATCCTGCAGATCCGCAAACTCACTTTTGTGGTGCTCCATTTCTTTCTGCAGCTGAAGCTTCACTTCCTGCTCTTTCTTCTGCAAACGTTTTTCTTTCTCCTTCGGGTGATGAACCTCTTCTTCTTTTTGCGCCAATTTAGCAGAAACCATCTGTAAGGTTTCTTCAAGATTCTGGATCTGCTCCCTTTTCTTACCAAGACCAGCTCTTTTTTCCGAGATCTCTTACTTACAGCGGTCTCGCTACTGGACCTTGAGACATTCTCTTGTCCTCTGACAGTCACCTGTCCTTGGCCTGTCTCTTCCTTCAAGGCAACTCATTTCAACTCTTCTCCACCTTTAGGAGTAGTCTCCCCCTTTGCAGGGGTCTTGGCTACTTGAGCTTCCGGGTAGTTCCCGGACAGTCTCTTTGGACTGCTCACTGGCAGACTTTTCTTTCACTTCAACACCGTCTCTCTCTGCTGCCCGGCAGAAATGTCTAGGGCTCCAGGGTCTGCAACAACATCTGGTCCAGTGGTTCGACCTTCCTGGTTACAATCCCTCTCTGGTCCAGACGTCACATCTCATTCACTCAGGAGTCTTTCTGTGACTGTAAGCGCAGAACCGGCTCCACATGTACTCTCTTCAGTACTTCTGTATTATCCACAGACATCTCTGTAGCTTCTTTTCCGGTCACCTCTTCCAGATGACCGCGCAATTTCAACTTTTGGCTCATTTTTATTCACAAGGTTCCGCATAGCTTACTCTTTCTCGGTCTCAGTCACTTCTTCCAGGTGACAGCGCAACTGTATCCCCACCTTGGGCTCATCTTCAGCTGGCGGATGGAACCCATATTTCTGTACCTGATCTGTTTCTGATAGTGATGTTCCGATACTGATACTAGTATCGGTATCAGGGCTGATACCATGTTTTTGCATGGTATCGGGGACTCGACTAATACCAAATCCGATACCTGGTGGTGTGCTCCGCTCCGCTGCCCCGTTCTGGTGTCCGCATCACTGCCGCTGCCCTGTTCTGCCATCTGCATCATGGCGTCTTATGGAGGAGCATGTGACACACACGTCACTCCACTGCGCCCAGCATAACGCTATGGAGGAAGCAGAGTGACGTGTATGTCACATGCTCCTCCATAAGATGCCATGATGCAGATGGCAGAACGAGGTAGCGGCAGTGATGAGTACAGGGCTGCAGAGCGGCGACACTGGACAGGTGAAAGTGAGAAACTACTAGGGGGGTCCTGCTGGCTACAAGGGGGGTCCTGCTATCTACAAGGGGGATCCTGCTATCTACAAGGGGGGGGGGTCCTGCTGGCTACAAGGGGGGGGGTCCTGCTATCTACAAGGGGGGTCCTGCTATCTACAAGGGGGGGTCCTGCTATCTACAAGGGGGGTCCTGCTATCTACAAGGGGGAGGCCTGCTATCTATAAGGGGGGGGGGTCTACAGAGGAGCTGCTATTAATGTCTGCACCTATCTATACTCCCTACTATTAAAGGCAATCTTTAAGTTAATGGCAATTTATAAGTAGATAGTGCAGGGGACCTGGTTCCTATGGCTGCTCACCATGTGATCATCAGCACAATCGCACCGGAGACATTGGTTTTGCCGCCAATGTAAATTCCTTGTTCTGCCCAATGTAGAAGAGAGAAATCTTGGCTCATACTACAGCAGCCGCCTCCATTGCACACAACAAGGAACCCACATATCAGCATGGTAAGAAGGGTAAGAAGCACCAGAAACCGTGTCACCCTGTTGTCAGATTCCCTTTAAAATACAGTGGTCCCTCAACATACGATGGTAATCCGTTCCAAATGAACCATTGTTTGTTGAAACCATCGTATGTTGAGGGATCCGTGCAATGTACAGTATAGGACAGTGGTCTACAATCTGCGGACCTCCAGATGTTGCAAAACTACAACACCCAGCATGCCCGGACAGCCAACGGCGGTCCAGGCATGCTGGGAGTTGTAGTTTTGCAACATCTGGAGGTCCGCAGGTTGAAGACCACTGGTATTGGAGGTTATACTCACGTGTCCCTGCCGCTCCGGACTGTAACCGCTTGTCACCGCTGCCCTGGATGTCGCCTTCCATTGCTGTCGCCGCGTCCCAGGGGTGTCCCCGACGCTCCGGCAAGGCCTCTGCTTCCCCAGCATCCTCGCTCTCACGTCGCCGCCATCACGTGGCTATGCACGCCACTCCTATTGGATGACGGGACGGCGTGCACAGCGACGTGATGACGATGATGGAGAGCGCCGACGATGCAGGGGATCTCGAAGAGGAGGCACCGGAGCCCCGAGGACAGGTAAATGATCGTCAGCGGACCACACGGGGCACCGTAAACGGCTATCCGGTGGCAGCTGAAGCAGTATGCGCTGCCGGATAGCCGTTTATGCGATGGCCCCGACATACAAAAGCATGTTGATGCTGCCTTCAACATGTGATGGCCTCGTGAGGCCATCGTATGTTGAAATGATCGCATGTCGGGGCCATCGTAGGTCAGGGGGTGACTGTAAAAGTACTCGTACTTGGTATCGGCGAGTACTAGAAGTAAAGTATCAGTACTCATACTGGACTGTTCTTCAGCTCCCCTAGTAGTCTGGCAGACCCCTATCTGACATATATCTAGTGAGTGTTGACCTCCCCTTCCTCAGCCTCTGCTGAGTAACTCTCAACTAGTGTGTGGTGCAAGTCAAGTGTTGTGAGCCTATGAGGTGTTCCTGCTCTAGTCATCTGACAGTCTTCCCATAATTGCTGAAAAAATTTAAAATCCGTCCCCAGTACTATATCATACTCCAAGGATTGCTCTATTGAAATCTTGTGACTCACAGTACCATAGGCTAGCAATACAGACATTAACAGTTTTATAACCCCAAATATCTGCCTGTATAGACACTATAGACATTATACTATGGACACTGGCTTTCTGCAACTGGTCTTTACCAGACTTATTATACCCCTAGACTCTAGCAAATCAATCATCTTTTTACCATCTACTACCAGCTCACACAGGTTTTCTTTTGTCCCATCAGAGTTGGCAGCAGTACACATTACTTCAGAACACATAAGCATGAGTTTTTGACAAAAAACATTATCACGCTGCATAGGTTAAAAATTTACAGGACAGTTCATACAGTCAAGTAGTGACACACCAGTCATCATTAGCTCAGGAACCTGTGTGTGTGGCTTCTCTGGCACACTCTCCTCATTCCACAACTGCCAAAAATATGGGAAGTCTCTGCCCAGTATAACAGTATAATCTGAAACAGGTTTCAAAGTCAGTTAGAACAGTCTTACCAGGCTCTGGTCGGGTCTTCACAAACGGAATCATGTTTGGCATGACTCTCGATACAGCCTGGCGACAGTCCATATCCACCAACAGTGGGATTCCACCCACCAGTAACTCACGGGTCCTCACATCCATCTTGGCGACAACCGGTTGCTGCCCACGTCAGTTGCTCCTAGCAACGGCATGTCGACATTGACCTATCTTTCAAAACAAACAACACGGCTTACTCCTGTTGCACTGCACAGGTGGCTCATCCACCTGTCTCCTTAGCTGAGAGAGCATTCACTCGTTTGATGTGATCCATTGCCCCGAGCAACGCTTTCACCACAGGCTCAGTCCTGCTCTTGTACTCCACAGCTGTGGCTCATCCGACTTGCAACATGCAGGGTGGGTTGCTCCTAGCAACAACTTTTCTGCAACTCGACCATTGGTTGCTCTTAGCAATGTGCTGCCCGCATCCTCCACCGAATGTAAGGATTCCTCCCTGCAGGGGCGTAGCTGGAAATCCCAGGGCCCCGATGCGAAAAATTGTCCTGGGCCCCCCACCCCTCGACGACCCGCTTCCCCAATCCCTGACGAACTCCTTATCCGGCCTCGACCGCACAAAGATAATAATGACTTACAGGCAGGGCCGGACTGGGGCCAAAAATAGGCTAGGCA
The DNA here is from genome assembly GCF_029499605.1 of Hyla sarda. Lineage (NCBI taxonomy): Eukaryota > Metazoa > Chordata > Amphibia > Anura > Hylidae > Hyla > Hyla sarda. Next base: position 241,309,728 of record NC_079190.1, read on the forward strand.
TTTTAAAATAAGCAGCCCATTTTTATGTTGGGGGTCCGACTGCTTAGACCCCTACCAATCCCCTTGGTTCAAGTGGCTCTCCGGCTGTTATAAAGCTACAACTCCCATCGCATCTGGAGATCCTCAGGCATTATGGAAGTTGTTGTTTTGCAACAGCTGGAGAGCCACAGATTGGGTCAGACAGAATGCACAGTGATATCAGTGACCTGAGTGACATCTTCTCTGTTGTCTTTTCTTTCTCATCTTGTCCGGGCACCAGGTCTTCTTCCAGCTCCATCTTCTCTTCAGAGTCTGACACCCGGACATCGTTGATTCCTCAGCTTGTCAGCAGATCCTCATTCTCTATATAAAGACATTAATCATTATAATCCTGCCAAATACTGTGCCCCCTGAATATAATACTACCACCCACTGTACCCTGTATTATTATATTAATATATTATTGCTACACACTGTAACCCCTGAGTAAAATACTGCCACAAACTGTGCCCTCCAAATATAAAACTGCCTCACACTGCTCCCATAATAATAATACTGTTACACAGTGTTTCTTCTTAGTCTGGCTGAATCCCACCCCTGCACTGTCCTCCTCCAGGTTTCTCTGTCCCCACCCCCCCAGGACCCCTAAGTCTTTACCCAAGTAATTACCTCATACACCGCCACCCACGACCCCCCTGGCACCCCATCCTCAGTCTCCTTCTCATCACCTCATACACCGCCATCCAGCCCCCCCCCCCCGCACCCCATCCTCATTCTCCCCATCACCCCATACACCACCACCCGGCACCCCCGTACCCCATTCTCAGTCTCCTCATTGTTAGGTACCCCCACCACCCATGGTCTCCTCAACCCCCCTCCCCCGGCTCATCAATGAATAACTCCCCACACACACACACCCCATTCTCGGTCTCCTCATCAATCAATCAGGCCCAAACCCCCCCCACCCCCCCCCCTCATCAATCACCCCATGAAATATGAAATATCCTCAGTCTCCTCATCAATGAATAACTAACACACACACCCCATCCGCCATCCACAATCTCCTCACAAATTTATCACCCCCAGGCCCCAGCACCCCCCTCGGGCAGCCCGTCCCATGTCTCCTCACCTTCCTGGAGATCACTGCAGTGATATGGGGCAGGTGGGAGGCTGCACCTGCCACTGCCTCTGCCTGGTATCGATATCACAGGGTCAGAGGCAGGGACGCGTCAGGGGCATGGAGCAGATGTATGTGTGTGCATACCTGCGCGAAGCATGTCTACTCCCATCAGCCCCTGGCCTCCCATCATGCCCCTGACCCCCATCATGCCCCTGACCCTGTGCTGATATTTAAAGGGCCGGCGCTCAGTAGTGAAAAAAAAAATAAAGATTGCTGTCAGCGACGGGCCCGGGCCCTGCACCTGTTGCTGCAGCTTCATAGTGTAGTGGCAGGGGGCCCCCCAGGCTATGAGGCCCAATTGCAACCCCTGCGACCTCTATACCTACACCACTGCCTCCCTGGGGATAGTTCTGGGATCGTCCTTGACACCTCCATGAGACACGTTTCCTCACAATAAACCGGCAAACAACAGTTCTTTATGCAGGTCTGGCACCTTGCCAGTTTTATTAGACAGGTTGCAGGATAAATAAAACATAATATCACAATGAGCAAAGTTCTATGGTGCTGCAATCAATCACCAGGTGAGGAGCTCCACTCGTAGCTCCCAAACATGCAATATACATAAAGTTCCTGGGCTTTCTAGCATACACATGAAAAGATTAACTCACTGTTCCAGTAGAGTATAAACGACCAGCCGGTCTTCTTTATTTTTTCTCTTTTTTTCAATAAAGTGCAGTATGCAACATTTACATTCCAGCCAGGTATTCTCAGCTCAGAGGCAACAGGATGTGACGCGACGTTTCGAGGGGCACGCCCCCTTACTCATGAGCTAGGGAAATACACCCTTTCCTTACCACAGTGTCACAGGCACTACACCGGCAGCTACGCCTCCTCGACTTGATTGACGGGCCACGTCATCACTCTGCTCCGTCTGTTCAGTGAGCAGAGCGATGACGCGGGTCGTCAATCAAGCCGAGGGGGTGTTGCTGCCGGTTGAAGAACGGGACCTGGTAAGATGCGGGGCCGGCGGGGACTAGTTTATAACTTCATATCTTCACCATCCCCGCAAGCAGGAACGTCCCCCAGGGATGGTGAGGATAAAGATTTTACCCTATATAACGCTTTGCCAAGCGTTATATAAAGTAAAATCTGATGATTGGTTCCCTTTAACCTATGGCAGTCCGGGCATGCTTGGAGTTGTAGTTTAGCCTTTGGCTGGCTGGGCATGCTGGGAGTTGCTTAGCAACAGCTGGAGTCTTCCTGTCTGGGAAGACCCTGCCAGAAGGTCTGTTCACATTATACAAAACGTACTATGTGAACAGAGCCTCACACTCACCACCCCTGGCTCCCGGCTGTAGCTCCGCCTCCTAATGGCATCCTCACTAGGGGCGGAGCTACATGGATCCACCCGAAACAGCAGGATGGGTTTGGCGTCTTGCGTTTCCCTATTGACTTCGTGCTAACATCTGCCCACGGGTCCTTTACATGCAGGGCTGTATTTACAGCTCTTGCTGCACTAGGCACTAAACCTGAAAACACCCCTAACAAAAGTAGCATTTCTGCACCAAAATCTGTACCAAATTGTGCAGATCATGCAAATGTTTTATTCAATGTATTTGAATTCTGCATTTGCTGGTTTTACAGATGATTCACAATGTTTGTACAGAAAAAAAAACCAGAGCAACTGCAAATTTATTGAAGAATAATAAATTCCCCAACAGAGCGGTAGCTGAACATTCAGGCCTGTTCACCTCTCCTAATAAGCACAGCCAGTGAACACGGCTGTCAGTCTCAGTACCTGCATGGGCTAGATTGGAATTGAGATGCCCATAGTTTCATGGGAGCCTTAAAGGGGTATTCCAGGCAAAAACTTTTTTATATATCAACTGGCTCCGGAAAGTTAAACAGATTTGTAAATTACTTCTATAAAAAAATCTTAATCCTTCCAATAGTTATTAGCTTCTGAAGTTTTCTGTCTAACTGCTCAATGATGATGTCACGTCCCGGGAGCTGTGCATGATGGGAGAATATCCCCATAGGAACTGCACAGCTCCTGGGACGTGAGTCATCAGAAAGCAGTTAGACAGAAAACAGCAACTCAACTTCAGAAGCTAATAACTATTGGAAGGATTAAGATTTTTTGATGGAAGTAATTTACAAATCTGTTAAACTTTCCGGAGCCAGTTGATATATAAAAAAAAGTTTTTGCCTGGAATACCCCTTTAAGCCCAGGGCAGCTGTTTGTTCCCACCCAATTATAATCCACCTCTAGATAACACCACCATACTCTACTCGTTACCACCACCACACACTAAATAGCTAACACAACACAGACTGACTGGTAAAAACCACACTACCGTGACTAAATAACACCACTATATTAATAACCAACAAAATAAGCATCAGATGCAGTCAAAAACTAACAAAAAAAACAGCGGGGGAGGGGAAGTATCCTTCCAGGTCATCACTACCACTTTACGAACACAGAATAACAGAAAGCGAAGAAGCAAACGTCTGTGGGAGCCGGAGACTCCATCATTAACCTTCTTAGCGGTTATCCCGAGCGTGACCCGGGGTTAATTTTCCCTGCCAGGAGAGGTAACCCCGAGTCATGCTAGGGGTAGCATTGCAGAGTTGCCGGGGTAATAAGGCTGCACGATATATGGCAAAAGCAATCAAATCGTGATTTTTGCTTTTTGCAATATAGCGATACGTCCCCCCCCGGGAAAACATGCGATTATCTGCTCGGGTCCCGTGGCAGGGCCGGCCAGAGCAGGTAAAGACAAATCGAAATACTAAAAGTCAGTGTTTCTCAACCAAGGCGCCAGTTTTTTCAAAACTACAACTCTCAGCATGCCCGAACAGTCAAAGGCTGTCCGGGCATGCTGGGAGTAGTAGTTTCACAACAGCTGGAGGCACCCTGATAGAAAAACACTGAGATAAGTGTAAAGGCCACCGGGAGGAAAAGAAAAAAACCTACTCCCGGTCCCCGCAGATGCCATTCCCCTCTGTGCGGTCCGGGGGTGTCCTTTCTACATTATTCACATTGGAGGACCTTTCCCTTTTCAGCTAATCACTGTCCGTAGTGGTGTCACGTGTCAAGCCAGTGATTGGCTGAAGGGGAAAGCACTTGTTCGGCAGCAAATACACTAGGTTTGAAATCTGCCTGGCAAACCTACTGTGTGTTGCTGCCGAACAAGAAGGTGAGAAGGGGGGATGAATGTGATGGGGGAAGAATGGGACAAAGGGGGAGGGGAATGTGACATGGAGGGAGGAAGAATGTGACAAAGGGGGGAATGTGACAAGGGGGAAGAATGTGACAACGGGGGATGTGACAGGGCAATGTGACATGGAGGGGAGAATGTGACAAGGGGGGATGTGACAGGGGGGGAGGGGAATGTGATAAGGGGGGATGTGACATGGAGGGAGGAAGAATGTGACAAAGGGGGGAATGTGACAAGAGGGAAGAATGTGACAAGGAGGGGATGTGACGGGGGGGGGGGAATGTGACATGGAGGGGGGGGGATGTGACAAGGGGGAAGAATGTGACAATAGGGAGGAGATTGTGACAAGGGTAGGTACAATAATACATAACGCCAAATTTCCATGCAAAAAATTGTACCACTGTTGGTACAAATTTCCTGACATAAGCATACCACCAGGGAGGTTAATAACTCCCAGCAAGCAAACCGCCGGAGTAAACAAAAAAAGAAAGTCCAGATTATCAGCAAGAAATTTCATTACCTCCCTCCAGAAGACAGCGACAATAGGACACTCCCACACCGCATGCAGAAAAGTACCAACTTCCATGTGGCATCGAAAACATAGATCAGACTGAGATACACCAATGCATTTAAGCTTAGCAGGGGTATAATATAACCTCAGAACATATCTTGATTGAACCGCATGTCGGAGCTGGAGATACCTAAAGAAGGCATTTCCAGGAATGCCATAACGTTCCTTCCTCTCTGAAAAGGATAAAAAAAACTTGATCCTCCCCAAACAGGTGAAACACAAATTGACTCCATGAGGTCCCCAAAAAACTGCCTCCTGTAACTCATGTAGGTGAGGTAAATGTATATTCCCCCACAAGGGTGTCCTCGGAGAAACCAGCGGTTGTGGAAATTTGCTCGATACCACGGACCACACTTTAGCAATAGTCAGAAGAGGAACAGGAAAAGAAGAACGAGGGTTATACCTGTAGAGCGTATTAGTGAGAGCTTCATAGGATCCCATGAGCGCACCAGCCAGGGCCATTGCCGAGTTCAACAGATCCAGATCAATCCACCATGCTGCATAGACCAGTTTGGAAGCAAGAAAATAATTATACATATCAGGGGCCACCAGGTCACCATTCCTTTTAGGGGCCTGGAGAAGAGCCCAACCGAGTCTGGGAGACTTCCCCTGCCAGTAAAAGGATCCCAGAGCACCACACAAAGTATTAAAATATGTCCTAGGGGGAATCACAGGTGCTAAGTGAAAAGGGTAGAGAAATTTAGGAAGGGATATCATTTTAAAAATATTGATCCCACCCGCTAAAGAGAGAGGAAATGGGGACCAGGCGTTCAACCGCTCCACAGTGGAGCTCAAAAGTAGATCTAAGTTCAACGACATATAATCCAGTAGGGACATAGTCACCTCCACCACCAAGTATCTGAAACGGGAAACCGTTTGTACCCCGGCCGGAGGATGGGAAGGGAGGGAAACTCCAGACGAAAGAGCCATCAATGAGGACTTAGTCCAATTGACCCTCAAGCCCAATATAATACAAAATCTGTCAAGTAGGTCGATAAGGGACAGGAGAGAGTCCTCAGCATCCGCCAAGTACACCAGCGTATCATCTGCATAAAGGGAAACCTTCTCTACAATAGATCCCCTAGGGATACCACAAATATCAGGAGCCCTACGAATAGCAGCAGCCAAGGGTTCCATCGCCAGCGCAAAAAGAAAAGGAGAAAGCGGGCACCCCGCCGTGTCCCACGACCCAGGCTAAATGGAGCAGACACAGTCAAATTAGCCCTAGGACTATCATAAAGTAAACAAACCCAAGCACGAAAACGAGGCCCAAACCCAAACGCACCCAATACTTCCCAGAGATAGGGCCACAGAACCGAATCAAAGGCCTTATAAATATCTAAGCTGACTACCACACCTGTAGGAAAGCCTTGCCCCACAGCAGCTATGTTGAATTGCAGGTGTTTCACATTAACATCAGTTGCCCTACCCGGTATAAACCCAGTTTGGTCAGGATGAACAACAGAAGCAATGACCCCGTACAGCCGGGTAGCCAATACTCTAGCCAAAATCTTAATATCAACATTCAATAAGGAAATAGGTGTATAAGAGTCAGGCAGTAACGGATTTTTTCCAGGCTTAGGAAGCACTACAATCAATGCATCCCTCATAGAGTTTGGAAGAGCATCCGCGTCCACTATGGAGTGAAACAGTTTGAGAAGTATGGGGGCCAATCATTCTTCATTCATCCTGTACCAATCACCTATCATCCCATCCAAACCAGGGGTCTTCCCCTGAGGAAGATCTCAAATAGCCGTTCAACATCCTTAACTGAAAAAGGGGCATCTAACTCCTCCGCCTCCCATTGCACTAAAGGGTCAGGGTAAGAATCATTATGCTCCCAATATTCGGCATGAGCAACCCCCAGAGCATCCACAACTGCCTACGCCTCTAACCACCCAGGATGCATGCGCCAGAGATGAGAAGAAGAGGAGGGACCTAAATGAAGAACTACCAGTAAAGCTGAGTGGTCTGAGATCCTCCTAGTGGTGTAAGAAACATCTCTTACACCCCGAAGTAGGTCCTCCGATGCCAGAGCGAGGTCAATTCGGGAAAACGACCTATGGAACACTGAGTAGAAGGAGAAGTGTTACGCCGAGCGCTCCGGGTCCCCGCTCCTCCCCGGAGCGCTCGCTACACTCTCGCCACTGCAGCGCCCCGGTGAGATCCACTGACCCGGTGCGCTGCGATACCGCCTCCAGCCGGGATGCGATTCGCGATGCGGGTGGCGCCCCCTCGCGATGCGCACCCCGGCTCCCGTACCTGACTCGCTCTCCGTCGGTCCTGTCCCGGCGCGCGCGGCCCCGCTCCCTAGGGCGTGCGCGCCGGGTCTCTGCGATTTAAAGGGCCACTGCGCCGCTGATTGGCGCAGTGGTTCTAATCAGTGTGTTCACCTGTGCACTCCCTATGTATACCTCACTTCCCCTGCACTCCCTCGCCGGATCTTGTTGCCATTGTGCCAGTGAAAGCGTTTCCTAGTGTGTTCCTAGCCTGTGTTCCAGACCTCCTGCCGTTGCCCCTGACTACGATCCTTGCTGCCTGCCCCGACCTTCTGCTACGTCCGACCTTGCTTCTGTCTACTCCCTTGTACCGCGCCTATCTTCAGCAGTCAGAGAGGTTGAGCCGTTGCTAGTGGATACGACCTGGTCACTACCGCCGCAGCAAGACCATCCCGCTTTGCGGCGGGCTCTGGTGAACACCAGTAGTGACTTAGAACCGGTCCACTAGCACGGTCCACGCCAATCCCTCTCTGGCACAGAGGATCCACCTCCTGCCAGCCGGCATCGTGACAGTAGATCCGGCCATGGATCCCGCTGAAGTTCCTCTGCCAGTTGTCGCCGACCTCACCACGGTGGTCGCCCAGCAGTCACAACAGATAGCGCAACAAGGCCACCAGCTGTCTCAACTCACCGTGATGCTACAGCAGCTACTTCCACAGCTTCAGCAACCATCTCCTCCGCCAGCTCCTGCACCTCCTCCGCAGCGAGTGGCCGCTTCAGGCCTACGATTATCCTTGCCGGATAAATTTGATGGGGACTCTAAATTTTGCCGTGGCTTTCTTTCACAATGTTCCCTGCACTTGGAGATGATGTCGGACCAGTTTCCTACTGAAAGGTCTAAGGTGGCTTTCGTAGTCAGCCTTCTGTCTGGAAAAGCTCTGTCATGGGCCACACCGCTCTGGGACCGCAATGACCCCGTCACTGCCTCTGTACACTCCTTCTTCTCGGAAATTCGAAGTGTCTTTGAGGAACCTGCCCGAGCCTCTTCTGCTGAGACTGCCCTGCTGAACCTGGTCCAGGGTAATTCTTCCGTTGGCGAGTACGCCGTACAATTCCGTACTCTTGCTTCAGAACTATCCTGAAATAATGAGGCCCTCTGCGCGACCTTTAAAAAAGGCCTATCCAGCAACATTAAAGATGTTCTGGCCGCACGAGAAATCCCTGCTAACCTACATGAACTCATTCATCTAGCCACTCGCATTGACATGCGTTTTTCCGAAAGGCGTCAGGAGCTCCGCCAGGATATGGACTTTGTTCGCACGAGGCGTTTTTTCTCCCCGGCTCCTCTCTCCTCTGGTCCTCTGCAATCCGTTCCTGTGCCTCCCGCCGTGGAGGCTATGCAAGTTGACCGGTCTCGCCTGACACCTCAAGAGAGGACACGACGCCGCATGGAGAATCTCTGCCTGTACTGTGCCGGTACCGAACACTTCCTGAAGGATTGTCCTATCCGTCCTCCCCGCCTGGAAAGACGTACGCTGACTCAGCACAAAGGTGAGACAGTCCTTGATGTCAACTCTGCTTCTCCACGTCTTACTGTGCCTGTGCGGATATCTGCCTCTAAATTCTCCTTCTCTACTATGGCCTTCTTGGATTCCGGATCTGCAGGAAACTTTATTTTGGCCTCTCTCATCAACAGGTTCAACATCCCAGTGACCAGTCTCGCCAGACCCCTCTACATCAATTGTGTTAACAATGAAAGATTGGACTGTACCATACGTCTCCGCACGGAGCCCCTCCTAATGTGCATCGGACCTCATCACGAAAAAATTGAGTTTTTGGTCCTCCCCAATTGCACTTCCGAAATTCTCCTTGGATTACCCTGGCTTCAACACCATTCCCCAACCCTGAATTGGTCCACAGGGGAGATCAAGAGCTGGGGTACCTCTTGTTTCAAGGACTGCCTTAAACCGGTTCCCAGTACTCCCTGCCGTGACCCTGCGGTTCCCCCGGTAACCGGTCTCCCTAAGGCCTATATGGACTTTGCTGATGTGTTTTGCAAAAAACAAGCTGAGACTCTTCCTCCTCACAGGCCTTATGACTGTCCTATTGACCTCCTCCCGGGCACTACTCCACCCCGGGGCAGAATTTATCCTCTGTCCGCCCCAGAGACTCTTGCTATGTCTGAGTACATCCAGGAAAATTTAAAAAAGGGCTTTATCCGCAAATCCTCCTCTCCTGCCGGAGCTGGATTTTTCTTTGTGTCCAAAAAAGATGGCTCCCTACGTCCTTGCATTGACTACCGCGGTCTTAATAAAATCACGGTAAAGAACCGCTACCCTCTACCTCTTATCTCTGAACTCTTTGATCGCCTCCAAGGTGCCCACATCTTTACCAAACTGGACTTAAGAGGTGCTTATAATCTCATCCGCATCAGGGAGGGGGATGAATGGAAAACGGCATTTAACACTAGAGATGGACACTTTGAGTATCTGGTCATGCCCTTTGGCCTGTGCAACGCCCCTGCCGTCTTCCAAGACTTTGTTAATGAAATTTTTCGTGATCTCTTATATTCCTGTGTTGTTGTGTATCTGGACGATATTCTGATTTTTTCTGCCAACCTAGAAGAACACCGCCAGCATGTCCGCATGGTTCTTCAGAGACTTCGTGACAATCAACTATATGCCAAAATGGAGAAATGTCTGTTTGAATGTCAATCTCTTACTTTCCTAGGATACTTGGTCTCTGGCCAGGGACTACAAATGGATCCAGACAAACTCTCTGCCGTCTTAGATTGGCCACGCCCCTCCGGACTCCGTGCTATCCAACGTTTTTTGGGGTTCGCCAATTATTACAGACAATTTATTCCACATTTTTCCACCATTGTGGCTCCTATCGTGGCTTTAACCAAAAAGAATGCCAATCCTAAGTCATGGCCTCCTCAAGCGGAAGACGCCTTTAAACGGCTCAAGTCTGCCTTTTCTTCTGCTCCCGTGCTCTCCAGACCTGACCCATCTAAACCCTTCCTATTGGAGGTTGATGCCTCCTCAGTAGGAGCTGGAGCGGTTCTTCTACAAAAAAATTCTTCCGGGCATGCTGTTACCTGTGGTTTTTTTTCTAGGACCTTCTCTCCGGCGGAGAGGAACTACTCCATTGGGGATCGAGAGCTACTGGCCATTAAATTAGCACTTGAGGAATGGAGGCATCTGCTGGAGGGATCAAAATTTCCAGTTATCATTTACACCGATCACAAGAATCTCTCCTATCTCCAGTCTGCCCAACGACTGAATCCTCGCCAGGCCAGGTGGTCTCTGTTCTTTGCCCGGTTTAATTTTGAAATTCACTTTCGCCCTGCCGATAAGAACATTAGGGCCGATGCTCTCTCTCGTTCCTCGGATGCCTCGGAAGTAGAGCTCTCTCCGCAACACATCATTCCTCCTGACTGCCTGATCTCCACTTCTCCAGCCTCCATCAGGCAAACTCCTCCAGGGAAGACCTTCGTCTCTCCACGCCAACGCCTCGGAATCCTCAAATGGGGTCACTCCTCCCATCTCGCAGGCCATGCGGGCATCAAGAAATCCGTGCAACTCAACTCTCGTTTCTATTGGTGGCCGACTCTGGAGACAGATGTTGTTGATTTTGTGCGGGCCTGCACTGTCTGTGCCCGGGATAAGACTCCTCGCCAGAAGCCCGCTGGTCTTCTTCATCCTCTGCCTGTTCCCGAACAGCCTTGGTCTCTGATTGGTATGGACTTTATTACAGACTTACCCCCATCCCGTGGCAACACTGTTGTTTGGGTGGTCGTTGATCGATTTTCCAAGATGGCACATTTTATTCCTCTTCCGGGTCTTCCTTCAGCGCCTCAGTTGGCAAAACAATTTTTTGTACACATTTTTCGTCTTCACGAGTTGCCCACGCAGATCGTCTCGGATAGAGGCGTCCAATTCGTGTCAAAATTCTGGAGGGCTCTCTGTAAACAACTCAAGATTAAATTAAACTTTTCTTCTGCTTATCATCCTCAATCCAATGGGCAAGTAGAAAGAATTAACCAGGTCCTGGGTGATTATTTACGGCATTTTGTTTCCTCCCGCCAGGATGACTGGGCAGATCTTCTACCATGGGCCGAATTCTCGTATAACTTCAGAGTCTCTGAATCTTCTTCCAAATCCCCATTTTTCGTGGTGTACGGCCGTCACCCTCTTCCCCCCCCTCCCTACTCCCTTGCCCTCTGGTTTGCCCGCTGTGGATGAAATAACTCGTGATCTTTCCACCATATGGAAAGAGACCCAAAATTCTCTCTTACAGGCTTCATCACGCATGAAGAAGTTTGCTGATAAGAAAAGAAGAGCTCCCCCCATTTTTTCTCCCGGAGACAAGGTATGGCTCTCCGCTAAATATGTCCGCTTCCGTGTTCCCAGCTACAAATTGGGACCACGCTATCTTGGTCCTTTCAAAATTTTGTGCCAGATTAATCCTGTCTCTTACAAACTTCTTCTTCCTCCTTCTCTTCGTATTCCTAATGCCTTTCACGTTTCTCTTCTTAAACCACTCATCATCAACCGTTTCTCTCCCAAACTTGTTTCTCCCACTCCTGTTTCCGGCTCTTCGGACATCTTCTCCGTAAAGGAGATACTGGCCTCCAAGAAGGTCAGAGGGAAAACCTTTTTTTTGGTCGATTGGGAGGGCTGTGGTCCTGAAGAGAGATCCTGGGAACCTGAGGACAATATCCTAGACAAAAGTCTGGTCCTCAGGTTCTCAGGCTCCAAGAAGAGGGGGAGACCCAAGGGGGGGGGGTACTGTTACGCCGAGCGCTCCGGGTCCCCGCTCCTCCCCGGAGCGCTCGCTACACTCTCGCCACTGCAGCGCCCCGGTCAGATCCACTGACCCGGTGCGCTGCGATACCGCCTCCAGCCGGGATGCGATTCGCGATGCGGGTGGCGCCCGCTCGCGATGCGCACCCCGGCTCCCGTACCTGACTCGCTCTCCGTCGGTCCTGTCCCGGCGCGCGCGGCCCCGCTTCCTAGGGCGCGCGCGCGCCGGGTCTCTGCGATTTAAAGGGCCACTGCGCCGCTGATTGGCGCAGTGGTTCTAATCAGTGTGTTCACCTGTGCACTCCCTATGTATACCTCACTTCCCCTGCACTCCCTCGCCGGATCTTGTTGCCATTGTGCCAGTGAAAGCGTTTCCTAGTGTGTTCCTAGCCTGTGTTCCAGACCTCCTGCCGTTGCCCCTGACTACGATCCTTGCTGCCTGCCCCGACCTTCTGCTACGTCCGACCTTGCTTCTGTCTACTCCCTTGTACCGCGCCTATCTTCAGCAGTCAGAGAGGTTGAGCCGTTGCTAGTGGATACGACCTGGTCACTACCGCCGCAGCAAGACCATCCCGCTTTGCGGCGGGCTCTGGTGAACACCAGTAGTGACTTAGAACCGGTCCACTAGCACGGTCCATGCCAATCCCTCTCTGGCACAGAGGATCCACCTCCTGCCAGCCGGCATCGTGACAAGAAGGCAGACGTATTTGAGTATTTCTACCTCCAGAGATTGGTCAGGCCCAGCGCCAAGCACCAGTTGTTAAACGAGGGAGAGCCAGGGTCAGCGGCAGTAGTGCGACCAATAGCTGGATCAGGAACCACATTGAAATCTCCTATGAAAAGAATAGGATCAGGGAGAAAAGCCAACAATTTATTAGTGATGAGTTCAAGCACAGATACATGAAAAGGAGGGGGACATAGACAGAAACCAAGATAAAGGAAAAAGAACCAAGAGAACAATGTAGAATCACAAACCTCCCAAAGTGGTCACAAGCAGCCTGGGAAACCTCTTGTGGCAGAGACTTAGTTACCAAGACAGAAACGCCCCTAGCATAATTAGAATAAGAAGCATGATAACCCCTCACTATCCAGGCCCTCTTCAGGACTAGAATCTTCTGACCCGTAACATGAGTCTCCTGTAAACAGATAATATGAGGAGATTGGCATTTCACAAAATCAAGACACAAGGCCCTTTTTAACTTAGAATTAAGCCCCCGGACATTCCAACTAATCACCTTCAGGGTCCCCATCAGAACAGAAAACAAGAGCTAGAAACAGGAGAGACCCAAGGAGGGTAAGGACAGAGAAGGGCAGAGCACCGGGACCATACACACGGCAAGCAACCAACAACAAACCATACAGGGCACAGACATAAGACAAATACACAAAAACAACATGGCATAACCAAAACATCCCCAAGAAAACCCTAACACTAAACGGGACATAGTAACCATCTATACCCTAACACAGTGCAGACCTAGACCCCAAACTACAACTAATATGGAGCGTCAAAAGAACGCCAAATGAGAATAACCCACCAAGGCTTATATGCCCTCCCGCCACCCCACCATAAACTAGAATGGCCATCAACTAAATAACTACCCCTGGAGACCTAATTCCCTTAGGTCTCCAGGGGTAGTTATTTAGTTGACGGCCATGAAGGAGGCCCTAAAAAGAGACTACCTCCCTAACCTCTATCTAAAGACAATTATGGGAAACAGTCTTCAGCAAAGAAGGTCAGGAAAGTTCAATCTGGAGGCTGGACAGGGGGGGGCCGCATCCACCCAGTGAACTTGGCCGATGTGCCATCCACTACTCTCAGGTGAGCCGGATACAACATGGAGTAGCGGTAGCCTTGGCACGTAACTTCTCCAGGACCTCCATGAATTGCACCCGCTGCTTGCGAAGTTCCACAGAAAAGTCCGGATAAAAGGACACTCTGCTTCCATCACAAATGACTTCTCCCTTAATTTGTACAGCTTGTCTAATAGCATCTCTGTCTTTGAAGTGGAGAAGTTTGGCAAGGAAGGGACATGGAGGGCCACCAGGAGGAGGAGGCCGAGCCAGAACTCATTTCCTCCAGGGGGAAAGCCACCTATAGGTCATACCTATAGGGGGCAAGCTACATATGGGGGAAGGGGAGGTTACCTACAGGTGCAAGCTTCCTCCAGATTTACTGACACAAACCTGTAAAGCAGTTGAGAATAGCAACATCATCAGCCATCACATTAGGTACAAATTAATTAAATCTTTGACCAAATATAACAGCTAATTTTCAAGTTGATAATTTTGTATGATCGGATCAATTTATTTTTACAAATATCCAAATGACTCTTGGCAGAAAAATGTTTCTTACCCCTGTCCTAAAGGGAAATGGCACATTGAAGTGAAATAATACAGTTTTCAAGATCCTCCATGTACCAAGTAAAGGGGAAGAGTATGAAAACATTACAGAGGCTAACCTTACATGCTATAGTATTCTATCTAACAGTCCCTTAGCCCTTAGATACAAGTATCCCAAAAATGCTTGCCCTTTTTTTATACTCTTTCCCTCTACCTGGCACATTAGGGATCGTGATTTGATCAGAGTATAGGAAAGAGTTAATAAGATAATTGTACCATGGTATAATGTATTTCTTGAATCCCTGACTAAATTGACCTTGATGATGTATAGATCTTGTCATGTGTGGGCAGCTTCATTTAGATAACAGGCAGTTTCTCTGCAGACATGACATCTACTTACCTTTAGTGTCTACTTCATGTTCAGTGACTGCCAGGAGACAATTGATGTGAAATATGTTTTAGGGCAAGAAATAGATGCATTGTATTGACTCCAGCATGGTAAGCAATTATGTATTTGTTATACGCATTTTAACCCCTTAAGGACTCAGGGTTTTTCCCTTTTTTGCACTTTCGTTTTTTCCTCCTTACCTTTTAAAAATCATAACCCTTTCAATTTTCCACCAAAAAATCCATATTCTGGCTTATTTTTTGCATAACAAATTCTACTTTCCAGTGACATTAGTCATTTTACCCAAAAATTCACGGCAAAACAGGAAAAAAAATCATTGTGCGACAAAATCGAAGAAAAAACGCCATTTTGTCACTTTTGGGGGCTTCCGTTTCTACGCAGTGCATATTTCGGTAAAAATGACACCTTATCATTATTCTGTAGGTCCATACGGTTAAAATGGTACCCTACTTATGTAGGTTTCATTTTGTCGTACTTCTGGAAAAAATCATAACTACATGCAGGAAAATGTATACGTTTAAAAATGTCATCTTCTGACCCCTATAACTTTTTTATTTTTCCACGTACAGGGCGGTATGAGGACTCATTTTTTGCGCCGTGATCTGAAGTTTTTATCGGTATGATTTTTGTTTTGATATGACTTTTTGATCACTTTTTATTCATTCTTTAATGGTATAAAAAGTGACCAAAATACGCTTTTTTGGACTTTGGAATTTATTTGCGCGTACGCCATTGACCGTGCGGTTTAATTAACTATATATTTTTATAGTTCGGACATTTACGCATGCGGCGATACCACATATGCTTATTTTTATTTACACTGTTTTATTTTTTATGGGAAAAGGGGGGTGATTCAAACTTTTATTAGGGAAGGGGTTAAATGACCTTTATTAACACTTTTTTTTAACTTTTTTTTTTGCAGTGTTATAGGTCCTGATCACCTATGCTGATCACTGGCGTGTATTAACAGTGTGAGTGGCCTCCACGTGCCCGTATGACCTCCCTACAATGCCTGGGCATGCTCCTGATGAGGTCAACCACGGTTTTGACTCCGGTTTAAAAACCGTACTACAACCGCATACGTTTTTTTTTAACATGGACGTCAATGAGAAACGCACATGTATACGGTTCCATACGGGAAACCGTATACGGTTTTTACTTTGCACATGCGCATTTGCATCCTAAAGTCCCCACCCAACACCCTTCCCATTAAAAATGGACCAAATTATCAAAAACTTATGTTTTTTTTTTTTTATAAAAATGGACGGAACAGTTTAAAAAACGCATACGGTTTACTTTTTCCCATACTGTTCCATCCGTTTTTTTGCCATACAGTTTTCTTTAGAAAAACGGATTGAAAACAGTATGGCAAAAACGTAATGTGAACCCAGCCTCACACTGAAGACTACCTGGATTACAAACTACAGCCAGCTGTAATCATTTTGGTGCAGCAAACTTGCCTTGGAGCTGCCCTGTCCAAATTCTTAGCAGTTCCTCTAGTGGGCAGAGAACAACTGTGTGTTTATGGGGGCAGATGATTTTTACATAGTTAGTATGGTTGAAAAAAGACATACGTCCATCAAGTTCATTGTTGGTAAAACAATTGTTTGCACACTTAGGGGCATTTAGTAACACCGGCATCTGATATGCTGTTCTAAATAAATCTCCCGCCAGCACACAGGCACGCTAGATTTATGTAGCGTTGCAACACCCCTACCTACATAAATACCTGCCCATCGCAGGCTGCCCTAGTGGAATTTAACTGCTGTTTACCCTTGCTAGCAAAAGTAAACAGTAATTAATTTGTCAAGCAGGGGCAATCATGCCCCTTTTGTTGGAACCATGCCTCCTTTTCGTGAAACCACACATATTTGGTGAGCACAGGGCAAAATGTAAATTGCATACATTTTGAGCACAGCTCATAAGTCCTATGTTGGATGCAATAGCAAATTGAAATACATAAACGATGCTTCTAATCCTGGGGGATACAAATGTAGGTAATTTTCAACTTTTATTGATATGGGAAAGCTTGATAAAATACTACTTTTAGGTACTGAAAAAGTCGACAAATTTATATGAAGGACAATCCAAAACCCCAATCATATGCTGCTTTGGACAGTTCCTAAAATGGACAGAGGTGTCAGCAGAGAGCATGTGGACAGACAGAAAAGAAATCCAAAAAGAAAAGAATTTCCTCCGTAATATTCAGCAGCTAATAAGTACTTGAAGGATTAAGATTTTTTTATAGTAATTTACTTAACTTTTTGGCATCAGTTGATTTAAAAAAAAATTTCACCGGAGTATCCCTTTAACATTGGAGATGTGATTTGAAAAGATCGACCACGTATACACCTTTGCGGTTGGTTTTGATGTTTTAGACATAATTCTTAAACCTCTATTACTGAACAAATTTTACCAACATAATATAACCTAAAACCTAGTTCCTACCTGGTGCAACAGATTGATGATGATATTGTAAAACAAAATCATATATTGGCATCCAAGGTGCCGGTGTTTGTCTGTCCCCATGCTGACCAGTGTGTATGCTGGTCTATGCAGACGTAAGGCTCGTAATGTATATGCTTGCTGACAAGGTATCAAGCTTGACATCAATACTAATCATTTTGCTTTATTTACTTAAGGACTAAAACCAGACAGGTACAACAGAACTATAATCACAGCAAACAAACTATTGACTATACTTGTCTAAAGTGCACTAATGTGACCAAAACATGTATATGTGGGTTTTCATCAAACCCCTTCCGCACTGCTCAAAACATTTCTGTTACTAGAAATCTGACAAACCATTGTAAGCCAAAGCCTATTCAAATCAATAGCAATATGCTTAGATGTGTCATCAGATTTTCAACAGCATAAAACGTCACTAAAATGAATTTTATTAAAATAGGCAGGTGCTACACTATACAATGAATAGCAAAATCAGTCCCCAAACGGCAAATAATTAGGACAGTGGCTCTTGTATGAACATGTGACACATCCATAGATGAGACTCAGCCTGTTATATTAATACCAACAACCACTCAGCCGGCACTACCACATGCCAGCATACAAGAGAGATTTCCAGTAGGGTGTACAGGGCTCTCTAAAGAGGCTTATGAATATTCTAGTGACCCTAATAAAACCCAATGGCTTTGCAGATAATGTTACACCAAAAACCTAAATTTGTAAAAGCCAACTTTGTGAATGCTGCATATATAAACAATGCACAGACTTTGTATTCAGGCCCAGCCCTGTTTGTGCATTCTTCAAAAACATGATGTTAAAAAAACAGAACTTGTTTTATAGTTTTAATGAGAGCTGGCCAAATTTCAGTTACCCAGTTTCCATGGAGACTAGGAAATATTCTCTCTTGACTAGAGCAGGGACTTGCAGAAGTTTACAAAAATTAGACCTAACAATACAGTTCCATATGACCCCATGCAGACCAGTCCTTCAGGTACTTTAAGCCCACGAGAAAAACACATTTCTGTCTGTGTTCCATAATGCAGAAAAATTCTTGTATTCCCTGAAATGTGAAATAGCTTCTGAAGTGCTAAGCGATCGGAACACATCCTTGATCTCCCTCCCATTCCTGTTAACGCTTGTTTGGCAGTCAGGGCTCAGCTTCCAGCCCCAAGGGACTTGTCAAATCTCATTCAGGCCTTATGCATATAAATTGAACGCAGGTGCAAGCTTTGGAAACAGGGCTCAGTTTCCATTAAACTGTCATTCAATTAGGAACAAGATGGGAGGACGGCAGTTTGACACGTGAGTGGTGCTTCTTCCGGCCTCCTGTAGGCCGGAAGAAGCACGAACTCACGTGCGAAACTGCCAGCGTAGCCTCCGAGCGCCATACTACCTACGCTGATGCTGAGACCCAGTTCCCCATGAACCGGACTCCGCTACACAGCTATCTCCGCCGAGCGGTGAGTGCACGTACGTGCTTCTTTATTTATTTAATTTACAAATCTGTTTAACTTTCTGGAACCAGTTAATTAAAAAAAAAGTTTTCCAGTGGAGTACCCCTTTAAAGAAGCAACAATTACCTACCACTGCAAACCCTTTATTGTGCAGATCTATGGTGGTCCTGGCAGTCAAATGAAACAAGAATTAGCATAACCTAGAGATGTAGATGCAGAAGACAAGTGTATCATGGTCATAAATAAAACAAGCAAGAACAGACATTTAGGGCTTAGCTAGGTGGCCATGTTTGTACAAACTGATAACATGACACCCACAGAAATATATATGCCATACTGCATACAGACTCCATCAGAAAATAAAAAGAAACCCTGTTATAGGTGTCACCAGATACTGTAAGCATGCTTGCTGTGTGGCTTTATTCATAAGTGTCACTACTATTAGATCTTTTATATGTAAAAACTTATGTTACACGTTTAATCATCCTTTAATAGACATCGAATGTACTGCATTATCCTCAGTTCATAAAAGTGCTGCTATCATGACCGTTTAAACATAACAGATAATATAATCTAAAGTTGTTCAGAAATCTGGGTATTACATATATTGATAATGGCTTGAAAGAATCTGCAATCCTTCAGACTACCAAGCTCCAAGCACAGGTCATCAGTAATTCATTTCCATTCCAGCAGCGGCTTAGAAGTAATTATAAAACCATCACATACATTTAATATGATATCATAACACTATTTGGGTAGAAGACCTATAATTTCAGTCATTTGTTAATGGGCTTCTGAGAGAACACTAATCTACATGTCCAGATTTTTTTCTGCTGTCACATCCTATGTTCCATGTGACTATGATGCCATGGAAAAGAGAATTTACAATACCTATTAGTTTCATTGGCAGACCAGGGTGCATAGCCTCAGATGACTGACAAGGTCATGCAGGCTCCTTTCCTTTAGGTTTTCTTTGACTGTCAGTTTAAAAGCAAAAAGATTCATTCTGCGCTGCACAGGGCAACTCATAAATTATGTGCTAGTTATAGAAATGAGACTGACAGGACAATGTCCAAGCACTGAATACAAGTTACAGCCCACACTGCTTGTGCATCTATCAGTAAGTACTTGCTGGTAGACTTGTCTATACTACACAGTTCCTTTGCTGCATTCCATATCGGAAAGTAATTGTCACGATGCCGGCTGGCAGGAGGTGGATCCTCTGTGCCAGAGAGGGATTGGCGTGGACCGTGCTAGTGGACCGGTTCTAAGTTACTACTGGTGTTCACCAGAGCCCGCCGCAAAGCGGGATGGTCTTGCTGCGGCGGTAGTAACCAGGTCGTATCCACTAGCAACGGCTCAACCTCTCTGACTGCTGAAGATAGACGCGGTAAAAGGGAGTAGACAAAGGCAAGGTCGGACGTAGCAGAAGGTCGGGGCAGGCAGCAAGGATCGTAGTCAGGGGCAACGGCAGGAGGTCTGGAACACAGGCTAGGAACACACAAGGGAACGCTTTCACTAGGCACAAGGGCAACAAGATCCGGCGAGGGAGTGCATGGGAAGTGAGGTATACATAGGGAGTGCACAGGTGAACACACTAATTAGAACCACTGCGCCAATCAGCGGCGCAGTGGCCCTTTAAATCGCAGAGACCCGGCGCGCCCTAGGGAGCGGGGCCGCGCGCGCCGGGACAGGACCGACGGAGAGCGAGTCAGGTACGGGAGCCGGGGTGCGCATCGCGAGCGGGCGCCACCCGCATCGCGAATCGCATCCCGGCTGGAGGCGGTATCGCAGCGCACCCGGTCAGTGGATCTGACCGGGGCGCTGCAGTAGCGAGGGTGTAGCGAGCGCTCCGGGGAGGAGCGGGGACCCGGAGCGCTCGGCGTAACAGTACCCCCCCCCTTGGGTCTCCCCCTCCTCTTGGAGCCTGAGAACCTGAGGACCAGACTTTTATCTAGGATATTGTCCTCAGGTTCCCAGGATCTCTCTTCAGGACCACAGCCCTCCCAGTCAACCCAAAAAAAGGTTTTTCCTCTGACCTTTTTGGAGGCCAGTATCTCCTTTACGGGAAAGATGTCCGAAGAACCGGAGACAGGAGTGGGAGAAATAAGTTTAGGAGAGAAACGGTTGATGATGAGTGGTTTAAGAAGAGAGACATGAAAGGTATTAGGAATACGAAGAGAAGGAGGAAGAAGAAGTTTGTAAGAGACAGGATTAATTTGGCACAAGATTTTGAAAGGACCAAGATAGCGTGGTCCCAATTTGTAGCTGGGAACACGGAAGCGGACATATTTAGCGGAGAGCCATACCTTGTCTCCGGGAGAAAAAATGGGGGGAGCTCTTCTTTTCTTATCAGCAAACTTCTTCATGCGTGATGAAGCCTGTAAGAGAGAATTTTGGGTCTCTTTCCATATGGTGGAAAGATCACGAGTTATTTCATCCACAGCGGGCAAACCAGAGGGCAAGGGAGTAGGGAGGGGGGGAAGAGGGTGACGGCCGTACACCACGAAAAATGGGGATTTGGAAGAAGATTCAGAGACTCTGAAGTTGTATGAGAATTCGGCCCATGGAAGAAGATCTGCCCAGTCATCCTGGCGGGAGGAAACAAAATGCCGTAAATAATCACCCAGGACCTGGTTAATTCTTTCTACTTGCCCATTGGATTGAGGATGATAAGCAGAAGAAAAGTTTAATTTAATCTTGAGTTGTTTACAGAGAGCCCTTCAGAATTTTGACACGAATTGGACGCCTCTATCCGAGACGATCTGCGTGGGCAACCCGTGAAGACGAAAAATGTGTACAAAAAATTGTTTTGCCAACTGAGGCGCTGAAGGAAGACCAGGAAGAGGAATAAAATGTGCCATCTTGGAAAATCGATCAACGACCACCCAAACAACAGTGTTGCCACGGGATGGGGGTAAGTCTGTAATAAAGTCCATACCAATCAGAGACCAAGGCTGTTCGGGGACAGGCAGAGGATGAAGAAGACCAGCAGGCTTCTGGCGAGGAGTCTTATCCCGGGCACAGACAGTGCAGGCCCGCACAAAATCACCAACATCCGTCTCCAGAGTCGGCCACCAATAGAAACGAGAGATGAGTTGCACGGATTTCTTGATGCCCGCATGGCCTGCGAGATGGGAGGAGTGACCCCATTTGAGGATTCCGAGGCGTTGGCGTGGAGAGACGAAGGTCTTCCCTGGAGGAGTTTGCCTGATGGAGGCTGGAGAAGTGGGGATCAGGCAGTCAGGAGGAATGATGTGTTGCGGAGAGAGCTCTACTTCCGAGGCATCCGAGGAACGAGAGAGAGCATCGGCCCTAATGTTCTTATCGGCAGGGCGAAAGTGAATTTCAAAATTAAACCGGGCAAAGAACAGAGACCACCTGGCCTGGCGAGGATTCAGCCGTTGGGCAGACTGGAGATAGGAGAGATTCTTGTGATCGGTGTAAATAATAACTGGAAATTTTGATCCCTCCAGCAGATGCCTCCATTCCTCAAGTGCTAATTTAATGGCCAGTAGCTCTCGATCCCCGATGGAGTAGTTCCTCTCCGCCGGAGAAAAGGTCCTAGAAAAAAAACCACAAGTAACAGCATGCCCGGAAGAATTTTTTTGTAGAAGAACCGCTCCAGCTCCTACAGAGGAGGCATCAACCTCCAATAGGAAGGGTTTAGATGGGTCAGGTCTGGAGAGCACGGGAGCAGAAGAAAAGGCAGACTTGAGCCGTTTAAAGGCGTCTTCCGCTTGAGGAGGCCATGACTTAGGATTGGCATTCTTCTTGGTTAAAGCCACGATAGGAGCCACAATGGTGGAAAAATGTGGAATAAATTGTCTGTAATAATTGGCGAACCCCAAAAAACGTTGGATAGCACGGAGTCCGGAGGGGCGTGGCCAATCTAAGACGGCAGAGAGTTTGTCTGGATCCATTTGTAGTCCCTGGCCAGAGACCAAGTACCCTAGGAAAGGAAGAGATTGACATTCAAACAGACATTTCTCCATTTTGGCATAAAGTTGATTGTCACGAAGTCTCTGAAGAACCATGCGGACATGCTGGCGGTGTTCTTCTAGGTTGGCAGAAAAAATCAGAATATCGTCCAGATACACAACAACACAGGAATATAAGAGATCACGAAAAATTTCATTAACAAAGTCTTGGAAGACGGCAGGGGCGTTGCACAGGCCAAAGGGCATGACCAGATACTCAAAGTGTCCATCTCTAGTGTTAAATGCCGTTTTCCATTCATCCCCCTCCCTGATGCGGATGAGATTATAAGCACCTCTTAAGTCCAGTTTGGTAAAGATGTGGGCACCTTGGAGGCGATCAAAGAGTTCAGAGATAAGAGGTAGGGGGTAGCGGTTCTTTACCGTGATTTTATTAAGACCGCGGTAGTCAATGCAAGGACGTAGGGAGCCATCCTTTTTGGACACAAAGAAAAAACCAGCTCCGGCAGGAGAGGAGGATTTGCGGATAAACCCCTTTTTTAAATTTTCCTGGATGTATTCAGACATAGCAAGAGTCTCAGGGGCGGACAGAGGATAAATTCTGCCCCGGGGTGGAGTAGTGCCCGGGAGGAGGTCAATAGGACAGTCATAAGGCCTGTGAGGAGGTAAAGTCTCAGCTTGTTTTTTGCAAAATACGTCAGCATAGTCCATATAGGCCTTAGGGAGACCGGTTACAGGAGGAACCACAGGGTCACGGCAGGGAGTACTGGGAACCGGTTTAAGGCAGTCATTGAAACAAGAGGTACCCCAGCTCTTGATCTCCCCTGTGGACCAATCCAGGGTTGGGGAATGGCGTTGAAGCCACGGTAGTCCAAGGAGAATTTCGGAAGTGCAATTGGGGAGGACCAAAAACTCAATTTTTTCATGATGAGGTCCGATGCACATTAGGAGGGGCTCCGTGCGGTAACGTATGGTACAGTCCAATCTTTCATTGTTAACACAATTGATGTAGAGGGGTCTGGCGAGACTGGTCACCGGGATGTTGAACCTGTTGATGAGAGAGGCCAAAACAAAGTTTCCTGAAGATCCGGAATCCAAGAAGGCCATAGTAGAGAAGGAGAAGGTAGATGCAGATATCCGCACAGGCACAGTAAGACGTGGAGAAGCAGGGTTGACATCAAGGACTGTCTCACCTTTGTGCGGAGTAAGCGTGCGTCTTTCCAGGCGGGGAGGACGGATAGGACAATCCTTCAGGAAGTGTTCGGTACCGGCACAGTACAGGCAGAGATTCTCCATGCGGCGTCGTGTCCTCTCTTGAGGTGTCAGGCGAGACCGGTCAACTTGCATAGCCTCCACGGCGGGAGGCACAGGAACAGATTGCAGAGGACCAGAGGAGAGAGGAGCCGGGGAGAAAAAACGCCTCGTGCGAACAAAGTCCATATCCTGGCGGAGCTCCTGACGCCTTTCGGAAAAACGCATGTCAATGCGAGTGGCCAGATGAATGAGTTCATGTAGGTTAGCAGGAATTTCTCGTGCGGCCAGAACATCTTTAATGTTGCTGGATAGGCCTTTTTTAAAGGTCGCGCAGAGGGCCTCATTATTCCAGGATAGTTCAGAAGCAAGAGTACGGAATTGTATGGCGTACTCGCCAACGGAAGAATTACCCTGGACCAGGTTCAGCAGGGCAGTCTCAGCAGAAGAGGCTCGGGCAGGTTCCTCAAAGACACTACGAATTTCCGAGAAGAAGGAATGTACAGAGGCAGTGACGGGGTCATTGCGGTCCCAGAGCGGTGTGGCCCATGACAGAGCTTTTCCAGACAGAAGGCTGACTACGAAAGCCACCTTAGACCTTTCAGTAGGAAACTGGTCCGACATCATCTCCAAGTGTAGGGAACATTGTGAAAGAAAGCCACGGCAAAACTTAGAGTCCCCATCAAATTTATCCGGCAAGGATAGTCGTAGGCCGGAAGCGGCCACTCGCTGCGGAGGAGATGCAGGAGCTGGCAGAGGAGATGATTGCTGAAGCTGTGGTAGTAGCTGCTGTAGCATCACGGTCAGTTGAGACAGCTGATGGCCTTGTTGCGCTATCTGTTGTGACTGCTGGGCGACCACCGTGGTGAGGTCGGCAACAACTGGCAAAGGAACTTCAGCGGGATCCATGGCCGGATCTACTGTCACGATGCCGGCTGGCAGGAGGTGGATCCTCTGTGCCAGAGAGGGATTGGCGTGGACCGTGCTAGTGGACCGGTTCTAAGTTACTACTGGTGTTCACCAGAGCCCGCCGCAAAGCGGGATGGTCTTGCTGCGGCGGTAGTAACCAGGTCGTATCCACTAGCAACGGCTCAACCTCTCTGACTGCTGAAGATAGGCGCGGTACAAGGGAGTAGACAAAGGCAAGGTCGGACGTAGCAGAAGGTCGGGGCAGGCAGCAAGGATCGTAGTCAGGGGCAACGGCAGGAGGTCTGGAACACAGGCTAGGAACACACAAGGGAACGCTTTCACTAGGCACAAGGGCAACAAGATCCGGCGAGGGAGTGCATGGGAAGTGAGGTATACATAGGGAGTGCACAGGTGAACACACTAATTAGAACCACTGCGCCAATCAGCGGCGCAGTGGCCCTTTAAATCGCAGAGACCCGGCGCGCGCGCGCCCTAGGGAGCGGGGCCGCGCGCGCCGGGACAGGACCGACGGAGAGCGAGTCAGGTACGGGAGCCAGATGTCTTGAAAGGTTCAGTCAGGCATGCAAGATACAGTCATGGCCGTAAATGTTGGCACCTCTGAAACTTTTCAAGAAAATTGAAGTATTTCTCACAGAAAAGGATTGCAGTGACACATGTTTTGCTATACACATGTTTATTCCCTTTGTGTGTATTGGAACTAAACCAAAAAAGGGAGGAAAAAAAAATCTAATTGGACATAATGTCACACCAAACTACAAAAATGGGCTGGACAAAATTATTGCCACCCTTAACTTAATATTTGGTTGCACACCCTTTAGAAGAAATAACTGAAATCAGTTGCTTTCTATAACCATCAATGAGCTTCTTACACCTCTCAGCCGTAATGTTGGACCACTCTTCCTTTGCAAACTACTCCAGGTCTCTCTTATTGGAAGGGCGCCTTTTGCCAACAGCAATTTTAAGATCTCTCCACAGGTGTTCAATGGGATTTAGATCTGGACTCATTGCTGGCCACTTCAGAACTCTCCTGCGCTTTGTTGCCATCCATTTCTGAGTGCTTTTTGATGTATGTTTGGGGTCACTGTCCTGCTGGAAGACCCAAGATCTCGGATGCAAACCCAGCTTTATGACACTGGGCTGTACAGTGTGACACAAAATCCATTTGTAATCCTCAAATTTTATGATGCCTTGCACACATTCAAGCAGCGCTGTGAAGTCGGCAGATAAATGTTCCGACTCCCCAGTTTTTTGTACTTCCGACTCCTCTGTATTAATATGCGAATGTATTTATAAACACTTACACTTACAGTTGAATCCAAGAAGCTGTTCCACCAAGTTCTTCTAAGCTCTTCTAGCAGAGAGAGGTAGTTGGGCAGAAGCTGCTGCCTTCTCCTTTTTGTGTGCTGATCTGCTGATCTGCTGCTGAAGATAGAGCAGTGGGAGGATCCAGGAAGGGGCATTTGTTATAAAACATGATTTCCCTATTAGAATCCCATAGACATGTTTAAAGTTTAAGCTAACAATCAGAGTTTACAAGTTTTTATAGCCTTAGCTAAATGGCAGCAGTTTTTCCAATGGTTTACAGCTTCAGTCTTGAACTATTGACCCTCCATTCCCTTCCCTTATACAAGTGTCTCTAGTCCTGCAAAAAATCTTATTTACTTAATCCCTTATCAGTGAGAGGCTAGGTTACCCATGGGTTCCCTATAACAGCAGAACACAACACTATGGAAAGTATAAGTATTGCCGCTCCTAATTGTGCGTTGCGTGCCATATAGTGAAGCACATGAAAAGCATGCTTCTTCACGGTCACTTAACGTGTTCGTTTTGCGGTTACGTGAGGCACTGCATGCATTGGTCTTTATTCTTACAGTAGAG
This sequence comes from Hyla sarda, assembly GCF_029499605.1. Lineage (NCBI taxonomy): Eukaryota > Metazoa > Chordata > Amphibia > Anura > Hylidae > Hyla > Hyla sarda. Next base: position 241,336,318 of record NC_079190.1, read on the forward strand.
AAGTCATTAATTATAACTTTTTGTGAATTGGGACAGTTAAACTTGCTTTTTTTTTTTTTTATTCCAATCAAAATTTAGTAGGAGTTGGAGTCGGTGCATTGTTTGCCGACTCCGACTCCAGGTGCCCAAAATGTCATCCTACTCCGACTCCTCGACTCCGACTCCACAGCCCTGCATTCAAGGCACCCAGTGCAAGAGGCAGCGATACAACCCCAAAACATCATTGAACCTCGTAATTTCACTGTAGGTACTGTGTTCTTTTCTTTGTAGGCCTCATTCTGTTTCAGTAAACAGTAGAATGATGTGCTTTACCAAAAAGCTCTATTTTGGTCTCATCTGTCCACAAGACGTTTTCCCAGAAGGATTTTGGCTTACTCAAGCTCATTGTGGCAAAATGTAGTCTTGCTTTTTTTGTCTCTGTGTTAGCAGTGTGGTCCCCCTGGGTCTCCTGCCATAGCATTTCATTTCATTTAAATGTCGACGGACAGTTCATGCTGACACTGATGCTCCCTGAGCCTGCAGGACAGCTTGAATATCTTTGGAACTTGTTTGGGGCTGCTTATCCACCATCCGGACTATCCTGTGTTGACACCTTTCATCAATTTTTATCTTCCGTCCACACCCAGGGAGTTTAGCTACAGTGCCATGGGTTGCAAACTTCTTGATAATGTTGCGCACTGTGGACAAAGGTAAATCTCTGGAGCATCTAATAGAGATTAATGACTGTGTGTTAAGTTATTTTGAGGGGACACAACATTAAACACTGTTACACACTACTTCACATTGTAGCAGAGTGTCATTTCTTCAGTGTTGTTACCGTGTTGTTGTTCAGTTCAGTGTTGAAAAAATAGAATAAAATTCCAAAAATGTGAGGAGTGGACTCAATTCTGGGACATAGAGGGAGATTTATCAATCCTTATGCTGAGGAAAAGTCAACCAGTGGCCTATTGCAACCAATCAGATCGCTCCTTTCATTTCCCAGAGGCCTTTTCAAAAATGAAAGAAGAAATCTGATTGGTTGCTATGGGCAACTAGTTGACTTTTGAGATTTTGATGAATCTCCCCCATAGTGTACAAAAAATGTAGGCTGCATTCACACCTCGTTTTCAGCCTACGGTTGCCGGATCTGGCTAGGGGAGGGGAAAACCGGGCACTTTCGTACCCCAGCCGGACCGGCGCTGAAATCCATTTACTTTAATGAGCCGACCAGAGTCAAGCGGTGACTCCGGTCGGCTCATTTTTTAACCTTATCCGGTTCCTGACCGATCCGGCTGGGGTACGGGAGCGCACGGTTTTCCCCTCCTCCAGCCGGATCCGGCAACCGTAGGCTGAAAATGAGGTGTGGATGCAGCCTTACCTAGTTTTTACAATTAAAACAAAAACACAATACAGTGTATAAAACAGGTGCATGTTGGGGAGATAAAGATGGCCAAGAATAAAGGAGGAAAAAGGAAACACAGTTTTCCCGTGTTCACACAGAAAAAGGCGGTAGAAATACAAATTTTCTTTCTATACTTGCACAGAGAGCGACTATAAAAAAAAAAAAGACTGAAAAACGGTACAGGTAAAATTTGGTATAACTGTTTTCACAGGTGTATTCCCATCACAGGGATTACTGTGATGGGAATACACCTGTGAAAACAGTTATACAACATTTTACTTTTTTTTTTTATAGTCGCTCTCTGTGCAACACGGGCAAACTATGTTTCCTTTCTCCTCCTTTATTCTTGGCCATCTTTATCTCCCCAACATGAACCTGTTTTATTTATATAATGTTATAGTTTAGATAATGTCAAAATATTTATTTGTGCAGAAGCACTATTTTTTCAAGACTGTACCCAAATCTAAATGCACAATATTCCCCACCCAGGGTCCTTCATTGTTTATCTACTGTTGTCCATTGCAATTGCTACCAATTTGGTCCAGTAGTAGTGGCTGGCTGCATAGTAGATTCATTTTATCACATCATTTTACAGTGAAGATTGCCAAGACCTTGGAAGCATGCATGCTAGGGCATGGGCAGGAACCCCCTGCCACATATTGGCAGCTCCACACAAATGTTTTGCATGGCTCTAAGTAGGGATGTCCCGATACCGGACATTTGCACTTGTATTCGTCTCGTACAAATGTCACCGATACCATTGCCGATACCTGTTCAGCTGATGGTGGGTCCCTGCAGCAGGTCCCATGTCCCAGCTGATCAGCAGTGGGGACGTCAGCGGGGACTGGCAGCTGTCCTGCAGCGGCGGCGTTTCCCGTGTCCCAGTTGATCGGCGTGGGGACGGCGGCTCGCGTGCAGGGCGCCATGTCCCAGCTGATCAGCGTGGGGGGGGACTTCTGTGCGGCGGCTGCGGCGGCTCTCAAGTCCCTGCGGTTGTCTAATTTAGTAAATTTCTCTTCATTTCATGTTCAGTGAGTGAACATACAATAAGGGGTGGGGTGGGGGAAATGGGCATATGGGGAGGAATACAAGTGAGGGGAATGGATATATGAAGGGGAAATGGGCATATGAAGGGAGAGAATGGGCATATAAGGGTGGTGCAGATGAGGAGAATGGGCATATAAGGGGGGGATGAACTATATGGGGAGCATATAAGGGGAATGGGCATATAAGGGGGGAATGGCCATGAGGGGAATGGGCATACGAAATGAGGGGAATAGCCACATAAAGGGAATGGCTATATGAATTTCATATAATCATTCCCCATACTTGATATGCACATTCCCCCTCATATAGCCCATTCCTCTCCTTATATGACCCTCCCCCCATTTTATATAGCCCATTCCCCTCTGCATATGCCCATTCCCCCTTATATAGCCCACTCCCCTCATCTCATATGCCCATTCCCCTTCACTATGAGGGACATGGCTATGATGAAATGGAGAGGATTAGACATGAAATGGGTCGGGCAAGGCCTGGATGCCGGTGTGAACGGGCGGCTGTGCTGAGGGCTCCCGCTAACCCCGCTCTGTTACCCTGAATTTACTTACCTTGAGTGGCCGGTCTTCTCCTTCTGGGTCCCTTGGGAGTTGTGGAACGTCCGGGGCTGCTGTTCGTCCGGTTCTGGAGGCTGGTGGTGGTGTGGGCGGCTTGCTCCTCTTGCGGCCTGGGATGTGGATGGTCGTGCTGCGCAGCTCCGGTGGAGGTGTGGGTAGTGGCGTGCCTTCCCCTGGTCCGGATGTCCTGAGTCATCTGGTGGGGGTCTTCTCTGGTGCCTGGCTCCCTGCTCTCTCGGCCCTCTCTGGCCATCATGGGCCTTTGTGGGCGTGGCTTACACCTGTGGGTTGCTGTGGGGACTCCCGCCTTGGTGTGCGGCCTGTGCTGGTTCCTGGAGGCTGTACAGACCCTGCTTCTCCTCTGCTGTTCCCTGGGGACTTAAAGCTTGGTGCCTGCAGGCACCCTGAAGAGACCTGCTGGTGTATTAGCCTCCTCCATCTGGGTATGTTGCTCTGCTGCCTGCTGCCCTTCTGATACAGACTGTGAGTACCCTGGTGGGAGACATTTTGCCTTGCTGGGACTTGTGGTGCAGTGCATGCTCCATGGATATATCTGAAGTGCTGTAGTGTTCCATGATCAGTGACTGTGCTGCTAGTGACTTTCTGCCTGTTCTTTCTGGGACCCTGGCTTCCATGGGGGCTCTCTGGGTAATAAAAGGAACAAGAAGTCCAAACTGGCTGCTAGGGCCTCTGGGCAGACCTCAGATGAGGATGCCTCCTCTGATGACAGGTCCTCTTGCTCTGGTGGCCCCTCTCAAAGAAATCCTAGTGCTCAGACCCCGCTTGCTTCCAGAGTCTCTGTACAGGCGGTGAAAGCGCTGAGCTGGTTCTCCAGGGCTCCAGACTGTTCTGGGGGTCTCTTGATCCTTAGCTGTCGACATTTGAAGGGTCTACAACCCTGCCACAGCAGATGTCCCCTGAAAGGCCTGTCTACGATGCTGTGCTTATGGATCAGTGGTTCACTGAATTCTTGGCTGCCTTTACCTCCTGTCAATCTATTATGGTGTCCAAATTCGACGAACTGCGCCAAGAATTTGTTATCTTGCGACATGAGACCAAAAAGATCCGTGAGTGCACTGAAGAGGTGGAGCGTAGGGTCTCTACGGACGAGGACACCTTGCACTCCTTGCCAGAGCGAGGGAACTCTCTCCAGCATTAGGTTACTGGGATTCTGAACCACATGGATGACATGGAGAACCGTCTGAGGCGCAATAACATGCCCCTTGTGGGCCTTCCTGAGAAGGTTGATGGGAATGATCCAACTTTGTTCCTAGAATCGTGGCTGAAGGAGATCATCCCCTTGGATACTTTCTCTCCCTATTTTTTGGTTGAACAAGCTCTGTTGAACAGGCTTTCCCCCTGGAAGGAATGATTTATCAAGTTGTTTAAAAACTAAAGTCCAGGGGGTTCAGCACTAGTGTTGAGCAGCATAGGCCATATTAGAATTCGCAATATTTCGTGAATATATGTACGAATATTCATCATATATTTGCATATTCGTAATATTCGCGTTATAATTTTTGCCTAAAAAAAAATTTGCATGTGTGAAAAATTAGCATATGCGAAAATTAGCATAAGCAAACATTAGCATATGCGCAATTTAGCATATGCTAATTTTCCCATATGTGAAAATTCGTACGCCAGTCTCACACAGTAGTATTAGAGCCTTCTTTAGACCACTCAAGCTGGAAACAGAGAGGGATGATCACTGTGATGTGTACTATGGAAGAAAAAAAAAAAAGACAATATTCGTAATTACGAATATTTAGTGCTATATTCGCAAATAAAATTCGCATTGCGAATATTCGCGAGCAACACTATTCAGCACTATGGCCATTTTTTGCCTAAAGTGTAATGGTGCTAGGCAGTGCCTGGACATACACACTGACAAGTCAAAACTACAAAAATGATATACATGTGAGTTAAATGTACGTATATATAGAAATTTTATCTCATGACTAAAAAAAAGAAAACATAACTACTGTTAACACAGACTTCAAAACCTAAAGAAGCTAATACATTTCCAGGCACTGTGGAACATTGATGAGTGTGGGCTCTTTTGCTTGTGTTCACACTGCTGAAATGATGATGTGATAACAGGTGACGGCTCAGGGTAACGCTGGTGACAGTAGTCATGGCTGAGTGTACTTGCACTTGACATTTGCGGTCAATGATGTTCTGAAGCAGTCACATGTCGGTGCTGTGTAAACACAGACCAGTGCAGACCAGTGGATCAGTACTCATGGAGTCATGGTGGATTTAAAAGGGTAGTATGAGCAGGGCAGTCAGTGACTCACTAAGGGTACGTTCCCACACGGCGTATTTGCTGCGTATTTGCTGCTGCGTATTTTATTTTCCCTGTTGAAGTCAATGGGTAGGAAAATACGCAGCACCAAATACGTCGTGTGGGAACGTACCCTAAAAGTGTTTTACTTGTGGAATCATGAAACAAGAGAACCGGACACTCGGCACTATCCACCTCTGTTAGGTGTCCACCTGATAATTTTAGGCTCTATACACACATATGGGGAAGATAGCGATCTGAGGTGGAACTCTAATCAACACAGTGCAGAAAACAATTCACAATAAGGAGAAAAGAGCGAGTGCAGTCACCAGAAAATCTTTCTTCAGTTTGGTTTATCATTCATACGACATACACCTGGAAACAGCAATCCAATAGTGCCCTTTGTGCGACATGCAGAGCAGAACAGGCAGGGGCATCTCACCTGGACAATGGTGAATGCACTCGCTCTTTTCTCCTTATTGCGAATTGCTTTACTTGTGGCCTTGCTTTGCTTTTTATTGTATCTATTTTCTCACTGTTCATTGCTTACTATCTGTCCTTAGTTCATATGTCTGTTCTCAGTTTGGGCTTGCTACTTCTTGCTATAAATTTCACATTGGCGCTTTATTTTCTTACTAGTGCTTATGTTTACACGCCTTTATTCTGTTGAAATGACACTTAAAGTTATTCTTCTGATAACAAAATAACTATCCGATAATGAGGACTACACAAATGGAGCAATATCAGAATACTTGTATAACACCAAACCTAAAATATGGCAGTAAAAACAAATAAATAAATAAAATAAAAATACTAGAAGCAACGGGAGTTTAAACATTGCTGCATGTTCACAAGTTGTTTCAAATAGTAATGAAACTGCACATCTGCAACATAACAAAATAGAACCCAAATAATGTAGGTAGCCCCCGGACAAAACTGGCTGGATATTCCTGTACTTAAAGCATACCTATCAGGTCCCACAAAAAAAAAATAAAAAAAAATTATAAACTGTTATATGTTACTCAGTACCTCATTCTGATCATGTACATGTCATTTTTATGTCTCTATCACCCATATTTCACTAGAAAATGGCATATTATAGCTGCTCAATGTAATTTTCATCTATCCAAAGGGAGGGGGTGTGTCCTACTCTTGCCTGCATTGTGCTGACTCCTCCCTCTTCCTTCTCTGCTTACTCACTGCTCTTGAAGGAGCCAGGCAGCCCTGCTCTGTAACCCTTTCCTCTCTGGTTTTTCTCACACACACACACACACACACACACAATGATTATTGGAAATTGCCTGTACTCTACCAAAGAAAATATGTTGAGTGTATAACTTACATCTTCCTAAATTGGTGCAAAGGTTTAGGGCTAAAATAACAGTGTTTTTTTATGCTTTGTCATTCATGTGTATCATCCTTTGCCAGTCCTGTAATGCTGGGACTTGTAGCTTTGGAATAGTTGGAGGTACAGTGTTTGGATAACTCCTTTTTGCAGCAGTGTTGCCTTCAGCTTTGTGTCTACGACTTTTGCAAAACTACAACTCCCAGCATGCCCTTACATCCTTCGCCTGTCCAGGCATGCTGGGAGTTGTAATTTTGCAACAGCTGCAGGCACATTATTGGTAAAAGGGCAAGGATGGGCTATGGTTTTAGGTTCCCAGAGTACCCCTTTAAGTTCCCGGAGTACCCCTTTAACCTCTTAATGACTTAGGGCGTACCTGTACGCCCTAAGCCCGGTCCCGGTGTGAAAAACGGGGTCATGCAGTGACCCCGCATCACACCGCGTCGGTCCTGGCTGCTAAAGATAGCCGGGACCCTGGGCTAACAGCGCGCGGCATCGATTGTTGTGCCGCGCGCTGTTAACCCTTCAGACGCGGTGTTCAAAGTTGATCGCCGCGTCTGAAAACGAATGTAAACGGTTCCTGCCAGCTCAGTCGAGCTGATCGGGACATCGCGATAAAATCGCGATGTTCCGATCAGCTGGGACGCAGGCGGAGGTCTCCTTACCTCTCTCCGCGGTGTCCGATCGGGGATCGGAGCCCCTATCTGACTGATCCCTGCAAAGCTATGGCTTTGCAGGGATCAGCATAGGAGATCAGTGTGTGCAGTGTTATAGGTCCCTATGGGAGCTATAACACTGCAAAAAAAAAGTGGGGAAAAAAAGTTAACAAAGGTCATTTAAAGGACATCTGCAGCTTTACAAACACTTATCCCCTATCCTCAAGATAGGGGATAAGTGTTTGATCCCGGGGGGTCCGAACGCTGGTGCCCCTGGCGATCTCCTGTATGGGGCCGCGGCTCTCCCGTGCAGGGGGCGTGCCAGCTGCAGCATGACGTTGTGGCCGGCACGCCTCCTCCATACATCTCTATGGGAGAGGCGGGGAGGCAGCGTTCGTGCCTCCCCGTCTCCCCCATAGAACTGTATGGGGACGGGGAGGTCGACGCTACGTCACCATGAGTGCTCATGGCGGCGCCACGTTAGGGAGATCGGGGGGGGGGGGGGTCCCAGCAGTCGGACCCCCTGCGATCAAACACTTATCCCCTATCCTATGGATAGAGGATAAGTGTAATGCCGCTGCAGTTGTGCTTTAACCCCTTTCCTATTAAAAGTTTGAATCACCCCCTTTTCCCATAAAAAAAAACTGTGTAAATAAAAATAAACATATGTGAAAAATGCACTGTGTAGAAATGGAAGCCCCCAAAAGTTACAAAATGAATTTTTTTCTTCAATTTTGTCGCACAATTATTTATTTTTTCGTTTCGCCGTGGATTTTTGTGTAAAATTACTAATGTCACTGCAAAGTAGAATTGGTGGCGCAAAAAATAAGCCATCATATGGATTTTGTGGTGCAAAATTGAAAGCGTTATGATTTTTAGAAGGTGATGAGGAAAAAATGAAAATGCAGAAACGGAAAAATGCTGAGTCCTTAAGGGGTTAAGATCTTACTAAAGTTTTCCTTGTTTTATTGTTTAAATAATTTTGAAATAAGGCAAGCAAGAATCCTCTTGGCACCAAGGTAGTGGAGGCTTAAGGGAACCTGCCCCATTTGCCCACCCTAAAATGTAATATTCAAGTTGGTGTAGCTCAGCTTTAGTTGAACTGAACAAACATGGATGGATGATACATCCAGCTATTACTGAGATCAGAAGAATTTACATTCTTAAAGATGTTGTTTTGAATGAGTGTTCTTTCCCAGCAGTACTTGCATTTGCACAAGGCTGAGTACATCCCAATTCTCTCATAAATACAACCACTTTTGTTGTCTATTTATCCTTCAATCAACCTTTTGTGTGCTGGCCAACTTCACATAATACAGTAGGAAAAATAAGAGGATTACTTGAGTAGCAGCATTTTAGTCTGTTTGCCCTAGTTTTTCTGAACTGTCATCTGCCAAGCTCTTAAAGATAATTCTGCTTCTAAAATGTACCAAAAAGGTTTATATGCTTTTTTCAGCAGCTGAAATCTTATATACGGATACATTGTAAATAGTATTTCACATTGAAATAGAATAATGTAGTAGGAAAATGCTATTAAGTAGGTAGTTGACATATTATGAGGTTCACAGTCATAAAGCAATCATTCGGGTCTTGGCTCCGAGCCACAGAGGGGGCTGGAATATTCAGCTCTTCCCCTTTAAATACATGATATAGACAAGTCTCTGAAGCAAGACAGCACAAATTACTGCACAAAAACGTTTTCTTATTGCTTCTCTGGTTTCTTTGCATCTTATTTTGGCAACCCGTTGATACGTCCTGTTTTTTGCTTGGCAAATTTAAAAATAAAACAGTATGCAACATGACCCAAAAATAACGCCGATGCCTTGTGGACGTATTCCCCTTACGGTACGTCCACATGTCAATAATCTGTGGATTACCTGCAGCTAAAATTTCACTTGCAGAAAATCCACAAGCGGATTATTTTGCTACCTATTGAAGTCAATGAATAGCAACACAATCTGCTTCTTGATTTTCCAGTGCGGAAATTTCACAAGCGGGATTTCAATAGCAGAAAATTCACAGGTGGATCATTTTAAGTGTATCTAAGGGTATGTTCATTTTCCACATCTGATTTTGCTACCTATTGAAGTCAATGGGGGAGATTTATCAAAACCTGTCTAGAGGAAAAGTTGCTGAGTTGCCCATAGCAACCAATCAGATCACTTCAGGCTTCTGAAATATGAAAGAAGTGATCTGATTGGTTGATATGGACAACTTTTCCTCTGGACAAGTTTTGCTAGATCTCCCCCCCCCCCCCCCCCCCAATGAGTAGTAGCAAAATCAGCTGAGGAAAATTTTGCAGCGGGAAATCTGCAGCAAAATATGCAGTGTGGACATACCCTAACGCTCTTTTAACACCATGTTTTGTCAGTCTAGCAGAGTATTAGTTTTACATTTGCTAGATCAAACAACATGTACCTGTTTGCCCTTCGTCCTGGAGTGCTATGAGTTATGCGTTCACTTTATAGGTGGTGAGTAACAGCTACTATTAGTAGCCAGAAACTCACCGCTAATGACAGTGAGCAGCAATTCTGGCGATGCCCGTTATAATCCCTTAAAGGAGTACTCCACCCCTGGACTTCTTATCCCCTATCCAAAGCATAGGTGATAAGATGTCTGATCGTAGGGGGGATCTGACTGCTGGGACCCCTGCAATCTCCCCCGCGATCTCCTGTCACGTACTCCGGTTCTTCTCATGCATGTAGTGGGGGGTTGGCATGCGCCCTCCATTTATCGCTATGGGAAAGCTGAGTACACCGCATTTTTGTTCAGAAAATCATATTCAGGCGGATGTGGTCGCGATGTCATGCCACACCTGCCCGAACCCGGCGTTCGGAACAAAAATGATCAGAATGCTGAGGTGCTGGCACAAAGATTAGAGGGGGTCCCAATGGCCAGACCCCCCCCCCCCCCGGATCAGACATCTTATCCCCTATCCTTTGAATAGTGGATAAGATATCTAGAGGCGGAGTACCCCTTTAACTCCTTAAGGACCACAGATTTTTTAAATTTTTGCACTTTTGTTTTTCCTCCTCACCTTCAAAAAATCATAGCGCTTTAAATTTTCCACCTACAGACCCATAGTGCGCCACCAATTTTACTTTGTTATGACATCAATCATTTTACCACAAAATCTACAGGGAAACAAGAAAATAAATATTTGTGGGGCTAAATTGAAACTAGTGACGTTGCATTGACGACGACGCGCAGGGACATCCGTGAAGTCCGGGGCATCCCTGCACATGAACATCCCTGCGCGGTGGCGTCAATGCAGTGTCACTAGTTCGGGGCCGGCCCGGAGCGGAGAAGAGGGCCTCCCGGAGAACATGGACAGCCCGGAATGACTAACCCTCCCCACCGGATGGTCCCTGCAGCATAGATGGCCGAAGATGGATGGCCTGGCCTATGCCCTCACAGCTATGCCTAAAGCTTTTTTTTTGTTTGTTTTTGTTCATTCGAGTATAAGCCGAGGGGGGGGGGGGGGGGGGGGTTCAGCAAAAAAAATCATGCTGAAAAACTCGGCTTATACTCTAGTATATACAGTAAGTGAAACATTTGCAGCTCCATACAGAGTAAGACAGTCGAGGGGAGCGAGGGCTGCTGAGAGGTAGGGGCTTGAACAGGTGGTAGCTCGCCTCGTGGCGGACCGCCAGCTCGATGCTCACCAGAATGGGTACTCAAAAAATTTAAATAAATTCAAATTAAATAAAAATTACATTAAAAAAATCTCTTTAATCTCTTAAATTTTGACACCATATGGTCTCCCTGCTGCCACATCCAAATGCTCTGCGGCAGTGATTCTAATAGCGATGCCTGTAATCTGCATGTCATACTGAATAACAGTATTATTTCACTAACACAGCACACTCCCTATGCATGATACAACAAGGCAAAGTGTTCTACACCCCTATTGAGACTCTCTGTAGCCCAGAAATTGACATTTTTAATAGCGATTCACAGCAAATAAATTCGGACTGAAACAAATTTTTGGGGAAAATTCTGCGAATCGTCCGAATAGAATTTTTCAAAAATGTGCTCATCTCTAGATGAAACTATTGCATATTTCAAGGGGAACTAACTGGGGAACCCGACATGACACAAAAATAAAGAAGGAAGCTTTGGATTGGACTGCATCAATAGCCTCCATCTTACCCACTATAGTGGACGAGACATATTCCATTCCCCTGACTTCCTTATGTCATACTCCAAGATATCTCCAACCAAAAGACCTTTTTGATAAGGGATTTAGCATTCCTCCAAAGGGTTGTATTAGCGAGCAGTCACAGAAAAGGTGGAAGGGAGAACCCCTAGATATAGATATATTACATTTATAGCTTAGAAAATCTGAGATTTGTAATCTATTTTAAAACCCTAAAAATTCAGTTTACAGCTAAAAAAACACACCTTAAGAGCTTACAATCCTAATGACCTATTAAAGGGGAATTCCGGTGGGAAAAAAAAAAGTCAAATCAACTGGTGCAAGAAAGTTAAACAGATTTGTAAATCACTTCTATTTAAAAATCTTAACCCTTCTAGTACTTATCAGCTGCTGTATGCTCCAGATATACTACAGAGAAATGTGTGAAGTTCTTTTCTGTCCGACAACAGTGCTCTCTACTGACACATCTGTCCATGTCAGAAACTGTCCAGAGAAGGAGAGGTTTTCTATGTGGAAATTATTCCAATCTGGACAGTTCCTGACATGAACAGAGGTGACAGCAGAGAGCATTGTTGTCAGACAGAAAATAAATTCACAAATGTCTCTGTTTTATACAGCAGTGGATAAGTACTGGAAAGATTAAGATTTTTTTAATAGAAGTAATTTACAAATCTCTTTAACTTTCAGGAACCAGTTGATTTGAAAACATTTGTTTTATACTTGTTTCCACCAGAGTTCCCCTTTAACCTCTTAAGGACCCAGCCATTTTACACCTTAGGACCCGGCCATTTTTTGCACATTTGACCACTGTCACTTTAAACATTAATAACTCTGGAATGCTTTTAGTTATCATTCTGATTCCGAGATTGTTTTTTTGTGACATATTCTACTTTAACATAGTGGTAAAAATTTTTGGTAACTTGCATCCTTCCTTGGTGAAAAATCCCAAAATTTTATGAAAAATTAGAAAATTTTGCATTTTTCTAACTTTGAAGCTCTCTGCTTGTAAGGAAAATGGATATTCCAAATAATTTTTTTTAAATTCACATATACAATATGTCTACTTTATATTTGCATCATAAAATTGACATGTTTTTACTTTTGGAAGACACCAGAGTGCTTCAAAGTTCAGCAGCAATTTTCCAATTTTTCACAAAATTTCCAAAATCACAATTTTTCAGGGACCAGTTCAGGTTTGAAGTGGATTTGAAGGGTCTTCATCTTAGAAATACCCCACAAATGACCCCATTATAAAAACTGCACCCCACAAAGTATTCAAAATGACATTCAGTCAGCATTTTAACCCTTTAGGTGTTTCACAGGAATAGCAGCAAAGTGAAGGAGAAAATTCACAATCTTCATTTTTTACACTCGCATGTTCTTGTAGACCCAATTTTTGAATTTTTACAAGGGGTAAAAGGGGAAAATTTATACAAATATTTGTAGCCCAATTTCTCTTGAGTAAGCACATACCTCATATGTCTATGTAAAGTGTTCGGCGGGCGCAATAGAGGGCTCAGAAGCGAAGGAACGACAAGGGGATTTTGGAGAGTACGTTTTTCTGAAATGGTTTTTGGGGGGCATGTTGCATTTAGGAAGCCCCTATGGTGCCCGAACAGCAAAAAAAAAAAAAAAACACATGCCATACCATTTTGGAAACTAGACCCCTTGAGGAACATAACAAGGAATTAAGTGAGCCTTAATACCCCACAGTTGTTTCACGACTTTTGCATATGTAAAAAAATAAAAAAATAAAATGTCACTAAAATGTGTGTTTCCCCCCAAATTTCACATTTTTGCAAGGGTTAATAGCAGAAAATACCCCCAAAAATGTGTAACCCCATCTCTTCTGAGTATGGAGGTACCCCATAAGTTAACCTGAAGTGCACTACGGGCGAACTACAATGCTCAGAAGAGAAGGAGTCATATTTGGCTTTTTGAGAGCAAATTTTGCTCGGGGGGGCATGTCGCATTTAGGAAGCCCCTATGGTGCCAGGACTGCAAAAAAAAAAAAAAAAACACTTGGCATACCATTTTGGAAACTAGACCCCTTGAGGAACGTAACAAGGGGTACAGTGAGCATTTACCCCCCCCCCCCCCCCCACTGGTGTCTGTCAGATCTTTGGAACAGTGAGCTGTACAAAATTTTTAATTTGCACAGACCACTGTTCCAAATTTGCACAGCCCACTGTCAGACACCAGTGGGGTGTAAATTCTCACTGCACCCCTCATTACATTCCGTGAGGAGTGTAGTTTCCGAAATGGGGTCACATGTGGGGTTTTGTTTTTTTTGCGTTTGTCAAAACCGCTGTAACAATCAGCCACCCCTGTGCAAATCACCTCAAATGTACATGGTGCACTCTCCCTTCTGGGCCTTGTTGTGCGCCCCCAGAGCACTTTGCGCCCACATATGGGGTATCTCCGTAGTCGGGAGAAATTGCATTACAAATTTTAGGGGGCTTTTTCCCCCTTTTACCTCTTGTCAAAATGAAAACTATAGGGCAACACCAGCATGTTAGTGTAAAAAAAATTTTTTTACACTAACATGCTGGTGTAGACCCCAACTTCACCTTTTCATAAGGGTGAAAGAAGAAAAAGCCCCCCAAAATTTGTTAGGCAATTGCTCCTGAGTATGGCGATACCCCATATGTGGCCCGAAACTGTTGCCTTGAAATACGACAGGGCTCCAAAGTGAGAGCGCCATGCACATTTGAGGCCTGAATTAGGGATTTGCATAGGGGTGGACATAGGGGTATTCTACGCCAGTGATTCCCAAACAGGGTGCATCCAGCTGTTGCAAAACTCCCAGCATGCTTGGATAGTCAACGGCTGTCCGGCAATACTGGGAGTTGTTGTTTTGCAACAGCTGGAGGCTCCATTTTGGAAACAGTGGCGTACCAGCCGTTTTTCATTTTTATTGGGGAGGGGAGGGGGGCTGTGTAGGGGTATGTGTATATGTAGTGTTTTTTACTTTTTATTTTATTTTGTGGTAGTGTAGTGTAGTGTTTTTAGGGTACAGTCACATGGGCAGGGGATTACAGCGAGTTTCCCGCTGCGAGTTTGAACTGCCGCGCAAAATTTGCTGCATCGCAAACTTGCAGCCTGATACTCACTGTAAGCCCCCTGCCCATGTGAATGTACCCTGTACATTCACAGGGGGGGGGGGGGGAACCTCCAGCTGTTGCAAAACTACAACTCCCAGCATGCACAGTCTATCAGTGCATGCTGGTAGTTATAGTTTTGCAACAGCTGGAGGCACACGGGTTGGGAAACACTGAGTTAGGAAACAGACAATGTTTCCCAACCAGTGTGCCTCCAGTTGTTGCAAAACCACTACTCCCAAACATTCTCAGGCATGCTGGAAGTAGTAGTTCGGCAACATCTTTAGAGCCAGATGTTGCCGAACTACAACTCCCAGCATGCTTGGAGTTGTAGTTTTGCAACATCTGGAGGACTACAGTTTGCAGATCACTAATACAGTGGTTCCCAATCTGTGCCCTTCCAGATGTTGCAAAACTACAACTCCCAGTATGCCAAAACTGTCCAGGCATGCTGGGAGTTGTAGTTCTGCAACATCTGAAGGGCCAGATGTTACAGAACTACAACTCCCAGCATGCCTGGACAGTAAGGGCATGCTGAGGATGTGTAGTTTTGCAACATCTGGAAGGGCACAGTGGTCTCCAAACTGTGGACCTCCAGATGTTGCAAAACTGCAACTCCCAGCAGGCCCAGATGCCAAGGGCTGTCTGGGCATGCTGGGAGTTGTAGTGTAAGGGGACCAGATGGAGCAGTCCAGCTCGCTTTACGGCGGTCTGGACTGCTGCAAAGGTCCCGCAACGCCGCCGAAGATCCACTCACCTGTCGCCACCGCCGGCGGGATCCAGGTCTTCAGGGACGAGGTAAGTACCGGGGCCGGGCCCCAGCACTCCCCCATCCCCTGCCACGTCCTCCGGTCTTCCTCCCGTTCTCTCCGGACTTCCAGGGGCCGGGCAGTAATCGACCCCCCCCCCCCCCCCGCGATTGGTCGGTTAGCTAACCGAGGAATCGCAGGGGATAGGAGGAGGTGGCAGGCTTGCCACCTCGCTCCTATACTTCCGCATGGTCTTGGCTGTCTGTGACAATCGGGATCATGCAAAATTACTGGGCGGTCGGGTCCCAGAGACCCGATCAGCCCGGTATCGCCGCAGATCGCAGGGGTGATTTCCCTCGCGATTGGCCCCCTCGGCATTTGCCCTGCATGCCTGCTGAAGCATTTCAGCAGGCATCCGCTTCCGATCTCTGCGTGCCGCGGCAGGGACCGGAAAATGCCAGGGCGTATGGATACGCCCTGGGTCCTTAAGGCCCAGGGTGTGAGGGTGTATCCATATGCCATGGGTCCTGAAGAGGTTAAGCTACAGTCATGGCTGTAAATGTTGGCACCCCTGAGATTTGTAAAGAAAATTAAGTATTTTTCACAGAAAAGGATTGCAGTAACACATGTTTTGCTGTACACATGTTTATTCCCTTTGTGTGGATTGGTACTAAACAAAAAAAGGGAGGAAAGAAGCAAATTGGACATAATGTCACACCGAACTCCAAAAATGGTCTAGGCAAAATTATTGGCACCCTTAACTTAATGTTTGGTGGCACACCCTTTAGAAAAAATAACTGAAATCAGTCGCTTCCTATAACCATCAATAAGCTTCTTACACCTCTCAGCCAGAATATTGGACCACTCTTCCTTAGAAAACTGCTCCAGGTCTCTCTTATTGGAAGGGCGCCTTTTCCCAACAGCAATTTTAAGATCTCTCCACAGGTGTTCAATGGGATTTTGATCTTAGATTTTTTTTTTCTCGAGGACTGAGTAATCTATTTTTCCCGGGATTTAGATCTGGACTCATTGCTGGCCACTTCAGAACTCTCCAGCGCTTTGTTGCCATCCATTTCCGGGTGCTTTTTTTGATCTATGTTTGGGGTCATTGTCCTGCTGGAAGACCCAAGATCTCGGACGCAAACCCAGCTTTCTGACACTGGGCTGTACAGTGTGACCCAAAATCTATTGGTAATCCTCAGATTTCATGATGTCATGCACACATTCAAGGCAGCCAGTACCAGAGGCAGCAAAACAACCCCAAAACATCATTGAACCTCCACCATATTTCACTGTAAGTACTGTGTTCTTTTCTTTGTAGGCCTCATTCCATTTTCGGTAAACAGTAGAATGATGTGCTTTACCAAAAAGCTCTATCTTGGTCTCATCTGTCCACAAGATGTTTTCCCAGAAGGATTTTGGCTTATACAAGTTCATTTTGGCAAAATGTAGTCTTGCTTTTTTATGTCTGTGTCAGCAGTGGGGTCCTCTTGGGTCTCCTGCCATAGCGTTTCATCTATATATATATATATATATATATATATATATATATATATATATATATATATATAAAAACTCAATGGGGGACATATAGCAAAGATTTTACCCGTTTTGTGTTTAAATTTCTGCACAAAATATTGCACAAGCTATTCTTTTCCGTCTATTGTTGCATACATTCTGGTGGAGCATTTCCTCCAGATGTGTAGGTTTCAATGTATCTTGGAGTGACATATTTAGTACGCACAAATTTATTAACTGCGTACATTCCATTTACCCGCAGAAATCTTGCGCAATGACCATATTTTTAATGCAAATATAAGCCATCTTGGACTGCATGTAGCAAGATGCTCTAAATCATCGATTTCATTTATCAAAGAATGAAGGTATGAGGAGATTACTATATTTGCCTGCAATTTATGAAATTCATTGTGCTTGATTGATACATTTAGCACTTCTGTGCATAATTTAGAATTTGGCAAATGGGGTAAACTGCTTCTACCAACCATACACAAATAATGATACATGTCCCCCAATGTGTGTATGTGTGTGTGTGTGTGTATGTATGTGTGTATGTATGCGTGTATGTTCCAGCATCACGTCCAAACAGCTAAATATATTAACATGAAACTTGGCACACATATTACTTATATGTCAACAACAAACATAGGATAGGTAATTTAACCCTTACTCACCCCCATTTGCCAGGGTCGGGGTTTTTGTTTAAAGTCCCATACAAGTCTATGGGAAATATGTTACTGCATAACTTCCAAACGGCTGGAGATATTTTGAGAATACTTGGTCACATGTTACTTATATGTCCACTTAAAATATAGGATAGTTAATTTAACCCGTAACTACCCCAGTTGTGAGGGTCGGGGTTTTTGTTTAAAGTCCCATGCAAATCAATGGAATATGTATGTTCCCACATAACTTCCGTACGGCTGGAGATATTTCAATAATACCTGGTACACATATTACTTTATATGTCAAATAAAATACACCCTTATATAAAAAATGGGTTTTTGTTTCAAGTCCCATACAAATATATAGGACTTCCATTACCTCACTCCACAAGCTCCACTGCATCTGTGTCAGTCTGTGTCAGTCCGGCTTACAAGCCACACCTCATGTCACAAAAGCACGCCCACTGTTTAAGCCCCACCCCTTTTATTCTCTACCCTTTTTGTGCATCGGTCTGGTTTGCAAATCACGCTTGCAGGTCCCCTTCTATTTTCAGCTTATAATATTTTAATCACAAATCAGTCCCACCTGAGGACAGGATATGAGGAAGGGACATAAGTACGGGATATGAGGTCGGTATATGAGGACGGGATAGGAGGACGGGATATGAGGTCAGCCACTTCCCCTTCTATTTTCAGCTTACAATATCTTCATCACAAATCAGTCCCACCTGAGGACAGGATATGAGTTTGGGATAGTAGGACAGGATATGAGGTTGGGATATGGGGATGGGATATGGAGTCGGGATATGAGGTCCAGAAAGGAGGACAGGATAGGAGGTCAGGATATGAGGATGGGTTATGAGGTTGAGATAGGAGGTCCGGATATGAGGACGGAATATGATGACCGGATAGAAGGTCGGGATAGGAGGTCGAGATATGAGGGCGAGATATGAGGTCGGGATATGAGGTGGGGATTTGAGAAGGGGATATGAGGTTGAATATGAGTACAGGATATGGGGACGGGATATGGGGTTGGGATATAACAACAATATATGAGGATGGGATATGGAGTCAAAAACTTCCTCTTTTGTTGATTTTCCTCCACAACAAGGATTTGGAAGGAAAAACCGTGCTACGCCGGGCACTCAGCTAGTTTCATTTAAATGTTGACGAATCGTTCACGCTGACACTGATGCTCCCTGAGCCTGCAGTACAGCTTGAATATCTTTGGAACTTGTTTGGGGCTGCTTATCCACCATCCGGACTATCCTGCGTTGACACCTTTCATCAATTTTCCTCTTCCGTCTAGGCCCAGGGAGATTAGCTACAGTGCCATGGGTTGCAAAGTTCTTGATAATGTTGCACACTGTGTACAAAGGAAAATCTAGATCTCTGGAGATGGACTTGTAACCTTGAGATTGTTGATATTTTTCCACAGTTTTGGTTCTCAAGTCAGACAGTTCTCTTCTCCTCTTTCTGTTGTTCATGCTTAGTGTGGCGAACACAGACACACAATACAAAGACTAAATGAACTTCTCTCCATTTTATCTGCTTTCAGGTGTGATTTTTATATTGCCCACACCTGTTACTTGCCCCAGGTGAGTTTAAAGGAGCATCACATGCTTGAAGCAATCTTATTTTTCCACAATTTTGAAAAGGTGCCAATAATTATGTCCATCCCATTTTGGAGTTTGGTGTGACATTATGTCCAATTTGCTTTTCTTCCTCCCTTTTTTGGTTTAGTTCCAATACACACAAAGGGAATAAACATGTGTATAGCAAATGTGTTACTGCAATCCTTTTCTGTGAGAAATACTTAATTTTCTTAAAAAAATGTCAGGGGTGCCAACATTTACGGCCATGACGGTACCTGCTGTTGTAGATATACTCTCAATAGCAGTAGCCAAAGCTTGAATCTGCTGATAGAACAGAAGTCAAATAAAAAATTCCCCAAGGATTCCTTGCAGCCATCATCTAGCTCTAGACAATTTATAACCCTTACTAGAATGTATCCCAGGTAGAATATAGATATACACAACGTCCTTTAGTTTGTCAATGCTGTTCAAGGGCAGCTGCATGGAATTTGATTTCCCAGTGGCTGCCCTTTTCTAGTTTGGGATCATTCCAGCTTGCAGCAGAAGCAATTCTGTTGGAAAGATATATTGGAGAACAGGACTTAATACAGTTCCCTAATATATTACCCTACGACTTGTCAAACCAGAGGCGCCCTATAACCTAAACAAAAGTATCTCCTACAAGCAGAGAAAACAGCAATTCCAATGCTATAAGCTTTAGGTGTCCATCTCATTTTTTGATTGAAAATACCTTTAATAGCAATCAAACGTCAATCACTTATACAATAAATTGTACATTCATCATACATAGCACGACAGCACAATATACAGCACAGGTTCCCTACGCTATACATTGTACTATTGTACCTAAATGGAATTTAGATGTCCATCTCATATTTATATTAGAAGGAATAAATCTATGCACTCACAGTGGGGAAAAAAGTATATAGTCAGCCACCAATTGTCCAAGTTTTCCCACTTAAAAAGATTATCGGCTTGTAATTTTCATCATAGGTATACCTCAACTATGAGAGGCATAATGGAAAAAAAATCCATAAAATCACATTGTCTGATTTTTAAAGAATTTATTTGCAAATGATGGTGGAAAATAAGTATTTGGTCACCTACAAACAAGCAAGATTTCTGGCTCTAACAGACCTGTAACTTCTTCTTTAACAGTCTCCTCTGTCCTGCACTCGTTACCTGTATTAATAGCACCTGTTTGAACTTGTTATCAGTATAAAAGACACCTATCCACAACCTCAAACAGTCACACTCCAAACTCCACTATGGTCAAGACCAAAGAGCTGTCAAAGGACATCAGAAACAAAATTGTAGACCTGCATCAGGCTGGGAAGACTGAATCTACAATAGGCAACAGCTTGGTGTGAGGAAATCAACTGTAGGAGCAATTATTAGAAAATGGAAGACATACAAGACCACTGATAATCTCCCTCGATCGGGGGCTCCATGCAAGATCTCACCCCGTGGTGTCAAAAGGATCACAAAAACGGTGAGCAAAAATCTCAGAACCACATGGGGGGACCTAGTGAATGACCTGCAGAGAGCTGGGACCAAAGTAACAAAGGCTACCATCAGTTACACACTACGCTGCCAGGGACTCAAGTCATGCAGTGCCAGACGTGTCCCCTGCTTAAACCAGTACATGTCCGGGCCTGTCTCAAGTTTGCTAGAGAGCATTTGGATGATCCAGTAGAGGATTGGAAGAGTATCTTATGGTCAGATGAAACCAAAGTAGAACTTTTTGGTAAAAACTCAACTCGTTGCGTTTGGAGGAGAAAGAATGCTGAGTTGCATTCAAAGAACACATTCCTACTGTGAAGCATGGGGGTGGAAACATTATGCTTTGGCACTGTTTTTCTGCCAAGGGACCAAGACGACTGATTCATGTAAAGGAAAGAATAATTGGGGTCATGTATCATGAGATTTTGAGTGAAAACCTCCTCAGCAAGGGCATCTTTCAGCATGACAATGATCCCAAACACACCGCACGGGCAACAAAGAAGTGGCTTCGTAAGAAGCATTTCAAGGTCCTGGAGTGGCCTAGCCAGTCTCCAGATCTCAACCCCATAGAAAACCTTTGGAGGGAGTTGAAAGTCCGTGTTGCCCAGCGACAGCCCAAAAACATCACTGCTTTAGAGGAGATCTGCATGGAGGAATGGGCCAAAATACCAGCAACAGTGTGTGAAAACCTTGTGAAGACTTACAGAAAACTTTTGATCTCTGTTATTGCCAACAAAGGGTATGTAGCAAAGTATTGAGATGAACTTTTGTTATTGACCAAATACTTATTTTCCACCATAATTTGCAAATAAATTCTTTAAAAATCAGACCATGTGATTTTATGGATTTTTGTTCTCATTATGTCTCTCATAGTTGAGGTATACCTATGATGAAAATTACAGGCCTCTCTCATATTTTTAAGTGGGAGAACTTGCACAATTGGTGGCTGACTAAATACTTCCCCCCCCCCCCCCCCCCCCACACACACACTGTACCTCTGCTTTTAACAGCTTGAGCTCAGCTTGAATTTTATTTGTGGGCTGATTTGTAAAAGTATCTGCTCCTCCAGATTTCTTATTGGACGATGTACACAAGGCAGAATGTCCATGCAGAATTCCGCATTAATGACCCGCACGGATATTTCGGTGTCCGCAACATGTTCACTGAGATGGCACATTTCTGATTGGTCCTAGTGCCGTCATGTTCTGTCGATGCGTCGCTGTCTGTGGAATGTCCGTTAAAGGAGCACTCTGGTGGAAAACTTTTTTTTTTTTTTAAATCAACTGGTGCCAGAAAGTTTGGTAAACAGAAAACAGATTGGTAAATTGCTTCTATTAAAAAATATTAATCCTTCCAGTACTTATTATCTGCTGAATACTACAAAGGAAGTTATTTTCTTTTTGGAACACAGAGCTCTCTGCTGACATCATGAGCACAGTGCTCTCTGCTGACAACTCTGTCCATTTTAAGAACTGTCCAGAGTAGGAGAAAATCCCCATAGCAAACATATGCTGCTCTGGACAGTTCCTAAAATGGACAGAGATGTCAGCAGAGAACACTGTGCTCATGATGTCAGCAGAGAGCACAGTGTTTCAAAAAGAAAATAATTTTCTCTGTAGTATTCAGCAGCTAAGTACTGGAAGGATTAAAAAATTTTAATAGAAGTAATTTACAAATCTGTTTAACTTTCTGGCACCAGTTGATTTAAAAATAAATAAATAAAGTTTTCCACCGGCGTACCCCTTTAAGAAATTTTCTGTACAGACATTCCACCATGTGAACAAAGCCTTATATTGTCACCCTGAATGTTTTTTTTAATCTTAGATAAAGGAAATTTCAATACATGTCTATACCGCTTTTTTTTGACAGGTATACCTAGCACAATTAACTGCAATGAAAGGCTTCCTAGTTTGAGATCAGTATCTCTTGCCTTTTGAATCTCTAATACCCAGCAAGAGTTACATCAAAGTCCTCTCACCCAGTCACCCAATACCCTGCTGAGATCTTGGTTTTGATAGGTGACACTATAGAGACAGTCTTCTCCCTTTTGGAGGAGAGCTAATTAGCATTTCTCTTTTTTTCCCAGGGAACATTGCCATGCTTTTACTACCAGCAGGCAGTCTCCTCAAGGAGAAACAGTACCCCTAGAGAGGTTGAATCTAGATTCACCCTATATTTGGATATTTTGTTTGACAGGACTTTTAAAATTGTCCTTCCGAACACTTAGATTGCATAAACAACTGTATTTCTATGCCAACATTTTTTCTATGCCAACATTCCTATGCCAACAGCTTATTTTTAAGTTTCGCTTTTTAATGGCACCATTTTCAAGTTTACGTAACTTATTGATACATCTTTATAAATCCCTTTTTAGGGGGATAATGGGAAAAAGTTTTTTTTTTTTAAATTTTGTTTTACATGTTAAATTTACTCTGTTCACTGTGCAGTAAAAAAATAAAAGAATAACATTTTATCCTTTGGGTAAGATTACAGCAATACCAAATTTATGTTTTTTTTTAAGTACATTTTAATTAAAACTTATGTCACCCCATCCCAAGATCCATAATTTTAGTATTTCCCCCTCTATGAAGTTGGGTGTAGGCAGATTGACAAAATAGAGCAATTCAGTTTTTTTATTATTATTTTAACTACAGTGTTTATATAATGTTTATTTATAATATGACCTTTTTTGTTTAAAACTTTTTACTAGTTCCAAAAGGGACTGCACAATTAATGGAGTGCAGTGTGTTGTGCCTACCAGCATAGCACTGACAGGCATTCTATGTCAAAGGCCCAGGGCTGCTATGGAAACCCATCAGCACCAAGCAAGATTGTATGCATGTCACAGTCATAATTTGTTACAACAGAGCTCCCCACAAAACCTTATTTCAACCGTGCCGTAAAAAGGCGTATTGGTTGGAATAAGGCCCATTAGTGACCTCCATAAAAAGCTGAATTGGTAGTGACAAAGGAGTTTAAGGGGAACATGAATCGAAATACAAGGCTGCTTACTGAGCCCATGCAGAGTGGAGCTCTATGGATATCACAGTGCACCAGGGGCTTGGGTACTTGGTGCCTCCGGTGCACCAAGTGATCAGTGTCACCCGCAATGCACGTCTGTACAGGTTAGTGCTGGTAATAGTAACAACACGTTCCCCCCAACAGCACAGTGGATGGATCATCCACAGGCTGTATAAAAAAACTGCATTTGGAAAATCTGTGTGGATATTGATGTAAAGTTCAGCTATTAAATGTGCAACATATACATTCATTCTGTGGATTTAGTGCAGATTTTTCTAATTGACTTCAATAGGGAAGTAATTATTTGTCATAACTCTTTCTGCAGTTTTTGTGACTCTTTTTGATTCTAAATACATTGTTTTGCTTTTAAAATGTGCACCAAAATCTGCACAATTTTATTCTGATTTACCTGCAAAAATCCTTCAGATTTTCTGCAGCTTTTCCAACATCTGACCTTGATGGGGTACATCAAATTGTTAGTTTAAGTGGGCAGCTACTTTTTTCCCATGGTAAATATTAAGCACTAACGTAATACTTTTCTGAAGAACTAGCGGAGCAGTCCCCCAAAAAAGCTCTTCACGGCTCTAGTATTGTAGGCACCACTAGCAGCTGAGACAGAGCTAGCCATGGAAGTAGTGCTATCCAGTTTGGGCAGGGTTATGCAAATATGGACTGTGGTACGCTATTGCATGATACCATGATATCACCATACAGTGACCATATAGGGGGACATTTATCAATGTTTGCTTATGTATTCCTTTTTTAGTTATTTTTTTCTTACAATTTTTTTGCTTATATGCGACTAATTTATCAACTGGTTTCAGCCTGTTGATAAATGTCTCTCACATAAGCAATTATTTTTTTTTTCTGCTCCATGTATGAGCTGGAGTAAATTTAGTAGGTTTTTTCATGCGATGCGACTTTTTTGCGACTTTCGCACTTGATAAATCTCTGACCACTGCAAGTCAAAAATCAAGCAAAATTTTTATTTTTCGCTTAGGACACTGCACAATCAAAAAGTCGCAGAAAAAAGAGCGTTGTCGCACTTGCTACTTTTTTGCGACAATTTTAAGCAAAAAAAAATATCTACTAAATGCTTTGATAAATCTCCCCCATAGTGATAGATACCATATCTGCACTGATAATCTTCAGAGGTTATAAATGTTTAAAAAAACAGTGACCCACTGGCTTCCCCGATAGTAGGTGTTCTCTTTCCTTTTCTTCTCCATCAGGCCAGACTGATATGACAGCTTCCCCTGATGACAGCAGAGTTTGTTACTGTGACATGTTTGGGCCTTTGCTTTTATAACCATTTCAAGTCTCTGTAGCAACACAAATTCAGACTCTAAACTACCATAACACCTAAAGGGATAGGCTCTGCCCAACACCACAGAAGAGTGTCATATGGGCTATGGCTGCGATAAAGATGAAACTCGCCTTTCCCAGTCCCATGCCGCTTCCATCCTGGTTCCAAGTCCCAGATGAGCAATGCTTCCTGCTTTCCAAAGGGAGGAAGCTTTGTGATTGTGATAGGACTGGGGACTGTTGAGACGGACACAGTAGAGGATTGGGGCTGGTAAGTATCATCAGTGTAAAAGTGATTAAAAAAAGAGGTGCAAGCTACATTACTGCACTGTATTAACCCTGTGTTATTATAGAACAGGATCTAGCGTTATGAAGGTATGAACTGTACAGCTGTGAAGGTATGAAGGTATGTACCTCCTATGCCTGATGCGGAGTGTGTGTGTCAAACTTTTCTCTGAATAATAGAACAGACAAGAGTGTTTTCTAAAAACTTGGCAAATCTAGGACAGTGTATTTAAGCACAATTCTTGCTCAACATTTAAATGTCACATGCCATATCCCAGTTATGTAACTAATTCTCTTGGATTCTAATCTGGTGAGGAAAAAGCTGTAGTTATATAGGACAGTTATAGGACAGATGAGGTTTGAGGCCAGTAGAGGTTAAACCCTTAAGGACATGGTTATTAGTTTTTTTGCACTTTTGTTTTTTCCTCTTCGTCTTCTAAAAGCCATAATATTTTTTATTTTTCACTTACAGACCCATATAATGGCTTGTTTTTTGCACCACCAACTGTTCTTTGTAATGAAATCACTCATTCTACCACCAAATTTACAGCGAAATGAAAAAGAAAAAATATTTGTGGGACTAAATTGAAGAAAAAAAAACTATTTCACATTTTTTGGGGGCTTTCGTTCCTACGCAGTGTACTTTTCGGTACAAATGAGATGTTATATCTGGTCTCTAGGTTGATATGATTAGAATGATACTAAATTTATATAGGTTTTGTTTTATTTTCCTACTTTAAAAAAATTCTACATTTTTGTATGAAAATTAGTATGTTTAAATTTGACCTCTTCTGACCCCTTTAACTTCGTTATTTTTCCGTATACTGGGATGTATGAGGGCTCATTTCTTGCGACATGGTCTTAAGTTTTTAGTGATACTATTTTTGTTTTGCTGGGACTTTCTGAACGCTTTTTATTCCTTTTTTTGGAATAAGAAGTGACCAAAAATATGCAATTCTTGACTTCTTGACTTCATTGACCGTGCGGTTAAATTAACATGATATTTTAATAGTTTGGACATTTACGCACACGACGATGCCACATATGTTTATATTTATTTTTGCTTACATAATTTTATTGTAAAAATTGAAAAAAGGGGATGATTCAAACTTTTATTGGGGAAAGGGTGAAATCACATTTATTAACTTTTTTTTTTTTTTTTTTACAGTTTTTTAGTCCCCATAGGGGACTATAACATGCAATCTTCAGATTGCAAACACTGATCAATGCTGCTCCATAGGAGAGCATTTATCAGTGTTATTGACGCTCCATTGCTATAGCCTGCCATAACTGGCTGAAGCATAGGAGAGCCGATTGGACATCAGGGAAGAAGGTATGAGAGTTCCCTCCATCTGTACAGCTGATCAGAACATCATGGTTTCCTGGGATGGTCCCGATCAGCATAGATTTTGGCACTTCTAGACACCGAGATCAACTTTGATCGTGGCGTCTGAAGAGTTAATGCCAGACATCGGCCTGAACATCAATGTCCAGCATTAGCTAAGGATCCTGGCTGCTAATAGCAGCCGAGACTGTGCGGATATGATGCCAGCTCAGCTCCTGAGCTCGCTTTAAAACCCTGCCGTGCCGCAGCGCTGTTTATAAACAGCGTTCTGCGGTAAGGGATTAATACAGGTTCAGAGTTTAGTTGGTGGTACTTTTGAATGTCATAAAGTCTGTTACTATAACTTTTTATTTTTCTAACCAGATTAGTTTTCTAATTGGTTGTTTCTACACTTGAGGGAAAACCTCAATGAACATAAAAATGTAAACCTTGGCACAAATGTCACATATTTTCTTATCACATACCGGCCATTAAACTAGTCCTTGTCTTTTATCATTTTAGTTGCTATTACAATGAATAAGATCAGGAATAATGTGTAAACCAAACACCCACATTTGAACATGACTCACAATTCCTATACCCATGTGAAATATAACTCTATGCTGCTATGTGTAGCTGCTTGAGCACTTCCATCTTCGGTTAATTTAGGTAACTATTCCCTATTGTTCTGTCCAGGAGAGTACTGTTTTTATGAAAATCATGCAAGATTGTCAAGACCAGTTAAAATATTCTACTCCTGGCGTTTGCCTCTACATTGTTCAGTGCCAAAGTGATGGTGCCTCTTAGTTAAAGTGTACCTTTTATAGCACCGAAAAAATGATGTTTATATACAGGGCTGGTGCAAGGATTTTTGTCACCCTAGGCAAAAGCTAAATTTGCCGTCCCTTGACCCTCCCCATTGGCTCCGCCCTTTCACACTCCCCACCTTACTACTGGGGTGACACACTGTAACAAACCTCCTCCTCATGGTGCAGATGTATTGAGGTGCGTGCGATGTCAGAATGCTGGAAGGACCTGACCTGCCTTTTTGGCCTCGGAGCTGGCACTGCGCTCCTCCAGCAGGCTGAAGAATTCAGATTAATATGGTATTGGGGTGCGTGTAGTGCAGCGGTGGGGCTGGCCGGGCGGGTGCTTCGGATGAGCGGCGGGTGCTTTGGATGCTGGCTGGCTACTAACTTTCTTGCAGCGGGCAGAGCAGCACCCCCATCAAGAGGGTGCTCTAGATGGCTGCCTATTTTACCTATAGGCAGAACTGGCTCTGCTTATATTTGTTACTCACTAGGTCATGCAGATGCTTTAAGTATCTTTTTTTTGTGTCTAGCTTCTGTATTTGGCTCACAAACACCTCTGTTCTGCTGCTCACTCATTCTGACTTCCTTTGCTTAAGAAGGGGCGTGTCTGAGGTAACCACTGAGCCCGCAGTCACTCACCATGCATTCACCTCCTCCTTGAGTCTGCTATACAGTGCTAGGTTTCTTTTTTTTTAAACTTTTTTAACTTCCTAAACTTTATCCCAGTCTGTGCTTCAGCTGGGACAAGGATGATGCTGCAGCCATGCAGAATAGTGTTCTGGATGGTATGGGGACCCCTAGGGGCTTTTTATTTATAAGCCATCATTTCTATAGAAACAAGATAAAAAATGTTATGAAGTATTTTAGAAAGAATAATGTTTTTTAAGATGTACAGCAGTTTTTATATAGCAGCATTACCAAATATGTGTATAGATACAACATTTGCTTATGTAAGGTAGAGGAGACTCTCAGGCCATTGGTGCAATAAATTTGCCATAGGCTCCACCTGTGGGCTGTTATTATTTTTCGTAGCTAATGACCTTTTTTAATATAAGGATCATCCATATGTTTAACCGTCCCACCTCAATTAACATAGTGTTATTTCAGGAAGGCTAGCAAGTCATCAATTTTACCTTCCTAAAATAGCTTCTTTTAGTGCCTCTACTTCATTGCAAAAACAGTGTTCCAGATTGTAAATGAGTGTAACACCAAATGTCTGAAAGTAGGTATTTACACATAATGCAATGATTCGACTTTCAACATGATCTTCTTTTCAGTGGTTTTCTAATGAGCTCATTTACAGCTGTTCATTTTCATAAGAATATCGTGATAAACACAACATTAATTTGAGATCATTATAATAGTCCTATTTCTGGAAATCTAGTTTATTCCCAGATAGTGGAGACCAGGGCCAGACTGGGACCAAAAATAGGCCCGGGCATTTTTGGATCAGCAGCCCATTGTTTTGTGGGAGTTTAACCCTTTAAGGACGCAGGGTTTTTCCTTTTTTGCATTTTCATTTTTTCCTCATCACCTTCTAAAAATCATAACTTTTTCAATTTTGCACCAAAAATTCTATGTTATGGCTTATTATTTGCGCCACCAATGCTACTTTGAATTGGCATTAGTCATTTTACCTAAATATCCACTGTGAAGAGGAAAACAAATTCATTCTGCGACAAAATTGAATAAAAAATGCCATTTTGTAACTTTTGGGGGCTTCCGTTTCTACGCAGTGCATTTTTCGGTAAAAATGATATCTTATCTTTATCCTGTAGGTCCATACGGTTAAAGTGATATCCTACTTATATAGGTTTGATTTTGTCGTACTTCAAAAAAAAAATCCTAACTACATGCAGGAAAATGCATATGTTTAAAATTGTCATCTTCTGACCCCTATAACTTTTTTTTATCTTTCCGCATATGGGCCAGGATGAGGGCTCATTTTTTGCTCCCTGGTCTGAAGTTTTTTTCAGTACCATTTTTATATTGATCTTACTTTTTGATCGCTTTTTATAATTTTTTTCATGATATAAAAAGTGACCAAAAATACGCTATTTTGGACTTTGGAATTTTTTTGCGTGTATGCAATTGAACGTGTGATACCACATATGTTTATTTTTATTTACACAGTTTTTATTTTAAATGGGAAAAGGGGGTGATTCTTACTTTCATTAGGGAAGGTTTTAAGTGGAGGTTAGCTGAAACAGTTAACCTAATTTGTGGGAGGAGTCTGGTCTTTATATACTCACCTGATCCACACAGGTGCTGTCGGCAGCATGCAAGACGTCGGCGGCAGTAGCAGTGTGGACTGTTGGTGGGAAAATCGGCTACTCTGTGTGACAGTTTTTCATAAAGCATCCAGAGGAGGTTAACATGGCCACATGCAAGATGTGTCAGCAGAAGGTAAAGCGTAGCCAGGGTCCCAATGTTGACACCACGGCCCTGCGTCAACATATGCAGCGTCACAATATAGTGGCCTGGGAGAACCATGGCTCCGATGTGGTGGTCCAGCCTGCTGCACCACCCAGTGGAACGCCGCTCCTTGTTTCAGCCAGCCAAGGCTCCACCACCTCAGCCGAAGGGAGCTGTGTGTCATACCCATATTCTGTCACTCCAGATGCTCCTGCTCCTCCTTCTTCGAGTCAGTCATACCTCCAGAAATCCATCGGTGAAGCCATGTCCAAGAGACAACAGTATGTGTCAGGATCCGGACTGGTATGCAGGGAGGACATGGGTGGTGGATCCTCTGTGTCAGTGAGGTGATGGCGTGGGCCGTACCAGGGGAACGGAATCTAAGGGGTTACTGGTTTTCACCGAGCTGAGACAGGCGCGGTACACAAGGACAAGGCAAGAGCAAGGTCGGATGTAGCAGAAGGTCTGGGCAGGCAGCAACGGTTTTACGAAATTTTATTTGATCTTTAATTGATTGCAGAGAGCTCTCTAAAATTTTGACACAAATTGAACGTCTCTATCCGAGACGATATGCGTGGGAAGCCCGTGAAGACAAAAGATCTGCAGAAAAAATTTCTTCGCCAACTGTGGCGCAGAAGGAAGGCCTGGAAGCGGAGTAAAGTGAGCCATTTTGGAAAAACAATCAACGACCACCCAGATGACAGTGTTGCCATGGGATACAGGAAGATCAGTGATGAAGTCCATGGCTATGTGGGACCAAGGCTGTTCAGGCATGGGCAGCGGATGGAAAAGACCTGAAGGTTTCTGACGAGGGGTCTTGTCACGTGCACATACTGTACAGGCTCATACGAAATCGGTCACATCCTTTTCCAAGAAGGACCACCAATAGTGTCTGGCAATCAACTGTAAAGTCTTTTTTATTCCAGCGTGACCAGCCAGAAGGGAGGAAGGGCCCCATTTGAGGATCCGGAGGCGAAGATGGGGAGGAACATAAGTCTTTCCTGGAGGAACAGGTACCAGAGAAGCAGGAGCAGAAGAGATCAGACACTCAGGGGGAATGATGTGCTGAGGAAGGGTCTTGGCTTCAGAGGCATCAGTGGTACGAGATAGAGCATCAGCTCTGACATTCTTGTCTGTGGGACAAAAATGGATCTGAATGTTGAAACGGGCAAAAAACAACGACCACCTAACCTGGCGAGGATTTAGCCGCTGAGCGGATTGGAGATAAGACAAATTTTTGTGATCTGTATAGATGGTGATGGGGTGAAGGGATCCTTCCAGAAGGTGTCTCCACTCCTCAAGGGCCAACTTAATCGCCAATAGTTCACGGTCTCCGATGGAATATTTTTTTCTGGAGGTGAAAAGGTTTTGGAGAAAAATCCGCAAGGGACATTTTTTCCTTTAGCGGATTTTTGTAGGAGAACAGCCTCGGCTCCAACAGAGGAGGCGTCAACCTCGAGGAAGAAGGGCTTCTGAGCATCAGGTCTGGACAAGACTGGAGCAGAGGAGAAGGCGGCTTTGAGGTGATTAAAGGCTTCCTCCGCCTGTGGCGGACAGGATTTCGGATTAGCATTTTTCTTAGTTAGTGCTACAATAGGAGCAACGATGGTGGAGAAGTGGGGAATGAATTGACGATAGTAATTTGCAAATCCGAGAAATCTTTGGATTGCTCGCAGGCCAGTGGGACGAGGCCAATCCATTACCGCAGAAAGTTTATCAGGGTCCATTTGAAGACCTTGTCCGGACACACTGTAACCCAAGAAGGGAAGACTGCTGCATTCGAATAGACACTTCTCAATTTTAGCGTAAAGTTGATTTTGACGTAGTTGCTGGAGCACTTGACGAACATGAAGGCGATGTTCCTCTAGGTTGGAGGAAAAAATGAGGATGTCGTCAAGGTAGACTACCACACAGGAATACAGCATGTCCCGAAAAATCTCATTAACAAAGTCCTGAAAGACTGCTGGGGCGTTGCATAGGCCAAAAGGCATGACTAGGTATTCAAAATGACCATCTCTGGTATTGAAGGCGGTTTTCCATTCATCGCCTGCTCAAATACGGATGAGGTTATATGCGCCCCTTAGATCAAGTTTGGTGAAAATCTTGGCACCTCGCAGTCGGTCGAAGAGTTCGGAGATGAGAGGATAACGATTTTTTACGGTAATTTTATTACTGGTTTTCACCAGAGCCCGCCGCAAAGCGGGATGGACTTGCAGCGGCAGGTAACCCCCAGGTCGTTCCACCCAATAGTGACTCAACCTCACTGACAGCTGAGACAGGCGCGGTAAACAAGGACAAGGCAAGAGCAAGGTCCGACGTAGCAGAAGGTCTGGGCAGGCAGCAACGGTTCGTAGTCAGGGGCAACGGCAAGGGTCTGGGTACACAGGCAATGGAACACTAAAACGCTTTCACAGGGCACTAGGCAACAAGATCCGGCAAGGACAGGAAGGGGAAGTGGGTTTATATAGTGTAGGGAGTGCTTGGGACTTTAAATCTGAGAGCGGGGCCACGCGCGCCGGGACTGAACAGGAGGACGGGGCAGGTGAGAGACACGGGGCGCGATCCGAGAGCGGGCATGTCCCGTACCTCGGATCGCATCCCCACCTGAGACATGGAAGCAGCGCTCGCGGTCAGCGGTGCCGACCGGAGCGCTGTATACATGGGCACGCTGCGAGCGCTCCGGGGAAGCGGCGGGACCCGGAGCGCTCGGCGTGACAGTATGCGCCCACTCATCCAACGGTGCAGAAGCTGAATGTGCTCCTGTCCAAGTTGCTGGTGCTGCAGTCCTTCCCCTTTCAAGTGGTTGACTCTGCACCTTTCAGAGAACTGATGGCTTGTGCCGAGCCGAGGTGGAGAGAGCCAAGCCGTCATTTCTTTGCGAAGAAGGCAGTACCAGCCCTGCACAATTTTGTGGAAGAGAAGGTGGGCCAGTCTTTGAGCCTGTCAGTGTCTACCAAAGGACACTGCAGCGCCGACGTGTGGAGCTGTAACCACGGTCAGGGACAATACATGTCCTTTATGGCCCACTGGGTGAATGTGGTTCCTGCACAGCCAAAACACCAACTTGGAAAGGTCACGCTGCTTCCGCCTCCACGCTCTCAGGCCGTTGGTCCTGTGACAGTGTGTGACTCCGCCTCCTCATCATCTACCATGTCCTCAGCCTCCACTGCACTGACAGTGCCCCTCCAGCATACCATGTGTGCAGGGCATGGCGGTATCAAGCTGTTCTTGGTTTGCCTTGCCGAACTTAGTCTCACAAGAGAGGAACTGCTAAAAGTAATTCATCAAGAAAAATCAAATCATGGCTTACTCCACGTAAACTGGAAATGGGAACCATGGTGACGGACAACGGGAAGAAAATCTTGTATGTGCTACGACAAGGAAGCCTGGGCCATGTGCCCTGCATGGCACACGTGTTCAATCTGGCTGTCAAGCGGTTACTGAAGTGTTCCCCCCATCTGCAAGACATCCTAGCAATGGGAAGGAAACTTTGCATGCACTTCAGCCACTCGTACACCGTAAAGCAAACCCTCCTTGAGCTGCAGCGTCAGAACGGTATCCCCCAACATAGTCTGATTTGCGACGTTTCCACACATTGGAATTCCACCCTCCATATGTTCGACCGACTATACAAACAGAGAAAAGCCATCACCAATTTCTTGATGATCCAAGCGGATAGAGGGACTTCCCTGTGTATCTTCAATGCCAACCAGTAGCAGCTCATACATGACACCTGCCATTTGCTCAGGCCCTTTGAGGAAGCCACATTATTAATCAGTCACCAGGATTACAGGATGAACAACGTCATTCTACTGCTTCATCTACTACAACACGTGTTGGAAACTATGGCTAGTCAGGGCACTGGAGATGTGGCGCCTACATCTTACGGCCACATGAGCCCTGTGGGTGCTGAACTGGAGGGCGAGTGGCACAGTGGAGCACAATTTAGGTTTCACGCAATGTGTGATTTTTCTAGTCATCTGACAGGAGAGGAGGAGCGAGAGGGTTATGAGGAAGGCGAGACACACCGTAGCAGTATGCAGTGGAAATGGAGGCAGAGAATCCCTCAGAGTCACTTTCACAAATGGCATAATGCCTGCTCACTTGCTTGCGTAGTGACCGCTTAATTGTCACCATTCGGCAGCGGGATGACTTCTGGCTCTCCACCTTATTGGACCCTCGCTACCGGCAGCAAAATGGGGGCCTTTTTTACATCCACTGAGAGGGAGGACAAAACAAGATAGTGCAAAACATATTTAAAGTGCTGCTCCCCAGTTACAGACATTCCTCCGCATCAGACCACAAGTAAGTATAGAGGATATGCATTAGCTAAAACTTAACTTTTCTTAGGATAAAATATATGTACCCAAAAATATAGTTTTTTAAATCAAACAAAAGGAAAGGTGTGCAAAAAACACCATGGGCCACCTACACCACCAAGATATTGATGCAAAGACCTCTAAAAGGTGGAAGGGAACAACGTATGGTCCATTGTAAGCAGTGGGGGTAAAAACTTCCCCTGTAAGACTTCCCTTCTTGGCAAGTTTTACTTGCCCTTAAAAGGGCTGCCCCACACAGGAACCTCTCCCTATTTCCACCTACAAACACTGTCATTTCACAGGGTTTTTAGGTGGAAATAGGGAGAGTTTCCTGTGTGGGGCCACCCTTTTTAGGGCATGTAACATTTGCGTAGAAGGGAATTAATAATGCGAGAGTAGGGCCTTACAGGGGAAGTTTTTACCCCCACCAGTTACAATGAACCGTATGTTGTTCCCTTCGACCTTATAGAGGTCTTTGCATCATATCAATACTTGGTGGTGTAGGTGGCACATGGTGTTTTTTGCACACCTTTCCTTTTGTTTAATTGAACAAAAATTTTAAGTACATATATTTTAGTCCTAAGAATATTTTTAAAAGTTTTACGTAATGCATATCTTCAATACTTACTTGTGTACACTAACACTTTTACATAAGAGACAGCTTTCTTCTGCCTACCTGCCTCAGCTAGTATTCTGTTCCTGCCACCTGCCTGATGCCACACATCTGATGCCAAGTTCTCCTTTTTTCATCCACCTTATTGGTATTGGTATTGCCACCCACCGCCCCACCATGTCACCGGGTCATTTTCAGGACACCTGATGCTGCTGATGCCACCTCCAGGCTGTCTCATACTGCCACCATATGTTCTCCTCATGCTGATGTCAGCTCCAGGCTGTTCTATTCTGCCACCATATGTTCTCCTAATGCGGCTGCCACCTCCAGGCTGTCTCATTCTGCAACTCTATGGTCTCCTCATGTTTCTGCCACCTCCACGTTGGGTCATTCAGGCACTATATGGTCTCCTCACGCTGCCGCCAACTCCAGGCTGTGTCATTCAGCCACTATATGGTCTCCTCATGCTGCTGCCAACTCCAGGCTGTGTCATTCAGCCACTTTATGGTCTCATCATGCTGCTGCCAACTCCAGGCTGTGTCATTCAGCCACTATATGGTCTCATCATGCTGCTGCTGCCAACTACAGGTGTGTCATTCAGTCACTATATGGTCTTCTTATGCTTCCGCCACCTCCACGCTGGGTCATTCAGGCACTATATGGTCTCCTCATGCTGCCACCAACTCCGGGCTTTGTCATTCAGCCACCATATGGTCTCCTCATGCTGCCGGCAACTTCACGCTGTGTCATTCAGCCACTATATGGTCTCCTCATGCTGCTGCCAACTCCAGGCTGTGTCATTCAGCCACTATATGGTCTGCTCTTGCTGCCGCCAACTCCAGGCTGTGTCATTCAGCCACTATATGGTCTCCCCATGCTGCCGCCAACTCTAGGCTGTCACTGTACCGCCATGTGGTCTCCTCATGCTGCTGGCACATTAAATAAAACTTTTAGGTTCATCTATTTGAAATCTTGAATTTAAATGTTAAAAAATATCTTTAATCTTTTCAATTGTGAGGCCCTATGGTCTCGTCAGGCTGTTGCCACCTCCAGGCTGTGTCATTCAGCCACTATATGGAATCCTCATGCGGCCACCAACTCCAGGCTGTGCCATTCAGCCACTATACGTTCTACTCATGCTTCAGTCCCCTCCAGGCTGTGCCATTCAGCCACTATATGTTCTACTTATGCTGCTGCCAACTCCAGGCTGTGCCATTCAGCCACTATATGGTCTCCTCATGCTGCCGCCAACTCCAGACTGTGTTATTCAGCCACTATATGGTCTCCTCATGTTGCTGCCACCTCCACGTTGGGTCATTCAGGCACTATAGGGTCTCCTCATGCTGCCGCCAACTCCAGGCTGTGTCATTCAGCCACTATATGGTCTCCTCATGCTGCCGCCAACTCCAGGCTGTGTCATTCAGCCACTATATGGTCTCCTCATGCTGCTGCCAACTCCAGGCTGTGTCATTCAGCCACTATATGGTCTCATCATGCTGCTGCCAACTACAGACTGTGTCATTCAGTCACTATATGGTCTTCTTATGCTTCTGCCACCTCCACGCTGGGTCATTCAGGCACTATATGGTCTCCTCATGCTGCCGCCAACTCCAGGCTTTGTCATTCAGCCACCATATGGTCTCCTCATGCTGCCGGCAACTTCACGCTGTGTCATTCAGCCACTATATGGTCTCCTCATGCTGCTGCCAACTCCAGGCTGTGTCATTCAGCCACTATATGGTCTGCTCTTGCTGCTGCCAACTCCAGGCTGTGTCATTCAGCCACTATATGGTCTCCTCATGCTGCCGCCAACTCCAGGCTGTCACTGTACCACCATGTGGTCTCCTCATGCTGCTGGAACATTAAATAAAACTTTTAGGTTCATCTATTTGAAATCTTGAATTTAAATGTTAAAAAATATCTTTAATCTTTTCAATTGTGAGGCCCTATGGTCTCATCAGGCTGTTGCCACCTCCAGGCTGTGCCATTCAGCCACTATATGGAATCCTCATGCGGCCACCAACTCCAGGCTGTGCCATTCAGCCACTATATGTTCTACTCATGCTTCAGTCACCTCCAGGCTGTGCCATTCAGCCACTATATGTTCTACTTATGCTGCTGCCAACTCCAGGCTGTGCCATTCAGCCACTATATGGTCTCCTCATGCTGCCGCCAACTCCAGACTGTGTTATTCAGCCACTATATGGTCTCCTCATGCTTCTGCCACCTCCAGGCTGTGTCATTCATCCACTATATGGTCTCCTCATGCTGCTGCCACCTCCACGCTGTGTCATTCAGCCAAAATATGGTCTCCTCATGCTGCTGCCACTTCCATGCTGTGTCTTTCAGGCACTATATGGTCTCCTCATGCTGCTGCCACCTCCACACTGTGTCATTCAGCCACTATATGGTCTCCTCATACTGATGCCACCTCTAGGCTCTGTCATTGTGTTGCTCTGCAACAGTGATTCTAATAGTGACGCTTCTAATCTGCATGTTAAACTGAATAACAGTATTATTTCAATAACCCAGCACACACCCTATGCATGTTACAGCAAGGCAAAGTGTTCTACACCCCTATTGAGGCTCTCTGTAAGCCAGAAATAGCCATTTTTAATACAGATTCGCCTCAAATAAATTTGGACCGAACCAAATTTTTTCGAAAAAATTCTGCAAATCGTCCGAATTGAATTTTTCAAAAATGCACTCATCTCTAGTGACGTCAGACTATCAGAGGGAAAAAAAACTCTGTACTCCTCCTGTATAAAATCTAATTGACACAGAGGTGTTCTTTGGGAGGATTTTTATGTGTTTTTCCTTTCATGAAAATTATTATTGCCCAGGAAATAGGTTATAGTTAGGGCCTCCATATCATTTCTATGTCTAACCAAAACAATTATGGTTCTTTCATAGTACAGGCTTAAATGGGTATTCCATAGGTTATGGGATAACAAGCTGATGTTTGGGCCCGACCCCACCAATCCTGAGAAAGAGGACATCATTTTTCTTAAATAGAGTACAAGGCTACAGAGCTCCCGAATGGTTATGAAGTCAGCGCTCAGAAATGATTAGCGACTCCATAGTGAATTATTGAGTTGCAGTTGTGCACACACGGTGCTTTTCATTAATTCTAGGGATAATAACACCCCCATTTTCATGATCAGTGGTGGTCCAAGTGGTTGGATCTCCACTGATCATCTTGTTATACTCTAATCTATGGATAGGGGAAAACAGACTGGGATGGGAATATACCTTTAATTCTGACTCTATGCATGAAAAACATGTAAAGAGGATTATTTTGAGTATTTGTCAGGATACTTTTAAAAAGGTATTTTGACGTGTATGCATACAGTTACAGACTAAATGTTGATGTATGGGTACCCATACCTGTACATTTAGGAGTGTTTAAGGGATTATCCAGGAATCGAAAAACAGACTGCTCCCAGTCTGTCTCCAGGTTGGGTGTGGTATTGCAATTTGGCTTAATTCACTTCAATGGAACTGGGCTGCAGAACCACACCCAACCTGGAGACAGAGAGCGGTCTTTGAAAGAAATTATCCCTGTCTTTTGATTTCTGGATAACCCCTTTTAATTAAGACAGGTGTTTTATATGGCTCCCGTGAGCAGTGCCGATTTTATTAAGAGACATTAACCTCTCAATATGAGGTAGCCCAGTACAGGATTTGTACCCCTGTACTCTTGCTTTCCTGTCTGGCAGACTCTATTGCAGTATCCCCTGAGTCCCCCCTTAAGCTGTGTATTATAAATGGTTTATTATACCTTGTGTTATCTATTGCATTGTCTGTATTATGTTATGTACCTTTAAATGGTGTTGCTTAGTCTTGTAACCAGGGAAGGTTTCAGTGACCAAACGGCTTGTGGATGACCTATAGGACCCCTCCAGAGTCTCCCCCATATAAACCCTGGGAGGAGCTAGCTAGTCAGTCTAGAGTTGAGTACTGTGCTGAGTGCAGTGAAGTTAAGACCTGGAGAGAGTGTCTGGTGTCCTGAGGAGACCCAAGGCCTACCATGCAGCCACGCTTCCACTAACCAAGTGTCCCACAGGTGAAAGTCAAAACCTGATAAGCTACATATGGTGATAAGTCTGTCTAGTCAGTCCTAGTCAAGTCAGTCAAGATCAGTCTGTATAAAGTCAGCGTGGGCCTGCAGCAAATTGTCCAAAATTAACATGTCCCAGCGAGCCCTAAAGTCTCTGAAGTCACTGCTCACCTCCTTGGGCCTATCTCCACTGTAAATACAATTCCATCTGTCTGCCTCAGTAAAGCTGCCGTTGTTCCGTAACTTGGCGTCAGAGTAATTATCCAGCGGCCATACCTTCGGGTGGTATAGAGGTAACACCACGCGAACACAAGGGGTTAATGCCATCTGCCCCTAGGGTAATAACATCTGCCCTCATGACACCCTCATCACAAATAACTCTGCCATTGCTGCCTGTGTCACAGCCTTAGAAATCTACTTCCACTATAATTTAAACCAGAGTCTGTGCAAAAATTTGCTACTTTTTGTTATGTCATGTGCCAATATACATCTGCATATTGCTGCTAGAATTCACAAAGATTTAATAGGGGTTTTTAAATATATCTAGTAGGGAATTCTCAATTTTTAAAGGGGAATCCTATGGTCATTATACACCATTTATAAGCCAGAGATACCATCATAATAATCAAAATAAAGTGGGTTTGGAGCAAATTGTCTATAAAAAAAAGTATTTTTATTGGGAATGTATTTAGTGTATTAAATAAAAGTTTATTGACCTTCAAGGGATTCTTTGTTTGTGCATACATGCCTATTGCAGTATGTCAAGCCGTCTGCCCACAGACATACTGCCTTTGTTAAAGTGGACACGTTGCCTTAGTGTTACCAGCTATCCGCCCTGATCACGCATTTACTCTGATATTTTCAGAATGTCACATTTCTGTAGATAAATAATGAAAGGTAATGCCAATGCTATTATTATACACGGGCGCATGTTGTTCTGGATGGGATTGATTGATCACTAGAGTATGCACAATTTGCTGTCTATAGCTGATGTAGAACGCATGCTTTTACTCTTCACGATTTCAAAGACACAGAGGTGACTGTTCAAATTAATATGATTAAATATAATGAAAGTCCCAGTGAAACAAGGAAACAAAGGAAAAACCAAGGAAAAATGACCATGTAGGATTTAACGTGTCAATAGAATATTTCATACGCATAAAGACACAAATACTCCAATTGCTTGCTTTATTTTTTAATTGTATAGATAAAAATTTAAGTGTCTTTATTTTTATTGTCATAGTTCAAAAATATTGCAATGGTAAGAAATATGATATCATTCAAACAATAAATATTCACAAATAACTGCAGTTCGTATGACCTGGTCCTCAGTGCAGAGGCTACCAAATAGATGGGTAAAATTGTCAAAACCGCCCTTATACACAGTAGATACTGTTTTATTAGGACATTTTTTTATGCAGATGAATGTTACACTCAGCTTACCACATTTCTACTGTGGAAGGGCCTTCTTTCTCATTGTATGCTATCTATTGATCATGACGAAGATGTCATTTTCTAAAACAAGGGTTTTCAACCTTTTCTATTGGGTCCTCTGCTGTTCTAAAAGATATATAGACCCTAAACACAAATAATTAATCTAATGGAATATTTGGCAAAAGCTAAGCGAGCATTGACTTAATGTTCTGACAGCAGAATTGTATGAACAGATAGGACTGTTTTAGCACTTTTTTATGATTGCAAATATAGGTTATGATACACAAGTCTGCAAGGCTCAGCCACGCTTAATGTATACATGTGTTGTGTAAATTGGTAATGTATACCTGTTTTGTGCTTTTACCAGTGAGATACAGGTGAATTCATAATCGCTGTTGAATACAAGTTGAGTACCCTTTGTACCCTATTCCGCCCCCTACAATAATATCGCACGGTGCCAGTAGTTGCTATGGCAACCG
The DNA here is from genome assembly GCF_029499605.1 of Hyla sarda. Lineage (NCBI taxonomy): Eukaryota > Metazoa > Chordata > Amphibia > Anura > Hylidae > Hyla > Hyla sarda. The sequence continues at coordinate 241,376,957 of NC_079190.1, forward strand.
AAGGTCTAATAGTGGCCTTCGGCTTTCCTGTTAGAAGCCTGTTAGGCACTGCCAGATGCAGGGCTTGATAAGCTTCTTTTCAGTGTAACACGGACAGGCATTGTACATTGCAATATAGTAATATATTGCAATGTATTATAAAACGGATCAAGGGATCTCATAGTGTAGTCCCCTAGTAGATTAAATAAAAATGTAAAAAAAAGTTTGAAAATATGAACCACTTAAGGAGCATTTTTCCATTTTCATTTTTTCCTCCTTGTCCTTTAACTCCTCCCCACTGTTTAAGGACCAGGGGAGTACCTGTATGCCCTCCGGTTTTCCGGGTGGTTCTGCCTGTGGAGATGAGCGAACTTCCAGTAATTCGATTCGTCACAAACTTCTTGGCTCAGCAGTTTATGACTTTAGCCTGCATAAACTAGTTCAGCTTTCAGGTGCTCTGGTGGGCTGGAAAAGGTGGATACAGTCCTAGGAGAGAGTCTCCTAGGACTGTATCCACCTTTTCCAGCCCAACCGGAGCACTTGAAAGCTAAACTCATTTATGCAGGAAAAGTCATCAACTGCCGAGCCGAGAAGTTCGTGACAAATCGAATTACTGGAAGTTCACTCATCTCTAGATGCCTGCTGAAATCGTTCAGCAGGCATCCTGTAGCAATGTTTAGGGGGGCCCTGAGACCCCCCCCCCCCCATGTCGGCGATCGTGGTGATTCACTGGTCAATTCTGACTGGCGATTTTGGGTCTCCAGTTACCCGATGACCAGGAAGAGGAGGGTGATTGGTGGTGTAACACACACCACCAATCACCCTCCGTACCTAGGTGGGAGGTGGTGATGATGCCTCCTTCAGGAGCGGTGTTATTGTTTGGACGGACCGTCCGACCAATAACAGCTGGCAGTGGGAGGGTTATCTTATCAGGCTCCCTGCTGTGCAATCACGGTGGTCCAATGAAACCACTGGAACTTCTGATTTTACTATAGATGCAGTGATAAGATGTCTGATCGCAGGGGATCGGCCGCTGGGACCCCCCGAGATCTCCGGCATGTCACCCCAATCATCCGGTGCACATAGCCAACTCTGCTCTGTGCTGGATGATGGGCAACCACAGCCATCACGCCCCCCCCCCCCCCCTCCATTCCTGTCTAGATATGAATGGAGGGGCGTGGTGTGACGCCACAAACATGGAAGCTCCAAGCTTCCATGTTTATAACACCATGGTGCAGGCCTGGAGAACGCTGCATTGCCATCAGACATTATATCCCTATCCTTGGGATAGGGGATAAGATGTCTAGGGGCAGAGTACCCCAGTAAGTGATTCATTTCCTGATGATCTGTTATGTTTCTAGCTGATCATCTGCTGGGGAGATGGGTTTAGCTAAGAAAAGGGAGGGGATGGCTGATACTAGAACACACCTTGAAAAATTATTTATTTATTTTTCAGTTTTAATTGCAATGTGAAGCTAAATAATATCCAAAAGACTAAGAAAGGGGTGGGGGGGAAATAGTTTTTTGTATTATTTGTTTAGTATGCTTATAAATAAGAAGACACGTCGCTTGTTGGTTGGTGGCCAACGTGTAACTCAGATGAAAATGCATGTGACTGCTGTTCTTTCACGTCATTAGCAACAGTGAGAGGACAGGAAACAGTCACATTTTGTGATGAAATCCAAGCTCGGGGTATGGAGTTGTGTCAGGGTGTCAGCACATCAGAAGAGTGAGTCACTGATGCAGAATTAAAAGCTCCAGCAAACAGCAATGTGGATTCATTTGGCTGCACTTGTTGTCTTTATTATAGGATCATGAATCACACACATAATTAATGTGTTTGACCTCATTCACAATTATTCGATGCCACTTGCAATTGAATAGTAGAACAGGATCCAACCATATGAACAGTATCCAAAAATATGTAGTGCCATTTACCACAGTGATCACGGAACTCCACTTCATTTTTATGTTATATTTACTGTGGTAGAGAGTACGAATTATGTCACAAAAGAAATAGTTTTGTTTCTTCTCAATACAGTAAGGGTTCAAATATATGTGAACAATCAGAAATATTTCCTTTTTATAGAAACCATGCCTTATAAAAAAAAAAAAGACCCCATACCATCCAAAACACAATCCTGTCTGGCTGCAGCAGCATCTTTGTCCAAGCTGAAACACAGGCATAGACAAAATCCAGTAAGTGAGGGTGGGACTAGCACTCCTCTGCGCTCACTCCTGCCCTATCAGACTGTGAGGACACACAGTGGCGTTGCGACCGGGGTGCGGGGGGTGCGGCCCGCACCGGGTGACACCATCCTGATGGGGTGACACCAGGTACGCCGCCGGTCCTCAGTTGCGCTGCCTGTCTCCATACTAGCAGCCCCCCACGGCCCCCACTTGCGCTGCCTCTGTAAGAGCATTCCCCCCGGTCCTCACTTGTTGCGTCAATGTACTAGCACCCCCCCGTCCCCCGTCACCTGCACAGTGAAGCGGCCTGCGCCCCCACGTCTTCTGTTGCGCCGGTCCGACGTCCCTCCGCAGGGCCGGCGCAGGAGGACGTGACGTCACTCGCAGAGCGACCGGAGAGAAGGAGCGCTGCGCTGGATGGATGAGTGAGTGTCTGTCTCTCTCTGTCTGTGTGTGACTGTCTGTGTGTGACTGTGTGTGTGTCTGTGTGTGGCTCTCTGTCTGTGTGTGACTCTCTGTCTTTGTGTGACTCTGTGTGTGTGTGACTCTGTGTGTGTCTCTCTGTGAGTGTGTGTCTCTCTGACTGTGTGTGTGTGTGTCTCTCTCTATCTATCTGTGTGTGTGTGTGTGTGTGTCTATGTTGTGTGTGTGTGTTTTTTTTGTGTGGGGGAAGGGGGGGTTTGTTTGAACCAGCGATCTAATGTGGGGAGACTTTGACTTATTGTGGGGAACATGCAAGGGAACCTGCGGCCTAATGTGGGGAAACTACTACCAAATGTGGGGAATCTATGCTACCTAATGTGGGGAAACTGCTACCTAATGTTGGAAAATTGCTACCTAATGTGCGAAGGCTGCTACATAATGTGAGAAAACTGCTACCTAATGTGGGGATTCTGTGCTACCTAATGTGGGGAAACTTCTACCTAATAGGTGGAATCTGTGCTACCTAATGTGTGGAATTTGTGCTACCTAATGTGTGGAATCTGTGCTACTTAATGTGGGGAAATTACTACCTAATGTGGGGTAACTGGTACCAAATGTGGGGAATCTATGCTACCTAATGTGGGGAAACTGCTACCTACCTAATGTGGGGGAACTGCTACCTACCTAATGTGGAGAACTGCTACCTACCTAATGTGGGGGAACTGCTACCTACCTTAAGTGGGGGAACTGCTGCCTACCTAATGCTCCCCCCCCCCCCCTGGCAGTAGCACCCTCATCATCCACCAGCAACCCCCCCCCAGCAGCAGCACCTCCATCAGCAGATCCTGATGGTGGATGATGGGGGTGCTCCTGCCAGGAGGAGGATCCTGCCGATGGACGATGGGGGTGATACTGCCAGGGGGGATGGCCAGTAGCACCCTCATCATCCTCCAGCAACACCTCCCCAGTACTAGCACCCCCATCATCAACTAGCAACACCACCAGATTTATATTCAGAGGGTACAGTATGTGGCAGATTTATATTCAGAGGGTACAGTATGTGATAGTATTATATTCAGAGGGTACAGTATGTGGCAGATTTATATTCAGAGTGTACAGTATGTGATGGTATTATATTCAGAATGTACAGTATGTGGTAGTATTATATTCAGTGGGTACAGTGTGTGGCGGTATTATATTCAGGGGTACAGTATGTGGCAGATTTATATTCAGAGGGTACAGTATATGTTGGTATTATATTTAGAATGTACAGTGTGTGGTAGTATTATATTCAGTGGGTACGGTGTATGGAAGGTTTATAATCAAAGAGTATAGTGTATAGTAGTATTATATTTAGAGGATACAGTGTCTGGCAGGTTTATAATAATTATTATTTTCATATAGAGGATGAGAATGCGCTGACATAGTGAGGAGACGTCTGGGCGTCACATTCTGCAGACAGAAGTTTTAGCTGGACCAGGCGGTATGTACCATCTGAATTAGATAAGGGAAGACTATAGAGAAGACGTCACCTGTAGTCACTGATATCGTTGTACATTCTCCTCACTATGTCCTATCAGAGCTGGAGTCACTTGTCAGTTCTACAGTTATGATGAGTGAAACTACAACTCCCAGCATAACCTCACCACTGCATAAAGGGGTACTCTACTGGAAAAAATGTTTTTTAATCAACTGGTGCTACAAAGTTAAACAGATTTATAAATTACTTCTACTTAAAAATCTTAATCCTTCCAGTACTTATTAGCTGCTGTATACGTGATTCACAGGAAGTTCTTTTCTTTTTTAATTTATTTTCTGTCTGACCACAGTGCTCTGTGCTGACACCTCTGTCCATGTCAAGAACTGTCCATAGTAGGAGCAAATCCCCATTGCAAACCTCTCCTGCTCTGGACAGTTCCTAACATGGACAGACAGAGCACTGTGGACAGACTGGAAAGAACTACACAACTTCCTGTGGAGAATACAACAGCTTATAAGTACTGTAAGGATTAAGATTTTAAATAGAAGTAATTTAAAAATCTGTTTAACTTTCTGGCACCAGTTGATATAAAAGTAAATATTTTCCAGTGGAGTACCCCTTTAAGTAATTCTGGGAGCTGTATATTTAAATGGTGAAAACTTCTTTAACACTTTCCCATTCTGAGGCAACTGGTATATCTGATTATTATACTGGAATTTCTCACAATGCGCTACAACAGTGGTGTCTGTCACAACAGGCTAAAAACTTACTCGGGGGGGGGGGGGGGGAGGTATGGGGTGACACCATTTTCTACCGCACCGGGTGACACCAACCCTAGCAACGCCACTGAGGACACACCCCCTCCAAACCACAGAATGACAAAGCAATTCAGGAAGAGATAGAAGGTATTTGTGAGAAATATAGGTGCTAGACACATAAAATTTACACGTACATGATCAGAATTAGTTACTGAGTAACATATAAAGTCATGGCCGTAAATGTTGGCACCCCGGAATTTTTTCCTAGAAAATGAAGTATTTCTCACAGAAAAGGATTGCAGTGACACATGTTTTGCTATACACATGTTTATTCCCTTTGTGTGTATTGGAACTAAACAAAAAAGGGAGGATAAAAAGCAAATTGGACATAATGTCACACCAAAGTCCAAAAATGGTCTGGACAAAATTATTGGCACCCTTGCAAAATTGTGGAAAAATAAGATTGTTTCAAGCATGTGATGCTCCTTTAACCCCTTAACTACGCAGGACGTATATTTACGTCCTGCGCCGGCTCCCGCGATATGAAGCGGGATCGCGCCGCGATCCCGCATCATATCGCGTCGGTCCCGGCGCTAATCAACGGCCGGGACCCGCGGCTAATACCACACATCGCCGATCGCGGCGATGTGCGGTATTAACCCTTTAGAAGCGGCGGTCAAAGCTGACCGCCGCTTCTAAAGTGAAAGTGAAAGTGACCCGGCTGCTCAGTCGGGCTGTTCGGGACCGCCGCGGTGAAATCGCGGCGTCCCGAACAGCTGATCGGACACCGGGAGGGCTCTTACCTGCCTCCACGGTGTCCGATCGACGAATGACTGCTCCGTGCCTGAGATCCAGGCAGGAGCAGTCAAGCGCCGATAATGCTGATCACAGGCGTGTTAATGCACGCCAGTGATCAGCATAGGAGATCAGTGTGTGCAGTGTTATAGGTCCCTATGGGACCTATAACACTGCAAAAAAAAAGTAAAAAAAAAAGTGTTAATAAAGGTCATTTAACCCCTTCCCTAATAAAAGTTTGAATCACCCCCCTTTTCCCATAAAAAAAATAAAACAGTGTAAAAAAAATAAAAAATAAACATATGTGGTATCGCCGCGTGCGTAAATGTCCGAACTATAAAAATATATCATTAATTAAGCCGTACGGTCAATGGCGTACGCGCAAAAAAATTCCAAAGTCCAAAAAAGCGTATTTTGGTCACTTTTTATACCATTAAAAAATGAATAAAAAGTGATCAAAAAGTCCGATCAAAACAAAAATCATACCGATAAAAACTTCAGATCACGGCGCAAAAAATGAGTCCTCATACCGCCCCGTACGTGGAAAAATAAAAAAGTTATAGGGGTCAGAAGATGACATTTTTAAACGTATAAATTTTCCTGCATGTAGTTATGATTTTTTCCAGAAGTGCGACAAAATCAAACCTATATAAGTAGGGTATCATTTTAACCGTATGGACCTACAGAATAATGATAAGGTGTAATTTTTACCGAAATATGCACTGCGTAGAAATGAAAGCCCCCAAAAGTTACAAAATGGCGTTTTTTGTTCGATTTTGTCGCACAATGATTTTTTTTTCCATTTCGCCGTGCATTTTTGGGTAAAATGACTAATGTCACTGCAAAGTAGAATTGGCGACGCAAAAAATAAGCCATAATATGGATTTTTAGGTGGAAAATTGAAAGGGTTATGATTTTTAAAAGGTAAGGAGGAAAAAACGAAAGTGCAAAAACGGAAAAACCCTGAGTCCTTAAGGGGTTAAACTCACTTGCGGCAATTAACATGGGGGGGCGGAAATATAAAAAGCACACCTGAAAGCAGATAAAAAGGAGAGAAGTTCACTTAGCCTTTGCATTGTGTGTCTGTGTGTGCCACATTAAGCACGGACAACAGAAAGAGGAGAAGAGAACTGTCTGAGGACTTGAGAACCAAAATTGTGGAAATATATCAGCAATCTCAAGGTTACAAGTCCATCTCCAGAGATCTAGATTTCCCTTTGTCCACAGTGCGCAACATTATCAAGAAGTTTGCAACCCATAGCAGAGTAGCTAATCTCCCTGGGCATGTACGGAAGAGAAAAATTGATGAAAGGTGTCAACACAGGATAGTCCGGATGGTGGATAAGCATCTCCAAACAAGTTCCAAAGATATTCAAGCTGTCCTGCAGGCTCATGGAGCATCAGTGTCAGCGCAAACTGTCCGTCGACATTTAAATTAAATGAAACGCTATGGCAGGAGACCCAGGAGGACCCCACTGCTGACACAGCTGAAATATGGTGTAGGTTCAATGAGGTTTTAGGGTTGTTTTGCGATTTCGGGTCGCACTGTACAGCCCAGTGTCAGAAAGCTGGGTTTGCGCCTGAGATCTTGGGTCTTCTGGCAGGACAATAACCCCCAAACATACGTCAAAAACACCCAGAAATGGATGGCTACAATGCGCTGGAGAGTTCTGAAGTGGCCAGCAATGAGTCCAGATCTAAATCCCATTGAACACCTGTGGAGAGATCTTAAAATTGCTGCTGGGAAAAGGCACCCTTCCAATAAGAGAGACCAGGAGCAGTTTACAAAGGAGAAGTGGTCCAACATTCAGGCTGAGAGGTGTAAGAAGCTTATTGATGATTAGTGTTGCTCGCGAATATTCGCAATTCGAATTTTATTCGCGAATATCGAACATTTGTTTTTTTTTCACAGTACACATCACAGTGATCATCCCTCTCTGCTTCCAGCTTATGTGGTGTAAGAAGGCTCTAATACTACTGTGTGAGACTGGTGTGCGAATTTTCGCTTATGCTAATTTTTGTATATGCTAATTTTCGCATGTGTTAATTTTCGCACATGCGAATATTCGCATATGCGAAAATAAAACGAGAATATTACGAATATGCGAATATTCGCGAATATGACGAATATTCATCCATATATTCGCGAATATTCGCGAATTCGAATATGGCCTATGCCGCTCAACACTATTGATGATTATAGGAAGCGACTGATTTCAGTTATTTTTTCCAAAGGGTATGCAACCAAATATTAAGTTAAAGCATACCCGTCAGATCCTACAAAAAATCATTTTTTTAATTATATCACTCAATACCTAATCCTAACCATGTGCATCTAATTTTTATGTGTCTAGCACTTTTATTTATTTTTTTATTACACTTTTAATTTAGCTCACTAGTCTGAATTCCTCTCGAAGGGAGGGGGCGTGGCCTCACTGTGCAGGTCTCCACCCCCTCCCTCAGTATGCTGTCTGCTCACATCTCCCCTAGCATTAGCAAAACTACAACTCCCAGCTTGTCCTCACTGACAATACGTGTTACGTGCCTTGAGGGGTGTAGTTTCCAAAATAGTATGCCATGTGGGGGTTTTATTCTGTTCTGGCACTATAGGGGCTTCCTAAATGTGCCCCCCAAAAACCATTTCAGAAAAACTCACTCTCCAAAATCACACTGTCACTCCTTCCCTTCTGAGCCCTCTACTGCGCCCGCCGAACACTTGACATCCACGTATGAGGTATTTTCTTACTTGAGAGCAATTAAGTTACAGATTTTAGGAAGATTTCTCTCCTTTTACCCCTTGTAAAAATTCAATAACTGGGTCTACAAGAACATGCAAGTGTAAAAAATTTAAGATTTTGAATTTTCTCCTTCAAATTGCTGCTATTCCTGTGAAACACCTAAAGGGTTAACAAACCTTTTAGGGTGCGTTCCCACAGGGGTATTTGTCAGTGGATCCGCAGCTACACAGAGAGCGGCCGCGATGTGTGCGAGTACACTGCAGAATAACTCGCACATCACAGTGTCTGCTGGTAGCGGCGGATTGCCTCTATTAGCAGGCACAAAGAGGGCAGCACTTTAGGGGCAGCTGCGGATCCGCTGACAAATATGCCCGTGTGAACGCACCCTCAAATGTCATTTTAATACTTTAAGGGGTGCAGTTTTTATAATGGGATCATTTATGGGGTATTACTAATATGAAGGCCCTTCAAATCCACTTCAAAACTGGACTGGTCCCTGAAAAATTCCAATTTTGAAAATTTTGTGAAAAATTGGAAAATTGCTGCTATACTTTGAAGCCCTCTGATGTCTTCCAAAAGTAAAAACATGTCAACTTTATGATGGAAACATAAAGTAGACATATTGTATATGTGAATCAATATATAATTTATTTCGAATATTCATTTTCCTTATTAGCAAAGAGCTTCAAAGTAAAAGAAAATACAACATTTTAAATTTTTTAATCAAATTTTGGAATTTTTCACCAAGAAATGATGCAAGTATCGACAAAGTTTTACCACTAACATAAAGAAGAATATGTCACGAAAAAACTGTCCCAGAATTAGAATAAAAGGTAAAAGCATCCCAGAGTTATTAATGCTTAAAGGGGTATTCCAGGCCTAAACTTTTCTTATATATATTCTTAAATATCAACTGGAAAGTTAAACAGATTTGTAAATTACTTCTATTGAAAAATCTTAATCCTTCCAATAGTTATTAGCTGCTGAAGTTGAGTTGTTGTTTTCTGTCTAACTGCTCTCTGTTGACTCTCTGTTGAATATCCCCATTGGAACTGCACAGCTCCCGGGACATGACATCATCATTGAGCAGTTAGACAGAAAACTTCAGAAGCTAATAACTATTGGAAGGATTAAGATTTTTTAATAGAAGTAATTTACAAATCTGTTTAACTTTCCGGAGCCAGTTGATATATATAAAAAAAGGTTTTGCCTGGAATACCCCTTTAAACTGACAGTGGTCAGATGTGCAAAAAATGGCCGGGTCCTACAGTGAAAATTGGCTGGGCCCTTAAGGGGTTAAATGCAGGGCTCAACTCCTGCAGGAACTCATGGGAATCGTGTTCCTGCACTTTTACCACACCAGGAACGCAGTTCCCATTAGCAGGAGTCCTGCAGGACAAGCCCTTAAAGGGTTACTCCACCCCTAGACATTAATAGTATTGAGAGGGAATGTGGAATATGCATTTTAGGACAATTTGCCTGTGTTTTCTGGGTTTAATCAAACATATAGCATTTCTACTTGGGTTCGAGTTACATCTCATATTAGAAAAAAATGAATAAAAGGTGATGAAAAAGTCCTATTTAAACATAATTGAAAACTACAGATCAAGTCCAAATACAGCCCTGTATTCGGAAAAATAAAAAAGTTATGGGGGTCTGAACAAAGAAATTTAAGCATACAGATTTTGTAATAAAAAGGTAGGACAATAATAGGAAAAACTATGAACTTGGTATCTATTTAATTGTACTGACCCACAAAATAAAAAGAGCATGTCATTTCTACCATAAAGTGCACTGCGTAAAAATAAACCCCACAAAAGTTGAAAATTGCTGTTTTCTTTTCACTTTCCCCCTACAAATTATATATTTTTTTGTTGCACTGTACATTTTAAGGTAAAAGAAAAGGTGTAATTACAAAGTGCAATATATTTTTACCCAATATATATTTATCATAGGTACAAAAATGTATGTGTGCTAGTCTCCATCGTTAGATCCATAAGATGCACATATTAAAGGGGTATTCCCTATTTTTTTTTTTTTACTATATTACAGGGGCTGTAAAGTTAGTGTAGTTCATAATATAGTTCTGTACCTGTGTGCGACGGTTTTCTCACAATTCTTCTGTGATTTTCACTCCAATCTTTATTTTTACTAGCATACAAAATGACTGTTGTCTCAGATTTTTCCCAGGTTGCCATGCGGCCGAGACCTGACTCACTAGTCAGCTGATGACAGGGAGCCTGTCTGCTTTAATGGGTGGAGCGATTGCTTGGTGGAAGAGAGATCAATCTGCAACTAATGCAACAGCTGTAGGCACCCTGATTGAAAACCACAGGTCTTTGAATGGATGCAGCTTATTTATGTTTCAATGGGTAGGGTGGCTGATGTGTGGGAGGGAGGGAAATGGAATTATGGGATTTGTAGTCAGAAAAATAAAAGTCAAACAGGAAATACCAGTTCACAAAAATCTAGCCACAGTGTTATTGTTATTTCAAAATATATCCATTTAGCCCCAAGACAAGCGCAGATCCTTCCTAAGCATGTCCATTACTGTCTGCCTGGTATGTACTAAAATCACCTTATGGTGGATAACCCCTTTAACCAAATAGTGCACATGACTGTATGAAATATGAAAACTTTTATATAATTCTAATTTCTGTTTATGTTAAGTAGTTACTTCTGATGCATTATTTTTGCTACCTACAATTCTGCATCTCCTGTAGCTGGCATTTCTTTGGAATCTGAGGCAACTTGCTTCCTGCCTGACAATAGTCTCCACCTCCACCACATGTTGTGGTGAACGAGGATCTGGCGTAAATGATGTGGGATTTGGACATTGTCTGGCAGGTTGTCTGGTTTATGACTCCAGAAGTAGAGTTGTAGTAAGTATGTGTGATGGTGAGAGTTGTAGTGTCCGGTAGCTGAAGTGTAACAACCCTGTAGTTAGCTGACATTTCCTAATAACCACTAGTTCATACTTGAATCTCACACTGGATAGACACATTGGGGGAGATTTATCAAAACCTGTGTAGAGGAAGAGTGGTGCAGTTACCCATAGCAACCAATCAGATCGCTTCTTTCATTTTTCACAGGCCTCTTTAAAAATGAAAGAAGCGATCTGATTGGTTGCTATGGGCAACTGCACCACTCTTCCTCTACACAGGTTTTGATAAATCTCCCCTATTATGTAGAGAGCAGGAGGATCACTGCCAGAGCCCTGCAAAATGACCTCCAGCAGGCCACAATTGTGCATATGTCCACTCAAATGGTCAGAAACAGACTCCATGAGGGTGGTATGAGGGCCTGACATCCACATGTGGGGGTTGTGCTTACAGCCCAACACTGTGCAGGACGTTTGGCATTTGGCAAATTGAGAACACCAAGATTGGCAACTTCGCCACTAGCACCCTGTGCTCTTCACAGATGAAAGCAGGTTCACACTGAGCACATGTGACAGATGTGACAGTGTCTGGAGACGCCGTGGAGAACGTTCTGCAGCATGACTGGTTTGGCGGTGGGTCAGTAATGGTGTGGGGTGGCATTTCTTTGGGGGGCTGCACAGCCCTCAATGTACTTGCCAGAGGTAGCCTGACTGCCATTAGGTACCGAGATCCTCAGATCCCTTGTGAAACCATATTCTGGTCCGGTTGGCCCTGGGTTCCTCCTAATGCAAGACATTGCTAGACCTCATGTGGCTGGAGTGTGTCACCAGTTCCTGCAAGAGGAAGGCATTGATGCTATGGACTGGCCTGCCCGTTTCCCAAACCTGAATCCGATTGAGCACATCTGGGACATCATGTCTCGTTCCATCCACATCATGTCTCGTTCCATTGCACCACAGACTGTCCAGGAGTTGGCGGATGCTTTAGTCCAGGTCTGGGAGGACATCCCTCAGGAGACCATCCGCTACCTCATCAGGAGCATGCCCACACTACTGAGCCTCATTTTGACTTGTTTTAAGGACATTACATCAAAGTTGGATCAGCCTATAGTGTGGTTTTCCACTTTGATTTTGAGTGTGACTCCATATCCAGACCTCCATGAGTTAATACATTTGATTTCCATTGATAATTTTTGTGTGATTTTGTTGTCAGCACATTCAGCTATGTAAAGCCGAAAGTGTTTCATGTGATTAGTTCATTCATTCAGATCTAGGATGTGTTATCTTAGTATTCCCTTTATTTTTTTGAGCAGTGTACATATATATATATATATATATATATATATATATATATATATATAACTCAGTACCTAATACTGACCCCGTACATCTAATTTATATACCCCTAACACCTATATTTATTATAAAAATACCTCTTTTCATTAGCTCTCAGTGTCAGAAATCCTCTCAGGGGAAGAGGTTGTGTCCCTCCATTGTGGTGGTGGGAGGTGATTGGTGTGTCTGCTCAAGCAGCCTTGTCCTTATGCCATCGCATGTCCATGACTCATGGACAAGCCTGATGCTGCTACAGAACTGGTAAGTGTCCCAGTAGGTATGGGGACCCCTAGTGGTGGGATACTCAGGAGCCGTTTTTTTAATTAAATAGTCAAAAAAAAACGTAAAAACCATATTACAAAAGGTCTTTAATTTTCATCAGTTACAACATATAAAAAGGTTTTGGATCTGACAGTGCCAATTTAAGGCAGTCCACAGGTGGCCTGTTTTCTGTTGCAATGACCATCCAGCATATGTATTTCTGCATCTTTGAGCAGGCTTGAATGAGATATTAAAGAACAATGCACTCAGCTGTGATTCTGGGCTGACAAGAGTAATAAAGAATGCAGGGAAAATATAGAATGAGAAGAAATAATCTTTTCTAATTCATCTGGTTCTACTAACGTCATGTAGGGGGTAAGCCATGAATTATTTTGTCCTTTAGCTTCTCCATCAAGCGTCAGAATCTATTTCTAGTCATGAGCAATCCAGTTCACTTACTTTCCTGGTGGACTAGATGAAGATCTGGTCATATGTTATTTATCCAATAGCTCGGGGATTGTCAAGAACAGCATCAATGTAGTAGTAATGGGATGTGTTCCTTGTTACAACAGTTCAGTTCCTATGAGCAGACAACAGAGATTCGCTAAGTAGTGATGATTTGAAGAGACGTTGTAACATGTCTTGTCTAACCCCGTAATCTTGTGTTCTTTTCTGTGTGAAGTGTTCACTGCTGTATTATTTTTGTTGCTCTCGTAGATGTTCATATTCACTGATGATGTTTAGGGATGTCTTGCTGAGCTCTTTATCATTTCATGAAAAAAAAATCCATTGCAATTTACAGTGTTAAAGAAGATTTGACAAATGCTTTTTGGATTTCTAGACTTTTGGATAAATCATTTCCTTTGTAGTGAAATTATGAGAAAAAAATAGAACAGTGTTAAAAAAAAATTTGAATAGAAATTAACACAGCGTTGCTTTAAAGATTTCTTGGTATGGTTTTTAAATCCTTTCTTCAAAGGTTCTTTCTCAACAGTCATTTCTCACTTGATGGCGCAGCTCAAATAAAAGGACTGTCTGTTTCAGAAAGCCTTCTTCTGTTAGAGAATTATAAGAAGTTAAACATTGCGGTTCAAAGATTCTCATCCATTAACCAGAGTGGAGAGGGGCTACCCAGAACATCTTCCACCCTAAAGAACCTGGAACCTGGGCCCACACTAAGGATAAGGCCATATTCACACTTGGGAATGTCCGCGCGTAAAACAGGACTCTGCTGCAGCGGCATCTCCCTGCAGAATTCTAAGCTGAATTCCAGACGGAAATTCCTAGGTGTGAACATAGCCTAAGATTGGGTTCACATTACAAAATCTCAGGCTATAATATTCTGGCCAGAGATTCCAAGATGGTGCCAAGACCACGTTGACATTGCCAGTCACTATAGATGGCAAGGAATTCCGCACAGTATTCTGCCGAAAGAATGACGCTTCTTTTAGTGGATGTATTTCAGCAGGGAAAAGCTCTGCCGCTGAAATTCTGTTTTGTGCATTGTGAAGCTGAATCCTTTTGACTGCAATGGGACATTGCTGCAGCGGAATTTCCAAGCACAATTTCAAATCGGAATTCTGCTCGGAAATTCTGTAGTGTGAACCTAGCCTTAGTTTCACTTATGTGAAAGGAAAAAGGCAGTTTGCAAGCATAGGGCACTTTATTACCTTTTGAAACATGGGTCTGTAATAACTGAGGAGGAGGATGGAAGAGGAGGAGGAGGATAGAAGAGGAGGAGAAGGATGGAAGAGGAGGAGAAGGATGGAAGAGGAGGAGGAGGATGACGGTTTTCATTTACTCTTTCAATTATACACTGTTGACTTATACTCTGTTGTCAAGTGATTCATGGGAAAAAGAGCCCACCAGAGAAAATGCTCATTGTCAGAATAAGAGCGAAGGTGGGACTACATTCCCTTAATTTAATGGCTGTACTTGTGCACCATTTTTTGTACTTTGACCACGGCACCTGAACCCCCTCCTCAATTCTACTAAACGGAATTCCAATCATCATATAACACAGTATGTGAAATGGAAATGACTCCAGAATAAGTCATGTTTAGCACACCTATTACAGTATTATCCCATTGATATTATAGTATAGGTATATGCATTAAAATTAATTAGCAATGATATGGATAATGGCAGAGATTATACTTCACGCTGCATTTTTTTCTTTCTAGAAGATTTCTTAATAATTCTGGGAGATAAGCAAAAGTATATTATGTACGTCTTACAGGTATGAAATATTGAAATGAGCTACAAAAAGGTTGAATATTGTCTATTATTGTTCGGAGAATTATGACGACTGCTCTGTGTGTGCGTCTTGCAGCCAGATATTGTCAGATGACTTACGATAGGGTGTGCCCTGCTTATAAACATATTTCTGTAAATTGTGACAGTCTTCGGTATTCGGATGACTTGTACACATTAATACATTGCTTCTCAAACTGTGACTTAATGGTGAGGCACCCTACAGTTCTTTATGAGGCCTTCCAAACACCTTAAACTCTGCAGGACAGTACTGCCCTAATAGGTGTGCTATGCTTTATCCAGAAAGCACACCTAACTTTCTAGGTCTCTGAAGTGTACTTGTAACTTAGATCTTATGGCAAAGATGTTAGGGTGATGCTAGAGAGTGGCTGATACTCTAGCACTGGGGCTTGCACGACAGTTGACACTTATACTTATGAGTATACTGAGACCTAACACATTTGCTGTAGCACTTTACCCACATTACATGTATTGTATACACCCTCTGTATGTGCTTCTTTTGAATTAGTTGTTGACTGGTAATAGAACATTTTAGAATGCCCTGTATGAACAAACAATATAACATATTGCCTAATCATGACAACACAACTGTAGGATCACACTTGAACTCTGTAGGGACAGTAATTTAGAAAGGAAGTCCCCTCCTGGCACCTGCAATAATTGCCATACTGATCTTTATATTGGAGACGTCATTCCAGACCCATTAGTAGAAGAAGCTTGTTCCATGATTCCTTTCTCCCCCTAGAGAACCAAATATTATCTTATTGGGACATAAGACAACAGTCTTTTAACCCCTTAAGGACCGGGGGGTTTTCCGTTTTTGCATTTTCATTTTTTGCTCCTTGCCTTTAAAAAATCATAACTCTTTAAATTTTACACCTAAAAATCCATATGATTGCTTATTTTTTGCGCCACCAATTCTACTTTTTAATTACGTCAGTCATTGTGCCCAAAAATCTACGGTGAAACGGAAAAAAAAATCATTGTGCGACAAAATTGGAAAAAAAACCGCAGTTTTGTAACTTTTGGGGGCTTCCGTTTCTACGTAGTACATTTTTCGGTAAAAATGACACCTTATCTTTATTCTGTAGGTCCATACGATCAAAATGATACCCTACTTATATAGGTTTGATTTTGTCAGACTTCTGAAAAAAATCATAACTACATGCAGGAAAATTAATACGTTTAAAATTGTCATTTTCTAACCCCTATAACTTTTTTATTTTTCCGTGTATGGGGCGGTATGAGGGCTCATTTTTTGTGCCGTGATCTGAAGTTTTTAACGGTACCATTTTTGTATTGATAGCTTTTTATTCATTTTTAAATGATATAAAAAGTGACCAAAAATGCACTATTTTGGACTTTGGAATTTTTTTGCGCGTACGTCATTGACCGAGCGGTTTAATTAACGATATATTTTTATAATTCGGACATTTCCGCACGCGGTGATACCATATATGTTTATTTTTATTTACACTGTGTTTTTTTTTATGGGAAAAGGGGGGTGATTCAAACTTTTAATAGGGGAGGGGTTAAATGATATTCATTCACTTTTTTTTTCACTTTTTTTTGCAGTGTTATAGCTCCCATAGGGACCTATAACACTGCACACACTGATCTTTATCATTGGTCACTGGTTTCTCATAGGAAACCAGTGATCGATGATTCTGCCGCTTGACTGCTCATGCCTGGATCTCAGGCACTGAGCAGTCATTCGGCGATCAGACAGCGAGGAGGCAGGTAGGGGTCCTCCCGCTTTCCTGCAAGCTGTTCGGGATGCCGCGATTTCGCCGCGGCTATCCCGAACAGCCCACTGAGTTAACCGGCATGCTTTCACTTTCGCTTTTAGCCGCGCTGCTCAGCTCTGAGCGCGCGGCTAAAGGGTTAATAGCTTTCCCTATTGATGATCAGTGGTTATGACCACCAGTGGTCACATCATAGCCCAGAGTACTACAGTGGCTGGCACATCACAGGGACATGGGACTATAACCTAATCATTCCCTTCCCACACTCTCAATCTGAATCTTGCTCCATAAACTTACAATGGAGCCCAACTCCTTCAATGAATTGGATTTTGTGTTGAGCTGGGAAGTGAAGCACACAGCCAGGAGCTTCTAGAAAACAGTGGGGGTCTTAGCACTGAGACACTCTCCGCGTCTAAAACTTTTTACATGTCTGTAACTCTTAAAAAAAAACTCTAAGGTTGCTTTTGTGGTATTTTTCTAGTCATTAGCCATCTCTACTGTGAGGCGCCATCTTATTTTTCACAGCATTGATCGAATTGGAGTTAGCAGAAAGTATAGCTTTACACATTGAGCTATTGAGTGGCGTCAGTATTTGTATTTAATTGAAAAGTTGTCCACTGCGTTCTCTCTCACGTAAGACTTGCTTTGGAAATAACTATATTTTATTCTCAGAGCAACAGTTTAAAATGACATCAGTGAACGAGGTTAACATTCAGCAGGTGTCCTGTAAGCAGTGAAAGCTAGGAAATGTCAGTCCAGCGTAGCTACCAAAATCCAATTAAGAATTACAGACCAACTGTTGTGTACTTCCTGTTTGTATTGCGTTTTGGCTCTTCCATAGTCTGTAATGAAATCATCATGTTCTTAAATTTACGTGGGCTTTAAGCTGTGACTGTGAAAAGCTGTCACGTCTCTCTTTAAGTGACCTGGCATCAGCCACCGGTGACCCGAATCTATTCATTGCCAGCAAGCTAGAGCCCAGAATGTGGTGTTTACTGGTGACAAAGCTGCACATGTAATTTCCAATGTATTAGAATCCTACTCAGCACAGTGTTTCTAGTGATTAAAAAGTGTTTCAGCTCTATTACAGCACACACAGATGATGCATTATATAAATGAATCTGTCTAATGTCAAAGCCCAGCTCTCTAATCTACAAATGCGGACTACTCGGATTTTGTCTTCTATGGGATTGTATTTATTATATGTAATCTTTCAAATCATCATGTTCTGTTGATTTTTGCAAATATTAAAAAACAATTGCAATTAAGTTTTACAAATTAGGATATCTATCTATATCTATACAAAAGAGTAAAGAATCAACCCCAAATCTCCACATTTGGGGGGGGGGGGTCTCCTCCACCCCCATAATCAAAAATCTTAGACCAACCAAGCAATTGAGATGAGTGAAGTTTTCAAAAGTTTTGCTGAATTGCAGCAAAAGTTTGGTCAAAATCCTGACTTTACCAATAGCCTTACTAAAACACATATAAGACTGTCCAAGAGCCCTAAAAGCCATGTATTACACTGCAATTCTGCATAGGAGCGTATGTAAATATATTTGAGCTATTTTAAGACAAAGTTAAAGGAGAAGTCCAACGCCCTCTATTCATCTCTATGGGAGAGACAGAGATACACGAGTCCATCCCTTCTGCATCTCTGGCTCTCTCATAGAATGAGATAAATGGAGGTGGTGTGCTTACCCACACTCCTTTGGGTAAGGGATATATTTTCCTACCTGGGACTTCTCTTTTAGTGTCAATTTTATCAAAACATATGTGGGTAAACAGATAGTACCCAGTGGTAACTAACAGTTTGTTTATAAACACACTATATTGGCGGAAGCAGTGACTTTTTCCAATCCGTTCAGTTTTCTAAGCAGTCAAAAATTATCCATTTTTGGGAGTAGCAACACGTTTTGTGCCAGGGAAATTAAGAAAAAATATGTCCTAGAAAGTGTGCAAAAGTGACACAAAACCATCTTGGCACTGATTTTTTACAATAATTAGGCTACAATTAGATTGAGGAGCTCCATCTGGAAATTCTCCAAATCAGTTGGCACTAAGACTGCAAGGACATTTCCCTCCTCATAGACAGCAATGTATTTCGAAACAGATTCCGACGAAAGAATGACTGAAGTCATTCTTTCTGCGGCAGATTTTCAGTTGCTTAAATGCCTAAAATGGTGGCTGAGGCTCTATGCATAGGCTTTTGTTTCTCTGACATCACCCCTATACTGCCTCCTGATTGGCAGGAAGAGCTGTTCGCTAGACATTATGGGCTACCTTGAGGTCAAATCATCCCTTTTCCTTCTCCTTTCTGCCATGTGACCAACACTATTTTAGCATGTTGGGCCAAAACGAACTGGCCAAGGTTAAAGTTTGCGCGGCACTGAACTTTTAGCAGAGTTTGGACCGAAACTGGGTTTGCTTATCTATACTCAGTAACAAACATGCACACCAATATTATACTAATTAATAATGCCACCACCTAGTACACCTAAATAATGCTGCCAATTAAAATTTTACACATATTCACGTAGTATAAAAAATTTACACAAAAACTCAGTATGTGACTATAACCTAATATTGCACACCACACCCATATAATGGTAATGTGCACCTTTTACACACACATACAAAGAATACACACATATGATATTGGTGGCAGGGAACTGCTTACCTGGGTGCAAATGTTGCTGACACAACTTAGCCCGCACCAACATTTCTATTTTATTTAATCTCCTAAAGAGTTGAACTTGAACGATGGCACTGCTAAACAAACATGTTTCAACTCAAGCACTGAGGTCAGAAGTTGTGGCCACAAGCTCTCGGGGAGTACTATCTGTAGCTAGGGTTATGTGTTTTTTTTGTTTTCAAAGAGTTGCTAAAGGCAAGTTTAGTTTTAGTTTACAGTTCGGCAGCTTATACACTGCCACTCTATGCCCAACAAACATTGAAGACAAGGTTGTGGTTCTTACCACACTCAAGGAGCCTGTGCCTTAGGTCCTGTACATATATGATAGTCCACAAGAAACAAAGTATTAGTTCTTGGGATTTAGAAATGGACTGAATATATCTACACCAATGCTCGGAACAGGGTTGGGTCTCTCACATTCAGACTTCCTGTGATGTCTGTCCCATTGCTGGGTTTACAATATCTTCAAGATGTTGTTGACTAGCCAACTTTACACTGGATCCAAACTGGTTCTAGCTTGTGCATGGGAAGCTCGGATGCAATTTGGTGCCCTCCCTCTCTCCTTTGGCTCAGTTATACTCTGCCTCACCACAGCCACCAGCTATCTCCCTTGGCCACTTCCTAGGCCTACTAATATTCATCTTAGGGGAAATGACAAACAGCCCTGTTTTTTAAAGGGGTTATCCAGAAAAAAAAACTTTTTTTATATATCAACTGGCTCCAGAAAGTCAAACAGAATTGTGAATTACTTCTATTAAAAAATCTGAATCCTTTCAGTACTTATGAGCTGCTGAAGTTGAGTTGTTCTGTTCTGTCTAAGTGCTCTCTGATGACACCAGTCTCGGGAACTGTCCAGAGTAGAAGTAAATCCCCATAGCTAACCTCTTCTATTCTGTGCAGTTCCCGAGACAAGCAGAGATGTCACTGTTAAAATAGTAACATAGTTCATAAGGTTGAAAAAAGACCAGAGTCCATCAAGTTCAACCTATAACCCTTATGAGTCCATACTGAGTTGATCCAGAGGAAGGCAATAAACGCTCATACTAGAGTTAAAAATTCCTTCCCGACTCCAAATATGGCAGTCAGAATATATCTCTGGATCAACGTTCTGTATAAATTTTGTATACATAACCAGCGATGTTATTATTCTCCAAAAATGCATCCAGACCCCTTTTGAACTCTTTTACAGAGTTCACCATGACCACCTCCTCAAGCAGAGAATTCCACAGTCTCACTGCTCTTACAGTAAAGAACCCCCGTCTGTGCTGGTGTAGAAACCTTCTTTCCTCTAAACATAGAGGATGCCCCCTTGTTATAGATACAGTTCTGGATATAAATATATCATGGGAGAGATCTCTGTACTGCCCCCTGATATATTTATACAGTGGTCCCTCAACATACCATGGTAATCCGTTCCAAATGAACCATCGTTTGTTGAAACCATCGTATGTTTAGGGATCCGTGCAATGTAAAGTATAGGAAGTTGTACTCACCTGTCCCCGCCGCTCCGGACCGTCACCGCTCATCACCACTGCCCTGGATCTATCGCTGTTGCTGCTCTATCGCTGTCGCCGCGTCCCCGTGATGTCCCCGCCGCTCCAGAACGTCTCTGCTGGCCGGGAACATCGCTCTCACGTCGCCATCATCACGTAACTACACACGCCCCTCCTATTGCATGACGGGACGGCGTGTGCGGCGACGTGATGACAACGATGGAGAGAGCTGGCGATGGAGGGGATCCCGAAGAGGATGCTCCGGAGCCCTGAGGACAGGTAGGAGACCATCACCGGAGCACAAGGGGCACCGTAAACGGCTATCCGGCAGCAGCTAAAGCAGTCAGCCGTTTATGCGATGGCCCCGACATACAAAAGCATTGTATGTTGATGCTGCCTTCAACATGCGATGGCCTCTGAGAGGCCATCGCATGTTGAAATTATAGTATGTCGGGGCCATTGTAGGTCGGGGGGGTCACTGTATATAGTTATTAGGTCTCCCCTAAGCCTTCTTTTTTCTAAACTAAATAACCTACTTCCGCTAATCTTTCTGGGTACTGTAGTCCTCCCATTCCCCGTATTACTCTGGTTGTCCATCTTTGAACCCTCTCCAGCTTCACTATATCTTTCTTGAACACTGGTGCCCAGTACTGTACACAGTATTCTATGTGTGGTCTGACTAGTGATTTGTACAGCGGTAGAATTATTTCCTTGTTGTGGCCATCTATGCCCCTATTGATGCACCCCATGATTTTATTTGCCTTGGCAGCAGCTGCCCGACACTGGTCACTACAGCTAAATTTACTATTAACTAAGACTCCTATATCCTTTTCCATGTCAGTTGCCCCAAGTGTGCTCCCATTTAATACATAATCCCAGCCTGGATTTTTCTTCCCCATGTGCATTACCTTACATTTATCAGTGTTGAACCTCATCTACCACTTCCCAGCCCAAACCTCCAACCTATCCAGATCCATTTGTAACAGTGCACTGTCCTCTATAGTGTTTACCGCTTTACAGAGTTTAGTATCATCTGCAAAGATTACTACTTTACTATTCAACCCCTCTACAAGGTCATTAATTAATATATGAAATAGAAAAGGACCCAAGACGGACCTCTGTAGTACCCCACTAGTAACAGTCACCCAATCAGAATTAGTACCATTAATAACCACCCTCTGTTTCCTATCACTGAGCCAGTTACTTACCCACTTACACACATTCTCTCCCAGCCCAATCCTTCAAATTTTATGCACCAACTTTTTATGTGGCACCGTATCAAATGCTTTGGAAAAATTCAGATATACGACATCCAGCGATTCCCCCTGGTCCAGTCTGGAGCTCACCTCATAAAAGCTGAATAGGTTAGTTTGACAGGACCGATCCCTCATAAAGCCATGCTGATATGGAGTCATACATTTATTTTTATTAAGATACTCTAGAACTGCATCCCTTAGAAAACCCTCAAAAATTTACATACAACGGAGGTTAAACTAACAGGTCTATAATTCCCGGGTCACCTTTTGATCCCTTTTTAAATTGTTGCCAGACAGAAACTCAGAAACTCAACTTCAGCAGCTGATAATTATTGGAAGGATTAAGATTTTTTCAGAGAAGTAATTTACAAATCTGTTTAACTTTCTGGAGCCAGTTGATATATAAGAAAAGTTTTTTTCCTGGAATACACCTTTAATTCAACACAGGTAATAAAATTGCCAAACCTATGGCCTGCAGCCCCTGAGGCACAAGCACTACAATGCTTGTACATATAGCGTGTACATATAACCTAACAGCAATTTGCCATGCGCAGTGCACTCTCGTACATAGTACACACATACACAGATGATATGTACATTTTACTACAAACATGCACGTTACACACGTACAATATATACTAACCCTACAATCATTATCTGCACACATTACACATGTAGATGTTACACAGAAAAACACTACATATTTGTGAAGATACCAATCACCGGTCTTATATGTATATGTATTTGTGTCTGTGTCACAGTCTGTATCTGTTACAATGCCTGTATGAATGTGTGTATGTATTTATGCGTGTATGAATGCATGTGCGTATTTTGTTTTGTGTACATTGAGCACAAAATCCTCCGTACATCCCTGCACTGGTAATACTATGCAGTGTGTTACTAGTTTACACTGTACTAAGTACTGTGGTGTTCATAAAGTTACAGCAACACATCAATATGATTAAGAGTAACGAGGAAGATTTTATAATATAAAATAATATTACTTCTTTCTTCAGCAGAACAGTTGGTGATTCACTATATCTCGACTCTTTCCACCGACAACCTTATTAATGGAGAATTAAGTTGTCTGACACATCTGGATGTAAAGATCAGCCTAAAAGACACAAAAGGAACAAATCTATATGAAAATCAATGTCAGAGCTGTGAACAGACACTGAAGAGGTATTTCAGCAACATGCTCAGAAATATACATGGGGACTACACTACCATTCATAGAGTAGTTGTATGATTCCTTTGGCTTTAGGCTTGCTGACCATTTGAGAGTTACAGTGAATGTCTCCTGAATGAGATGTTAAATTGCTTGCAAATCTTACGGAAATGATGCTCTATTTTGACAGCAAGATCATTTGCCATATTTGATAAGAATTTTCAGTTGTCTAAAAGTTATCCCGTCAGCTGACCTTTTTGGATTATTGTCACCCGTTTACAGTAAGA
Source organism: Hyla sarda (assembly GCF_029499605.1). Taxonomy (NCBI): domain Eukaryota; kingdom Metazoa; phylum Chordata; class Amphibia; order Anura; family Hylidae; genus Hyla; species Hyla sarda. The sequence continues at coordinate 241,400,715 of NC_079190.1, forward strand.
TTTCAAATGGTAAGTCCACTTTTTACTATATTTCTATATGGCGGTTTTTGTATGACTTAAATATATTTCAGATTTAAACAGTTAATATGGACACTTGGCTGACTGTTTGTCAGGTTCATGACACCAGAGATAGAGTAGTAGTCTATGTGTAGAATGATGTTGGAGCTTTTAGTGTGAAAACAGTTCCCACTCACCACTACTTCAAATGAAGCGGCTATCCATATAAAAAAAAAACGGGAAAATAAATCATCTCAAAAGTCAGGATGTATGGATAACAGCTTTAACTTTACTTTAACTTTACTTTTCAGGCCTATGAATACAGCAGACAATAGAGTATATGCAGATTGAAGATATATACACTTGATTGACACTGTACAGCTTTAACTGTCACAGTCTTTGGAATTGTTTGACTTGTAGTACTCCTTGATAACTTGACTTTAACTGACTTGAGGCAGACTTGACTGGTGACTGACTTGACTAATGGCAGACTTGTCTTTAGACAGACTGGACTGTAAATAGACTTACTAATGAGTTCACTTAGCTTAGGTTCTCCTGTGATACACTTCTGTGAGTACCAGTCAAAGGTGCATTTTAATATAAGGGGTTGTACGCACATCTAGAATAGTTCCATTCTCCTTACATCTCATGACTCTGATAATAATTGGAACTTTTTCATTTCAATGTAATAATGCTATTCTTTGTTATTGCTTATACAGCATCCTTTTCTCCAAGGCGATGCTTCCTGAATGTGGCTGAGCCTGCAGCCATTGGAATATGCCGCAGTGCAACCATCTTGCCAACGCCACGGACCGTGTGAGGGAATTACCCACCACCGGCCCAGGGAGGCATGGTGACGACCTTCAAGATTGCGGTACTTGGGGCCCAAGGAGTGGGGAAAAGCGCAATTGTGCGTCAGTTTATGTACAACGAGTTCAGCGAGACCTGTGTCCCCACCAAATCGCGTTGTGTCTTCCTACCAGCTGTTGTCATGAATGGCCATGTCCACGAACTTCAAATAATGGACTTCCCTCCCATATCATCTTTTCCAGTCAACACCCTACAAGTGAGTTTGACTATGAGGGTCCGTCACAATTGAATCAATGTAAATGGCTTAATTGGTTACTAACGTTCTATAATATTGGTATAGTATATGACATCAATTTTAGATTGGTCGGACCCCCACAGATATGAGAAAAAAGTGCCTACTCTCTTTGGTTTAGCTCTGTAACAGTGTTTACCCCATTAATGCTCTTTGTTCCATCTTTATTGGTGTATTACATGTTAATTTATGAATCTATTTTTTCTATTTACTTAGTTATTTAATTATTGATACTTGTTCTTCATACATTAATCTGTAATTGTAGTCTCTTGCCCGATATGCTGTACATACTACTGACAGGATCTGCAGAAACCTAGGGTGTCATGCATGGTTCCTATGAGTTAGTATAGGGACCCAGGGCCATATTTACAGCTCAGGCTGCCCTGGGCACTTAGACTGAATACCCCTATGAGGGTGATATCATATGTGTCAGAATTTTTTCATGCAGATCTGTCACAAACATGCAGCAAAAACTGTGTAACGTGTGGATTTGTTGCAGATTTTGTTGCAGATGCATCTCGAACCTATGGACAGATAGTGTTGCAGTTAATTACAAATCCACAACATAGTGAGCATGCTGCAGCTGAAAATCTACTGGTAAATTCCAAAGCAGTTCTTATCCATGTAGGTTCAACCTAAGGGGATTTTTTTTTCTTCCAGGCCACAGCAGCAGCTGCTACATGAAGTATTTATCCTTTTTTTTTTTGCCCCTCCCCCTCCTAAAGTATTGCCCCCCTCAACAATGCCACCTTAGGGTGCATTCAAACCACGTTTTTAAGATCCAGCTGCTGAAATAAAAAACGTAGCATAGCACGGTTTTCAGTCCTGTAACAATACGGGACAAAAATGAGCCGACCGGAGTCACTATCTGACTCCGGTCAGCTCATTCAATTGAATGAGTTGCGGGCTGGGTCCGGCTGGGATACGGCAGCATGTGGTTTTGACATTTCCCAGCTGGATCCAGTCACAGTATGAAAAACTGTGGTGTGAATGCACAACTATAAAGAGAATAATAATGATAGGTTTTAATTTATTACATTTTTTTCAATTGTTTAAAGAAAAATGGTCATCCTATTCACTGGAGACCGATGAGGAGTCACTGACTGCTATACGTACATGCAAAATGGAGATCTGTCCCTACGAAGATCAGCTTCCATCTTCCCTGAAGACAAGATTTAAGACCTTGAAAAAGACAAGATTTAAGACCTTGAAAAAGCTGAAATTGGCTACAAGACCATGGCCCAGCAACTTGGTCAGAAGTTAGTGAGAACAGTTGGTGTGATTATTCGCAAATGGAAGAAACACAAAATAACTGTAAATCTCCCTCCATCAGAGGCTCCATGCAAGGTCTCATCTCCTGTTTCAGTGTTCATGAGATCAGCCCAGAACTACACAGGATGATCGTGTCAATTATCTCAAGGCAGCTGGGACCATAGTCACCAAGAGAACAACAAGTAACACACTACGCATGAACGACTAAAATCCTGCAGTGCCTGCAAGGCCTCCCTGCTCAAGAGAGCACATAGGTGGTCAGATGAGACCAAAATCACACTTTTTGACATCAACTCAATTTGCTATGTGTTGATGAGGTGGAATGCTGCCTATGACCTCAAGGACATGGAGGTGGAAACATTATGCTCTGGGGGTGTTTTTCTGATAAGGTGACAGGACAACTTAGCCTCATCAAAGGGACGATGGATGTGTCCATGTACCCTCAAATCTTGGGTTAAAACCGCTTTACCTCAGCCAGGGCATTGAAAATGGTCCGTGGATAGGTATTCCAGCATTGTAATGACCCAAAACACATGGTTAAGGCCACAGAGGAGTAGCTCAGGAAGAAGCATATTAAGGTCTTGGAGTGGCCTAGGCAGTCCCCAGATCTTAATTCCATAGAAAATCTGTAGAGGGAGCTGAAGGTTTGAGTTGCCAAACATCAGCCATGAAACCTGAAAGGCCTGGAGTGGGACAAAATCCCTACTGAGATTTGTGTAAACCAAGTGGCCAACTACAGGAAACCTCTGACCGCAAACAAGGGTTTTGTCACCATGTACTAAGTCAAGGGGCCAAATACTTATTTCACTAAATAAATAAGCAAATCAATTCATAACTTATTTGAAATGCGTTTTTCTGGATTTTTATTGGTGTTACTGTTACTTCACTGTTACTGAGACTGGTCATTTTTTTTGTCAGTGGGCAAACAAACAAAATCAGCAGGGGATCAAATAATTTTTTTCTTCACTGTATTTTAGTGAGATTTTTACTAAAGCTGCAGTCCAAAGGTTATACTTCTCTGGGGTGTAAATGCCACTGGAGAGTTAAAATTTGAATCTTATTTAAAGGGAAATTGACAGCTTGTTCACCTGTAAATGGAGTATTTCTAGAGTTATGCCCACTTCATCTTCCCCTTGCTATTGCGCGTTTCTGCGCAGTGGAGATAGGGAGCTGGCTCTCCTTGCTTCCCTGCCTCCTCAATATTCAGCAGTCTGCCCGCCCCTGTGATGAATATGCAAATAACTTCACTCTCACATCACTAGGACGTGCGAGCACCGCTGCCTCGCTTTACCCGGAAGTTGGAACTGAAGTGTAGGACTGGAGCTAAAGAACAGTGGTCTAGAAAACTGCTTCTGAAACTGGAATGCTGGCATCACCACTTAGTTGTTAGGGAGGCACAGCTGGAGAGGAAGCTTTCACAAAAGGGACTGTAAGCTGAACACTTCTTTCCCTGGCGGCAACAGCCTCTGACTAAGCAATGTTATTTACTCATTTTGCACTAATGTTAATGCTATACAGAGTGTGGAAAACAAATGAAATCTACCTTTTAAGCAATATTTTTTTCGATTTCCCGTTATCCCCTTGGCCAACTACTTGATCACTACTTTGGTCGGTTGTGTGAAGTTACAGTACAGAAAATTCTTAAAGGACTTTCTCCACATTTACTACACATTTTCACACTTTTTTGGCACTTATCCACCTTGGTCAACAAAGGGGTATGTCAGCTGTATAAAAGGGGTGTGGTTTTGAAGAAAATGGGCATGGCTTTAGATGCACCAAATTCTGACACACATGCTGGCGCATGTTTAAGAAAAAATAATTGTTGGTGTAAAATTACACTTGGCAGTCTTCAGATTCACCTGATTCATCAATAAGTTTGGCAGATCTGGTCTGTCCGTCTAAGTTTGCACTGTCTTTTGTGGCAGACAAATCGGTAAATCTGGGCCAATAAATATAAAATCAGTATAAACTTGCATAAGTGTCACTTATTACTTTATTTGCACCATATAGGGCTAATACCCCCTGAAATAGAAAAAGATTTAGCTACATATCTCATCTTTTCTGAACCATAGAGATCCAAAGATAAACAAGAAAGCCTAAATAATAAAAGATAATGGTTGTACACATAGCATTTTGACAAGCTGCCAGGTCATTAAAGAGTTTTCTGTAGGAATCATTTTGTATGTAATTATTCCCCGTGTTCAGTGTGAGCATGCGGAATACCCTGCTTAGCCAATCAGTGGGCGAACAGGCAGAATACCACTGTGGTGGCTAAGCTGGCAATTTCACATGTTGATCCTGACCACAAAATTGCTGCACAGAACCCAGCTTGTTTAGAACAGTGACGGGAGGGGAGTGAGTAAGGTAAGTATATATTTTTCTTCAACCTCTCTTGGGGTTAAATAAGCTGGTAAAATTTATATTGTGATTATGTGACGGTGTCGCCTTGTAGAATAAATCTAAGTATCTAAGCATGCAGAACATTATCAGACTATTCATCTGAGCCTTTCCCTCCAAAAGAATATGACAGTGTAGAAGGAAAAAGTAGAACAGGTAGGAGCAGAGTATATAAGCACGCACCACGCACCTCTATATCTGTACTGTTACAGTAAGCGTTGCCTCTGCTGTGATTCCCCTCCTCATTCTTTTCTCTCTCTCGCCCCCCTGTAATATTTTCCTAAGCTAGCTTGTCTGTGAAGTGAGTAGTTACATAACATTTCCAGATTCAGTCAGGGGGAATCCCGCCACAGGCATGTCGCATCGCACTCTTTGAAGTTACCACCCCCGTTTCTCTATCCCTCAGCAACTTCCCACGCTGAGATGTGTGTGTTACAAACCCTGAGGCAGAAGGGGTGACCCTTTCCCTCATCAGCATGCCTGTTAAGGATGAGTGCGTGGGATATAGTGACAGGAGGAGTGAGTGAAGAAAAGAATGATGTAGGACACTGTCTGTAATTGCATAGCAGTTTATAATGAAGAAATGTAATAATCCACTGTAGTAGGGTTTATATACTGCTGCGCCGGCAAAGTGATCCAGTCTAGATAGCTCTTATGTCCTACAAATACAAGAAAACCCCAAAAATGTTACTATTACAAAAATTCCTTAAACAACCAATTTATTTTAATCACATCCAGCCATGTAGATGACATGTAGTGGTTGATAATGATAGTTTTTTTTATCATAAACACGATAACTGATGTGAAAAAAAATGTGTGTTATCAGACGGGCGACTACTATGATGACAGAAGTTGTGGATCCTCATTAGAGATGAGCGAACTTACAGTAAATTCGATTCATCACGAACTTCTCGGCTCTGCGTTTGATGACTTTAGCCTGCATAAATGAGTTCAGCTTTCCGGTGCTCCGGTGGGCTGGAAAAGGTGGATACAGTCCTAGGAAAGAGTCTCCTAAGACTGTATTCACCTTTTCCAGCACCTGAAAGCTGAACTCATTTATGCAGGCTAAAGTCAGCAACTGCCGAGCCGAGAAGGTTGTGATGATTGGAATTTACTGTAAATTCGCTAATCTCTAATCTTCATCTTAGCAATGAATCATGCCCAGCTCTGACCAATCGAAGGGCTTACGCATATAGGCACAGATGCTGTACGGCATTGGATTGGAGGCCGCATAGCTGCTTTCTTTATAGTTGCATAGTTTTTGTTCACTGCAGTATTGGTCTGTTGGACTCTTTGTAAGTCAAGACTGCACCCCATTTCCTAAAACTATTATTTAAGTACTCCATACTCAGGAGGGAGAAGGTAGAAGTTACATGAATGCCTTCATAAAAGTAATGAAAAAGGAAGTGTTACAGGTACTGTTTTTCTTTTATTATGTATTAATGTTGTATTTGGTAAACAAGCAGTCATACAGTCATGAAAATGAAGTATTTCTCACAGAAAAGGATTGCAGTAACACATGTTTTGCTATACACATGTTTATTCCCTTTGTGTGTATTGGAACTAAACCAAAAAGGGAGGAAAAAAGCTAATTGGACATAATGTCACATCAAACTCCAAAAATGGTCTGGACAAAATTATTGGCACCCTTTCAAAACTGTGGAAAAATAAGATTGTTTCAAGCATGTGATGCTCCTTTAAACTCACCTGGGGCAAGTAACAGGTGTTAGTAATATAAAAATCACACCTGAAAGCAGATAGAAAGGAGAGAAGTTCACTTATTCTTTGCATTGTGTGTCTGTGTATGCCACACTAAGTATGGACAACAGAAAGAGGAGAAGAGAACTGTCTGAGGACTTGAGGACCAAAATTGTGGAAAAATATCAACAATCTCAAGGTTACAAGTCCATCTCCAGAGATCTAGGTTTGCCTTTGTCCACAGTGCGAGACAGCACCACAACTGATATTTCAACGAGTCAGTCAAATAATGTCTCACAGCTCTAATAGACCCTTTTTTAGATACTTATAAAACAATATATTTATTGGTATGCGTTAAAAATTAGGAACAATATCTTATCGTGACTAATCACTCGTGACAAAAAATGATAATATTAAGTAATCATGCCACAACACCTAATGTGGTTTGTAATTAACCAAAAAGTCAATTCTGTCTATTATATAGCGATATTGTACAGGGTGCGTAATTAGTGTCTGATAGATCTCCCAGGATACACAGATATAGCCAGACACTAAGTCCCTTGATAATAGTCCCCTATTCTTGTCAATATAGAGCAAAACAAGGGGGAATAGGACAATCACCCTATTACCAGCACTAGGTATCCATCACAACTTATGACACCTCTTGTGAAAATAAGTGAATAATAAAAAACAACAATACAAACTGTTGTCCTATAGTTCCGACGCGTTTCCCCCCATGTGATGTTGGGGTTTCTCAAGGAACTTTAATAGTAGGCAGTCCAATGATAGTGGACAAATGTCAGAGTGAGGCTGGCTAATAGATGGCGCCGATAGACCTCATGTGTTGGTATTCATCATAATGGTCAGGCGTACACCCCGGTCAGTGTGTGTCCAAACTGTTGTCTATAGGACAACAGTTTGTAATGTTCTTTTTTATTATTCACTTATTTTCATCTTATATATATTTTTCTATATATATATATATATATATATATATATATATATATATATAGCAAAAAAGAGGATTTGAGTGCAGCACACCGGCGTATCCAGTAATATATTGTAGCTTTATTCCATAGAAACAAGGACTATGTTTCTGTGGTCTCACACCACCATTGTCAAAGATTTGGTGGTGTGAGACCACAGAAACGTAGTCCTTGTATCTATGGAATAAATATGGAATAAATGCTCTTTCTTCATTTTATATATATATATATATATATATATATATATAGATAGATAGATAGATAGATAGATAGATATATATATATATATATATATATATTTCTATACATATATATTTTCACCATTTATTATTTTTTTCTTTTCCTGGGTTTTATTTAAAAAACCTGTCGCACTGTGACAGAATTCTCATTGAGACAGATTTATGCATGCGCCAGATTTTAATGTGCGACAGTAGTAACCCTATGAAAGATGAACCACTGCGACATAAATTACAGTGCGAAAGATTTTTTCCCTGCAACTAAAAAGCTCGGGAAAAGTGGGACAGATTAGTAAATACCAAGAGAGAAAAAAGGTCGGAAAAGCAAAAGTCAAACAAACCGACACTCCACTCTTAGAAAATAAGGGCCATTGTGAGTGAGATCTGTAAGTTCAGGAGTCTAGAGTGCTGTGGTTGCTCTGTTTTCACTCTACACTTGCACACAGCCCATGTGATTTTCCCCTGCCAGTGTCCTTGTGTATACTTACCTATCTCCAGCATGTATAGGCTCCCCCCATGAAGGTTCTCCAAGCTCTTCACACTCTGAGCTGTTCTGAACAACTTCCTACCCTTGCCAGTTACTAGAGCAGAGAGCACTTTTCACCGATTGTTCCGTGTCTAAGAGATAACCCGATGTATCACTTACACAGACCCACAGCAGTTAAATGTTAGAATTTTTTAGAATGAAGACTATGTAGAAGGTTACTTTATTTTGCATTCTGGAAATCTATGAAGAATAATTTAAACAATCAGTGTAAAGGTGCCCATGTCCTTTAAACAATATAGACTATTTTTTATCTATTTTGACTTTTTTGCCTTTATGTGATTGTAACCTACATGTGTGGCCTCATGTGTGTAAAGTAGGTTGATATAACATGACAAGATATAAATCATTTGTGTTGTATGTTACAGGAGTGGGCAGATTCCTGTTCCCGGGGACTCAGAAGTGCACATGCTTACATCCTCGTCTATGACATCTGCTGCTTTGACAGCTTTGAATACATCAAAACCATAAGGCAACAGATCTTAGAAACAAGGTGGGTCTCAAACACCCAGGGAACCTTCAAATGGCGTTTGATATTTTATTTCTGTATAATGGAATGTTTAGATGTATTAGAACTCACATGGCTTCTTTTTTCTGTGTACAAACTAAAACGCGGTTACTGTATATGAGCTTCTGTTTAAGACACTGGTATAGCAGTGGCTAAGAATTATTTAAAGGGAAACTGTCATCAATTTCACCGGCACTAACCTGTTGGTACGGGCAGGTAGTGCCGGTGACAATGACTATAACAATACCCCCGATCCTTGGTCCCGTTTGGCCATTATCTTCCTCGTTGGGGTGGCAGGCTTGGTGTGAGGCCTTAGCTTCAGGAGCGTGCCGATGTTACTGTTGCTGCTTGATCCGGCTGCAAGCAGGTTTGGGGAAGCAGCAATGGTGACATCAGTGTGCTCCTGAAGCTCCGCCCATGCACCAAGCCTACCACAGGATTAAAGAAGCTAACGGCCAAATGGGACCATGGATCGGGGTCGTTATAATCGGTGTCACCAGCACTACATGCCTGTACAAACAGGTTACTGTGATTGTATGTGTCCCAAAAACTATGCATGTGTGATCATCTGAAAGAAAAATGGAACACTATTATTCCCCTTAAATAACACATTCAAAGCGAGAGGGACCCCATTGTCTTGTCTCTGTCGGCCCTGGCAATGGAACAGGCCTGAGTCTTATAAATGCACCCAGTGTTGTCTAGTTACATTGGCTGTCTATTATACATGCACAGACAGTAATGGGCAGCCGTAGGATGGGTTTACACAGTATAGTACAGTAAAATGAAAACAGCTGTAAAATAGGTATACAAAGCAGTATTTTTTTTTTTTTAAATGTAATAATATTCTCTATGAAGGTTTATGGGAAAGTGCCTGTCAGTGCACACATAGGGAGGGTATTCATCAAGAGTGGTGTAGGTGAACGTCTTTTTACCCCATTAATTTGCGGGATGGAAACTGTGTACCTGCACCAGATTTATAACATGGCAAGGCATGTGTTAAATATGGTGCTGATCACATTTCTTACTTCAGTACTTTAACTTTGTATGGTGATTCCTCTGTGACTTTTTAACCCATGCGACAAAATGTGTGACTTTTTAACAATACTTTCAGCAGGCAGTTTTGTAAGCCAAGTCAAGACTGGTGTAGATTTGCACCTCAGTTAACACAATTGGGACAAAAGATGTGACAAACTGAAAAGTCGCACATGATAAATTCCTGACCACTGCGTGATATCAACTAAAATCCCCACTTGTTATATCAGGAACTGTCCAGAGCAGGGGCAAATCCCCATAGTAAACATATCCTGCTCTGGACAGTTCCTAAAATGGACAGGGGTGTCAGCAGGGAGCACTGCGGTCAGACAGAAAGGAAATTCAAAAAGAAAAGAACTTCCTCTGTAGCATACAGCAGCTGATAAGTACTGGAAGGATTAAGATTTTTAAATAGAAGTAATTTACAAATCTGTTTAACTTTCTGGCACCAGTTGATTTAAAAAAAAAAAAATGTTCCCAGTGGAGTACCCCTTTAATGGAAAACATTATTACATACTTATTTTTTGTATAAAAATAGTAGATTAGGAGGAAGATATACAGGTAAATTTTTTATTCTACATTTTGGGTGTTAGGACCTTATCAGGGTTTTTTCTTTTTTTCTTAAAATTTCTTACAGCATACTGAAGCTAAAGTCAGTGGAGTGGATTTAAGATATTGTAGAATTAGTATTTGTCTTTAACCCCTTAAACGTTCTTGTGCGGCGCTATTTCGCGCACCAGGACGTACATTTACGTCCTGTTCATGACTCCGAGCATCGGAGCGATGATCAGGTCATGTGTGGAAGGTTCCGGCAGCTGATAGCAGCCAGGGACCCACCGGTAATGGTCGACATCTGCGATCGCGCGGATGTCTGCCATTAAACCCTCAGATGCCGTGATCAATACAGATCACGGCATCTGTGGCAGCGCGGCTGCATTTTATGCTGATCTGATCGCCTGCGGCACGGCCACGGGGATCAGATCAGCTAGCATGGTGGACGGAGGTCCCCTCACCTGCCTCCGCCGCATTCCCGGCTTCTGCTCTGAACTGAGATCGAGCAGACCAGAGCAGTAGATAGCCGATAACACTGATCAGTGCAATTCCCTATGCATAGCACTGAACAGTATTAGCAATCAACTGATTGCTATAAATACCGTATATTCCGGCGTATAAGATGACTTTTTAACCCTGACTTTTTTTTCGGAAAAGTCAGGGGTCGTCTTATACGCCGGGTATTGGGGTCTGGGATAGGAAAACTTATGACTATCTGCCCGGGCCGGCTCCCGTGTGCGGGGGCCGGCCAGAGCAGATAAAAACTAATTACTGATACAAAAAATCAGGGTGTCTCCAGCTGTTGTGAAACTACAACTCCCAGCATGCCCAGACAGCCTTTGCCAGTCCAGGCATGCTGGTAGTTGTAGTTACACAACAGCTGGAGGCACCCTGGTTTTTAGTATCACGGGAGCAGATAATCATAGCTTTTCCTATGCCGGACATCCCTGTGTCCCGAAAGATCTTTTCGGGTCATAGGGATGTCTGCCGGTCACTCACTATTCCCCGACCGGCGCGCGTCCTCCTGCGGTCATCCTCCGCTTCTCCTCCTCTATGGTTGTACGCACGGGACATCCTCCTGCGACCATAGAGACGCAGGAGGACCAGGAGGACCGCAGGACCATCGCAGGAGGACGCACGCCGTCCGGGTCTGGTGAGTGACCGGCAGCGCGTCATCTTCTTCAGTGATCCGGTCACCGCTCCTACAGGCCCGGGACTGCTGCTATGGTCCATAGCAGTAGATGGTGACCCCGGGCCGGAGGAGCGGTAATCAGAACACTGTTGGGGCAGTACAGACATACAGCCTCCAGTCATACATTGTATATGGCTGGAGGCTGTATGTCTGTGAGAGGGGGGGGGGGGACTGTCTACTAATGTGGGGTAACTCCCGACCTAATGTGGGGTAACTCCCGACCTAATGTGGGGTAACTCCCGACCTAATGTGGGGGAAGCTGCCTACTATTGTGGGGGAACTGTCGACCTAATGTGGGGGAACTGCTGACCTAATGTGGGGGGAGCTGCCTACTATTGTGGGGGAACTGCTGACCTAATGTGGGGGAGAACTACTGACCTAATGTGGGGGGAACTGCTGACCTAATGTGGGGGGAGCTGCCTACTATTGTGGGGGAACTTCTGACCTAATGTGGAGGAGCTGCCTACTATTGTGGGGGAACTGCTGACCTAATGTGGGGGAGCTGCCTACTAATATGGGGGAACTGCAACCTAATGTGGGGGAACATGCTGCCTACCTAATGTGGGGGGAACTATACTGCCTACCTGATGTGGGGGGAACTACAAGGTACTGTACATCTCGGTAGAAGGGGTAGTCTTATATGGCGAGTATATCCCAAACTCTATATTTTAACTGTAAAAGTTGGGGGTCGTCTTATACGCCCAGTCGTCTTATACGCCGGCATATACGGTATGAGAAAAAACTCCTCCCCCCCAAAAAATGTAAAATGTTCCTTTTTTCCCATTTTACCCCCAAAAAGTGTAAAAAAAAAAAAAATGTATAAACATATTTGGTATCACCGCATGCGTAAATGTCCGAACTATTAAAATATAATGTTAAAGATGGTGAACGGCGTGAACGTTAAAAAAAAAAAGAGGCAAAAATTTAATTTAAAAAAAATTAATACATTTTTTTTAAAGTTTTATATGCACAATTGTTGTATCAATAAAAAGTATAGATTACAGCGCAAAAAAATGAGCCCTCATACTGACATTTATACAGAAAAATGTCAACGTTATAGGTCGTCAAAATAGAGGGATTTTAAACGTACTAATTTGGTTAAAAATTTGCGATTTTAAGTGCAACAATAATAGGAAAGTATGTAATTATGGGTACCATTTTAATTGTATTGACCCACAGAATAAAGAACACATGTCATTTTTACCGTACATTATATGGGGTAAAAAAAAAAAAACTTCCCAAATTTGCTAAATTGCGGTTTTCTTTTCAATTTCCCCACACAAATAGTATTTTTTTGGTTGTGCCATACATTTTATGGTAAAATGAGTGATGTCATTAAAAAGGACAACTGGTCATGCAAAAAAAGCCCTCATATTAGTCTGCGGAGGAAAATATAAAAGAGGTATGATTTTTAGAAGGCAAGGAGGAAAAAATGAAAATGCAAAAATAAAATTGGCCTGGTCCTTAAAGGGGTACTCCGGTGCTTAGACATCTTATCCCCTATCCGGCGGCGTGTGATGTCATGCCTCCGCCCCCGTGTGATGTCACGCTCCGCCCCTCAATGCAAGCCTATGGGAGGGGGCGTAATAGCTGTCACGCCCCCTCCCATAGACTTGCATTGAGGGGCGGAGCGTGAGGTCACACGGGGGCGGGGGCGTGACGTCACATGCCGCCGGCCCCGTGATCGACAGTAATCAGACCCGGAGCGAATACGCTCCGGGGACTGATTGCAAACGAGGTGCCGCGTGCAAGAACACGGGGACTCCCGTGATCAGGCATCTTATCCCCTATCCTTTGGATAGGGGATAAGATGTCTAAGCACCGGAGAACCCCTTTAAGGTCAAAATGAGCTTAAGGGGTTAAGGGTGCTTATACTTAGAGTGTTAGCCGCAGCGCCTAGTATTTGTAATTCTGAACTGCTGGCAAGACCTGGATTTTCCGCAATAAACAGTGGCAAAACCAAGTGCAGACTGCAATTATCATTGAATCCAAATCATCAGATTTGCTTTGGACTTGATAAAGGGAGGAATCCCGAAAGCTTCTCTACAAAATGCTGTTAGTCCAATAAAAAAGGTATTACAAGATACTGCAACATTTTATGATTTGCATCACTGGACTAATATGGCTACTCAAATTTACTCAACTGCATCACAAATTCTGATGAAAATCTGAATGTGTAAGAACACCTATAAAGTAATCTGTAAATTTATTAAAACCAGCTGTAATACAGCACCACCTAGAGGCATCAGCTAGTATGGTTGGATAAAAATCATGGCAGCATCTCCATAATAATCCTGTTCTGTACAAATAATTTCCCTGTAATGCCTTTCTTCACAGCACAGACGAAAGGGGAAAGGTGACATCAGTAGGATACAGGATATACAAACAATAGCTGTTGCTCAGACAACAGCATCCCCCTCCCTGTAGAATCACCTCTAAAAAAATGGTCACAAAGAATGCCCAGTAACGTCTCAAACTCATATGAATGGGTCAGGTTCTGTCCACTGTCGTCTATGTCCATGCTTCCTGCCGTAAAATTACTAAATGCTGGCGGCAACATGGCTGCTCCATGATAATGTACACAACATTAATTTTAAAAATTACATTAAAAAGGACATAGATTTGAAAAAGAACATTTTTCAGTATCTTGCTCTAATCTGGAAAAAATCTAGGCCACACATTTTCTTTAAAAGGGTTAATTAAAGGGGTACTCCTGTGGAAAACATATTTTTTTTTAAATCAACTGGTGCCACAAAGTTAAACACCTTTGTAAATTACTTCTATTAAAAAATCTTAAACCTTCCAGTACTTATCAGCTGCTTTATGCTCCAGAGGAAGGTGAGATGTTTTTTTCTGTCTGAACACAGTGCTCTCTGCTGACACCTCTGTCCATGTCAGGAACTGTCCAGAGAAGGAGAGGTTTGCTATAGGAATTTGCTCCTACTCTGGACAGTTCCTAACATGGACAGAGGTGTCAGCAGAGAACCCTGTGGTCAGACAGAAAAGAAATTCAAAATGAAAATATCTTCCTCTGTAGCATACAGCAGCTGATAAGTACTGAGAGGATTAAGATTTTTTAATAGAAGTAATTTACAAGCCTGTTTGAGGGTGCTTTCACACAACGTTTTCAGCCTACGGCTGCCGGATCCGGCTGGGGGAGGGGAAAACTGTGCACTCCCGTACCCCAGCCAGACGGTGCTGAAATCCATTGACTTTAATGAGCTGACTGGAGTCACCGTTTGACTCCGGTCGGCTCATTACTGCCCCATATCCAGTTTTGTGACCGGACCTAAAACCGTAGTATACTACGGTTTTAGGTCAGGTCAGAAAACCGAATACGGTGACTCGGTGAAAACCGAATCGGTGACTCCGGTCGGCTCAATAAAGTCAGTGGATTTCAGCGCCGGTCCGGCTGGGGTACGGGAGTGCGCGGTTTTCCCCTCCCCCAGCCGGATCCAGCAGCCGTAGGCTGGAAACGTGGAGTGAAAGCACCCTAACTTTCTGGAGCCAGTTAATATGAAAAAAAAATTTCCACTGGAGTACCCCTTTAAGCAGTTTACCGAGAATATACTCAAATGGTGATCATAATAGATGCTTAGGTGTTTTATTAGTTTTCTTATATATTCAGATGTATTTACGTACTATATTAACATGAAAAATAGTAGTTTCATTTTAATGTCCGTTACTAAAGCCTTTAAGTGTGTAGCTAGGCAACAAGTACAAATAGCTATCTATACTCCTTGCAGCAATGTCATAAGAAGAATCTTGACTCCACTGTATACAGTTAAATCTTCTCAGAAAACCACTTTTTTGAGAGGGCGACCTCACATAAACACCACATGTTTTTTTTGCTGGAACCCCATGTGTTAAGACCACCCATGTCACATATTTAAACCCCTCTCCATGCTGCAGTGTATCATGAAATGTTGGTCATCGGGGTCTAGCAGAGGCCTGGAGTCGGCCAGAGAAGAAGGAGCTGCTTTGAATCTCTTTTATTGCTTTCTCCTTCAGCGATCTGATGTAAGCACTGAATGGTAGAGATCAAGGGAGAAATGTGGAACTCATTGTAGGATGGGAGGGAGCCGAGGGATGGGGAAGCCACCAAACTCTATGTGCAGCAGAGGACACACTGAATAAATACAAAGCTCAGCCCCGTCTACCATTTGTTGAGTGAGATACAATATTTATAGGAACACAAGTTTGGTTAAATGAGAGAATGCTGTGTTAGGCACTAAGGAGTCAGAAGGCCATATTGGGGACTATGGGGAAGGAATCTATGCTGCAGACTGATGAGGAGAGGGGAACCATTCTAGCAGGGCAGGTGCTACAATGCGTCCCGCTGGGTCCATTGGCGGCAGAATGCCGCACAAGAGGATTTTTGACCCCTTTGCAACCCATGACAGACCTAGTCCGTCATGGTGCCACTCAGGGTGTATGGAGCAGGCTCCTGATTTTAGCCCGCCAATACGGGTGACGCCCAGCTGTTTTTTGTAGCTTGGGGCAGCTGCTAATAGCTGGCATGCAGCGATCATCTAAAAGGAGCTTTAAATCATCCCTGGTGGTCTAGTAGGGTGGATCACTGCTATCAGGGGGGCGATTCACTGTAGAGGTAGCCGGAGGGCTTACCTCTCCTTCCTTGTGGTCCATGGCTCGTTATTTGATAGAGCCTGGCTGCGCAAAGCTCTACCAAATGATCACAGATCACATAGATCAATAGAGTTTTATGGAACTACATTGATCTGTATGAGGAATCTAATGATTCCTCCTAAAAGTCCCCTAAAGGACCAATTAAGTGTAAAAAAAAAAAGGTTTAATAAAGGTTTAAAAAAAAATTTAATTAAAGAGTACCTCTCATGATCTTGTTGTATTTTATAATCCTCCCAGTTCACTGCCCCCATCATAATAAACCACCTGCTGCCTTTATATTTATAATTTTTTGGTTTTCTACCTTAATATTGCCCTGTATTTTATGTTTAGTCTCAGTCAGATTCACAGACTGGGAAGAGGCATTACCCAGCAGGGGTGACATCATCTGAAGCCATACAGGAGAGAACTTCCTCCCTCACTCTGCTACACACAGCCCAGAACAGTTCAGTTTGAGATGAGCTATGACTGGCTAAAGCTGCACCCCCCCCCCCCCTCAGCGCTCCAGACTGCATTTCCTGATTTTGGACTTCTACCAGGCGAGCAGGAGTCCAAAGTCTGTGCAAGAGATAGGGGGAAATGTGCTCTAGACAAGTAGGGAGACACCTTGTGGAAGCTTTTTTAAACACAAAAAAAACATCGTACATTAGAGAGATTTTTTTATTTACCATAAGGAGTGCAATGGCAAACATTTGTTTTAATGACAGTGCCCATTTAACCCCTTCTATATTAAAAGTTCAAATCACCCCCTTTTCCCATTTTCCATATAAAAAACATGTAAACATAATAAAAAAATAAACATGTTAGGTAGCGCCGGGTGCGTGATTGTCCAAACTAATAAAATATAACATTATTAATCCCGTACCATAAATGGCGTAAAAGTTAGAAAATACCAAACCCCAGAATAGCATTTTTTTTATCATGTCCACCTGATATGTAATGGCATAGTACTTTTTTTTTTTCAATGTATTTATTTATTTATTTATTTTTTGGGGGGGGGGGGAGAGCATTTCACTCTTGGACCCAGGTAGCACAATGTCTTGGTCCGGCCATGCATTCTAGGGACTGGGGAGAGAGAAGCCATGCTGGGGACTGAGAAAGAGAGTGGAATAGTGGAGCCTGACTAGGGATTGAGAAGAAGAGTGGAGCCATGCTGGGTAATATGGAGAGGGAAACCAATGCTTGGAAATGAGAAAAGAAAAGTGATATTGTGTACTGTAAGTGATAAGTTTGTATTGTATGAGATGGACATCATTCTATGGGCCTGAAAAAGAGAGAAACCATGCTGGGGACCAAGGAGAAGATAAACATTTTTGTGGACTGATAAAGAGAGTTAAACCATTCTGGGGATTGGGCAGAGGGGATCCATGCTGGGATCTGAAAAGGAGAGTGAAGTCATGCTATGGGGACTGTAGAGAGTGATGCCATACTGGGAACTGAGAAGAGGGAAGTGATAATGGGAACTGATAGAAGGGAACCCATTCTAAGGCCTGAAGAGAGACAAGTCATGCTTGGGACTGAGTAGAGTGTCGAATAGTGGAGCCAAGCAGGAGACTTTTGAGAAGAAAGCCATTCTAGGGGATCAAGAAGAGGAATATGATATTGGGAACTGGTGATAGGAACGCCTTTGTTAGGCTTGAGGAGAGAGAAGCCATGCTGGGGATCGAGAAAGAAGGGAACAGTGGAGCCATGCTTAGGACTAAGTATAGAAAAGCCATGCTAGGGGCCAGAGGACATGGAGGTCATGTTGGCGACTGTGAAGAAGGAATCCATACTGAGGCCTAAGGAGAGGTAAGTCATGTTGGGAACTAAAAAGCAGAATACAGTCATGCTGAAGACTAAGGTGAGGGTTCGGAGAAGGATAAAGTACATACAGTACTGTGATAAATTGCAGGTTTCTTTAACCTGTGGCTGTCTAAATGTTTTGAAACTAAAACTCCCATTATTGCTTATAGGTGGGGATATAACAATAGTGTTTGTGTACGTTTTGGTAGAAAATTGTCCCCAAATTTTGCACCAAAAATGTTACGCTTTTCCTGTGTTTTGCGCAAAAATGTGTGACTTTTTTTTTTTACACAGTTTCCAGGTGAATTTATAAATACCCCCTCAAGTCATTGGTAATAGTTATATGCTTTAGACTACAAATTCTTCAGCATGTTAGAATTCAGAGGGTTTATATAAAGACAAAATCAGACATTACAGAATAAGAAACCTACATTTCAGAGAAGAGGCGTGAGGGCCCTGCTCACAAGAGCTTACAATCCATGAGGAAATAAAGGGAAACAAAAGATATAATGGAGGAGATTTATCAAAACATGTGCAGAGGAAAAGTTGACCAGTTGCCCAAAGCAACCAATCAGATTATGTCTTCAACTTTGCAGAAAGACCTTTTTAAAAATGGAAGAAGCGCTCTGATTGGTTGCTATGGGCAACTGGTCAACTATTCCTCTACACAGGTTTTGGTAAATCTCCCCCAATATGCTTATTTTGTACAATGGTCCAGCCATTTTAGTTCTCATACATTACTGTATTTTTTATCATACCTAAGTTTTAAAAGGTAAGTAGGCATGGTATAACTACATGTACTTATTCTGATTGCTAGAAGTACACTGCTCAAAAAAAAAATAAAGGGAACACTTAAACTACACAATGTAACTCCAAGTCAATCACACTTCTGTGAAATCACACTGTCCTCTCAGGAAGCAACACTGATTGACAATCAATTTCACATGCTGTTGTGCAAATGGAACAGAAAACAGGTGGAAATTATAGGCAATTAGCAAGACACCCCCAATAAAGGAGTTGTTCTGCAGGTGGTGACCAGAGACCACTTCTCAGTTACCATGCTTCCTGGCTGATGTTTTAGTCACTTTTTAATGCTGGCGGTGCTTTCACTCTAGTGGTAGCATGAGACGGAGTCTACAACCCACACAAGTGGCTCAGGTAGTGCAGCTCATCCAGGATGGCACATCAATGCGAGCTGTGGCAAGAAGGTTTGCTGTGTCTGTCAGCGTAGTGTCCAGAAAATGGAGGCGCTGCCAGGAGACAGGCCAGTACATCAGGAGACGTGGAGGAGGCCATAGGAGGGCAACAACCCAGCAGCAGGACCGCTATCTCGGCCTTTGTGCAAGGAGGAGCAGGAGGAGCACTGCCAGAGCCCTGCAAAATTACCTCCAGTAGGCCACAGATGTGCATGTGTCCACTCAAATGGTCAGAAACAGACTCCATGAGGGTGCTATGAGGGCCCGATGTCCATAGGTGGGGGTTGTGCTTACAGCTTGGCAAATTCACCACTGGTGCCATGTGCTCTTCACAGATGAAAGCAGGCTCACACTGAGCACATGTGACAGACGTGACAGAGTCTGGAGACGGCATGGAGAACATTCTGCTGCCTGCAACATCCTCCACCATGATCGGTTTGGCTCTGGGTCGGTAATGGTGTGGGGTGGCATTTCTTTGGGGGGCCACACAGCCCTCCATGTGCTTGACAGAGGTAGCCTTACTGCCATTAGGTACCAAGATGAGATACTCAGACCCCTTGTGAGACCATTTGCTGGTGCGGTTGGCCCTGGGTTCCTCCTAATGAAAGACAATGCTAGACCTCATGTGGCTGGAGTGTTTCAGCAGTTCCTGCAAGAGGAAGGCATTGATGCTATGAACTGGCCCGCCCGTTCTCCAGACCTGAATCCGATTGAGCACATCTGGGACATCATGTCTCGGATGCTTTAATCCAGGTCTGGGAGGACATCCCTCAGGAGACCATCCACCACCTCCTCAGGAGCATGCCCAGGCATTGTAGGGAGGTCATACGGACACGTGGAGGCCACACACACTACTGAGCCTCATTTTGACTTTTTTTAAGGACATTACATCAAAGTTGGATCAGCCTGTAGTGATCATTTTTGTGTGATTTTGTTGTCAGCAAATTCAACTATGTAAAGACGAAAGTATTTCATACTATTAGTTCATTCATTCAGATCTAGGATGAGTTATCTTAGAAGGAGATGTATAATTTTTTGTCAGAAGTATTGCTTTTATATGACAATTTTTTTTAACTTTCTTTTGCTTACATGCAACCTATTTATCAAATAGTCGCACAACCTTGATAAATAAATCATACATAAGCAAAACTCGGCAAACCTGCTTATAAAAGCATTTTTTAAAGCAGAAAAGTTATCCCTTATGTTAATAGCTGAAGTTCTTTATCTAACCTTTATTGCCAGTAGTGTTGCTAGAGAGTGACGGGGAGGGGGCGTAC
The DNA here is from genome assembly GCF_029499605.1 of Hyla sarda. NCBI lineage: Eukaryota > Metazoa > Chordata > Amphibia > Anura > Hylidae > Hyla > Hyla sarda. Next base: position 241,421,133 of record NC_079190.1, read on the forward strand.
CGCATCGGGTGACACCCTGACTGGCCTGCCTGGCACTAAATAGCTGCACTCCAAATATCCCGCAAAAACCCATCCACCCTCCTCAGAAATAAAAAAAATATTAAAAACATGCTATGCCGCACCATGAATATCCGTACTCTGAAGACTTCGTTGTTTAACTTTGAGCCTGCATTTTGTGATGTTGGTGGGCGGAGTCTTGCGTCGCTGCACTGAGGCCGGAGTTTACGTCAGGAAGAAAGACAGCGCAGCACCAACAGGCACATAAACAATAGTGAAGCCACACAAAAAACGGCTCTGTACGTTACCCACCACAAAATGTACATGAAGCTGTATTACTATGGATGTTTCTTCTTTTTAAGGAAAAAATTTTGTGCCACATATGGGTTATTTCTGTAGTCAGTAAAAATTCTTCGACAATTATTTTGTGCCTTATTCTATTTTAACACAATATTAGTTTTAAAATTTAGTGGGTATGCCAGGATGTACGTGTCCTAAAATTAACAAGGTGTGCAGTGTGTATTCTCAACCTTATTATTAATAGAGTTATTAGTTATATAATGAATTTTTCCTATAATTAACATTAACGTAGTAGCTTTGTTTCATGATGCAGAACGAGAACAGTTGTTAAAGTGGGTGTTAATTTCCTTTTCTGAAGACGTATGCACTTTTTGTAAGCCAGGTTGGACCTGGAATACATATGCGACTTTTAGATGGAGATGCGACTTTTTTTTCTTCATAAATAGCGAATATCGGATTTGATAAATACATGGCCACTGCAAAGTAAAAAAAAAAATTACTACGTGAGCAGATTTCAGAAATGTGCTTTAGAATAAGCCAAAATCTTTTTTACGCAAAAAAATCTACTACAGAGCTTGATAAATCTCCTTCTTAGTGTTCCCTTTAGTTTTTTTGAGCAGTGTATATTTAGTTTTACATTAAGGCTGCCTTTGGGAGGCAAATGCTTTCTTTGTCCGCCTTACGGCCACACCACTATCTCCTGCATTTCAAATGAACTGAATTTAGAATCCTAAACACAGCTACATTAGGGATAGGATTTGTTATATAGAATATAATCCAGTTTCGTATTTCTGTAATCCTTTATTAGTCCAAGTTCATTGACTGACATGAATATACTGAAATACATAAATCTAAATCTATATTATTCCCATCTTTATTTTTTCAGAGTGATCGGCACAACTGAAACTCCAATTATCATAGTTGGGAATAAGCGTGACTTGCAACGAGGTCGTGTTATCCCCCGTTGGAACGTGTCCCATCTAGTGAAGAAGACCTGGAAATGTGGCTACATTGAATGCTCTGCCAAGTATAACTGGCACATTTTGCTACTTTTCAGTGAACTACTTAAAAGTGTTGGCTGTGCAAGATGCAAGCATGTACATGCTGCAATACGCTTTCAAGGGGCACTGCGTCGCAACAGGTGTTCTATCATGTGATGATACAACATTTACTTGGAAATACAATAAGGGATTTAGTGTCATTGATTCTGGAAAGCACATTGGAGAGAACATTGAACACTGTCCCAATGAAATGAATTTGACTCCAATCCCAGCGATCAAGATAGACTGCATTCTGAGCATTAACATGATGTCATAGGATAGTACTCCTTTCCTTTTTCAGTGAGTAATGGGGATATAATGACCTTATCTGTGACTACCCAGATACCTTTTTTTTTTAATTCTCTTTGAGAACAAGATTATTAGTGGAATAATAACTTATAAACACACACACACCGAGAATTAAAATGAAATTTAACATACATACTGTTATACATATTTGCAGAATAAACACATGCATACATATTGCACACATATATAACCACAATTCAAACGCACTTATACAAAGGAAGCACATACATACCGTATATACTCGAGTATAAGCCGAGTTTTTCAGCACGATTTTTCGTGCTGAAAACGCCCCCCTCGGCTTATACTCGAGTGAACTCTCCGCCTGTCAATTCCTTCTCGGTGGTCTTCAACCAGCGGACCTCCAGATGTTGCAAAACTACAACTCCCAGCATGCTTGGAATTGTAGTTTTGAAACATCTGGAGGTCCGCAGGTTGAAGACCACTGCGGCCTTCATCATCATCCAGACCCCCCTTTAGTTTTCTACTCACCTCCCCTCGGTGGGAAGGAAGGGGGAGCTGGTCCGGGCCATCTATGCTGCAGGGACCGTCCGGTGGGGAGGGTTAGTTGTTCCAGGCTGTCCATCTTCACCGGGAGGCCCTCTTCTCTGCTCCGTGCCGGCCCCGGACTAGTGACGTTGCCTTGACGACGATGCACAGGGACGTCCGTGCGCAGCAGACGTCCGTGATGTTCCTGCGCATGAACGTCCCGTCGTTGTCAAGGCAACATCACTAGTTCTGGGCCGGCCCGGAGCGGAGAAGAGGGCTTCCCGGTGAAGATGGACAGCCCGGAACGACTAACCCTCCCCACCGGACGGTCCCTGCAGCATAGATGGCTCGGACCAGCTCACCCTTCCTTCCCACTGAGGGGAGGTGAGTAGAAAACTAAAGCGCTGCGGAATCTGTAGGCGCTATATAAATAAATAAAGGGGGTCTGGATGATGACGAAGGCCGCAGTGGTCTTCAACCTGCGGACCTCCAGAAGTTTCAAAACTACAACTGTCAGGCATGCTGGTAGTTGTAGTTTTGCAACATCTGGAGGTTCGCAGGTTGAAGACCACTGTAAAAGGGATTGACAGGCGGTGATGATGAAGGGGGGGGGGGATGATGACAGGGTGATGATGATGGGGGTGTTAATGACGGGGTTCTGGATGATGAAAGGGGGGGGGATGATGACATGGGGGGATGATGTATTTCCCACCCTAGGCTTATAGTTGAGTGAAATTAGGGGCCTCTGCTTATATTCGGGTCGGCTTATACTCGAGTATATACGGTAAACATACAGCTATACACGTTACACATTCTTACCTCTCTTGAAGCAGTCACATCTCAGCAGTGAAGACTGATCAACTGTAAGCAAAGTACAAAGCTTCTCTGTACTCCCTCCATCTCTCTATTCTGATCATCCAGACAGAGCTGCTGTCTGGATTACGTTACAACAGCCAATAAAAATCTCCAGCTGCTGTAACTTAAAGGAACACGGAGAGGAGCAGAAAGGGAAAGGCAGGACCTCCAGATGTCCTCCACCCTCCAGATTCTTAGCTGACTGCCCTTGGGGCAAGTTTCCTGTCCGCTTTCCCCCTGCTACACCCCTGTAACATGACCTTAGATGGAATAATTTGTGCTTAGATTCCTAATTGCTACCTTACATATAGCAGAGCTCAGTTTATCTTCCAACCTGGGTTCTATGCCCTATTTTGTATAGAGTATGACATTTTTTTAAATGGAGCCACTTGTAGCTAAAAATTTAACCTCAGGCAGATAGACCCTAATTCTTGGGCCTCTGTAATATCTCTGGCTACCTGTGCTGTTGTTTCAATCTCACTCTTCCGTTTCTTCTTACAGGGTACCATTGATATCATTGTAGAAATGTTGCTAAAATAACGCCATTGGTTATAGGTTCTGTACTTCTGTACTCACATTTCTCATTTTACTGTTAATACATAAGCACATTGTTCATGCAAACCATCAGCATTACCATGTTTACTTTGATTCTAATAGACAAACCCTCTTGTTATTGTATTTGTTATAGTCTTGTCTTTGCCAGAAGATCAGGTAGAACATTGCTATGAGATGTTTTACACTTCAGTCTGGCAGCAGAGGGCTCATTTGTGGTGAACCTAATTGTATTTTGTTTTCTTTTATTATGTCACCTATAGAAATCTATATGTATAATAATTTGTATCAGCACAACAAAATAAAACGACATTTTAAGAGCCAGGCTGTTTCATTGACCTGGCAATGGCCTTGGTGATGATAGTGCAATTCTTTGGCTGATATCTCTTTTGTTCAGCGTATCCATGTATTTGACATTTCAGTTCTTTCTTACATCCACTTTTCTACATCACATTCTGTTCAAGTATAATCTGCTCATGGTGGGAATTGCACATTAGTGGTCTCAAGGTCTGCCAAACTCATTCCACCTCTTCAGTTACCCCTGATCTTTTCATCCTCTCACTCTAATAATGGCTTAAGCGCCCACCAGTTTATGTACATATTAATAAGCCTTCATTGTGATTGCTGTCTGCTAACTCTTCTGCAGAATGGAAGGTTTCCATCAACCTCCAGCTGTATGAAGTGCTGTACAGTCTTCATCTCGGTTACTACTTTTGCATATTAAAACAATTTGTTGATTACATATAAGGCGGCTTCTGCACTGCACTAGTAAAATCAGCCCCAACCATCTCTGTAATACCGATGGATCAAAGGACTAAAAGAAGGCAAATGACCCAGTTTTAGGGACATCTCCTTTGTTGCCTACCCTGCTCTCTATTCTTTTCAGGGCTATCGACATAAAATATAAAGTAAATGAACTGTTAATGTTATGTTGCAGTTAGTTAAAATTCTAATTGATGTAGAAAACTTAAATGAATAAATTTTGTATTTATATCTTGTTTTCATTTTCATTCCCAACCATGTTAGGAGTAGATAAGTAGCTGATCGCGGTGGGACTAAGTGTTGGCACCCCCCCCCCCCCCTGGGACCCCCCCCCACCCCGTGTGGGACATGGTGCTCATTGAGGAGTGTTGCAGGCAGCACACATCCCATTCATTTCTATGGGAGCACCAAAAAGAGTACAGCATTTGGGCATCATCGGCACTCTCAAAGAAATGAATAGATGATGTGCCGTCTACCAGTAGATGACACACACTCCTTACTGAGAGAGCCGGGGTCCCGTCCTGGAGATCGCAGGGGTTTACAGCGGTCAGACCAACAGCTATGAGCTACTTTTCCCCTATCCTGTGGATAGGGGATAAGTGTACTTTCACCAGAGTTCTCCTTTAATTTCCATTTTTATAGTTCAGTAATAGCTCAAATTACTGTTACATAGGCATGGATTCAAATCCTGTGCACAGAGCCTGTATGACCACACATGAAGTCCCTAAGGCTCCCTACTATGTAGCTGTCATGCGGCACCATATGATTTTTCCATGGAACAACTTATGACAGACTTTATGCGATAGAAGCAAGTGCCTAGAAGAGTAAGAATCAAGCAAAAATCTGTATAAATCTGAAGGCATATGGAGGTACGGTATGACTCAATAGTTACAAACCAGGGGCTGTCCAGACTCCTTATTAATGCCTACATATACACTTCTTAACTTTTGAAATTGCTTCACCAAGAAGAATAACCTGTAAGGTCATGCAAATAGCTATAGGTGTTGCTAAGATCGTAGGAGGGTGTTTAATGGTATAAAAGTGAATACAAATAAAAATGTATTCAGCCACATGAAACCTCAGAGATTGGATTAAGTCAGTACGGTAGCCTCCTGGTTATTGACGTGCCAGTTATCGCCATTTGTCGCAAACTAAAGTGAGAGACCTTGGTTTATCACTCCTGCATTTCTCTACACATGTAAACCGAGATGTCAGCACTGTTGAACATTGCATGTCCCGGAGTTTAGGAGACCAATGACAAACTGGAATGACAGCTAGAGGTGCATAGAGGTGAACCTCTGTGTGGACAAATCATCATTAGAACAATGGCATGTAGTGATCCACTTCTTACTGTGAGAGAAATTGGACGTTATGTACCAAGCTTAAAGGGGTACCCGCCCCTTGACATCTTATCCCCTAGCCAAAGGAGATGCCTGGGACCCCCGCGATCTCCCTGCTGCACCCAGAATTTGTTTAGAGTGTTGGGTGCAGCGCCAGAAGCCCGTGACGTCACAGCCACACACCCTCAATGTAGTCTATGAGCCTCCGCCCCACATCACCAGTCATCCGGCACGGAGCAAAGTTCGCTCCAAAGTTATTTCCCATCAAGCACATCTGGGACATGATTAGTTGGCAATTGCAAAAGGAGCTGCCAGGAGCGGCTCTTGATGATTTGCGTGCCCAAGTGCATTCAGCGTACAGCACATTCCTCAGACAACCATGAATAACCTCACTGATAGCATGCCAAGGCATGTAAGTGCGTGTATTTCTGTGTGTGGTGCTTTTACTTGATACTGAATAAATCAACATGTATTGAATATTTTTCCCCCTTTTTCTGTCATTTGCATATCATTAGCATCTCTATCAATCCAGTGATTTCCATAATTCCATGACTTTTCCTTCTTGGTTTTGCAATTTCAATGTTGACAAGTAAAAATACCTGATAACCGTTTCTCTCTTTTTTTTTAATACTTAGTATTTCATATTCATTCTGTTGCTTGTTATGAAAATAAGCTCTTCATGCAAGGACCTCTTGGTTATCCTGTGGAGAACGTCTGTTTATACACAGCAGCTGATCTTCTGAAGAGGTAGAGCTGCAGAGGAAAGACTGAGCTGCATCCTAAACCAATAATGAGAAGGGGATGGGCCGTAGTCCCTCTTTAGGCAGGATGGGTAACCCATTGTCACAGATCAAACATTTCCCTATTCAAGCTGAACTAAAATGTAGCCAAGGAACAGACACAGAAATTTTTTTTTATTTCTGATACAGAAACTCAAAAAAAGGAAGAAAGATGAAATACATGACTCATTAAGTAAATTGATCAGTAGAGATACATTAATGTGAACAACACTTCAGTTAGTAAAGATCAGCTAGCACAAACTTCCAACCCTGAAAAAGAGATCCGCCACTGTGTGACACAGCCAGCCTTGCTATTTCAGGATACAAGGACCAGGAAACTGGAAGCTTGATATCGCGCTGCTGTATAGTGGATAAGGATAACTGGTCCGGTAGGTTTAAACATTTATTTAACACACACAACGCATTTCAGGGAATTAATGTCCCTTTCATCAGGCGTGATATCCAACAAAGAAACATACACAAGATTTAACAGGTAGTCAAGTGACGTACACAGGTAGTTCAGTGACGTATACAGGAAATGACGTTATCCCAGCCATTTAAAGGGGTTCTCTGGTGCCTAAACATCTTATTCCCTATCCATAGGATAGGGGATAAGATGCCTGATCGCGGGAGTCCCGCCGCTGGGGACCCCCGGGATCATGCACGCGGCACCCCGTTTGTAATCAGTCCCCGGAGTGTGTTCGCTCCGGGACTGATTACTGGCGACTACAGGGCGGGCGGCATGTGACGTCACGCCTGCGCCGGCGTGTGACGTCACGCTCCGCCCCTCAATGCAAGCCTACAGGAGGGGGCGTGATAGCTATCACACCCCCTCCTGTAGGCTTGCATTGCGGGGCGGAGCGTGATGTCACACGCCGGCGCAGGCCTGAGGTCACACGCCGCCTGCCCTGTAGTCGCTTGTAATCAGTCCCGGAGCGAACACACTCCGGGGACTGATTACAGACAGGGTGCCGCGTGCAAGATCACAGGGGTCCCCAGCGGCAGGTCTCCCACGATCAGGCATCTTATCCCCTATCCTTTGGATAGGGTATAAGATGTTTAAGCACCGGAGAACCCCTTTATAGCAAAAAATGAAAATAAGCGCAGAAAAAAAAATTGATTGATCAAAAGTGCATGTGCAGAAATTTAAAGTTGATACAACAACATAGCAAATAGTTGAACTTCTGGACACATTAATGATAATAAATTATACATATATGAGTAATATACATATATAAAATTACACACATATAAATGTATAAAATATATAAAAATATATATAAAAAATTACATATAAAAAAATTGCATATAATAGCACTCAATCTGTTCATTCTATGCATTCATTAAACCCTTCAGGCCACATCGTGTTCAATCTAAAAATCCAGTATGATTCCCTATTTATTAGCTGCTGATATCGGTTAGGACAATTTTCATTTGTGGATTAGACTTCACAAACCGATAATTGCTCACTGTCGCAAGCATGCGAAAGGGCAATATGACGGAAAACACTCTGTTTCATGAATTTGTTGGCAATATTAGACCGGTGTTTGTTCATTCTTGAACGTAAATTTTGTAGAGTACGGCCAATGTACTGGATCGGGCACCGACACGTTAATAAATAAATAACAAAAGAGGAGCCACAATTATTATACTCCCCGATCATGAATTTTTCACCAGTAGAACGGCAATGTATAGAATCAATGCCAAATTGCGGGATCCAATTACAACAAAGGCATCTGGAAATCCCGCATCTAAATACCCAATAACTTATGTTGTCCTAGTATGGAATTTTTATTCTTTTGTTGTCCTAATATGGAATTTTTATTCTCATTATTTTTAACAGCAGTTTTTAATCTACTTGGAGCTAGGTGGTTACGAAGCGTTTTAGCTCTACAGAAAGTCAGAATAGGTTGTTTGGTAAGAACTTGTTTAAGGATGGAATCCACAAGGAGAATTGGCCAGTGTTCATTTAAAATCTTCCGTATTTTGACCGGAGCATTATTGTAAGTAGTAATAAAATTGTATTTCCATTTATTAGTGTTCCCAGAAATAATAGTGGTGGTGACATTTTTCTGTAATTGTTTCTTTTTAGGAGGTTTAGACACTAAATCAATCTGTTTCAAATGACTAGCTTTCGCGTAAGCTGTATTCAGGATTTTTTTAGGATAGCCTCTTTCCAGAAAACGATCCAGGAGGATCTTGGATTGTTCAATAAAATCACGGTCATTACTATAGTTTTTCCTGATTCGCTGATACTGCCTGTAAGGTACATTATAAATCCATTTTGGATAATGGCAGCTATTAAAATTAAGAAAGCTGCTCACATCAACTTTTTTTTTTTTTAAATGTGAGTGTTTTGAATTGCATATTAGGAGATATAAGCATCAGGCCAATCAGCTGTGGTGCCAGCGCTTACACCTCTCATCGGTGGGAAATTCACACTGCTGTGTTGTGAATTAATCCCTTTACCTGTTATGAACGGGGAGCAGGGAGAAGTGAGCCCTAAAGCTGCCCCTAAGACCACTCTTCTTGCCTACTTGCCCATCCGCCCTAAACGACGGATCGACATCTTGGAGCCCATCCCTTCCTTGTGCTAAAGTGCATGGCGCAACAAAGTCAACAAGACAAACAGAACCGCACAAAGTCAGGGAACAAGTCAGAAACATAATGGGAATACAATAACCAACAAACAGATATCTAAATACTAAAAAGTCAGGAAATAGCATACTAACATACAGTTCAGAAGCCGAGATCAAGATTAATGGCAGATATGATAATATGGACAAGACTAGATATTAGGATAAGTATACAGTAGACAAAACCAGGGGATGAACAGGTTAACTGAATGTCAGAACACTAAACAGGTCAGGAAATCAAGAGCAATGTTCACACTGGACTATGAACAAGGAACACCACCCCACTCCAATCATGGAGGGACATCAATACCAAAGCCAATTAGGCTCCTAGCCAGGGGGCACTCTCCACCGAGTGTTCAGGACACTGGCCTAGGAGGAAACAAAAATCCTAAATACAAGCAAACACGGGTACAGACACAAAACTAACTCACTCCTAGATAGACATATTAGCCCAAAGCTCAGTAATTCTATTCAAGAGATCTAGGATCAAACGAGGGTCAAAACAGGACTGACAAACGCACAGTGTGAATGTGGACTAAGGCATCACAAAGCATATGCAGAACAAACAATACAGGGATACTAAAAACCAATAAAGGTACTAAAAACAAAGCAGGCTAAAATCTAGATATCAAACAGGACATATAACCATGGTTAAAACTCAGGAAATGTGCTCAGACAGACGTACTAAACATAATGCAAGCATGGTCAGAGTAAAAGGTCTAATAACCAGCAAAAACAGCACCTGAAGAGGCCTTATGTATCCTCCCAGTGCTGAAATCAGGAAGGTTAACTCTTAACACAGAACAAACACAGAAAACTGTTCAGACATAAACCTAATGTCTGAACAGGACCCAATGCAGAAAATACTAAATAAAGATATACGGACATTACATCACCAGTGTTCCTGCCCAAATGATATTCTATAATCTTGCCTGACTTGACCTCTGCTTGTGACCTGACCCCTGCTTGTGACCTGACCCAGCCTTTGCCTGCTGACTTTGTACTACATTACCCTCCATGTTTGACCCTTGCTTGTACTTCATCTGTATCTGATAATGTACTGCGCTCCCCCTAGGTTTTGACTCTGGATTGTCCCTGGTTTACCCTTTTGTCTAATGATTTTGTAACTAGGGGAAGGATCCCTTGCTACCAGATTCCTCCACAGAGTACAGCGGATTTTGGGTCACTCTGTAATTACATTATCTTTGGAGGACCCTTTTAACAAAATAGTGATCAGCCAAATCCATTTACTCAGTACTTCAGGCTTTCCAAATAGACAGTTGTACCCCATTCTATATCATTGCAACAGAAGAAATTGGGATATACAAGTAACAAGATTATACCTCTTCAATAGTTCTGTGGGTGACGGTATATCCAGAGTACAGAATAGAATTTTGCACCTGAACTTTACATTGTTGAGCATGTTTATTTACAATAAGCAGTTCACACTTAAGTGAGGTTTCTGTTCTTTAGGCACCTTTTTTAACACCTTAAGGACCATGCCCATTTTGACCTTAAAGGGGTTCTCCGGTGCTTACAGATCTTTTCACACGCCGCCGGCCCGGTGGTCGCCTGTAATCAGTCCCGGAGCAAATGCGCTCTGGGACTAATTACAAACGGGGTGCCGCGTGCATGATCCTAGGGGTCCCCAGCGGCGAGACTCCCGCGATTAGGCATCTTATCCCCTATCCTATGGATAGGGGAAAAGATGTGTAAGCACCGGAGAACCCCTTTAAGGACCAGGCCATATTTATTTTTGTGTTTTCGTTTTTTCCTCCTCGCCTTCTAAAATCCAGAACTCTTTTATATTTCCATCTACAGATCCATATAAGGGTTTGTTCTTTGCATGACTAATTGTGCTTTGTAATGAAACCTCTCATTTTACAAAATGTATGGCGAACCCAAAAAAAATTTTTTTTAGGGAGGAAATTCAAATGGAAACCATAATTTTGCACACTTTGGAGGGTTTCGTTTTCACACTGTACACTTTACGGTAAAAATTATGTATTCTTTATTCTGTGGGTCAATATGATTAAAATTATACCCATGGCTACATACTTTTCTATTTTTAAGTGCTTAAAAAAATCTCAAACTTTTTGTACAAAATCAGTGATATAAAATTTTGACCACCTATAACTTTTTCATTTTTCCGTATAAGGGGCGGAATAAGGGCTCCTTTTTTGCACCATCATCTGTACTTTTTATTCATACCACATTTGCCACATATAAAACTTTTAGATCACTTTTTATAAAAAAATTTTGGGAATAAAATGTGACAAAAAAGCAGAATGTTTGGACATTTTACATTTTTTACGCTTACGCCGTTCACTGTACGGGATCATTAACATTATATTTTGATAGTTCGGACATTTGCGCATGTGGTGATACCAAATATGTTTAAAAAAACGCTTTTTGGGGGTAAAATGGGAAAAAGGACAATTTTCGTTTTTATTGGGGAGGGGATTTTTCAACTTTTTTTTTTTTACACTTTTTATGTCTCCATAGGGGACTATCAATAGCAATCAGTTGATTGCTAATACTGTTCAGTGCTATGCATAGGGCATAGCACTGATCAGTGTTATTGGCTATCTTCTGCTCTGGTCAGAAGATGCCGGGAGACAGCCGGAGGCAGGTGAGGGGACCTCCGGCTGTCATTACAGATGATCAGATCCTTGTGGCAGCGCTGAGGGCAATCCGGTCATCTATTTTAACGTGCGCATTGCCGCAGATGACATGATCTGTATTGATCATGTCATCTGAGGGGTTAATGGCGGACATCTGCGCGATCGCGAATGTCCGCCATTACCGGCGGGTCCCTGGCTGCATTGTAAGACACAAACACCGCTCCGATGCTCGTGGTCATACACAGAACATAAATGTACGTGCTTGTGCGCTAAGTACCGCCACACCAGGACGCACATTGATGTCCGTGGTCATAAGGGGTTAAACAATCATTACAGTGTAGACAAAAAGAAAATGCTTGTGATAACATGAGCCAAGTCCAAACATGAACGGTTGAGTTCTATTTTTCAGTGCAAATCTATACACATAAGATAATAGTTTGGTTTGACCCTCGTTTGTACTAAATCTGTTTCTTGTTTATCCCTGGTTTACCCTTTCCTCCGATCATAATTATCTTAAAAGTGAGTTGCTGACCTTGCCTGTCTGACTTCTCTGACACCCCGTGCACTTAGTAATTGTAGGGACCATCGCCCAGTTAAGAGCTACCATTTGAGGCAGATCATTCAAGTAGGTAGGGACAGTGGTTGGGGCGAGATTCAGTTCTGCACTGATCCCTACCACGGAAGTGACATATAAAAGTAACAACTAATGCGTTGTTAATTGTTTTTGTCCATGAATTATTTCAAAAATGTTAAAGAGTCTTGCAGTTTGTAGAGACTATTGTTAAGCTCTAAAAGGCTAATTAATTAAATAGGCAGAATAGCTACAAAGAGTAGATCTTTCTCTGGAGGAAATAACACATTTGGGCATTATACAGACTGTCCTATGATTTCACTGGGAACTGGGAATTGTGTAAAGTTTAAATGCCTTTATAGTGGTGCTGCAGGGGATTGGGGTCTTGCTAGCAGATTCCTCCACGAAGTACAACTGAGTAGTTCTCTGTCTGACCACACTGCTCTCTGCTGACACCTCTGTTCATGTCATAACTGTCCGGAGCGGGAGAGGTTTGCTATGCGAATTTGCTTTTACTCTGGACAGTTCCTAACACAGACAGAGGTGTCAGCAGAGAGCAGTGTGCTCAGACAGAAAAGAACAACTCAACTTCATTTGTAGCATACAGAAGCTGATAAGTACTGGGAGGATTAAGATTTTTTAATAAAAGTAATTTACAAATCTGTTTAACTTTTTGGAGCCAGTTGATATGAAAAACATTTTGTCCATCGGATTAACCCTTTAACCCCATAACGACGCAGGACGTATATTTACGTCCTGCGCCGGCTCCCGCGATATGAAGCGGGATCGCGCCGCGATCCCGCATCATATCGCCTCGGTCCGGGCGCTAATCAACGGCCGGGACCCGCGGCTAATACCACACATCACCGATCGCGGCGATGTGCGGTATTAACCCTTTAGAAGCGGCGGTCAAAGCTGACCGCCGCGTCTAAAGTGAAACTGAAAGTGACCCGGCTGCTCAGTCGGGCTGTTCAGGACCGCCGCGGTGAAATCGCGGCGTCCCGAACAGCTGATCGGACACCGGGAGGGCCCTTACCTGCCTCCCCGGTGTCCGATCGACGAATGACTGCTCCGTGCCTGAGATCCAGGCAGGAGCAGTCAAGCGCCGATAATGCTGATCACAGGCGTGTTAATACACGCCAGTGATCAGCATAGGAGATCAGTGTGTGCAGTGTTATAGGTCCCTATGGGACCTATAACACTGCAAAAAAAATGTAAAAAAAAAGTGTTAATAAAGGTCATTTAACCCCTTCCCTAATAAAAGTTTGAATCACCTCCCTTTTCCCATAAAAAAATAAAACAGTGTAAAAAAAATTAAAAATAAACATATGTGGTATCGCCGCGTGCATAAATGTCCGAACTATAAAAATATATCATTAATTAAGCCGTACGGTCAATGGCGTACGCGCAAAAAAATTCCAAAGTCCAAAAAAGCGTATTTTGGTCACTTTTTATACCATTAAAAAATGAATAAAAAGTGATCAAAAAGTCAGATCAAAACAAAAATCATACCGATAAAAACTTCAGATCACGGCGCAAAAAATTAGTCCTCATACCGCCCCGTACGTGGAAAAATAAAAACGTTATAGGGGTCAGAAGATGACATTTTTAAACGTATAAATTTTCCTGCATGTAGTTATGATTTTTTCCAGAAGTGCGACAAAATCAAACCTATATAAGTAGGGTATCATTTTAACCGTATGGACCTACAGAATAATGATAAGGTGTAATTTTTACCGAAATATGCACTGCGTAGAAACGGAAGCCCCCATAAGTTACAAAATGGCGTTTTTTTTTCGATTTTGTCGCACAATGATTTTTTTTTCCGTTTCGCCGTGCATTTTTGGGTAAAATGACTAATGTCACTGCAAAGTAGAATTGGCGACGCAAAAAATAAGCCATAATATGGATTTTTAGGTGGAAAATTGAAAGGGTTATGATTTTTAAAAGGTAAGGAGGAAAAAACGAAAGTGCAAAAACTGAAAAACCCTGAGTCCTTAAGGGGTTAAGTAAATTAGTAAATGGATTAAACCAATTTCTATTTTGCAAAAGGATCCACCAAAGATGTGATCACAGGGTGACCCAAAATCTGCTTCCTCTGTAGTATACAGCAACTGATAAGTACTGGAAGGGTTAAGATTTTTTTATAGAAGTAATTTACAAATATGTTTAACTTTCTGGTGCCAAGTGATTTAAAAAAGATTAAGGATTTCCATATAATCAGTTTTATTATGCCTTGGGTTCAAGCATTCTATAAACAGTAATTGAAACAGAAGACAGTTGGATCTACAAGATTATACACCTTCAATAGTTCTGTGGGTGACAGTCTATCCATGGTGAAGAATAGAACCCTACACTTGAACTTCACATTGGTGATCATGTTTATTTACAATTGGCATTTCACCCTTTGAGGTTTCTTTTCATTTGAGACATTTTTTAAACAATCATTACAGTGCAGACAAAAAGGAAATGCTTGTGATAACACAATTGAGTTCTATTCTAATAGTATAAATCTATACACATAAGATAAATAGTTGTATGATTTTGGCCATTCCAGCTCACCATCATCTCTAAATTGCATGCAAACTGTAACACTCACGTTTCAGAAGACAGGAACTCTGGTGGATGTGGATCCGCTGGACCTGTGTGGCAGATGACTAAGACCGTACCAGGGAGTGGAGTCTAAGGTACCGCTGGTTTTCACCAGAGCCCGCCGCAAAGCGGGATGGACATGCTGTGGCAAGCGGCACCCAGGTCTCTACCCCTGGCACGGCTCGACCACACAGGCGACTGAGGAGATGCGAGACACAGGAAGGATAAGGCAGCTCGTAGCCAGGATAGCAGAATGTCAAGGCAAGTGGCACAGTAGCGTAGTCAGGATGTAGCAGGAGGTCAATAGGCAGGCGGCTAAGGAGCAAGGGCAAGTCACAGAGCAAAGGATCAGATACACGGCAAGGCAACTCAGGAAAGCTTTCTCTCAGGCACAAGGCAACAAAGAAGTGAGGGAAGTGGGGAAGGTGGAGGAATTTATCAATGAGCCACTGGCCCTTTAAATCTTAAAGCTCCGGCGTGCTAGGGGACGGGGACGCATGCGCCGGAGCAGAGAGGCAGAGGTGGGGGCAGGAGAAGCGCCAGGTGAGTGACGGACTGGGGCTCGCATGCGGACGTGTCCCGCGATGCAAATCCCAGCCCCGCCGGCAGCAGCAGGTCACGAGACCATGTGCTCAAGGCCAGCGGGTGCAGCCGGAGCGCATAACGTAACACAAATGACTGTTTGTGATGGCCGATGGGATAACACTGTCTGCCCAAATCAGAATGCTCTAATTTTTCCATCCATTTCTCCAGTTGGATCATGTTTTAGGTTTATTTGTCCACATCTAACAACTTTTTCTTGAAGATATATTTGATGATATCTAGGTATATATCTATATCTATGGTATATAGCAAGCTCAATAGCAGTTGTAGATCTCCTCTTGTAGTCACTGTGTCTCCAGTGAAAGCGTTTATTTCCCTAATGTGCCCAGCATCATGAAACAATCAAACCTTTAACTCATGTTCCTTGCTACCCTGAAGCTTTCGGAATCAGGGTGCCCAGTCATCTACTGGTCTACGCTAAATCCTCTATTTCCTAGAGCCAGCTGGAGCTGCAGAAGGGACATCACAGTGCCATTCAGCCAATCACTGGCCATAGTGGTGTCCTGTCCCGACCAGTGATTGGCGGTATGGCCCTGTCAGTTAACTCAACTCCAGATGCTACAATCTGCAGCTCAGGTAAAAGCTGTGTCACTGATTGCAGAAATGGCCGAGGGAATAAAGAAGGTGAGTTAAAGCTTTTATTGTTTTACTAATTGAGTACTCGCCGCTGCCTGGGTTTTCCATACCTTATCCTTGTGGTGGAGGAAAAGCAACAAAGGAGGAAGCTTTTGTCCTCATATCCTGTCCTTAAATCCTGATCCCATAGCCCCTCCTCATATCCTGACCCCAAATCCCCTCCTCATATTCTGACCTCATATCCTGTCCTCATATCTCAACCTCATATCCTGTCTGTCACGATGCCGGCTGGCAGGAGGTGGATCCTCTGTGCCAGAGAGGGATTGGCGTGGACCGTGCTAGTGGACCGGTTCTGAGTCACTACTGGTATTCACCAGAGCCCGCCGCAAAGCGGGATGGTCTTGCTGCGGCGGTAGTGACCAGGTCGTATCCACTAGCAACGGCTCAACCTCTCTGACTGCTGAAGATAGGCGCGGTACAAGGGAGTAGACAGAAGCAAGGTCGGACGTAGCAGAAGGTCGGGGCAGGCAGCAAGGATCGTAGTCAGGGGCAACGGCAGGAGGTCTGGAACACAGGCTAGGAACACACAAGGGAACGCTTTCACTGGCACAATGGCAACAAGATCCGGCGAGGGAGTGCAGGGGAAGTGAGGTATACATAGGGAGTGCACAGGTGAACACACTGATTAGAACCACTGCGCCAATCAGCGGCGCAGTGGCCCTTTAAATCGCAGAGACCCGGCGCGCGCGCGCCCTAGGGAGCGGGGCCGCGCGCGCCGGGACAGGACCGACGGAGAGCGAGTCAGGTACGGGAGCCGGGGTGCGCATCGCGAGCGGGCGCCACTCGCATCGCGAATCGCATCCCGGCTGGAGGCGGTATCGCAGCGCACCCGGTCAGTGGATCTGACCGGGGCGCTGCGGGAGCGAGAGTGTAGCGAGCGCTCCGGGGAGGAGCGGGGACCCGGAGCGCTCGGCGTAACAGTACCCCCCCCCTTGGGTCTCCCCCTCTTCTTGGAGCCTGAGAACCTGAGGACCAGATTTTTATCTAGGATATTGTCCTCAGGTTCCCAGGATCTCTCTTCAGGACCACAGCCCTCCCAGTCAACCAAAAAGAAGGTTTTTCCTCTGACCTTTTTGGAGGCCAGTATCTCCTTTACAGGAAAGATGTCTGAAGAACCGGAGACAGGAGTGGGAGAGATAAGTTTAGGAGAGAAACGGTTGATGATGAGTGGTTTAAGAAGAGAAACGTGAAAGGCATTAGGAATACGAAGAGAAGGAGGGAGAAGAAGTTTATAAGAGACAGGATTAATCTGGCACAAAATTTTGAAAGGACCAAGATAGCGTGGTCCCAATTTGTAGCTGGGAACACGGAAGCGGACATATTTAGCGGAGAGCCATACCTTGTCTCCAGGAGAAAAAATGGGGGGAGCTCTTCTTTTCTTATCAGCAAACTTCTTCATGCGTGATGAAGCCTGTAAGAGAGAATTTTGGGTCTCTTTCCATATGGTGGAAAGATCACGAGTTATTTCATCCACAGCGGGTACACCAGAGGGCAAGGGAGTAGGGAGGGGGGGAAGAGGGTGACGGCCGTACACCACGAAAAATGGGGATTTGGAAGAAGATTCAGAAACTCTGAAGTTATACGAGAATTAGGCCCATGGTAGAAGATCTGCCCAGTCATCCTGGCGGGAGGAAACAAAATGCCGTAAATAATCACCCAGGACCTGGTTAATTCTTTCTACTTGCCCATTGGATTGAGGATGATAAGCAGAAGAAAAGTTTAATTTAATCTTGAGTTGTTTACAGAGAGCCCTCCAGAATTTAGACACGAATTGGACGCCTCTATCCGAGACGATCTGCGTGGGCAACCCGTGAAGACGAAAAATGTGTACAAAAAATTGTTTTGCCAACTGAGGCGCAGAAGGAAGACCAGGAAGAGGGATGAAATGTGCCATCTTGGAGAATCGATCAACGACCACCCAAACAACAGTGTTGCCACGGGATGAGGGTAAGTCTGTAATAAAGTCCATACCAATCAGAGACCAAGGCTGTTCGGGAACAGGCAGAGGATGAAGAAGACCAGCGGGCTTCTGGCGAGGAGTCTTATCCCGGGCACAGACAGTGCAGGCTCGCACAAAATCCACAACATCCGTCTCCAGAGTCGGCCACCAATAGAAACGAGAGATGAGTTGCACGGATTTCTTGATGCCCGCATGACCTGCGAGATGGGAGGAGTGACCCCATTTGAGGATTCCGAGGCGTTGGCGTGGAGAGACGAAGGTCTTCCCTGGAGGAGTTTGCCTGATGGAGGCTGGAGAAGTGGAGATCAGGCAGTCAGGAGGAATGATGTGTTGCGGAGAGAGCTCTACTTCCGAGGCATCCGAGGAACGAGAGAGAGCATCGGCCCTAATGTTCTTATCGGCAGGCCGAAAGTGAATTTCAAAATTAAATCGGGTAAAGAACAGAGACCACCTGGCCTGGCGAGGATTCAGCCGTTGGGCAGACTGGAGATAGGAGAGGTTCTTGTGATCGGTGTAAATAATAACTGGAAATCTTGATCCCTCCAGCAGATGCCTCCATTCCTCAAGTGCTAATTTAATGGCTAGTAGCTCTCGATCCCCGATGGAGTAGTTCCTCTCCGCCGGAGAGAAGGTCTTAGAAAAAAAAACACAAGTAACAGCATGCCCGGAAGAATTTTTATGTAGAAGGACCGCTCCAGCTCCTACTGAGGAGGCATCAACCTCCAATAGGAAGGGTTTAGATGGGTCAGGTCTGGAGAGCACGGGAGCTGAAGAAAAGGCAGACTTGAGCTGTTTAAAGGCGTCTTCCGCTTGAGGAGGCCATGACTTAGGATTGGCATTCTTGTTGGTTAAAGCCACGATAGGAGCCACAATGGTGGAAAAATGTGGAATAAATTGTCTGTAATAATTGGCGAACCCCAAAAAACGTTGGATAGCACGGAGTCCGGAGGGGCGTGGCATATCTAAGACGGCAGAGAGTTTGTCTGGATCCATTTGTAGTCCCTGGCCAGAGACCAAGTATCCTAGGAAAGGAAGAGATTGACATTCAAACAGACATTTCTCCATTTTGGCATAAAGTTGATTGTCACGAAGTCTCTGAAGAACCATGCGGACATGCTGGCGGTGTTCTTCTAGGTTGGCAGAAAAAATCAGGATATCGTCCAGATACACAACAACACAGGAATATAAGAGATCACGAAAAATTTCATTAACAAAGTCTTGGAAGACGGCAGGGGCGTTGCACAGGCCAAAGGGCATGACCAGATACTCAAAGTGTCCATCTCTAGTGTTAAATGCCGTTTTCCATTCATCCCCCTCTCTGATGCGGATGAGATTATAAGCACCTCTTAAGTCCAGTTTGGTAAAGATGTGGGCACCTTGGAGGCGATCAAAGAGTTCAGAGATGAGAGGTAGAGGGTAGCGGTTCTTTACCGTGATTTTATTAAGACCGCGGTAGTCAATGCAAGGACGTAGGGAGCCATCTTTTTTGGACACAAAGAAAAATCCGGCTCCGGCAGGAGAGGAGGATTTGCGGATAAAGCCCTTTTTTAAATTTTCCTGGATGTACTCAGACATAGCAAGAGTCTCTGGGGCAGAGAGAGGATAAATTCTGCCCCGGGGTGGAGTAGTGCCCGGGAGGAGGTCAATAGGACAGTCATAAGGCCTGTGAGGAGGTAGAGTCTCAGCTTGTTTTTTGCAAAAAACATCCGCAAAGTCCATATAGGCCTTAGGGAGACCGGTTACAGGGGGAACCACAGGGTCACGGCAAGGAGTACTGGTAACCGGTTTAAGGCAGTCCTTGAAACAAGAGGGACCCCAACTCTTGATCTCCCCTGTGGACCAATCCAGGGTTGGGGAATGGTGTTGAAGCCAGGGTAGTCCAAGGAGAATTTCGGAAGTGCAATTGGAGAGGA
Source organism: Hyla sarda (assembly GCF_029499605.1). Taxonomy (NCBI): domain Eukaryota; kingdom Metazoa; phylum Chordata; class Amphibia; order Anura; family Hylidae; genus Hyla; species Hyla sarda. The sequence continues at coordinate 241,441,088 of NC_079190.1, forward strand.
CCAAAAACTCAATTTTTTCGTGGTGAGGTCCGATGCACATTAGGAGGGGTTCCGTGCGGTAACGCACGGCACAGTCCAATCTTTCATTGTTAACGCAATTGATGTAGAGAGGTCTGGCGAGACTGGTCACTGGGATGTTGAACCTGTTGATGAGAGAGGCCAAAATAAAGTTTCCTGCAGATCCGGAGTCCAAGAAGGCCTTAGTGGAGAAGGAGAAGGTAGAGGCAGATATCCGAACAGGCACAGTAAGACGTGGAGAAGCAGAGTTGACATCAAGGACTGTTTCACCTTTGTGCGGAGTCAGCGTACGTCTTTCCAGGCGGGGAGGACGGATAGGACAATCCTTCAGGAAGTGTTCGGTACCGGCACAGTACAGGCAGAGATTCTCCATGCGGCGTCGTGTCCTCTCTTGAGGTGTCAGGCGAGACCGGTCAACTTGCATAGCCTCCACAGCGGGAGGCACAGGAACGGATTGCAGAGGACCAGAGGAGAGAGGAGCCAGGGAGAAAAAACGCCTCGTGCGAACAAAGTCCATATCCTGGCGGAGCTCCAGACGCCTTTCGGAAAAACGCATGTCAATGCGAGTGGCTAGATGAATGAGTTCATGTAGGTTAGCAGGAATTTCTCGTGCGGCCAGAACATCTTTAATGTTGCTGGATAGGCCTTTTTTAAAGGTCGCGCAGAGGGCCTCATTATTCCAGGAAAGTTCTGAAGCAAGAGTACGGAATTGCACGGCGTACTCGCCAACGGAAGAATTACCCTGGACCAGGTTCAGCAGGGCAGTCTCAGCAGAAGAGGCTCGGGCAGGTTCCTCAAAGACACTTCGAATTTCCGAGAAGAAGGAGTGTACAGAGGCAGTGACGGGGTCATTGCGGTCCCAGAGCGGTGTGGCCCATGACAGAGCTTTTCCAGACAGAAGGCTGACTACGAAAGCCACCTTAGACCTTTCAGTAGGAAACTGGTCCGACATCATCTCCAAGTGCAGGGAACATTGTGAAAGAAAGCCACGGCAAAACTTAGAGTCCCCATCAAATTTATCCGGCAAGGATAGTCGTAGGCCTGAGGCGGCCACTCGCTGCGGAGGAGGTGCAGGAGCTGGCGGAGGAGATGATTGCTGAAGCTGTGGTAGTAGCTGCTGTAGCATCACGGTCAGTTGAGACAGCTGGTGGCCTTGTTGCGCTATCTGTTGTGACTGCTGGGCGACCACCGTGGTGAGGTCGGCGACAACTGGCAGAGGAACTTCAGCGGGATCCATGGCCGGATCTACTGTCACGATGCCGGCTGGCAGGAGGTGGATCCTCTGTGCCAGAGAGGGATTGGCGTGGACCGTGCTAGTGGACCGGTTCTAAGTCACTACTGGTATTCACCAGAGCCCGCCGCAAAGCGGGATGGTCTTGCTGCGGCGGTAGTGACCAGGTCGTATCCACTAGCAACGGCTCAACCTCTCTGACTGCTGAAGATAGGCACGGTACAAGGGAGTAGACAGAAGCAAGGTCGGACGTAGCAGAAGGTCGGGGCAGGCAGCAAGGATCGTAGTCAGGGGCAACGGCAGGAGGTCTGGAACACAGGCTAGGAACACACAAGGGAACGCTTTCACTGGCACAATGGCAACAAGATCCGGCGAGGGAGTGCAGGGGAAGTGAGGTATACATAGGGAGTGCACAGGTGAACACACTGATTAGAACCACTGCGCCAATCAGCGGCGCAGTGGCCCTTTAAATCGCAGAGACCCGGCGCGCGCGCGCCCTAGGGAGCGGGGCCGCGCGCGCCGGGACAGGACCGACGGAGAGCAAGTCAGGTACGGGAGCCGGGGTGCGCATCGCGAGCGGGCGCCACCCGCATCGCGAATCGCATCCCGACTGGAGGCGGTATCGCAGCGCACCCGGTCAGTGGATCTGACCGGGGCGCTGCGGGAGCGAGAGTGTAGCGAGCGCTCCGGGGAGGAGCGGGGACCCGGAGCGCTCGGCGTAACACTGTCCCCATATCCGACCTCATATCCAGACCTCATATCCCTTTCCCGTATCCCATCCCCATGTCCCTTTCCCATGTCCTGTCCCCATATCTTGACCTCATATCCCAGCCCATATCCCTTCCTCATATCCCTTCCTCATATCCTGTCTCAATATCCTGTCCTTATATTTAATCCTCATTTCTAATCCTCATATGCCATCTTCAGGTGGGGCTGAGATGTGATATTGTAAGCTGAAAATAAAATGGGTGTGGCTTAAAGGGTGGGCATGTGTTTGCAAGATAGGGTATGGCATGCAGGGAGGGTGTGGCTTGCCATTGACTGACGCATTCACCAGGAGATGTAGAGCGGAGCCTGTGGAGTAAGGAACCAGAAGTCCTAAATACTTTCAGGGAATTCGAAACAAAAACCCCATCCTTCACATGTGGGGGTAGGTTAGGGGTTAATTTAACTTTTATATTATTTTATATTATTTGACATGTGACCAAGTATTAGTGAAATATCTCCAGCCGTCCGGAAGTTATGCTAGAACATACATTTCCCATAGATTTGCATTGGACTTTAAACAAAAACCCTGACAAATGAGGGTAGGTTAGGGTAAAATTAACTGTCCTATATTTTTAGTGGGCATATAAGTAACATGTGACCGAGTATTATCGAAATATCTCCAGCTGTTTGGAAGTTAAGCAGTAACATATATTTCCCATAGACTTGCATGGGACTTTGAATAAAAACCTTGACTCTCGCAAATGGGGGTGGGTAAGGGATAAATTACCTATCCTATGTTTGTAGTTGACATGTTACAGTAGAATCTGACAATAGCAGACACTCACGGGGAATAAAAAAGTGTTCGCTATTGAGATATGTCCCCTATTGGGAAAAAAGGCTCAAAAACCTTTCTAAATGTCTGAATACTGTCTTGTACTCACTCCAGAGTGTAATATATATATATATATATATATATATATATATATATATATATATATATATATATAAAACTCAACGTGTGTGTGTGTATGTATGTATGTGTGTTCCAGCATCACGTCCAAACGGCTAAAGATATTAACATGAAACTTGGCACACATGTTACTTATATATCTACAACAAACATAGGATTGGTCATTTAACTCTTACCCACCCCCATTTGCCAGGGTCGGAGTTTTTGTTTAAAGTCCCATACAAGTCAATGGGAAATATATGTTACTGAATAACTTCCAAACGGCTGGATATATTTTGATAATACTTGGTCACATGTCACTTATATGTCCACTTAAAATATAGGATAGTTAATTTAACCCTTAACTACCCCCATTTGTGAGGGTCGGGGTTTTTGCTTAAAGTCCCATGCAAATCAATGGGAAATGTATGTTCCTACATAACTTCCGTACGGCTGGAGATATTTCAATAACTGGTACACATACTACAGGTCGGGATAGGAGGACGGGATAGAAGGACGCGATAGGAGGACCGGGATAGGAGGACCGGGATAGGAGGTCGGGATAGGAGGTCGGGATAGGAGGACGGGATAGGAGAACGGGATAGGAGGACGGGATAGGAGGTCGGGATAGGAGGTCGAGATATGAGGACGGGATAGGAGGTCGTGATAGAAGGACGGGATAGGAGGTCGTGATAGGAGGTCGGGATAGGAGGACGGGATAGGAGGTCGGGATAGGAGGATGGGATAGGAGGACAGGATAGATGGACTGGATAGCAGGACGGGATAGGAGGACAGGATATGAGGACGGGAAAGGAGGACGGGAAAGGAGGTCGAGATATGAGGACTGGAAAGGAGGACGGGAAAGGAGGATGGGATAGGAGGACGGGAAAGGAGGACGGGATAGTAGGATGGGATAGATGGACGGGATAGGAGGACGAGATAGGAGGACGGGAAAGAGGTCGAGATAGGAGGACGGGAAAGGAGGTCGAGATAGGAGGTCGAGATAGGAGGACGGGAAAGGAGGTCGAGATATGAGGACAGGAAAGGAGGACGGGAAAGGAGGACGGGATAGGAGGACAGGATAGGAGGACGGGATAGGAGGACTGGATAGGAGGTCGGGATAGGAGGTCGGGATAGGAGGTCGGGATATGATGACGGGATAGGAGGTCGTGATATGGCAACAATATATGAGGACGGGATATGAAGTCAAAAGCTTCCTCCTTTGTTTATTTTCCTCCCCAACAAGGATTAGGAAGGAAAAACCGGCCAACACTGCGTACTCAGCTAGTCTCTCTCTCTCTCTCTCTCTCTCTCTCTCTCTCTCTATATATATATATATATATATATATATAAAACTCAACGTGTGTGTGTGTGTGTGTGTGTATGTATGTGTGTATGTTCCACAAAAACTTTCAAACGGCTAAAGGTATTAACATGTAACTTGGCACACATGTTACTTATATCTCAACAACAAACATAGGATAGGTAATTTAACCCTTACTCACCCCCATTTTCAAAGTCCCATGTGGGGTTTATGTTTAAAGTCTCATGCAAGTCAATGGGAATATGAGGACGGGATGGGAGGTCGGGATAGGAGGTTGGGATAGGAGGACGGGATAGGAGGTCGGGATAGAAGGTCGAGATATGAGGAGGGGATAGGAGGGTGGGATAGGAGGACAGGATAGGAGGTTGGGATAGAAGGTCGGGATAGGAGGTTGAGATATAAGGAGGGGATAGGAGGTTGGGATACGAGGGTGGGATAGGAGGTTGAGTTAGGAGGTCAGGATATGAGGTGGAGATAGGAGGATGGGATAGGAGGACGGGATAGGAGGTCGGGATAGGAGGTCAGGATAAGGACGGGATAGGAGGATGGGATAGGAGGTCTAGATAGGAGGTCAGGATAGGAGGTCGGGACAGGAGGTCGGGGTATGAGGACGGGATATTGGTTGGGATATGACAACAATATATGGGATGGAATATGAAGTGAAAAGCTTCCTCCTCTGTTGATTTTCCTCCCCAACAAGGATTAGGAAGGAAAAATCGGGCAAATCAATGGGAAATGTATGTTCCCATATAATTTCCGTATGGCTGGAGCTATTTCAATACCTGGTACACATATTACGGGTCGGATATGAGGACAGAATGGGAGGTCGGGATAGGAGGTCGGGATATGAGGTCGGGATAGGAGGTCGGGTAGGAGGTCGGGATAGGAGGACAGGATATGAGGACGGGATATGAGGATGGGATAGGAGGTTGGGATAGGAGGTCAAGATAGGAGGATGGGATAGGAGGTCAAGATATGAGGACGGGAAAGGAGGTCGGGATAGGAGGACGGGATAGGAGGTCTAGATAGGAGGTCTGGATAGGAGGTCAGGATAGGAGGTCAAGATAGGAGGATGTGATAGGAGGTCGAGATAGAAGGTCGAGATAGGAGGATGGGAAAGGAGGACGGGATAGGTCGGGATAGGAGGTCGGGATAGGAGGACGGGATAGGAGGTTGAGATAGGAGGTCGAGAAAGGAGGACGGGATAGGAGGACGGGATAGGAGGTCGGGATAGGAGGTCAGGATAGGAGGACGGGATAGGAGGACGGGATAGGAGGTCGGGATAGGAGGTCGAGATATAAGGAGGGGATAGGAGGTTGGGATAGGAGGGTGGGATAGGAGGTCGAGTTAGGAGGTCAGGATATGAGGTGGAGATAGGAGGACGGGATAGGAGGTCAGGATAGGAGCTCGGGATAGGAGCTCGAGATTGGAGGTAGGGATATGAGGTCGAGATAGGAGGTCGGGATAGGAGGACGGGATAGGAGGACAGGATAGGAGGACGGGATAGGAGGACGGGATAGGAGGTCGGGATAGGAGAACGGGATAGGAGGTTGAGATAGGAGGACGGGATAGGAGGACGGGATAGGAGGACAGGATAGGAGGATTGGATAGGAGGACGGGATAGGAGATCGGGATGGGAGGACAGGATAGGAGGACGGTATAGGAGGTCGGGACAGGAGGTCGAGATAGGAGGACGGGATAGGAGGTCGGGATTTGGGGTTGGGATATGACAACAATATATGAGGACTGCGTATGAAGTCAAAAGCTTCCTCCTTTGTTTATTTTCCTCCCCAACAAGGATTAGGAAGGAAAAAACGGGCAACGCTGGGTACTCAGCTAGTTACCTATACAACATGATAAAAAGCAATATTACAGTAATATATCCCAGTGACGTTTAATCACCCCCTGTACCATTTCATTCCCCCTTTATACCTTGTGCCATCTTATTCCCCCTGTGCCTTCTGCCAAATCACCAAATCATCCCCCTTACCCCCTGTGCCACATCATTTCCTCTTGATCCCCCCTGTGCCATTTAATTCCCCCATTATTACCCTCTGTGTAAATTCATCACCCCCACCACCACCCCCCTCCCCTCTTTACGAAGTGGCTAAGGGGGAATGAAATAGCACGGGGGGGAGAGGATTAAGAGGAAATTATGTGGCACATGGGTTAAAAAGGGGGGGGGGGGGGTGAATAAAGTGGCATGGTGGGATCAGGGAAGGAGGGGGTGAATGATGTGGCTGGTGGATGTACAAAAGCAGGAGACCACAGACGTGTTCTGCTTCTGTGCTGGGGCTGCTGCAGGGGGTTGCATCGGTGGCGTGGGCCACCTGGGAGTCTGGGCCCCTTACTGGGGTATTGGCTGTATCCCCTGACGGCGACCCTGTGTACAAGGCAGGGCTGGCAAATAAGCCTGGTTGTCCTCTATTGGGAGTGTTTTGTCCCCTATTGGGTGTGTCCACTAATGGAGATTTCACTGTAGTAACATGTGCACCAAATTTCATGTTAATATCTTTAGCCGTTTGGAAGTGATGCTGGAACATACACTTATAGACACATACATTCACACATTTGGGGGCATATATCATTGTCTTTAGAGCTGTTTTGTGTGTAGATTTGTCGCTATTTAGGCACAACGCTGCACCTAAGGCTATTTTTTGCGCCTTTTAGATTTACGCTTTTTTTTTTAAAAGCATACAGACCAGCTGTTAAGGATTAGTCTTGTGCAGTGGTAATGAATTTAGCAAAAAAAAGTTGCAAAAAACACCAAAAAGTTGCAATTCTACACCAGTCCAGACCTTTTGGTACATGACAAGAGTGAAATTTCAGAAAACGTGTATCCTCCACAAGATTTATAAAATACCCTGCGACGATTTAATACATTTGGCAGAGACATGCCAAAAAAACATGCAATAAAAAATTAACTAAATCACACACATCTTAGTAAATGCCCCTAATTGAGTTTTATATATATATATAGACTAGCTGAGTACCCGGTGCTGCCCGGTTTTTCCTACCTAATCCTTATGGGGGAGGAAAAGCAACAAAGGAGAAAATATTTTTCCTCATATCCCCTCCTCAAATCCTGAACCCATATCCCCTCCTCAAATCCTGACCCCTTACCCCCTCCTCATATCCCGACTTCAAATCCCCTCCTCATATCCCGACCTCATATCTCAACCTCATATTCCGTCATATATATCCTGACCTCATTTCCCGACCTCATATTCCGTCTTTATATCCCGTCTTTATATTCCATCCCTATATCCCATATCCCGTCCCCATGTCTCGACCTCATATCACGTCCTCATATCCCGTCCCCATATCCGATCTCATATCCAGACCTCATATCCCTTCCCTGTATTCCGTCCCCATGTCCCGTCCCCATATCCCATCCTCATATCCCGACTTCATATCCCATCCTCATATTCCATCCCCATATCCTGTCCTCATATCCCGTCCCCATATCTAATCCTCATCTCCCGTCCTCAGGTAGGGCTGAGTTGTGATAAAAGTATTGTAAGCTGAAAATTAAAGGGGTGTAGCCGAAAGGGTGGGTGTGTATTTTCAAGATGGGGCATGGAATGCGTGGTGGGTGTGGCTTGCCAGCCAGACTGACACATTCACCAGGAGGTGCGGAGCTTGTGGAGGAAGGTACCAGAAGACTTTATACTTGCATGGGGTAGGTTAGGGTTAATTTAACTATTATATTAAACTTTTTGACAAACAGTGGGGGTGGGGGGGGGGGTAAAGTATTTAGTCAGCCAACAATTGTGCAAGTTCTCCCACTTAAAAAGATGAGCGAGGCCTGTAATTTTCATCATAGGTACACCTCAACTATGAGACACAGAATGAGAAAAAAAATCCATGAAATCACAGTGTCTGATTTTTAAAGAATTTATTTGCAAATTATGGTGAAAAATAAGTATTTGGTCAATAACAAAAGTTCATCTCAATACTTTGTTATATACCCTTTGTAGGCAATGACAGAGGTCAAAAGTTTTCTGTAAGTCTTTACAAGGTTTTCACACACTGTTGCTGGTATTTTGGCCCATTCCTCCATGCAGATCTCCTCTAGAGCAGTGATGTTTTGGGGCTGTCCCTGGGCAACACAGACTTTCAATTCCCTCCAAAGGTTTTCTATGGGGTTGAGGTCTGGAGACTGGCTAGGCCACTCCAGGACCTTGAAATGCTTCTTACAAAGCCACTCCTTCGTTGCCTGGGCGGTGTGTTTGGGATCATTGTCATGCTGAAAGATCCAGCCACGTTTCATATTCAATGCTCTTGCTGATGAAAGGAGGTTTTCACTCAAAATCTCACAATACATGGCCCCATTCATTCTTTCCTTTACACGGATGAGTCGTCCTGGTCCCTTTGCAGAAAAACAGCCCCAAAGCATGATGTTTCCACTCCCATGCTTCACAGTAGGTATGATGCTCCTTGGATGCAACTCAGCATTCTTTCTTCTCCAAACACGACGAGCTGAGTTTTTACCAAAAAGTTCTACTTTGGTTTCATCTGACCATATGACATTTTCTCAATACTCTTCTGGATCATCCAAATGCTCTCTAGCAAACTTCAGATGGGCCCGGACAAGTACTGGCTTAACTCCTTAACGACGAAGGAGGTATATTTACGTTCTCCGCCGGCTCCCGCGATATGCCGCGGGGTCACGCAGTGTCCCCGCATCATATCGGGTCGGTCCCGGTGGCTATCAATGGCCGGGACCCGCGGCTAATACAGGACATCACCGATCGCAGTGATGCCCTGTATTAACCCTTCAGACACGGCGATCAAAGCTGACCGCCGCGTCCGAAGTGAAAGTATCCCGGCTGCTCAGTCGGGCTGTTCGGGACCGCCGCGGTGAAATCGCGGGGTCCCGAACAGCTTACAGGACACCGGGAGGGCCCTTACCTGCCTCCTCGGTGTCCGATCGACGAATGACTGCTCCGTGCCTGAGATCCAGGCAGGAGCAGTCAAGCACCGATAACACTGATCACAGGCGTGTTAATACACGCCAGTGATCAGCATGATAGATCAGTGTGTGCAGTGTTATAGGTCCCTATGGGACCTATAACACTGCAAAAAAAAGTAAAATAAAGTGTTAATAAAGTCATTTAACCCCTTCCCTGATAAAAGTTTGAATCACCCCCTTTTCCCATAAAAAAATAAACATATGTGGTATCGCCGCATGCGTAAATGTCCGAACTATAAAAATATATCATTAATTAATCCGCACGGTCAATGGCGTACGCGCAAAAAAATTCCAAAGTCAAAAAAAGCGTATTTTTGGTCACTTTTTATATCATTAAAAAATGAATAACAAGTGATCAAAAAGTCCGATCAAAACAAAAATCATACCAATAAAAACTTCAGATCATGGTGCAAAAAATGAGTCCTCATACCGCCCTGTACATGGAAAAATAAAAAAAAGTTATAGGGGTCAGAAGATGACATTTTTAAACGTATACATTTTCCTGCATGTAGTTATGATTTTTTCCAGAAGTGCGACAAAATCAAACCTATATAAGTAGGGTATCATTTTAACCATATGGAGCTACAGAATAATGAATAAGGTGTAATTTTTACTGAAATATGCACTGCGTAGAAACGGAAGCCCCCAAAAATTACAAAATGGCGTTTTTTTTTCGGATTTTGTCGCACAATGATTTTTTTTTCCGTTTTGCCGTGAATTTTTGGGTAATATGACTAATGTCACTGCAAAGTAGAATTGGTGATGCAAAAAATAAGCCATAATATGGATTTGTAGGTGGAAAATTGAAAGGGTTATGATTTTTAAAAGTTAAGGAGGAAAAAACGAAAGTGCAAAAACTGAAAAACCCTGAGTCCTTAAGGGGTTATGCAGGGGGACATGTTTGGCACTGCATGATTTGAATCCCTGGGGGCGTAGTGTGTTACTGATGGTAGCCTTTGTTACTGTGGTCCCAGCTCTCTGCAGGTCATTCACTAGGAGATCTTGCGTGAAGCCCCAGATTGAGGGAGTTTATCAGTGGTATTGTATGTCTTTAATTTTCTAATAATTGCTCCCACAGTTGATTTCTTCACACCAAGCTTCTTGCCTATTGCAGATTCAATCTTCCCAGCCAGGTGCAGGTCTCCAATTTTGTTTCTGATGTCCTTCGACAGCTCTTTGGTCTTGGCCATAGTGGAGTTTGGAGTGTGACTGTTTGAGGTGGTGGACAGGTGTCTTTTATAGTGATAACAAGTTCAAACAGGTGTCATTAATACAGGTAACGAGTGGAGGACAGAGGAAACTCTTAAAGAAGAAGTTAAAGGCCTATGAGAGCCAGAAATCTTGCTTGTTTGTAGGTGACCAAATACTTATTTTCCACCATAATTTGGAAATAAATTCTTTAAAAATCAGACCATGTTATTTTATGGATTTTTTTTTCTCATTCTGTCTCTCATAGTAGAGGTATTACCTATGATGAAATTTACAGGACTCTATCATCTTTTTATGTGGGAGAACTTGCACAATTGGTGGCTGACTAAATACTTTTTTTCCCCACTGTATAAGTAACCAAGTATTAACAAAATATCTCCAGCCACACAGAAGTTATACTAGAACATACATTTCCAATAGATTTGCATTGGACTTTAACCCCTCAAGGACGCAGCCCTTTTTCACCTTAAAGGGGTTCTCCCTTGTTTATACTGTTTTTTGTTATTATGTTTGTGTGTTATATGTGTATAAGTATGTGTTTTTTTATGTGTGTTGTGATTATGTATATATGTATTTTCTTACCTTTTGTGAAGATCCGGAAGCTGGCCCCTTTTTCTTCCAGTGGGTTGCTGTGTAACCTCGGCCTCCGTCATGTTGTGTTCAGTAAGTGGGATGTCGGGGGGTGTGTTCTTGCTTCGGTCCTTCCTATCTTCTGATGTCCGAGGCAAATCTTTTCTTCCTGTTTCTTCCGTGGTTCAGCGACGAATCTGCGGCCTCTTCCGGCGCATGCGCAGGTATTTTCTTTTTTACCAATAAAGTTTTTTTGTCTAATTGACAAACTGTCTGCGCATGCGCGAGTACGCAAGTGCTACGCTAACAGCGTAGCGTACGTTAGGTATACGCTAATAGTGTAGCTTTGCGCAAGCGCAGACAGTTTGTCAATTAGACAAAAAAAACTTTATTGGAAGAAAGAAAGAGGAAGAAAAGATTCGCCTCAGACGTCAGAAACACACCCCCCGACATCCCACTTACCGAACACAACATGGCGGAGGCCGAGGTTACACAGCAAGCCGCTGGAAGAAAAAGGGGCCAGCTTCCGGATCTTCACAAAATGTAAGAAGATACATATATACATAATCACAACACACATAAAAAAAACACATACTTATACACACATAACACACAAACATAATAACAAAAAACAGTATAAACAAGGGAGAATCCCTTTAAGGACTAAGCCCTTTTTCGCAATTCTGACCACTGTCACTCCACGCAGTGGTCAGAATAACTCTAATAACTCTAAAGAGCTTTTTCCGAATATTCTGATTCTGAGATTTTTTTTTTCGTGACATATTCTACTTTATTTCGGTGGTAAATTTTCAGCGTTACTTGCATCCTTTTTTTGTGAAAAATCCCAAAATTTCTTGAAAATGTAGAACATTTTGCATTTTTCTAACTTTGAAGCTCTCTGCTTGTAAGGAAAATGGATATTCCAAATAAATTGAATTTTTATTCACAAATACAATATGTCCACTTTGTGTTGGCATCATAAAATGGACATATTTTTACTTTTTGAAAAAATTAGAGGGCTTCAAAGTAGAGCAGCAATTTTCAAAATTTTCATGAAAATTGCAAATTCTGAAGGGACAGATGTTACAGAACTACAACTCCCAGCATGTCTGGGCAGTCTAGACATGCTGAGAGTTGTAGTTTGGCAACATCTGGAGGGCTACCGTTTGGACACCACTGTAACAGTGGTCTCCAAACTGTGACCCTCCAGATATTGCAAAACTACAACTCCCAGCATGCCCAGACAGCCTTTGGCTGTCTGGGCATGCTGGGAGTTGCAGTTTGGCCTTCCTAGTGGTTGTCACAGTAAAGATCGCTTTACTGCAACTTTCCTCCCCCTCCCCCCTACCCACCATCGCTTCCCTACCTGCGCCGCTGATCTCTGCTGATGTCTCAGGTGATCAGAGGTCCCCACGACATCTTCTTTGCAGGTACGTGGCCTCCATCTTCTCCCCCCGTTCTGCCTGACATCCAGGGGTGGCCAGAACGGGGGGGTTTCCATGGCAACCCACTGTCCTGCGCTGCCATTGGTCAGAATTCATTTCTGATAAATGGCAGGGGATCGGAGGATATTGCAGCACTGCGACCTCGCTCCTGTCCCTCAGGATGATCGGGGCTGTCACTGACAGCTCCGATCATCCCTATTTTCCAGGTGATCGGGTCACCAGAGACCCGATCAGCCCGGAATAGCAGAAAATCGCACGTCTGAATTGACATGGGATTTTCTGCAATCGCCGACATGGGGGGTCTCAGGACCCCCCTCGGCGATGTGCCGGGATGCCTGCTGAATGATTCCAGCAGGCATCCCCGTCCGGTCCCCAACCGGCTAGCGATGGGGACCTGAATTCCCACGGGCATATGCATACGCCCTATGTCCTTAAGGACTCGGGATGCAGGGCGTATGCATACGCCCCCGTCCTGAAGAGGTTAAACAAAAACCCCGACCGACGCAAATGAGGGTAGTTTAGGGTTAAATTAACTATCCTATATTTTTAATGGACATATTAGTAACATGTGACCAAGTATTATGGAAATATCTCCAGCTGTTTGGAAGTTGTGCAGTAACATATATTTCCCATAGACTTGTATGGGACTTTGAACAAAAAACCCCACTCTCGCAAATATGGGTGAGTAAGGGTTAAATTACCTATCCAATGTTTGTTGTTGACATATAAGTAGCATGTGTACCAAGTTTTATGTTAATATCTTTAGCCGTTTGGAAGTGATGCTGGAACATACACACATACATACACACACACATACACATTGAATTCTATATACATTTACTAGCTGAGTACCCGGCGTTGCCTGGTTTTTCCTTCCTAATCCTTGTTGGGTAGGAAAATCAACAAAGAAGGAACTTTTGACTTCATATCCCATCCTCATATATTGTTGTCCTATCCCAACCCCATATCCTGTCCCCATATCATATCCTGACCTCATATTCCGACCTCATATCCTGACCTCATATTCCGAACTCATATCTTGTCCTCCTATCCCGACCTCACATCCCGTCCTCACATCCTGTCCTCATATCCCATCCTCACATCCCGTTCTCATATCCCATACTCACATCCTGTCCTCATATCCCGACCTCACATGCCGACCTCATATGCTGTACTTATATCCCATCCTTATGTACCATCCTTATAGCCTGTCCTAAGGTGGGACTGATTTGTGATTAAGATATTGTAAGCTGAAAATAGAAGGGGACGTGACTTTGTGGGACTGGGCGTGATTTCTAAGCCACAAAAAGGGTAGAGAATAAAAGGTTGGGCATAAACAGTGGGCATGTCTTTGTGAGATGGGGTGTGGCTTGCAAGCCGGACTGACACATTCACCAGGAGATGCAGAGCGGAGCTTGTGGAGTAAGGTCCTGGAAGTCCCATTTACTTGCATGGGACATGAAACAAAAACCCATCTTTTATATAAGGGTGTAGGTAAGGGTTAATTTAACTGTCATATCTTTTTATTTGACATATAAGTAATATGTGTACCAGGTATTATTGAAATATCTCCAGCCGTACGGAAGTTATGTGGGAACATACATTTCCCATAGATTTGCATTGGACTTTAAACAAAAACCCGACCCTCACAAATGGGGGTAGTTAAGGGTTAAATTAACTATCCTATATTTTAAGTGGATATATAAATAACATGTGACCAAGTATTATCGAAATATCTCCAGCCGTTTGGAAGTTATGCAGCAACATATATTTACCGTAGATTTGTATGGGACTTTAAACAAAAACCCCGACCCTGGCAAATGGGGCTGAGAAAGGGTTAAATCACCTATCCTATGTTTGTTGTTGACATATAAGTAACATGTGTGCCAAGTTTCATGTTAATATCTTTAGGCGTTTGGACGTGATGCTAGAACATACAAATATACACACACATTGACTTTTATATATATAGATAGACTAGCTGAGTACCTGGCGTTGCCCGGTTTTTCCTTTCTTATTCTTGTTGTGGAGGAAAATCCACAAAGGAGGAAGCTTTTGACTTCATTTCCCAACCCCATATTCCATCCTCACATCTCAACCTCATATCCAGTCCTCATATCCAGTCCGAAAAAGGGGCGTAACCCGACATTTCTGAGCTTTCCCACGTATTTATTAAGGTTTCCAACCCGAATTTGTTGAATTGTTGTGGATTTTTTCCCGACAGCTCAGAGGAGTTGGAAACCAAAACCAACAAAACCCACGTGAGACAAACAGGATGCGACATAATGATAAATACCAGGGGAAAAAAGCAGTCGGGTAAGAAAGCAACATAGACTTACAACCCGATTTTCTTAGTAAATGAGGGCCATTGAGATATATATATATATATATATATATATATATATATATATATAGAATAGGCAGTCTGAGTAGTAAAATAAGAATTTTTCACCCGACAACCTTTTTCTATACAAAGAAATCACTGTCTAAATAAACTCAATTCTCTTTAACTCTTTATATAACATTTTGAGGTGAGAACAGAGGGAAATACAATGTACGGAATGAACAGTGCATTTATTGTATTTATTGTACATACAGTGAATGAACAGTGCATTTATTGTATTTATTGTACATACAGTGAATGAACAGTGCATTTATTGTATTTATTGTACATACAGTGAATGAACAGTGCATTTATTGTATTTATTGTACATACAGTGAATGAACAGTGCATTTATTGTATTTATTGTACATACAGTGAATGAACAGTGCATTTATTGTATTTATTGTACATACAGTGAATGAACAGTGCATTTATTGTACTGCAACATGCTAAGACAGTGTTATTTGTAGTCATTTCTTATTATGGTATAGTGCCATCTGCTGGGTAAATTTATTCGGACAGCTTTTTAAGTTGCTTTGTTTTACTGGCTATAAAAATTCTACTGGCTTTGATAAATAGTATTGGTATGTTTGAGTTGCCTGAATGCTGACTATCAGTTTTAACAGAAATATAATTTTTTTTTTATAGATTGGTCAGCAGATAGTATATTGAATTTATAGCACTCATAAGTCTTTATATACTGTATAAAACATAAACTGTCAATAAAAAATAAGCAACCAGCAGACGGTGAGTGCAGCTGTAAACTATAACATACGCTGTACCTCAAGAACAGTGCAAGATAAACCATGCAATGTATTTACAAAGTAATATCACATTTTATGCAGGTAATATCTGTGCATGAACTGGGAAAATGTTCAGTCTAATATAACCTTTAAAAGTGTATATGAACATTTAATTGCTATGGCTTTAGTTGTCTCTGTAGATCAATGACATAGCTTGTATTAGGTTAAATTCAGTCGATTAGCTGTGGCTGGGTTACTGAAGGACAATCACATAGTTGTCCCTGAACCACTCCTGTGTTGTCTTGGATGTGTGCTTTGGGTTATTGTCTTGATGGAAGGTGAGCCCAGGATCAGGTTTATATTAAGAACATCAGGATCCCTGAAGAGAGTGGAAAAAATGGGCTCTAAAACAACCCCTTGTTCAAAAAATGGCAGATTTAAATATTGAGATTAAAGGGGTACTCCGCAGCTCAGCGTTTGGAACAAACTGTTCCAAATGCTGGAGCTGGCAGTAGGAGCTTGTGATGTCATAGCCCCGCCCCCTCATGCCATCATGCCCCACCCCCTCAATGCAAGTCTATGGGAGGGGGCGTGGTGGCTGTCATGCCCCCTCCCATAGATTTGCATTGAGAGGGCGGGGCACGACATCATGAGGGGCGGGGCTATGATGTCACAAGCTCCCGGCGCCTACTCCATCGCTCGGAACAGTTTATTCCAAACACTGAGAAACGGAGTACCCCTTTAAGGTTTTACAGGGCTCAAGTCCTCCAGGAACGCATGGGAATGGAGTTTGTGCACTTTATCCTCAGCAGGAACACTTATCCCCTTAGCAGGAGTCCTGCAGGACCAGCCCTTGAGTGCAAATCTTGGGTGAATTCCCACACTTTTTTTCCCAGGACTTGACCCCTGAGGTTTTACACTAAATTGTTAATAGTAAGAAAGTGGATATGAAAGGTTCCCCCCAAGTACCCAAAATTGGTTTCAATTAGTAAATGTATATGAAAGAGAGTGAAAAATGTTTTTATGATTATTATTAGTTTCCTTTCTTTCCCTCAGTTGGCAGGGGTAGTAAAAAAGAAAAAGAGTATGTCGTTTTCCCTGAACCCTGACCAGTCGCCCTGTGCCTGCCGAAAAACACCCCCACCATGCTTCACTGTAGGGACAGTATTAGGCAGGTGATGAGTAGTGCCTGGTTTCCTCCAGACATGATGCTAAAATTTGAGGTTAGGAAGTTAATTTTTTATGTTTCATCATAACAGAGAATTGTGTTTCTTATAGTATGGAAGTTCTTTAGGTGCTTTTTTGCAAACTCCAGGCAGGCTTCATGTGTCTTTTACTGAGGAGAGGCTTCTTTTTGGCCACTCCACCATAAAACCCAAATTGATGGAGTGCTGCAGTGATAGTTGACCCAAATTTCACTCAGAATCTTTAGAGCTCAGCAAGAGTGACCATTGGGTTCTTGCTCTCTTACCAAGGCCCTTATCCCCTGATTACTTAAAGGGGTTATCCACCGTAAGGTGATTTTAGTACGTACCTGGCAGACAGTAATGGACATGCTTAGGAAGGATCTGCGCTTGTCTTGAGGCTAAATCGCTATGTCATGAGATTACCATAACACTGTGGCTAGCTTTTTGTGAACTTGTATTTCTTGTTTCACTTATGTTTTTTTGACTACAAATCCCACAATTCCATTTTCCTCCCTCTCACACATCAGCCACCCCACCCATTGAAACAAAAGACCTGTGGTTTTCAATCAAGGTGCCTACAGCTGTTGCATTAGTTGCAGATTGATCCCTCCACCCATTGAAGCAGACAGATTAGCTGATTAGTGAGTCAGGTCTCGGACGCATTGCAAGCTGGGAAAAATCGGAGACAACAGTTATTTTGTATGCTGGTAAAAATAAATAGTGGGGTGAAAATCACAGAAGAATTGTGAGAAAACCGTCACACACAAGTACAGACACTATATTATGAACTACACTAACTTTACAGCCCCTGTAGCATAATCAAATAAAGTAAATTCCTGGAATACCCCTTTAATTTGGTGGAGCGGCCAGCTCTAGGAAGAGTCCTGCTTGTTCCAAACTTCTTCCATATAAGAATTATGGAGACCACTGTGCTCTTGTGAACTTTATTTTTATTTTATTTTTTTTGTACCAGATCTGTTTCTCTACACAATCCTGTCTCTTAGCTATACAGGCAATTCCTTCCTCCTCATGGCTTAGTTTTTGCTCTGCTATGCATTGTCAAATGACTTCAAGGTGTAGAAACATCTCACAGATGATCAAAAGAAAATTTTAAGTGTCATAGCAAAGGGTCTTAATACTTATGTCTGAGAAAAATTTTAGTTTTTCCTTTTTTGATAAATTTGCTAACATTTCTAAAATTCGGGTTTTATTTTGTCCATGTTGTACTGTGAAAAAAGTGAAAAGGTCTGAAAACTTTCTGAATGTATTATAGCTGTTGCTAAACAGGAGATTTGGGTACACAAACACTGTCCTTTTACATAAGAGATGGAGCCAGTTTGTTCACCCTACAGGCCAGGACTGCAGGTAGCATGGTAGGGATTATCAGAGGCAGCAAAAGTAAGTGACAGGACCGGGCCAGGAGCCGACCGCCAGCATCACAGGTGTGACCGAGGAGAAAAATTCAGCAAAGGGGAATCCTGTAGACATAAGACTTGAAAGCGATCAGAGAAAGATGTCAAGATTGTTCTAGTGATCAATATAGATCTCACCCCAGCACTCCAGTGTTGTGAATTAAGTGATATTTATTCTATAAAACAAGTGTCTTTACAAGGCAAGCCTTCTATAGACACTTGTTTTATGAAATAGACATCACTTGATTCACCACGTTGGAGTGCTGGGGTGAGATCTATATTGATAGATAGGTATTATCCACAGCATGCTTTCAAATCAGCAATTTTGTAATATGCCACATTTGAACAAAGCGCTACTGTGTTATTTTTACATTTAGGCTCTGCTCACACATAGTATTTCAGTCAGTCCTTTTTTTTGGTTGACCCAAAACACAGAAAAAGGCTCAAATCTTTTATACAGTCATGGCCGTAAATGTTGGCAGTTTTTCTAGAAATTGAGGTATTTCTCACAGAAAAGGATTGCAGTAACACATGTTTTGGTATACACATGTTTATTCGCTTTGTGTGTATTGGAACACACAAAGGGAATACAAGAGGAGGAAACAAGCAAATTGGACACAATGTCACACCAAACTCCAAAAATGGGCTGGACAAAATTATTGGCACCCTTTCAAAATTGTGGAAAAATAAGATTGTTTCAAGCATGGGAAGCATGCCCACACCTGGGGCAAGTAACAGGTGGAGGCAATATAAAAAAATCACACCTGAAAGCAGATAAAAAGGAGAGAAGTTCCCTTTATATTTGCATTGTGTGTCTGTGTGTGCCACACTAAGCATGGACAACAGAAAGAGGAGAATAGAACTGTCTTGAGACAAAAATTGAGAACCAGTAATTGAGAACCAAAATTGTGGAAAAATATCAACAATCTCAAAGTCCATCTCCACAGATCTAGATGTGCCTTTGTCCACAATGCGCAACATTATCAAGAAGTTTGCAACCCATGGCACTCTAGCTAATCTCCCTGGGCGTGGACGGAAGAGAAAAATTGATGAATGGTGTCAACACAGGATAGTCCAGATGGTGGATAAGCAGCCCCAAACAAGTTCCAAAGATATTCAAGCTGTCCTGCAAGCACAGGGAGCATCAGTGTCAGCACAAACTATCTGTCGACATTTAAATGAAATGTAATGCTATGGCAGGAGACCCAGGAGTACCCCACTGCTGACACAGAAACATAAAAAAGCAAGACTATGTTTTGCCAAAATGAACTTAAGTAAGCCAAAATCCTTCTGGGAAAACATTTGGTGGACAGATCAGACCAAGATAGAGGTTTTTGGTAAAGCACATAATTCTACTGTTTACCAAAAACTGAATTAGGCCTACAAAGAAAAGAGCACAGTACCTACTGTTACGCCTAGCGCTCCGGGTCCCCGCTCCTCCCCGGAGCGCTCACGGCGTCTTTCTCCCTGCAGCTCCCCGGTCAGTCCCGCTGACCGGGAGCGCTGCACTGTCATGGCCGTTGGGGATGCGATTCGCACAGCGGGACGCGCCCGCTCGCGAATCGCATCCCAGGTCACTTACCCGTTCCCGTCCCCTGCTGTCATGTGCTGGCGCGCGCGGCTCCGCTCTCTAGGGCGCGCGCGCCAGCTCCCTGAGACTTAAAGGGCCAGTGCACCAATGATTGGTGCCTGGCCCAATTAGCTTAATTGGCTTCCACCTGGTCCCTGACTATATCTGACCTCCTCCCATGCACTCCCTTGCCGGATCTTGTTGCCCTTGTGCCTAGTGAAAGCGTTTTGTGTGTCTAAAGCCTGTGTACCAGTACTTCTGCTATCCACCCTGACTACGAACCTTGCCGCCTGCCCCCGACCTTCTGCTACGTCCGACCTTGCTTCTGTCTACTCCCTTGTACCTCGCCTATCATCAGCAGTCAGAGAGGTGAGCCGTTGCTAGTGGATACGACCTGGTCACTACCGCCGCAGCAAGACCATCCCGCTTTGCGGCGGGCTCTGGTGAAAACCAGTAGTGACTTAGAACCGGTCCACTAGCGCGGTCCTCGCCAATCCCTCTCTGGCACAGAGGATCCACTACCTGCCAGCCGGCATCGTGACAGTAGATCCGGCCATGGATCCCGCTGAGGTCCCTCTGCCTTATATCTCTGATATCACCACGGTGGTCGCCCAGCAATCCCGACAGATCGCCCATCTAACCCACCAGCTGTCGGAAATGTCCACCATTGTGCACCAACTTCAGTCACAACTTCAGCAGCAATCATCTCCTCCGCCAGCTCCTGCACCCCTTCCGCAGCGAGTGGCCACTCCTAGCCTCCGCCTGTCCTTGCCGGACAAATTTAATGGGGACTCTAAGTTTTGCCGTGGCTTTCTTTCGCAATGTTCCCTGCACATGGAGATGATGTCGGACCAGTTTCCTACTGAAAGGTCTAAGGTGGCTTTCGTAGTCAGCCTTCTGTCTGGAAAAGCCCTGTCATGGGCCACACCGCTCTGGGACCGCAATGACCCCGTCACTGCCTCTGTACACTCCTTCTTCTCGGAAATTCGAAGTGTCTTTGAGGAACCTGCCCGAGCCTCTTCTGCTGAGACTGCCCTGCTGAACCTGGTCCAGGGTAATTCTTCCGTTGGCGAGTACGCCATACAATTCCGTACTCTTGCTTCTGAACTATCCTGGAATAATGAGGCCCTCTGCGCGACCTTTAAAAAAGGCCTATCCAGCAACATTAAAGATGTTCTGGCCGCACGAGAAACTCCTGCTAACCTGCATGAACTCATTCATCTAGCCACTCGCATTGACATGCGTTTTTCTGAGAGACATCAAGAGCTCCGCCAGGAAAAAGACTTAGATCTCTGGACACCTCTCCCACAGTCTCCACTGCAATCTGCGCCTAGGCCTCCCGCCGAGGAAGCCATGCAAGTGGATCGGTCTCGCCTGACCCTGGAAGAGAGGAATCGCCGTAAGGAAGAGAATCTTTGTCTGTACTGTGCCAGTACCGAACATTTTTTGGTGGATTGCCCTATCCGTCCTCCACGTCTGGGAAACGCACGCTCGCACCCAGCTCTCGTGGGTGTGGCGTCTCTTGATGCTAAGTCGGCTTCTCCACGTCTCACGGTGCCTGTACGGATTTCTACTTCAGCCAGCTCTTCCCTCTCAGCCGTGGCCTGCCTGGACTCTGGTGCCTCTGGGAATATTATTCGGGAGTCCTTGGTGAATAAATTCCGCATTCCGGGGACCCGTCTTGTCAAGCCACTCCACATTTCCGCGGTCAACGGAGCCAGGTTGGATTGCACCGTGCGTTACCGCACGGAGCCCCTCCTAATGTGCATCGGACCTCATCACGAGAAAATTGAATTTTTGGTCCTTCCCAATTGCACTTCCGAAATTCTCCTTGGACTACCCTGGCTTCTACACCATTCCCCAACCCTGGACTGGTCCACTGGGGAGATCAAGAGTTGGGGTCCCTCTTGTTCCAAGGACTGCCTTAAACCGGTTCCCAGTACTCCCTGCCGTGACCCTGTGGTTCCTCCTGTATCCGGTCCCCCTAAGGTCGTTAGGGACTCTGCCTGCCACAGAAAATGCCTCTCCCCCCCTCCCAGTCCACTCAGGCAAGCCTCGGTGCCTCCTCATGGCCCTCGTCCTGGTGTCACACTGCCCCGTGCCAGGCCTCGCCCTCTGCCCTCCCTCCCCATTCCCACTCCTGCTGTACTGCCTGCCATTGAGGAAACCATCCATTCCTTCCCGGTGTCCTCATCCCAGGGGAGGCAGTCACCGGACAAAAAAAAGGGGAGACCTAAGGGGGGGGGGTACTGTTACGCCTAGCGCTCCGGGTCCCCGCTCCTCCCCGGAGCGCTCACGGCGTCTTTCTCCCTGCAGCTCCCCGGTCAGTCCCGCTGACCGGGAGCGCTGCACTGTCATGGCCGTTGGGGATGCGATTCGCACAGCGGGACGCGCCCGCTCGCGAATCGCATCCCAGGTCACTTACCCGTTCCCGTCCCCTGCTGTCATGTGCTGGCGCGCGCGGCTCCGCTCTCTAGGGCGCGCGCGCGCCAGCTCCCTGAGACTTAAAGGGCCAGTGCACCAATGATTGGTGCCTGGCCCAATTAGCTTAATTGGCTTCCACCTGGTCCCTGACTATATCTGACCTCCTCCCATGCACTCCCTTGCCGGATCTTGTTGCCCTTGTGCCTAGTGAAAGCGTTTTGTGTGTCTAAAGCCTGTGTACCAGTACTTCTGCTATCCACCCTGACTACGAACCTTGCCGCCTGCCCCCGACCTTCTGCTACGTCCGACCTTGCTTCTGTCTACTCCCTTGTACCTCGCCTATCATCAGCAGTCAGAGAGGTGAGCCGTTGCTAGTGGATACGACCTGGTCACTACCGCCGCAGCAAGACCATCCCGCTTTGCGGCGGGCTCTGGTGAAAACCAGTAGTGACTTAGAACCGGTCCACTAGCGCGGTCCTCGCCAATCCCTCTCTGGCACAGAGGATCCACTACCTGCCAGCCGGCATCGTGACACCTACAGTGAAATATGATGGAGTTCAATGATGTTTTTGGGTTGTTCTGCTGCCTCTGGCACTGGGTGCCTTGAATGTGTGCAAGGCATCATAAAATCTGAGGATTACCAACGGATTTTGGGTCGCACTGTACAGCCCAGTGTCAGAAAGCTGGGTTTGCGTCCAAGATCTTGGGTCTTCCAGCAGGACAATGACCCCAAACATACGTCAAAAAGCACCCAGAAATGGATGGCAACAAAGCACTGGAGAGTTCTGAATTGGCCAGCAAAATCCCACTGAACACCTGTGGAGAGATTTTAAAATTGCTGTTGGGAAAAGGTGCCCTTCCAATAAGAGAGACCTGGAGCAGTTTGCATAGGAAGAGTGTCCAACATTCCGGCTGAGAGGTGTAAGAAGCTTATTGATGGTTATAGGAAGCCACTGATTTCAGTTATTTTTTCCAAAGGGTGTGCAACCAAATATTAAGTTATGGGTGCCAATAATTTTGTCCAGCCCATTTTTGGAGTTTGGTGTGACATTATGTCCAATTTGCTTTTTTTCCTCCCTTTTTTTGGTTTAGTTTCAATACACACAAAGGGAATAAACATGTGTATAGCAAAACATGTGTTACTGTAACCCTTTTCTGTGAGAAAAGTTCAATATGTAGAAAAATTTCAGGGGTGCCAACATTTACGGCCATGACTGTAGTTTTCTTTGTATCGGTTCTACTTCTTTCGACTAAAAATACTGACCAAAATATTTACTACAATGCTGTGTGTGTTCCTAGACTTATGCTGGGTTCACACACAGTCGGGGACATATTCATAACTTTTTTCCTCTGGAGCATACAGCTTAAAAAAATTACAGGAAGGGTAAAGATTTTTTTAATAGAAGTAATTTAAAAATCTGTTTAACTTTCTGGCACTAGTTGACTTATAAAGACCTAAAAAAAAAATGTTTTCCACCGGAGTACCCTTTAACCTTTTAAGGACACATCCCATTTTGGTCTTAAAGGGGTTATCCAGGAAAAAACTTTTTTTTATATATCAACTGGCTCCAGAAAGTTAAACAGATTTGTAAATTACTTCTATTAAAAAAAATCGTAATCCTTTCAGTACTTATGAGCTTCTGATGTTGAGTTGTTCTTTTCTGTCTAAGTGCTCTCTGATGACACATGTCTCGGGAACCGCCCAGTTTAGAAGAAGTTTGCTATGGGGATTTTCTTCTAAACTGGGCGGTTCCCGAGACACGTGTCATCAGAGAGCAGAAAAGAACAACCTTAACTTCAGAAGCTCATAAGTACTGAAAGGATTAATATTTTGAGATATATATATATATATATACATATATGCAGTTGATATATAAAAAAAAGTTTTTTCCTGGATAACCCCTTTAAGGACCAGGCCAATTTTATTTTTTCATTTTCATTTTTTCCTCCTCATCTTTTAAAATCCATAACCCTTTTATATTTCCATCCACAGACCTATATGAAGGCTTTATTTTGCTCAACCATTTGTACTTTGTAATGACACCTCTCATGCTACCATAAAATGTATGGCAAACCCAAAAATTATTATTTGTGTGAGGAAATGTAAATGAAAACAGCAATTTTGCTAAATTTGGAGGGCTTCCCTTTTCACGCTGTACAATTTACGGTAAAAATGACATGTTTTCTTTATTCTGGGGGTCAATACGATTAAAATTATACCCATGATTATATGCTTTTCTATTATTGTGCTGCTTTAAAATAATCTCAAACTTTTTTTTTTTTTACAAAACCAGTAAGTTTAAAATTGCCCTATTTTGACCACCTATAACTTTTTCATTTTTCCTTACACAGGGATGTATGAAGGCTCTGCAAATGCGGGCTGACTCGCACCCCATTCCCCCCCCGGCAGCGTCACTCGCATCCCCACTGCCTTGAGCCGGATAGCTCCAGCCGTCCAGCCTTGCACTCTGCCACGGCTGTCAGCCACGCTGTTAGCTGACAGTCCCTGCCGTGGGCACTGGGTGCGGACAGCAGGGCTGTGCGGCTGGAGGCAATGAGGGCGGAAGCAGTCCTCCAAGCAGTCACACTATGTGAGCAAGAAGAGAGGTAAGATACAGAGCTTTTCAAAGCTCTTAAAATGTTTTTTTTTTTTTTGTGGGGGGGTTGTTAGGAATAGTTAGGGAACAATAGTTAGGGAACAAAACTTTAGAAAAGTTTAGGGACAGGTACTCTTTAACCTATTATGTCTTTAACCTATTATGCATTATGTTAGGCAAAGCACTGATCAGTATTATCGGTGATCTTCTGATCTGCTCGATCTCAGACCAGAGTAGAAGACCCCATGAGAGCGGCAGAGGCAGGTGAGGGGACCTCTGACTGCCATCTCAGCTTATCTGATCAGATCGGCTATTACAATTGCCGCACTGTTGCAGATTCCGTGATCTGTATTGATCACGGCTTCTGAGGGGTTAATGGCGGACGTCAGCGGGACATCACCGTGATCGCTGATAGCAGACGGGACCTGCCGTGCATGATGCGAGCACTGCTCCGGTGCTCGCAGTCATGTGAAGGATGTAAATGTACGTCCTGGTGCGCTAAGTACCAGCGAATCAGGATGTGCATTTACATCCATCGTCATTGAGGGGTTAAAATTGGTGCAAAATGGAAAAAGTAGCTTGAAACCAAAACCTCACATATTTTCAAAGCAACACAAGTGAGCTATAAAAATGTGAGAAAAAAAAAAAAAGGTTTACTTAACCTGTTGGGGACGAAGGGCGTATGCATACGCCCTTGCGTCCTGGTACTTAAAGGAGAAGTCCCATGTAGAAAAATTATTGTGTTTTAAATGCAGAAGCAAAAGTTATATCACTTTGTAAATCACTGACTTCACCCATCTTGTAAGTAAAACCTGTTTTTCTAGCTTCTTTGTTCATAGAGGAAGTTCAGCAGCTCCCTGTTCTGATGACTTGCGACCCCCCATTGAGCTGCATTATGCTGGGGGCCGTGATGTCACAATTTCCCATAGTTCTGCAGCTTAGCTAGCTCTGTGCACGGCCAGGGAACCTCCCATGTGCAGCTTCAGCCAATCATAGAAGCCCCAGTGAGCTGAGCACTTGTCTTCATCTCCTCGGCAGGGAAGCATCTGACAGCCAGCTCAGTGTTTATAACAGCAAGAACAATGTCCCGAGAAGAAGCAGAGGGGGAGGGGGAGATCCCTGCTTTCCCCTGTGAAGGGTACAAGAGTCTTGATAGAATAATACAGATCTGTAATGTTGTATGATGTGTATCTTAATTCTGTAATCTTGTATGATATATCTTGATTCTGCCGTTTGTAACCGCAAGGCTCGTATCGTACTTCTCGTTATCTCAACTGCTGATTCCTAACTGTTGTGCACGTACATCCTGTTCTTGTGTTCTGCTGACTTGTAACTATTAAGCAACATGGTATATATATATGAACGTTGGCAAATAGTAAAACAGAGCGTACTTAGACGGTATCCTGTGTGCATGTATTTTGTTCCACACCTGACAAGACGCTCTCCTGGCCAGTACAAGCCTTAAGCCAAATTGGACCTAGTACCAGGGGTACAGAAAAGACAGAGAACCAGTACCAGGGGTACTGAGTAGATTATACAGTTATACCTTTCAGCTGGGGGCTCGTCCGGGATCGAGAGGGTCATCCTCCGGACCGGTAAGAACCATATCCTTGTGTGGTATTGTCGACCCGGGGGGCACTGGCCACGTCTCGATTCCAGTAAGTATAACAGTTACTTTCATATCGTGTCTGGGACACAGTATTACAGTATTTGCCTTCTGTTCAGGGAACAGGGGAAATGAGGAACTAAGAGTAATTTGACAATCCAGGGTGGTTGTCTTGTTTCAATTTGGCTTAACGCTTACAAAACTTCTTGTATTTCTGTTTAGTTCTGTTTAGTGTTTTACTTGTAACTTCCTTTTTTCCTTTAAGCTTAAGAAGACACGTGAGTATACTAACCATTGCTTTAATGTATAGAGTAAGGTGCATATAACTGTTATAATAATAATAATAGTAATAATCTGCTGGTTCTCAAAACATCTGTAAGACGCCCCACCCTCCCGGCTAGAGGAAACTTGATGACCCGGGATGTGGTGAAAGCAAGTGACAGTTTGTTCAGAGATACCGTGCATGCTCAGTGATTGGTGCAATTAAATCAGAGAATCCCTAATCTGTTGAGAGGAATCCAAATCCAGAGATTGTGGTTTTGCACCAATTACTGAACATGGGTTCCAAATCATCTAAGTCATATCCTCCTCCCCTTCCCAATGAAACATGTAAGGCTTATGTGGCCCGAGTTAGCCCTACAGGATGGGACTTAGTGAATCCATGGGTAGATGATATAGCTGGTTGGTCAGAATTCATGAAGGACTCCAGCCCATTCCCAAAGGAGGGGGCCAATGATAAATACCACCTGACCCCCACTCTAACAACTACATTTGTAATCTCGAGAAGGGTAGAGAGCGTATATGGAGAGAATTAGAAGAGGAACTTAACCAAGTTTTCAAACAAAAATCACCACTGCCTATTGCTGTGGCATGCAAACAAAAACTTGGTGAAACTGTTACTGAATTTTTGGAAAAGGTTCACAGCATGTTGGCGTTATGATGCAGGGCTGTGTAAATTGTTTGATAGGATTAGAGATTGTTGTCAGAAATAGAGACTCAAAGTTTTGGTGGAAAAGCAGGTGATTTGTGAAGGAGAAAGCATGTGAAGCAGTGTGAGGAATGTAGGATGAGCAGAGCTGGCACTGCTGGAATAAATGAAGTGAAGATGAGTGTTCAATGCTATGGAATGGAGTGATGTGGTAAATCGCTTGGAAAGCCCTGTGTATGTGGTCATATGATGGCGTTTATAGGATGGTTCTTATGATATAAAGTATGTTATATATGTGTGAGGTGTATAGAATCAGGAGTGTATAGCAAATGACCAGTGAATGTTTTCCCTGTGAAGCTGTTGTGTTGTAATGAAAATGGTGTTAAAAGAAAAATATATTCACGTGGTATTAAATTGAACTATTTGATGATATTTCATTAATTTCTTGCCTTCACAGTAACACAGGGTTGATGCCAAAAAAAAAAAAAAATGAAATTTATCAGGAAATGCGATTAATTGTCTGATTATATTACAGGAGTAATAAGAGAAGAAGTTTGTCCAAGAAGATAAAATAAATAAAAAAAGTGATCACTATTTAATTGATAAACATTACTTTAGGCATTTAAAATCAAGCTAATGGTTTACTGGATTATAAACAATGCGCATTGGAGATAATTATTTTTAAAAAATTTTTAAGAGAGCTGTGTACACTTTTAGTTTTATATCTTTGGTGAGAATGTGGGCCCTGTGTGTTGTACGTTAAGTATTTGTAAATGTCGGTATTGTTACATGTTACATGTTTCTTGTATGTCTCTTGATGTAAAGTAACACTGTCAGTAACACATGTGATAATAGATGTTTCATGGTGACTGACCAGAACTGGGGAACGACAAGAAGCCAGACTCAAAGGGGCGGTGACTGGTGACATAGAGGTTTGGGAGGAGTAAGGGCGGGGTTTACAGGGAGCATGACAGCTTCTTCTTCGGATCTGTAGTAGTATTGTTTTTCAGGGGATATGTATGTATGTGCATGTATATATATATATATGCGTATATATATATGTCTACTGTTTGAAATTGAGTATGTTCATAGTACCTGTATATACAATGTCCCGAGGGTGACCATTTAACCTTCTATTCCTTTCGCATCATACCTGAATGCCCTGTAAACCTCCTGAGAAGAGACCTCACATGTAAACTCAAATTACATATCACTGCATCCCAGTCCAGGTTACATGTCACGTCTGACCTCGCACCCATAGTCACACCTGCAGGGTACTAACATTATCCTGTTATGTCCCCGACCCAAGTCCCACCTGAGGTAGACCCCATTGTCTGATCACATGGAGACCATGATGTGGGACACATTGACTGTACACCATACAAGGCAAGACTCAAACCAGACATCCTCCCGGTCTACCAAAAACAGTACCCCTTGTCATGTAAAAAAAAAAAATCAAAGGTATCCGCCCTATGATCAAACATTTCCTACACAATAGAGTTTTAGAACATACTGTCTCTCCCTACTGCACTCCAATTAATACTGTCTCCAAACCCAATGGTACTGTCTGTTTTGTACAAGACCTGAGAGCCATCAACAGACTAATTGTGTCTATTGCCCCTATAGTTCCTGATGTCACCCAACTGTTGTCATCAATCCCAGCACAGGCAACTCATTTTTCTGTCCTCGATCTGAAGAATGCTTTCTTCTCGATCCCAGTGGACAAAGAGACCAGACTCCTTTTTGCTTTTTCCTTTGAGGGACTACAGTTAACCTGGTGTAGAATGCCCCAGGGGAATGCTGATTCACCAGTTGTGTTCAGCATTGTCCTCCAAGCCTTTATAAAATCATGGCACACCCCCCAGGGTTCTGTTCTCCTCCAAAATGTTGATGATTTGTTAATGTGTAGTTTCTCTGAGGAGGCCTGCCTTGAGGATGGTGTTGTGAACAGGTTGAATATCTGGGTTTTGTTCTGCCAAAATGGAGTTGAGCAAGTCTAGAGTCCAGTCTGTAGCGGGCCTGGTCACCCCGCACGCCCAGAAGGAAATGCAATCTTTCTTGGGTATGATAAACTACTGCAGACAGTGGATTCCCGACTGCTCATAGAGATGCTACCCTATCAGGCAAACCAGATCTAATCAAATGGTCCTCATAAATGTACAAAGCTTTTAATGACAAGTCCAGGGCTAGGTCTCCCAGATTACAATTTGCCTTTCCAAATGTATGCACGAGACAATTGTAAAACCATGGCGGGTGTGCTGACACAATTTCACGGAGGCAAACTGCGTCCTTGTGCTTTTTTCTCAAAGGTGATGCCCGTCTCTGTACAGGGGATGCCGGCATGTCTGCGAGCTCTTGCTGCCTGTGCTATGATTGTTGAACAAGCTACCATCTTCACTTTAGGACATGACACTGCCTTGTACACTTCTCATGATGTTATCTCTCTCCTTAAAGGCCTACATACACAACACATGTAAACACAACGGCTCTCTGGATATGAGGCAATTCTCCTCAGTAATCCATCCTTGAAAATGGTGTATGCCTCCCCTACATATGGCCCTGCACACTAGTTGGCCTGAAAATTCATGATGATGTGATGCCGGACATACATGACTGCTTGCCAGTCATCCACACTGACGCCTCACCCAGACCCGACCTCTCTTCAGTGCCCATACCTGATGCTCCAGAAGTCTTTGTAGATGGGTCATGTACACGCCCCAATGACAATGTTTACTATGCCAGTTATGCCATTGTCCAATTACCTGACATTGTCCTCAAGGCCCAGTTCATCCCCTATAAGTCCGCACAAGCTGCAGAACTCATCGCCCTCACAAGAGCCTGTACACTTTTTGCTAAGAAACCTGTCACCATTAACATGCACTTACCCTACCATCACAATTAGTCTTCATTCACTGCAGGACACACACACGTGGGACTGATCACATTTCAAAGGGCAATGCTCTAGCAGACCACACTGCCAAACTGGCTGCTACACAACAACCCGTCTCACTGATGTTACCAGTTCTTACACCTCCTTCACTCGAAGACACACAACTTCTTCTCTCTCCAGTCCTCTGTTCCCGAACAAGAGGAATATGATTGGTGTTATCCGGTATTGCAGAAAAATCCTTTAACAGGATTGATCTGCAAAGAGGGGACACCATGCATAACCCAACACAGTGCCCCAGTTTTATTGCTCATTTCCATGGGTAGGCCTTTCCCGACTCCATGGGCCCAACGACCACTTATAACAGAAGAAGGGGACCTCGACCAGATAAGGGAACAATATGTCACAGACCTTATCCAAACCCTTGATAAAGTAGAACAAAATGTTGTCTGTAATTCTCCTTCTCTCCCACAGGAACCAACACACCAGTTCCAGGAAGGCGACACTGTCCTGGTTAAAACTCTGTCGAAAGGAAAGAAGCCCGGAGACTTCACCTTTGGACCCCCAACCACAGTTGTTGCCGTGACGAGGACGGGGGTTCTCACGGAAGACGGAATCCCTTCTTGGATTCACGCCTCTCGGATCAAACTCGTTCAACATCACCCAAAGGAGGTAATAACGGGGGCAGACAGCCCTGACCTTGAAAGCCTACCGAAAGATGTACCCGCTGATGCCCTGGCCTTGTTCTGGCAGATGGTTGAAGAAACTAAGTCTCCTGATGTTTGCATTAATGACTTTATTGATTTTGATACACCCCACGGTGACTCTACAGAATGAATTAGAGAGACACCCAAACAATAAGTTCCTGAAACACCATATAATGTTAGCACAAAACCTCACTGCAAAGGATTGTTGGATATGCACCCATGCCCCTGTGTCTGCCCAAAGCATGCCCTACTTTGCTATCCCTGTGCCCTCATATGAATTATTTCAGGGAGACTGTTTTGACATGCTTGCTGACAATGAGACACCATATGCAAAGAACTGAAACACCTCAGTGGGTATTCCTATAGTAGGATGGGTGGGGCAGCCATGGTGGCAGGGAAACTTAAGCAGCCCAGGCCTAGGACCACAACAAGTGTTGGCTTTCAAGGGGGGTTCCTGGGTAACTCGAGTGGTCACACATATACTAGACCTAGGAGCAATCCCCACAGAAGGAATAAAAGTTAGTTTTGACAGGACATCCGCAAGTGCTGATCTTCTTAAACCCAGCCAGATAGAAAGGTACTTACATGACCCAAGGTGGCCAAATAACACCCTCATTACTCAGGCTACTCAAGACGTAGACTGCTATAATATAACAGGACACCAACCATGCAATGACACGTCAGAATACCAACTTACTGATCCAATATGTAATAACCCAGATGTGGGCTACTGCGGTAGATTAGGGCAAATACCTTCCTGGTGTTACTTAACAAATGCCTCTAGACTCATTGACATAGTTAATAAACTTATCAATCAACATTCCTCTTTCTGGGAGCTCCCACGAGACATCTATTGGGTATGTGGTAGGGAAGCCTACAAGTGGTTGCCGGTAGGGGTCAAAGGCACATGCACCCTAGCTAGACTTACCCCCTCCACCTTTGTCATATCCAACGACGACATTGACATGAGAGCAGCTCCTAAACATATGTTATACCGAAGAGCAGCAGATAACAAAGAAAGGGAAAACGGTAGGCAACATGTTGTACAAATGGGAATAACCAACAAGCTTTTTAGCACCATTTTTATATATCCAATGGTGATGCAAATATGGGATAAGTTAGTCGAAGCCACTAACTACCTCGACGACCAAATATATGACATTTTAGAAATTACTAATACCTCTGTGTCCGTGCAAAATCAACTGATGATAGTGACTAACCAACACGCAATAGTCTTGGACTATCTCACAGCAGCTCAAGGAGGGATGTGTCAAATCATAGGTCCTACTTGTTGCCATTACATAGACACTTCAGGAACAATTCAGATGCACCACCAGCTTGAGAACATACAAAAATTGAGGGACAAATATGCCAAAGACAATGAAATCAACAGGGATAAGTGGTGGGGGGATACCTTTTCAATATTGAATCCCGCTACCTGGCTCAAGGGCGTAGGAGGATGGATAGGGGGCGTTCTGCAGCTCATAATACACATTACTGTCATTGCCCTTATAGTATATGTATCAATAAAACTTATTTTCTTATGTATGAAACGCTGCAAGCCAAGACCTGCTGCAGATACTAAAATCCTCCTCTCCACCTCATCAGACACCCAAGTCCCTCTACTTCACCGTCACTCAGCAGAAGGCTATACTGCCTACATAAAGACTTTTCAAAAGAAAATAGAAAACAAGAAAAACCAAGTTGTCTAAAGTGACAACTGGTTTTAAGAGGGGATTGAAGGGTACAAGAGTCTTGATAGAATAATACAGATCTGTAATGTTGTATGATGTGTATCTTAATTCTGTAATCTTGTATGATATATCTTGATTCTGCCGTTTGTAACCGCAAGGCTCGTATCGTACTTCTCGTTATCTCAACTGCTGATTCCTAACTGTTGTGCACGTACATCCTGTTCTTGTGTTCTGCTGACTTGTAACTATTAAGCAACATGGTATATATATATGAACGTTGGCAAATAGTAAAACAGAGCGTACTTAGACGGTATCCTGTGTGCATGTATTTTGTTCCACACCTGACAAGACGCTCTCCTGGCCAGTACAAGCCTTAAGCCAAATTGGACCTAGTACCAGGGGTACAGAAAAGACAGAGAACCAGTACCAGGGGTACTGAGTAGATTATACAGTTATACCTTTCACCCTGCACTGATCACAATCTGACAGCAGGTCAGTCTGAAAGAACCATGTCCTGAGAATAGAAGCAGGGGGAGGGGAAACACTGAGCCTGCTGTTAGGAAAGTGATCAGTGTCTAGGTCAGTGTAGCCCAACCAGGGTGCCTCCAGCTGTTGCAAAACTAAAACTCCCAGGCATGCTGGGAGTTGTAGTTTCACAACAGCTGGAGGCACCCTGGTTAGGAAGCACTGGTCTAGGCTGGGCTACTTCTATGATGAACTGAAAGGCATTATGGGAGACAGGAAGTCAGGGACCTCCATGGACCAGGAAGTACCGATCTTTCAGAGGGGATTGCAGGAGAAGGGAGAGGGTGAGATACATGAGGAGCAGATTGTCAGAATGATGAGCTGAGGCACTTTCACATGATATTAAAAAAAATTTGTGACTTGGTCCATGATACTTCTTCTTTAAGGACAAAGGGCGTATCCTTGCGCCAGTGGGAATTTCGGTCCCCGCGGCACGGGGACCGGACAGGGGTGTCTGCTGATATCAATCAGCAGGCACCCCGTGCAAATTCCCAGGGGGGTCATTAGACTCCCCCCCCCCCCCCCATGTCGGCGATCAGCGCAAATCGCAAGTGAATTCACACTTGCGATTTGCGCCGATTACGGGTCATTACGGGTCTATGGTGACTCGGAATATAAGGGGGATCGCGGTTGTCTAAGACACCTATGATCCCCCTGAAGGGATAGGAGTGAGGTGGCAGGGGTGCCAACCCTTCTATCCCTGCTATTAGTGGTCTAGACATGACCACCAATAGCAGATCGGGGGCGGGGGGGTTAACTTTCGTTTTCCCCGTCCTGCCCACCCACAATAGGCGGTGCAGAACGGGGAAACAACGGGGACCGGCGCCGAAGATCCACTTACCGATCCGGAAGCTGCGGGTGACGGAGATCGGTGGGCGGCGATGACGTGCAGCAGAAGAGGACAGCTCCCTGGATCCTACGGAAGCCGGTAAGTTGCCTAGCAACATCTGGAGGGCTACAGTCTGAGACCATTATACAGTGGTCTCTAACCTATAGCCCTCCAGATGTTGCAAAACTACAACTCCCAGCATGCCCAGACAGCTGTTTGGGCATGCTGGAATATGTAGGTTTGCAATAGCTGGAGGGCTACAGTTTGAGACCATTATACAGTGGTCTCTAAACTGTAACCCTCCAGATCTTGCAAAACTACAACTCCTAGCATGCCCAAACAGCTGTTTGCTGTCTGGGCATGCTGGGATTTGTAGTTTTGCAACATCTGGAGGGTCACAGTTTGGAGCAGTGGTCTATTAACTGTAGCCCTCCAGATGTTGCAAAACTGCAAATCCCAGCATGCCCAAACAGCAAACAGCTGTCTCAGCATGCTGGGAGTTGTAGTTAAGTACCTCCAGCTGTTGCATAACTACATCTCCCAGCATGCCCTTCGGCGATCAGTACATGCTGGGAGTTGTAGTTTTGCAACAGCTGGAGGCACACTGGTTGGAAAATACTGAGTTAGGTAACAGAACCTAACTGAAGGTTTTCCAACCAGTGTGCCTCCAGCTGTTGCAAAAGTACAACTCCTAGCATGTACAGTCTGTCAGTACATGCTGGGAGTTGTAGTTTAGCAACAGTTGGAGGCACAATGGTCGGAAAATACTGAGTTAGGTAACAGAACCTAACTGAAGGTTTTCCTACCAGTGTGCCTCCAGCTGTTGCAAAAGTACAACTCCCAGCATGCACGGTCTGTCAGTATATGCTGGGAGTTGTAGTTTTGAAACAGCTGGAGGTTTGCACCCCATGTGAACGTACAGGTTACATTCACACAGACAGGTTTACAGTAAGTTTCCTGCTTCAAGTTTGGGCCTCAGCAAATTTTTCGCCGCAGCGCAAACTCCAAGCGGGAAACTCACCGTAACACGCCAGTGCGAATGTACCCTAAAAACACTACACTACACTACACTAACACAAAATAAAGGGTAAAACACTACATATACACCCCTTACACTGTCCCCCCCCCAATAAAAATGAAAAACTTGTTGTACGGCAGTGTTTCTAAAACGGAGCCTCCAGCTGTTGCAAAACAACAACTCCCAGCATTTCTGGACAGCCACTGACTGTCCAGGCATGCTGGGAGTTTAACAACAGCTGGAGGCACCCTGTTTGGGAATTACTGGCGTAGAATACCCCTATGTCCACCCCTATGCAATCCCTAATTTAGTCCTCAAATGCGCATGGCGCTCTCTCATTTTGGAGCCCTGTCGTATTTCAAGGAAACAGTTTAGGGCCACATATGGGGTATTTCCGTACTCGGGAGAAATTGCACTATAAATTTTGGGGGGCTTTTTCTCCTTTTACCCCTTATGAAAAGGAAAAGTTGGGGGTTACACCAGCCTGTTAATGTAAAAAAAAATAAAAAATTTTACACTAACATGCTGGTGTTGCTCTTTACTTAAAAAGACCCCCAAAATGTGTAACGCAATTTCTCCTGAGTACGGAAATACCCCATATGGGGGCGTAAAATGCTCTGCGGACGCACAGCATGGCTCAGGATTCAGAGCGCACCATGTACATTTGAGGCCTAAATTGGTGATTTGCACAGGGGTGGCTGATTTTACAGTGGCTTTTTCTCCAATTACCACTTGTAAAAATTCAAAAACTGGGTCTACAAGAACATGCCAGTGTAAAAAATTAAGATTTTTAATTTTCTCCTTCACTTTGCTGCTATTCCTGTGAAACACCTAAAGGGTTAAAACACTTACTGAATGTCATTTTGGATACTTTGAGGGGTGCAGTTTTAATAATTGGGTCATTTATGGGGTATTGCTAATATGAAGGCCCTTCAAATCCATTTCAAACCTGAACTGGTCCCTGAAAAATTAAGATTTTGAAAATTGATGCTGAACTTTGAAGCCCTCTGATGTCTTCCAAAAGTAAAAACATGTCAACTTTATGATGCAAATATAAAGTAGACATATTGTATTTGTGAATCAATATATAATTTATTTAGAATGTCTATTTTCCTTACAAGCAGAGAGCTTCAAAGTTAGAAAAATGCTAAATTTTAAAATTTTTCATCACATTTTTGAATTTTTCAGCAAGAAATCATGCAAGTATCGACGAAAATTTACCACTAACATAAAGTAGAATATGTCACGAAAAAACGATCTTGGAATCAAATTTATAAGTAAAAGCATCCCGGAGTTATTAATGCTTAAAGTGACAGTGGTCAGATTTGCAAAAAATGCTCCCGTCCTTAGGGTCATAATGGGCTCTGTCCCCAAGGGGTTAATATTGCTGTAACATAAGTTCACAGGTTTTTTAATATTTTCCCCAGTGTGTTGGTTAGTGTTTTGAAAAGTAGTTTTAGCCAAAACCACTAATCGATACAGAGTAAACTATAATGGAAAGATTTACATCTGGCCTCATCCACCCCACTTGGTGGTAACTATCCAGCAATAAATCAGAAATAAAGTATAAAGATATAGATACTGCCTAAAACATAACTTTGAATAAGTGTTTTTTATATAAAACACACCAAAAAAATTATAAATGTGAGCTTATCACCATTTAAAAAGTTATTAAACAACAGGCTGACATGTCTATCCTAGCCATTTACCACTCAGATTAGATAGGCATATAAGGACCACACTTGCTACGTAAGCACTTGTTCCTATTGGGATAAATTCCCTCTATTGCTCGCGCCCTCACCGCGTTTCTGTCACTTTGTCACAGTGACATCATCAGGATGGCAGGGAGCCCTACTAGAGATTTGTATTCATCCAAAGCAATAACACATAAACTAAAAAAGACTAACCAAAATACTGTGTGTGAATTCAGCCTAAGGGTATGTTCACACATAGGAAAATTGTGTGTATTTTATTTTCCACATGTATAGTCATACGTACAGGCCTATTTTCGGCCAAAAATGTACCTGTAAAAAAAAATATGCCAGCAAATATTACGAAGTGTGAACATAACCTTGGGCCATGTTCATACAGCATAAAATTTGTTGCATATTTTGTTTAATGAACACATTTTCGGCCTCAATTTGTAAAATGTATTTCATGCTGTGTGACCATAGCCTTAGACTAAAAATGTCCTTACTTCTTATCAAAAAATGCATGCGAATGTTATTTAAAGCTGATTTTATTTAGAAAATAAGTGTGTTGAGAAAAAATATTTTATATTTTAGACTGAATTATATTTTAGACAGAACTTCATACATATGATACAGTCATGGCTTATTTAATAATAAACAGTATGCAATTCACAAATAAATCACGTTCTTTTAAAATACAGACATACCACTGACACCGGTCATACATATCGTGACAGATGTGAAGATGTGTTTTTTTTAATCTATTTTTATGAATCTATAGAGCAGATAAAATTATATAAAAAATTAGGCAGAATCAGGAAAAATACTGGACAAACCATAACATAATAATCTGTACCTGCACTGAAAATTATAGAGACCAACAATGTTTGTAATAAACTGTGAACCAGAGGGTTATAAACACAATACAGGGAGGCAGGGTCAAATCTAGACAGCTTAACCCCTTAAGGACTCAGCCCATTTTGGCCTTAAGGACTCAGACAATTAAATTTTTACGTTTTCATTTTTTCCTCCTCGCCTTCTAAAAATCATAACTCTTTTATATTTTCATCCACAGACTAGTATGAGGGCTTGTTTTTTGCGCGACCAGTTTTCCTTTGTAATGACATAACTCATTATATCATAAAATGTATGGCGCAACCAAAAAACACTATTTTTAAGGGGAAATTAAAACGAAAAACGCAATTTTGCTAATTTTGGAAGGTTTCGTTTTCACGCCGTACAATTTATGGTAAAAATGACGTGTGTTATTTATTCTGAGGGTCAATACGATTAAAATGGTACCCATTATTAAATACTTTTCTATTATTGTTGCGCTTAAAAAAAATCACAAACTTTTTAACCAAATTAGTACGTTTATAATCCCTTTATTTTGATGACCTCTAACTTTTTTATTTTTCCAGATAAGCAGTGGTATGGGGGCTCATTTTTTGCACCATGATCTGTACTTTTTTTTGATACCACATTTGCATATATAAAACTTTTAATACATTTTTTATAATTTTTTTTTTAATAAAATGTATTAAAAAAGTAGCAATTTTGGATTTTTTTTTTCGTTCACGCCGTTCACCGTACGGGATCATTAACATTTTATTTTAATAGTTCGGACATTTACGCATACATCGGCGATACCAAATATGTCTGTAAAATTAATTTTTTACGCTTTTTGGGGGTAAAATAGGAAAAAACGGACGTTTTACTTTTTATTGGGGGAGGGGATTTTTCACTTTTTTTTTTACTTTTACTTTTACATTTTTTTTTACACTTGAATAGTCCCCATAGGGGACTATTCATAGCAATACCATGATTGCTAATGCTGATCTGCTCTATGTATAGGACATAGAACAGATCAGTGTTATCGGTCATCTTCTGCTCTGGTCTGCTCGATCTCAGACCAGAGCAGGAGACGCCGGGAGCCAGACGGAGGAAGGTGAGGGGACCTCCGTGCGGCGTTCTGAATGATCGGATCCCCGCAGCAGCGCCGGGGATCAGCCACGCATGACACGGGCATCGCATGTATGTACGTCCTGGTGCGTTAAGTACCACCGCACCAGGACGTACATTTACGTCCTGCGTCCTTAAGGGGTTAAAGGGGTTATCTGACGGAAGTCGATTTTGTTTTTAAAAACATGCCCAGGCAGGCTGACTGCTATAAAAAACAAAAACAAAAAACAAAGCTGTATATACTTTCCACGCTCCCCCTCTGTCTATGGTAACGCTGCCCAATACCTCAATTGCCATTCAGCCAATCACTGGCCTCAGTAATGTCCCACCTTAGCCAGTGACTGGCTAAGCAGCAATGTGACGTGTTTAGACCTAGCACCAGGAAGAGGAGCGTGGCTTAGACTGGGGCTTAATACATCTTGGAACATCCCTGTGGCCAGTAATTGGCTCAGTGGCAATTGATGTATTGCAACGGAGACCAGGAGGAGCATTACTGGAGGCAGCCACAGTGTGCTGTACGTGTATATATATATATATATATATATATATATATATATATATATATATATATTATTATTATTATTATTATTCCAGTAATTTTGGGCATATTTCTAAGAGAAAAAAAAAACTTCTGCCAGTTAATGCCTTTAAAACTAGACCAAGCAGACAAAAGCTGACACAAATGTATGTATTATAGTGGCATATGCTGTGAGATAGACTTGATACATTTTGGTAGACTTTGTTTCTCTTTATCTCTTGGATGACCTACTTTATACCAATATATTGAGCCAAAATTATGGCTATGTTCACACACTGTAAAAAAAGGTTTTTATTTTTTCGATTTATGGCCTGTTTTTCTGCCAATTAAGGGTGGAAAATGGACAAAAAGCTAGAAATTGCTTTGACATTTATGGCTGAAAAAATGGACAGTTGTGTAAACATGACCTTTGTCACATACCATCAATAAACCTGGTGAATTTCAAGACTTCTTTCAGCCATGTTTGACACTGTCTACAGAGAATCAACACTTGTGGTATATTTTGCTTAGTAAATCACCCCCCATTTGTCCTTTCTTTTAGTTTATTTATTTATTGCTGCTAAATATGCACAATAAACAGTAGACTGGAACTGTCCTATTGCCATAATTGGGAGAGGTTTCTGGACATGATCTGTAATCTTTGCATGGGTCATTCTACTAGTAGGGGAGGCTGAGCTGTGAGCGTCACATATTGTCTTATCCATCTACTGTTGTCACCTTTTGCAGTACTCTGCCTGTGATGATAAGGAGTGGAAAGTAATCTATACAGAACAGGAAGTCTCTGTTGACTATTAGACCTAGTGGTCAGAATTAACATAGTAAAATGGCAAATTAGAAAAAAAAAACATCAACAATCCTTAAACATATGTTTGACATAACTTAATGTTAACATAACATATGTTTAACATAAAAACTTAATTTAAACAATAGGTAATTTTCTGAGGATCGAGTATAAAGTGTGTGGATGCTAGCATCAAGGATCATTGGTAGCATAAACTAGAGGCTGCTAAGTCCTGCAGAGCAACTGCAAACCTCAGCCAAACCTCTGACTAAAACCTCTGGTAATGTGAATAATATTGATTATCTCATCTGTCAAGGAGTAGGATATTTTAGGCAGCAAGTGAAGAGTCAGTTCTTTAAAGGAGAAATGTGGTGGAAAACTTTTAAGTTACCCTGTGCCCAGGCTGCAAAAACTTAAAAAACTAACTTTAACTCACTTCCTATTTTCCTCCATTGTGCCGTAGCGGCATCCCGTTCCTCCGGCACTGCTCGGCTCCGTGCTTCTTAGAGTTGGAACGTCACACTGCAGTCAGCGTATCGCCGGCAGCATCGATGTATGGTGATACGCTGACCACAGTGTGACATTCCGAGCCTAAAATGCATGGAGCTGAGCAGTGCCGGTGGAACGGGACACTGATACCGGAGAAACGGGGGGACGTAGGAAGGTGAGTTAAAGTTTTGTTTTTTTAGTTTTTGCAGCCCAGTTACAGGGGAACTTAAAACATTTCTGCCACATTTCTCCTTTAAGTGGATGTGTTAGAAGCGGGGAAATGGGCAAGCGTAAGGAGCTGAGGGGCTCTGAAAGGATTGTAATAACTAAAGAACTGAGCTTGAGGACCTTCAAACAGCGGTTCTTTTGGGTGTTCTTAATATGTTCTGTTTTACAATCTTCTTATTGGGTTTTCAAAACATAAACATAAGACATTTATAACATAGAGTTAAACATGAGCCTGAAAATATGAGGCTGAAGCTGGGAAAATTGCAGACTGGAAGATGGGCATAAATTCAAAGGTCATCTCTTTTTAATGTCTTTCAATATAAAACCTTATGTTTTGGTAATTTACTTTTAAAAAAATGATGTTGACTGGTTTATGATGCTTTGTGTAAGTAAAGGGAGTTTATATTTATTTGGATTAGCTTATTAGGATCCACTTTTTATAGCTTAAGAATTGTTTCATACAAAGGAGATGATTACTCATATTTGACACAAACCTGCAGTTCCCAATGATTAGTTATATAATGTTTTTTTCATGTAATAATACTTAAAAACTATTATATTATGTAAAAATAAATAGATGACTGTAAAAGTGAAAAAAGTAAAAAAAAAAAAAAAAAAATGTCCTTTCCATGCAATAACTTATGCATGGCAGCTTCACTTTCCTTTAAGCCTTTTCCAACTATTTGTAGTTTATAATATTGATAATAACCCAAGAATTGTATTATTTGCATTCTTTAGAATTACTTAAACCCATGTCTCTTCTTCTTCATTATCATCATCTTCTCCTACGCCTTCTTTTCCTCCATTTTCCTCATGTTCTTTATTTTCTTCAGTCTCTTTGTTATTTGTTTCTTTCTTCTGAGAATTTGAATTTTCCAAAGTTAAGGAGAATTCTGAGGACCATGTTCCTTCATCAGTATCTAAGTCTCCTGTACTACCAGCTGTACACTGTGACTCTGTCCGACTTCGGACGCCTGAAGGTTGAGTAGAATTTTTTTTTCTTTTTGCTTTGCTTTGTCCTTGTCGATATGAGATTGGTGTTGGAATTTTGGATGGCTTCTTTTCTGGTCTGTTATCTTTTCGTGGACGTATTTTTGGCTTTAGTTTCAGTTTATAAATTGATGGTACTCTTTCTGGTTTCTTCAAGCCTCTTTTTGGCTTGGATGATTGTGGTAACTTGGACTGTTCTCGACCATCTTCTTTATTAATATTTGAAACTGATGAATTACAGTTGTCATCTGTAGCCTGTAAAGTTTTCTTTTTAGTTTCCATTGCTTGCTGTCTCAGTCTTTGAGATGGCAGCTGAATTTTGTTACTCGTGCTCTCAACAAATATTTTCTTTGTATGATTTTTTTGTATTTCTGGCATTATTGTACTCTTTTCTTGTAATTCTACAGGCTGTAGAAGTAGATCTTTTTCTTTTGTATCGGCCCCTATTCCAGCTTTTGGAGGTATTTTTGAAATCCAGTTTTCCACATCTACTCTATTGAGCTTTACTGGACCCTTTGCCAGTTCTGTAATGACATCGTCATAATTCCCTCCTCCTGCTGGCCATTTGGTGTTTATATAAACACCACTTCTGGGTACTTCTACTTCTCCATCAGGTGTCTTTAGCGTGTTTCGAACTGAGGACAAAGCGGATACTGATTTCCTTTTCATGTCAAAGTCATGAACAGCAACGTCACTTGCAATGCTAGCTGTAAAGTTATTACACTTGTTTTCACGGTTGCTATTTTCATCCGAATCTCCTTCCAGAACTTTGATGTTTGATAGGATTTCGTCTTCCAGACTCTGATACAACTCTTGCTCTTGATCTGGACCAATTGGCAATGGTGTATATCTATAACCAGCTTCAAAATTATCAGACAAAATTGATGCTTCCAAAGAACTGGCATGCTTGTGCTGTGTTTTCATAGCAAAGCTATTGTCCTTTATGGCCGTACCATTTCTGTTGAGTTGCATTGTTGGTGTACTTCTTCCAATTCTTATATTTTTACTTTGTACACTATGATCAGGAACACTTCTTGTTGGTGTAAATTTATTTTGCGGAGTATTGAGATCATTCCCTATTGATCTGCTTCTCCCTCGGTACTCAGAGTCACCATGGTAGGCCCTACTAGGAGTAGATGGTCTGTTAAAAGTAGACAGTGGTTTAACACCATTACATTCTTGTTTTATTGGCTGACTAAATAGTTTAGTTGGAGAAGAAGCCCGGATGTTTGATTGTTTAGTTGGTGATGAAGCTCGCAT
The DNA here is from genome assembly GCF_029499605.1 of Hyla sarda. Classification (NCBI taxonomy): domain Eukaryota; kingdom Metazoa; phylum Chordata; class Amphibia; order Anura; family Hylidae; genus Hyla; species Hyla sarda. The sequence goes on from NC_079190.1 coordinate 241,483,966, forward strand.
GCTAAGCTGTTTTGTTGGAGATGAAGAACGTGTGTTATGCTCTTTTGATGGAGATAAACAGCGTGTGCTGAGGTGTTTAGTTGGAGTACATGATCGCATTGTTGTGTCTAAAGAATTCTTAGGCTGTTTTTCAGATATTGTACTTTGCTGATTGTAGAGCAGATACTTGGAAGGGCTAGGTGGTCGTAAAAAACGAGAAGGAGTTTTAGGTCTTGTTTCCCTTTGAATGTTGTCTGTTTCTGTTACAGTTTGTGCTTTTAAATAAGCATTGTGTGTGTGAGTTTGATGTATATCTTTCATTAATAACTCTTTGGTACCAGGTGCAGGACTCTTTCCAACTTCTCTTCTTCCTGTATGATTCTCCATAAAGACATCTGAAGAATTTGAGTTAGCATCTTCACTTCCAGTGAAGTGGGATACTGTAGAGGAGGATGAGAAATTATTCCTTTCATGGTTAGGGTGGGACTGTTGACTAGTTTGACAGTCTTCCCCAAACAGTTGTCTCCTGGATGGTGTAGCTGGTCGTTCATTCCCTCTGTTAACAAGAAAAGAAAAATTATATCCCTAGTAAAATTAGTTGATACATACAATGCTGTAGAAAGTATAGACCATCCTTGCTTTAATGTTCAGCAAAACTGGACATTAAAGTGTAACTGTAATGTAAATTAACTTTTGACATGTCACACATACACTTTAATACATATACAGTGACCCCCCGACCTACGATGGCCCCGTCATATGATCAAATTGACATACGATGGCCTCTCAGAGGCCATCGCATGTCGATGTCAGCATCGACATACGATGCTTTTTTATGTCGGGGCCATCGCATTAAGTGCTATCCGGCAGCGCAAAATGCTTAATGTTCCCCGTGTGGTGCGGTAAGTATTACTTACCCCTCCACGATGCTCCGGGGTGCCCTCCAGGTCCAGAGCTGGTCTTCCAGTGTCTTCTCGGCCCTCTCCGATGATGTCAATACGCTGGTGCGCACGTCATCCAATAGGAATGGCGTACACAGCGGCGTAATGACGTCGCTACGCAGGCCCAGTATGGCCTTGTGGAAGACAGCAGAGGACCGGAGAAGACAGCGGAGGACCGGAGAAGACCAGGAGAGCCCAGCGGAGGCCCGGGGTCACCATCGCGAGCGGCAGGGACAGGTGAGTACAGCTTCCTATACTTTACATTGCACGAATCCCTCAACATACGATGGATTCAACAAACGATGGCTCGTTTGGAACGAATTACCATCGTATGTTGAGGGACCACTGTACTACTTTGATGGCATATGTACTGCCCTCTGTTCTTCTATTCTTTTCAGTCTGACCACATTCCTCTAGCTGACACCTCTGTCCGTGTCAGGATCTGTCCAGAGTAGGAGCAAATCCCCATAGCAAACATCTCCTGCTCTGGACAGGAGATGTTTGCTATGGGGATTTGCTCCTACTCTGCTCTACACTGTGGTTAGATTGAAAAGAACTACACAAATTCCTCTGCAGCATACAGCAGCTGATAAGCACTGGAAGGATTAAGATTTTTATAGGATATTTTAATGACTATTTAAAAATATGTTTTTTTTTTTTTTTTACAATTTAAAGGCAAAATGAACAATAAAAATTTGTGAAAAGTTATCCATAGCTTTTTATTACCTTCAAAGAGATTGCTTTAAAAAGGTTATCCAGGATACAAAAAAATATGGCTGCTTTCTTCTAAAAAAAAACAGTGCCAGTCCTGTCCTCAAGTTGTGTTATGTCTTGCAGCTAATTTCCAGTTACATCAATGGAATTGAGCTTAAAGAAGCACTGTCATTATGAAAAACATTTTATAGTTTGTAGTACTACTGATAAGATGACTTTTTTGAATATACATTTATTTTAAAAAAATTTAAATTTTACTGTAAAATTGAAATAGCTGCCACTAGCGTTCATTTGTCTTTATGCAGACAGACTACTACTGTATTTTGCAGAATAGCGGCCATAAAGTGTGTTGGTATCCAGTATAGGAGATCACATTGCACCACTACAGCCTTCAGCTGTTCCTAAATTACAACTCCCAGCATGCTTGGACAGCCAAAACTTTCTCTGACTCCTGAATGACAAAGAAGCTGATCAGACATTCAGGAGTCTGTGAAAGCTGAATGACACACATAGTGACAGCTATGTTGATTAGCATCCAGCTTTACTAGGAACAGATAGAAAATGTATGCATGAAAACTACTGTGCAGTGATTTGCAGACTGCCAGGCTGCTACCAGACTAAGAGCAGATGAGTCAAAGGGCAAGAACACAAAGCAAGTAAGCAACATAAAAGTGATATTTGTTAGGGATATATAGGTCCTAGACACATAAAAATGATATGTATATGATCAGGATTAGGTACTGAGTAACATATCACTTTTTTTTTGGCACTATGACAGGTACGCTTTAAATATGTAAACTGTGGTGCAGTTTTTTGTTTTGTTTTTTTCAGAAAGCAGCCATGTTTTTTTTTCTAATCCCGTAGTATCCTTGTGATCTAAATGATTTAATGCTGTAAAAAAGAGAGACCAATCAAAAATATCTAATATGCAACTAATCAAACCTTTAGCATATATAAATATTCATGTATAGGGTCACTTACCTGAAAACAAAGCTCCTTTTGAGATCAGAATGCCCCGGAGGGGTTCTATACACAGCATTCTTATCTGCACCATCAGGGGAATTGGATGACAAGGAGTAGGTTCTATTGCTGTTGGATGTGTATGTCTTCCAATCCACTGGGGGCAGTGGACTCTGAGACCTGCTTACTATCAATGTAGTTTGCATTTTATTGGGATTATCCAATCTAGGTGTTAAGCGAGCCTTTATTTCATGGGTTGCTTGTAGTGGCTTCTGGTGACTGACAGATTTGGAAACTTGTTTGTGAGCTATAAAAGGAATGTACCAAAAATACAAAACTTATTAATATGTGATGAAACAGCCTTAAAATAAACTTTTGAGAAGTCACGAAGACATATGATCAATTTTAAACAGTTAGAGTCTCTGTGCTGAGTCCCCCGTCAATCGATAGAGCGAGCTATCATTTTGTTGGGGCAGCAGGATACAAGTTCAAGTGACATCATAGTTACCCTTTAAACCACAGGGACACTTTAAAATAAATATTATCTTATAGACACCTGAAAATGAATCAATTGGTCTCACAATTTTTCTAAAACATCAGTTGCATTTTACATAAATTCCACCTGCTTGTGAGAAGGTGTTCTTTGTATTTGTCTCTTTGACATCAAATCCTTCCATGACTATTGGCTGTACAGATACTGAAGTGAATTCTTCACCTTAAAGGTCTGTTCTCATCTTGGGCATTTAGGGCATGCTGTATCTACAGGGTATGCCATAAATGTCCCATAGATGTGGGTCACATTCACACCTATGCAGAAAGGAAGGAATGGATCCAGCTGTGAAGATGCATAAAGATTGAGGATTTATTTCCAAATAGACACAGACATGTCGCGCGTTTTAAGCTCAGGTGCGCTCTCAGTCAACTAAGAGAACACATGCGCTTGAAACTAATCATTTGTCTACATGGTGTTCATGTCTGTGTCTATTTGGAAATAAATCCTCAATTTTTATGCATCTTCACAGCCGGATCCATTCCTTCCTTTTTGCATGATTGTTATGCTGTCCAGCATTGGATTCTGTGCTCTGGCCGTGGTATCTTGGGTGAACTGGAATTGCTTTCTCATTTGCACCCACATCCACACCTATCTCTAGAACGAACACTCTCTGACCCCCCTACTATGGAGGTTACAGAAACTGCATAGTCCTATCAATGTCAATGGGGAGTTATGAAAGTTGTACAAGGATGCCAACTTAGCTGTTTTCGGCTTCCCATCTACCTGCAAAAGCCTTAGCCGCTAGCCATGATCATACGAGATGGGAATATCCCTTTAACTGACTAACCAGTTAAGATGTTGTCACTGATTTACAGTAATTAACAATTTGCATCTATTGACAGGTTGCTAACATATAGTATACATACTGAGGAAAAGGGATGTAAACAGAGTTTTAGCAAATTGTCTTAGGCAGAACAATTAGATTTTTTGTCTAACTTGTGATCCAGAAAGCTCCATGCTGTATGAGCGTGTTCATAAGTAAGTTCACAGTATGAAGCCTGGCATTAGCAGAAGGTTTATACATTACATAAACCTGGGTGGTAAAGAGGCAGTTAATGTCTCACAAGAAGCCAGGAATAGAATGCTGCAGACATAATGTCACAAGTATCAGAGACAAGTGACATTACGTAAAGAGGTAATGGACCATGCCAAGACTTGATTGTCTCTTATACCTTCTCTAGCAGAATAGAGCCTGCCGCTGGCAGTGTTCCAAGTAAGGAGTGAGTGACAGCAGTGGTGTGCGCGTGAAGCGAGGCATTTCAGGTGACTGATGCTAGAGAGAGGTTAGATGGGCTCAATGAAGCGACCTGTCACACTGTCATTCCGCCGCACAACAATGACCTAGCTCAAGTAATTGATTTTCAAAGATTCTGACAGGTAATTGCTGGGTCTGAATATAGGAGCTGCCCTTTTTGTTTTCCTTTTTTTTTTTAAATCAACAAAAAAAAAAAAAAAACAAGTAAACTATCACACACAGAAAATCAATTCTGACAGCCTATCTGAATAGTAAAGTAATATAATATATTAATATGGCAAGGATACAGTGCCTGCCATAATAAACAATGCCATAACAAATGATGCCATCAATATAAATTTCACTAAGTGAAATAACAGGACTTTGCAACCTTCATGGTTTATGGATAGGTAAATTGATAAACCAAGATTCTGTGGTGCTAAAAATATATTCTTCTGTTTTTTTTGGGAAGGGGTTACATTGAGATTGATGCTGTTAAGGCTGTAATGCTTCCTCAGTTTAGCATCCATATTACATTCACAACAACAGTCCTTCTACTTTCCCCAGCAGTTCTACTAAAATTGTAATAAGACCATGTGAACGTGGGCATCTTAGATGTAATAGGGATGCTAAATGTAGGCAATGTTCTATTATAAAACACTTTGCAGAGTTCAATATAGAGCAGTAGTTATCAACCTTTTCCACAACTGTACCCCCAAAGGGTGAAAGTATGTCCATGGGTACCCTTCGAGCATACGTTCATGCAGAATTTACGCGCGAGGGGTACCCGCGGACAAAATAAGTCATAAAAGTACTTAATTTCATAATGGCTTGTGCTTACCTCTCTAATGTGATACTTAATCCCCTTGTGCCATTATTCCCCCTCCTCTGATCCCCCTTTGCCATTATCACCCCCCCTCTCCATCTTAATCCCCTTGTGCCACTATTCTTCCCTCCGATCCCCCTGGGCAAATATATGAGATACATACATTAATACCCTCCCATACTGCGGTGTTGCAATTAGTTTAACATGCTTACCCGGCCTGTGTCTATCCCGTTCGGTGGGAGTCGGAGGGCCGCACTGATGGGTAACGTACTTCTGCGCTGTGCCGGCACCGCCGCACAACATCAGGGAAGTCGCACGTCAGGCGTGGCAGCCACTGAAGCTCACGTACAATATGGTGAGCTGCCGCGGCGACTGGGACGTCCAATCCCCGCTCAATGCGTGGCCGGTATTTGTCAGCAAATTGCCATACCCCTGCACAACCCTTGGCATACCCCTAGGGGTACCCATACCCCTGGTTGAGAACCCCTCTTATAGAGTACCTGGGGTCAACCCAAAAAATATAGATGTTACTGTGTTTGAATAGATTAGTATGCCCTGATCACCCACCTTTTTACAGGGTTTATAATTTGTCAAATGGATGTGGACATAATTTTAAAAATGGGAGTGAATATCAAGTGATGGGCAGGATTATATAGTCAGGGGGTGTTTTGCATTGTCGGACATGTGTAGTTAATTCACACCCCTTGGCTGTATATTCCCGCCCATCGCTCTTTGCTAGTTAATCATAATGCAATCTCATTTTTTGGGGGGTTGACCACAGGTCCTCTTTAAGTAACAGTACCCAAAAGATAAACATTTGAAGATTTGTATCAAAAAGCAAAGCTTTATATATGTGCTTAGAAATAAAGTAGCACAGACTTAACAACCTATGAATGACATGGTAAATAGTTACTTTCAGTGTATTCCTTATTCAAAAATCAAGTACACACTCAAAATTTTTTTATTAATGTTACATACAGAGAGACGTGCAGCGGCAGGGGTCATGTTTATCCAAATAATGTTCCAGTGTGTCCCAGCCACCTCCAACTCTGACCATCACATGGTTGCGTAGAATCTGTAACACATAGATATACTTATGATTTTCATTATATATTAAATGAAACCAGTAGGTAGCGTGGGTTGCCAAAATGTAGGGCAAGGCAAGTATAGTACCCCCTAACCAGATAAGTGCACTAGTCCAGTGGATGGTTTCTAGCAGATTACAGTAGAAGGCTGTAATCTGATGAAGGTGCCTTGTGACCGCCTTGTCTGAATATTTTAGTAATAATACACTTTTTAAAAAATAATTACTATTAGTTATAGAGTCTTGAGGAGAACCAACAGCCCTGTTCCGTGTGTTACTTTAGCTTTGCTTTGGTTGGCTGACTTTATCTGATACAAAGCACAGAGATCAGACAGGCTATACAGATGTAGCAGCCACCATCAGTATTGGCAGGGTCTACTGAAAGACCCCTGTTCTTGTACAGTAGTAAGCAGTGATTCATACAATGTATTCATCACCACTTACCAAGGTAGGTAAGTTTGGTTTTTTTAATAGTTTAGAAAAGTCAAACTTACCTAGAAATAGCAATAGAAAAAATAAAAATTAAAAAACAAAAAAAGGTTGTTGAAGAGAATTATATCAAGTTTATTAAAAGGTACATGCATCTTAATACGTTTGGTACATTAAATTGTCCTACACACAGAAAATAAAACCTAAACATGCTCACATCTGCTGCACCAAAATGTGTACCATTTACAGACAAGATCACTGTTTTGGACTGCCCAGCAGACATTCTCTCAATAGGATGTCCACATACACTTGACATGGGACGATGCAACCAATCAGGCTTGTGACCACTAAGGCAAGTGATTGGCTGCAGCGACCCATGCTGAGTATACTGGAACATTATCAGAGCACTTCTGCCCCTGCATATGATACCTCTGGGTCATTTTTGCCATTCAGGCCCGAAAAAAACCTTTAGTATGAATAAATCTATCTAAATATTTTAAGCCACGTTACCAAATTTTGTCAAGCATGGCATAAAAAGGAAAATCCTTTAGTTAATGTTGGCTTTTGCAATGATTTGTGACAATTGTTGTCACAGTTTACATCCAAAGATGGCACAAATGCATTCTTAAATTCCCCCCTATAGATTAAAGATAACCATGGATAATGATATGACGATGGCCCAAATTCTTACTTGGGCCATTGACATCAGTCAATGGTTCCACTTTCTTATTGAAAAGGCACTAGAACTTCCAGCAAAAAAAAATCAAGTGGAAACTGCATCCCTCCTGGAGGCAATTCATGACGGCACTAGGTGAGCTGATTTGTTCCTTTCTTACTATAGTGGCTTTGGTTTTGCCAACATTCTGGCACATTTGCAAAAGTACATCTGTGCCAGTATTTTTCTTTTCTCCTAGGCAAAATACCATTGTGATGATGATGTCAATATTTGCCTTTATTTTTAAGCAAAATGTTGTTGTAATGATGTCATAATGGTGTTTGAAACAGGGGCACATGCCCCATAAGCTGACAGGTTCCCCAATGCTCCTGTCTTTTTCCTCCTCTAGTCTTAAAAGCAGCAGGGCTGGTGCAAGGACTTTTGCCACCTTAGGCGAATGCTAATTTTTCCCGCTAGCAGGATTATGTCTGGTGAACTTTTAACATTCACATTGAACAATTTCAGTGGTGGACAATCCCGCTGCTGAAATTGTTCCGCGCAAACAATGAACATGTTCAATCTTTGAGCAGAATTCCGCAAGCTCTGCATAGCCGTCAATGGTGACTGCACAGTCCCACGCGGTCCTACCGCCGCAGAATTTTGGGGGAAAGGCTGAGCCTCAGCCCGCTGAATTCCGCATGTGGAGATTCAGCGAGTATTACTCAGTGTAAATGCAGCCTTACAAACACTAGTTTAGCAGACAGTGTAACAGTATTAGATAGAGACAGTATCACACATTATAGGATTAGATACAGGGGCTCAGCAACCAGTAACAGACATAGTGGGATTAGATATGCAGCATCATAAAGGGATTAAATACCCAGCTCAAATCACACATGGGGATTAGATACAGGGGCTTAGATACAGGGGCTCAGCAAACAGTATAACACATGGGGGGATTAGATACAGGGGCTGAGCAAACAGTATCACACATGGGAGGATTAGACACACTGCTCATCAGACAGATCACACATGGGGGGATTAGATACACAGCTCAGCAAACAGTATCACACATGAGGGGATTAGATACACAGCTCAGGAAACGGTATCACACATGGGGGGATTTGAAACACATTTTAGTAGACAGATCACACATGGGGGATTAGAGACACAGCTCAGCAAACTGTATCACACATGGGGGTTTAGATACACATTTTAGCAGACAGATCACACATGGGGGATTAGATACTATAGACATGCAGAGCCTATTGCATTAGGGTGTGCACCTTAAAGCACAAACTCACGCCGCACGTGCGTATATATATATTTATACATAGACACATACACACACACACAAATACACTCTTGCTTAAATGCACACATACATAAACAGACCTGCACAATTTGCTCATGATCTCTATGTGAATTGCAATCCGTAAACCAGCCCAGGTCAGGTGCTCTGTGTGAACAATATGTAGGATCATGCAAGTTTAAAACAATAAATCAGAACAAACTGTATTTGAATCTAAACAATCAGTCGGTAGCCATTTGCGCTTTTTAATATGTGACACAGATGGGTCTGACTGAGGCTGAACAAATGAGTAAATGAAATAAAAATGCAGCATGAAGGAAGAAGAAATAAACCCATAGTGTACATGGCTGAGGAAAAAAATATATAAAATCTGAAAAATATATATAAAATAAATAAACAATAGCGGTTATTATCATTAACCCCTTAACGCCGAAGGACTTAAATGTACGTCCTGGTGATGGGGTACTTAACGCACCAGGACATACATTTACGTCCTAAGCATAACCGCGAGCATCGGAGCGATGCCCGGATCATGCGCGGTAGGTCCTGGCTGTTGATCGTAGCCAGGGACCCGCCGGTAATGGCGGACACCCGCGATCCCGTGGAGGTCCGCCATTAACCCCTCAGATGCCGTGATCAATACAGATCACGGCATCTGCAGCATCGCGGTCACTAAAATGGATGATCAGATCGCCCGCAGCGCTGCCGCGGCAATCCGATCATCCTGCACGGCAGACGGAGGTCCCCTCACCTGGCTCCGCTGCCTTCCGGGAGTCTTCTGCTCTGATCTGCCTTCCCGCAGACCAGAGCAGAAGATGACCGATAAAGCTAATCAGTGCTATGTCCAAGTGTAAAAATAAAGTAAAAAAATAAAGTTAAAAAAATTAGAAAAATCCCCTCCCCCAATAAAAACGTAAATTGTCCCTTTTTCCCTATTTCACCCCCAAAAAGTGTTAAAAAAATATTTTATATATACATATTTGGTATCGCCGCATGCATAAATATCTCAACTATTAAAATAACATGTTAATGATACCATACGGTGAACGGCGTGAACGTAAAAAAAAAGTCCAAAATAGCTGCTTTTTTTATAACATTTTACTCCAAAAATTTTTTTATTAAAAATGTATTAAAAGTTTTATATAAGCAAATATGGTATCAATAAAAAGAACAGATCACGGCGCAAAAAATGAGCCCTCATACCGCCGCTTATACGGAAAAATGAAAAAGTTATAGGTCTTCAAAATAGGTGGATTTTAAACGTACTAATTTGGTTAAAAAATTTGTGATTTTTTTTAAGTGCAACAGTAATAGAAGATTATGTTATCACAGGTATCATTTTAATTGTATTGACCGAAAGAATAAAGAACACATCATTTTTACCATAAATTGTACAGCGTGAAAACGAAACCTTCCAAAATTAGCTAAATTGTGATTTTCGTTTTTAATTTCCCCACACATAAAGTATTTTTTTGGTTGCGCCATACATTTTGTGGTAAAGTGAGTGATGGCATTACAACGGACAACTAGTCACACAAAAAACAAGCCCTCATACTAGTCTGTGGATGAAAATATAAAAGAGTTATGATTTTTTGAAGGCGAGGAAGAAAAAACGAAAACGTAAAAATAAAATTGTCTGCATCCTTAAGGCCCAAAAGGGCTGCGTCCTTAAGGGGTTAACACTGCTAAACTAAAACATTAGGGTGACTAAATAGAGAATCCATAGAAAGATGGTAGTGCTAGTGTACACTATCATAATAACAATAATTACATAACCAATAAATTACACAATTTATTACAAATTGATGATTTAAAAATTAAAAGATCACCTCTAGCAGATATTGGCTGCCGTAAGCTGTTCTGGGAGAGTGGGATACAGAGAGTAATGACGCTGGTATTGCGCAGTAACCACCTGGCCATGCTGTCCTCACCCTTGCGTTGCCGTGACTCCACCTCCGCGTGACATCACGGATTGCGACGCGCATGCAATGCAGAACCTTCCCCAGTCCCTAGATAAGGGCTTGCACAGCTACGCGTAACGCGTGGTAATGATGTTCGCGCACCTCACGCACACCTAGCACACCCCTTGCGCACACCTATGTTAGATACACAGCTTACCAGACAGATCACACATGGGGGGATTAGATACACAGGTTTGCAGACAGATCACACATGAGAGGGGTTTCACCAGGTAAGTGTCTCTTCCCTCTCCTGTGGTGACTCTGAGGACAGGAATGTCCGATACTTGTGACTGAACTTTTTACCTTGGTTTGAAGACACGTGTGGCGCAGTAGCTGAGGCAGAGGTACGTCGGGGAAGGGAGCAGCGCTCCTCCATCAGGATAAAGTAAGCAAAAAAGAAGCCACAATGTGGTTTGGGGGGGGGGGGGGGGGTGAAGCAGGTGGTACTGGATCTTGCAGCGCTCCTAAAGCATGATGAGGAGTGAGGTGGGGGAGGGGACAGTTGTGCAGTGGATCTCACAGCTTCTCCAGCAACATGAGGGGTGGAGCTGGTGGTGTTGTGGAATGGGGGTGCTGTTTTCGCTTGCAGCTCCTCCAGCATGATGAGGCCGAGGGGAGGGCGTGTATGTTGTCAGTGCAGTGCTGCATGCCACCCTCCTCCAACATGGGGCGGGGGTGGTGCTAATAGGGCTGCGCTGGATGGCTGAAAAGCTAGGTTTGCTGAGACAGGCAGAGCGGCGCCCCCCTCAAGAGGTTGCTCTAGGCCAGTGTTTCCCAACCCAGTCCTCAAGGCACACCAACATTCCGGGTTTTTTCAGTTACTCCCATTGGAATAGAACAGGGAAAAATTTAAATCCTGGACTGTTGGTATGCCTTGAGGACTGGGTTGGGAAACACTGCTCTAGGCGATTGCTTAGTTTGCCTATAGGCAGAGCCAGCACTGAAACAGGCAGAAGAAAGGAGCAGATCTAGGCCAGAAGGACTGGCAACCAGAGCTGCTCATCTTCTCCAGCAATACCCCTTTACGTTTTATCGTAAACTGAAAATAAATATATATATATATATATATATATATATATATATATATATATATACATATAGTTTGACAACTACTTACCCTAACAAAGATAAGAGTGCTGGATTCCCCCACCCTGTATTTTCCTTCCGAGACTTTAACCATACAGAACTGCACTGGACATGTACATCTGCTTACCAAATGCTGCACCTATTACAATAAACAGGAGAGATTATTAATTATAGATGTAACATAAGACCAGGCTTGAATTTCAATTACATAGATAAGAAGAACATAAAATATGTGAATGTTATATTTGCACTATACCAAATTTGTGTCTATGATGTGTACATGGTATAGTAGAAATCGGTGTACAACATTGATCATCTATTCATAACCAATATCTGAAACAAGTTAAAACTGTTTAGTCCTCTTGCACATATATGCCATGTGGCCTGTAGCTGCTGAATCAAGTAATGCTGCATGTATATGATTTCATAGTGGGTGCCAAGTATGCAGGATGATCCATAGGTACAGCGTTGAACCTAACGTCAGCCTATGGAGCAAACGATGGGATGTCAGATGCCAAAGTTTTAGCTAGTGGAATCTGGCATTTCCATCCATTCCCATCAGGGACAGTGCTGGATTGCTGGACAAATGTGAACCCAACAATAAACATCAGTATTCCATTGGGCTGCCCCATACATGATTGACTTTCAGTAGATTTAACTGATATTTATGTAATGTGTACAGCCAACATGAGATATATATGGTAATATTGGAGCATATCCATAACTCTGTCAAGGAGGAAAGCCTGAGTAATTTTATTATATAGTTCCCAAATAATAGTGCCATGTCATGACATGCAGGCCTACATATAGTATGTACGCATATTGCTTCATGACATATAAGTAAGCTCACTTCCTTCATACATGCATGCTTACTGTGTTCAGACATACATATGCTAATAACACACAATACTTTGTTTTAGCAACTGGTGGGGTTCTCTACACCTGGACCCCCCATTCAGAAATGCGGACATTATATGACTGTTCTGGTTACATGTAATCCTGCAGGCCTGACTGAGATACCAGCCTACAATGGAACCTAAACAATAATGTTGAGTAGTAGGCATAGGCTATTGGATAGAGGTGAAAAAGGAAGGGGATAAGCCAGTAATTTCCTTTTACTTTCCTATGACAGTATTTTGTTGTATGTACTATAGGTCAGAGGCAGCAGAGTCAGACTGGCTCCAGATAACTAGATGATGCACCAGTGGGCCCAAGCTTTAACACAATATGTAATACAATAGGTCCATTAGGGTCCTAATGGGTTACTTTATAAGGAAATGATTGGATCATATTGATATGTTCAGTGTGGGCAATAATAAAGGCAATTCTGAAGAAATGTAAAAAGGCTGTATAGATTAGGTAGGGGCTCTGGTAATAATGCCCTCTGGTGGGCCCAAGAAACCATACAGTAGTAGTACACTGCATTCAGAAAAGGGATTACTAGTTTAATATGTAAGGAAATAGGAACTCCCTGGTTTACATATGTATACTAGTGGTAGTTTGCAGGTTGGACAATTACCACAACTACAGTACATACATTTTACAGTAAAATCTCCCTTAGTGGACACCTTCCAATAGGGGACAGTTTTTTATTCCCTGGCAGAGTCCCATAAGACTTAATGTATTTGCACCCTCCGAATAGGGGAAATTCCCAATAGCAGATGCCTACACACGCAAAAGGGGACAAAACGCTCCCAATAGGGGACAACCAGGCTTATGTGCCTACTCTACCTTGTACACAGTGCTGCCGTTAGGGAGGCACAGCCAATACTCCAGTAAGGGTCCCTGGCTCCGCAGCACAGAAGCAGAAGACCGCTGTTTAAACAGTGGTCTCCTGCTTCTGTACATCCGCCAGCCACATAATTCTCCCCTTCCCCTGATCCCCCCCCCATGCCAAATCATCCCCCCTTTATAACCCCCTGTGCCACATTATTTCCCATTGATCCCCCTGTGCTATTTCATTCCTCCTTTATTCATCAACCCTTCTTTAACACCCCCTTTGCCATTTCTTACCCTTCTTTATCCCACCTGTGCCATTTCATCCCCCTTTATCCCCCTGTGCCTCTTTATTCCACCTTGTGCCACATAATTTTTCACCTTCCCTCCTCGCCCTGTTGTTTTTGTTACCTGGCCAGCAAGCTCAAGTGCAGGGGCTCTCAGCAGGTTTGACCTTCTCCTGATGTCTCCTGTGCTGCACTCACTGAGATTCTGTGAGCAGCAGCGGCTGCAGGCACTGATGAGTGACGCTCCTGACATCACTCATCAGTGCCCACAGCCACCGCTGCTGCTCTCAGTACGTGCAGTGCAGAGGATGTCAGGAGAATGCCAAACCCGCTGAGAGCCCCTGCATCTGAGCTTGCTGTCCAGGTAAGAAAAACAACAACTGAAGGAGGTCAAGGGAAAATGATGTGGCACAAGGGGTAAGGGAGGGATGATTTGGAACAGGGTACAGGGGAAATAAAGTGGCACAGGGTATAAAAGGGGAATTAAATGGCACAAAAGGGTTCTAAGGGGAAGAATGAAGTGGAGGGAGTGCAGGGATCAAGAGGGGCGATCCCTGGGAGATTCTACTGTAATATTGTTTTTTTATCATGTTTTATAGGTACTGTAATTACACTCTGGAGTGAGTACAGGACAGTATTCAGTCGAATACAGTCTGTACAGATTGCAGCAGATTTGTGTTGCAGTTATTGGTTGTGCAGTTTTAACAGGTGATACTTATTTTTTTTAAACATTTCACCAATAAGAAAATAAAATGTTATCTTTGGAGTAAGATACTGACTTACCATTTGGTCCAAATTTTTAAAGTCACAAAGCTTTCTTTGGCTTGGAGGTTTAGGGAGCGGTATCTCCACTGGTGGCAGTTCTAGCTCCTCACGAATTTCTTCCTCAATTTGCTCCTCCATCTGGATGAGCATTGGGGCACTCATACCAAAGCGAGATGCCCGTCGAGCCAATTCTAGCAGACACAGGATGAAATTTTTTTCATTCTTCCGCAGAACTAGATCTTCTGTTTCAAACATGACGACATCTGAATAGATCACATATTTAAAGAAAAAGTATGAATCAAAATTTACAATACTATCTATTATTCATCGGAATTTTTTTTAAACCTATTCCTATGAACATTATCCTTTACAATGATATACGTACGATTGCAAAAATTACAATGGCTTTCCGTGGCCACCAATTGTTTCTATGTTATCAATTGGAGTTAACTGAGATTATCTATTGCACCACCTTGCACAACAATCAATATATAGTAGCACAGTAACATAGTTCATAAGGTTGAAAAAAGACCAGAGTCCATCGAGTTCAACCTATAACCCTAATGAGTCCCTACTGAGTTTATCCAGAGGAAGGCAAAAACCCTCATACTAGAGGTAAAAATTCCTTCCTGACTCCAAATATGGCAATCAGAATAAATCCCTGGATCAACCTTCTGTCCCTATAAATCTGTATACTCCAAAAATGCATCCAGATCCCTTTTAAATTATTTTACCGAGTTAACCATGTCCACCTCCTCAGACAGAGAATTCCACAGTCTCACTGCTCTTACAGTAAAGAACCCCCGTCTGTGCTGGTGTAGAAACCTTCTTTCCTCTAAACGTAGAGGATGCCCCTTGTTATAGATACAGTCCTGAGTATAAATAGATAATGGGAGAGATCTCTGTACTGCCCCCTGATATATTTATACATAGTTATTAGGTCTCCCCTAAGCCTTCATTTTTCTAAACTAAATAACCCCAATTCTTATAATCTTTCTGGGTACTGTAGTCCTCCCATTCCCCGTATTACTCTGGTTGCCCGTCTTTGAACCCTCTCCAGCTCCACTATATCTTTCTTGTACACTGGTGCCCAGTACTGTACACAGTATTCTATGTGTGGTCTGACTAGTGATTTGTACAGCTGTAGAATTATTTCCTTGTCGTGGGCATCTATGCCCCTATTGATGCACCCCATGATTTTATTTGCCTTGGCAGCAGGTGCCCGACACTGGTCACTACAACTAAATTTATTGTTAACTAAGAATCCTAAATCCTTTTCCATGTCAGTCGTCCCAAGTGTGCTCCCATTTAATACATAATCCCAGCCCGAATTTTTCTTCCCCATGTGCATTACCTTACATTGTAGGGAATTAAAACCCACAAAGAAAACTACACAACACTCTTAGTAAATCAGGGCCAATATTTATTAAGTGTACCTTGGCTTAGAAAACATTTGACAAAAGTGGTAAGATATACATGTCATACAGGAACACTGTCTACGAAGAGGTTGAGATGGCAAAAGTAAAGAAGATGAACCACATTCCAAGATTGTGAGGGAAGGGGCGGGGAGGGGGTTTACTATGAAGATAAATAGGTTTAAACTGATGCATTATGTGAAATTAAACGCATTTATAAAAACAAGTATAAGAAATCAACCATATTTGAAAGGCAGCCCTACCAATATAGGCTGGATGCTCTCTTGTTTTTTTTTTTGCTTGTTGCTGATGGATATGTCCTGTAAGCAGTTTTCTGTGAATATATAGCCAAATAAGCTGCAGCATATACATACTGTATGTATGAGGAAGTCTGGCTGTCTGACTGAATATTCACTGGCCAGGATGAGGTATAAATACATTATGTACTGCTATAGCTACCAATATTATAGTCTGCTAAGTGGGGGAGATTTATCAAAACCTGTGTGTAGAGAAAGAGTAGTGTAGTTGCCCATAGCAACAAATCATATTGCCTCTTTTACTTTTCAGAGGCCTTTTTTTTTAAAAAACACACAGGTATTGATACATCTTCTCCTACAGTATAACACTAAATTCACTTGACAGGAGGGGAGGGGGAGGGGGAAAGATCATTTTCCCTATAATAACACTGTAGGCTGTGTGAGGTAAAAAGAGATAACTTTACCATTATTAATATACATGTGCTGGAGGCAGCACAGGAATGAGCATCCGCCTTAATGACTGCTGGGAAATGAAGTTCAAAGCAAATCATGTGACAATCAGAAGCTCCACCCACCACACAGATTTTTATATGAAAAGTGGAGTGGATAAAAAGAAGGCTGAGACAAAGGAAATAATGTCATATCTGCATTATTTCTCAGAGGCAAACAGCTATTTTAAATAGTAACTTTGATGTGCAAATTGTTCATGGTAAACCCCCTTTAAAAGGATTTTAAATTTTTAGAAAAATGCTGCTTCTTTTTGAAAAAAACTCCCCATTGTGTCTAGTTTTGCAGTTCATCTCCATTGAACTAATTGGGACTGAGTTGCAGTACTACACACAACCTGTGGACAAGAGTGGTGCTGTTTTTGAAAAAGAATCAGCATTTTTCTTATACTAGAAAACCCCTTTCAATTGTATATATACTTTTCCACACAATAGGTTAGTACAAACCAAGATAAATCATATACACAAAATTCATGTATCTAAATTAAGTAACATACATTGACAAAATCAGAATTAGACTGTGTTCAAACATTTAAGGTTTTCAAATGCAATTATTGAATTGAAAGCGTACCCGTCAGATCCAACCCAAATTTTTTTTTTCAAATATATCACTCAGTACCTAATCCTGACCATGTACATCAAATTTTTATGTGTCTAGCACCTTTATTTATTTTTTATTACACTTTTAATTTAGCTCACTAGTCTGAATTCCTCTCAAAGGGAGGGGGCGTGGCCTCACTGTGCAGGTCTCCGCCCCCTCCCTCAGTATGCTGTCTGCTCACATCTCCCCAAGCATTAACAAAACTACAACTCCGAGCTTGTCCTCACTGACAGTAGCGGGACACAAGCTGACAGTGGAAGGATTTTTCCTCCAGCTATGAGCCCTGTGCACACAGCTGTCAATCAAGGAAGTGTGTCCATGACATAGGTGATGACGCATGGACACAGCAGGACTAGTATGTGTCCAAGCAGGCAGGGGGGGGGCAGTTGTTTGGCTTTTTCAGTATGAAATACTGAAAATTTTCTATTGGTTTTGGATGCTTTACAACTTATCAAAAGTGTTTGTATCTGACAGTGCCCATTTAAAGGAAAGACTGAAGCTTTACTTCTTTCCACATCTATTCCTGGCATTGTATTCAATAATTGCAATTCAAAACCAGACCGTGTGAACACACCTTTAGTCTTCCCTACCTTTAATGACCATCTCCTTCCGGCACCATTGGATGAAGTTGGAAACATTATCCCTTGCCAAAAATGTTCCATGTTGGGCTGATGCATTGAACGTCACTCCAGATTTTGGAAGCCAAAGTTTTTTGGCCAAGTCAGGATATTCTGTAGAAAATCCACCTGCTGCCTCAGTTACATTGTTGGCATGATAACAAAGTAAAGTTCCAGTCTCCAGGACTTCAATAAAGTTTTCAACTGTTATATCCAGATTGTACAGATCCTTCAACCACTCAGCCAAGTCCTCTTTCATGGCATACAGGTACTGTTCACTGGATTTATATGGTCGGATGCTGCGCACACTGCCCCCTTGATGAACTGACATTTTGAAGGTATTGAGACAAATGACGCTTCAGAATGGACTCATTGATACACAATAATTCCAAAGATTCTTTATCACCCTCCAAATAAAGGATGTGAGGGTCAAATGCTAAAGCATTTTGTCATATCTGAAAAACAAAAACAAAAGTATACTTTTCTTGATCTCCTGCGGTAAAGTTAGTTAATGAAAAGTTATGGCAATGAATCAGTTAATCAGAAAATTATCAATATTCTATCAATGTAAAATTAATTAGTACTGTTTGTGCAATTGTGTAAACGATCTGGATTCTGGACTTAAGGGTCTATTCACACGGTGGAATTTCTGCCTCAAATTAAAGCCCATAGACTTCTATGGGATTCTGCACTCCCATTCACACTGAATGGGAGTGCGGAATCCCATAGAAGTCTATGGGCTTTAATTTGAGGCAGAAATTCCTCCATGTGAATAGACCCACAGCTTTTTCCTGCATTTTGGCAGTTTTTTTCTGGCGTTTTCCCTGGTGTGTGGAAACAGCCAAATTTGTCTGCTGTGGCAGTTTTCTCACTGTCTTCAGGTACCACTCTGTGGGTTGGATGCTAGGCGCCCGGTCCACAGAGTGTAAGGAGATGAGGAGGGATGTACAGCATCACTACTCACCTCTCCCGGCTGTATACTATACAGGGGTTCATAGTGTACCCATGTATACTACACAGGATTTGGGAATCCTGTTACCAGCCTGACAGGACTCCCTGCTCCTATAGTCCTTTTGGGCAGTGTACAGAATATACAGCTATCTATAGATGGCTGTATATAGTGTATACAGAAGAGGAGATCCCCTTACCTCCCTCGCTTCATGTCCCTGCCGGGTCAGTGTAGCCCCACCCCCTGGTGATGACATCATTAGGGGGGTGGAGCTACAGACGGGAGGCAGAGTGGTAAGTAGGAGGCTCTGTTCACATTGTACATTTTGTTTTTTGATGCGGGCGGCCGCTCTTCTATGTTCCTCTGCACTGACGTATATATATACACCTATTCATATTTCCCACAGAGAGTTGTGATTGGCTCGAACCATCTGGCCAATCACAGCTCCGGGAAATATGAATAGGTTTATAAATACGTCAGTGCAGGGGACCATAGAAGAGCGGCTGCCCGCCTGCATCTGTACATTATACAGGAGGATTGCAATGGGTGTCAGAAGTGACACCCGGGGTGATCTGTCAATTAGTACATGTACTACTACTCCCATCATGGAACAGTGTGTTCCATGCTGGTAGCAACAGTACTACCTAAAAAATTAAGAAAAAAATTGTTAAACACACACACACACACACACTTTATTCAACACATTATTAGGGTATGTTCACACAAGCGGATTTACAGCGGATTTTACGCTGCGGATCCGCTGGTGAAGGCCCGCTCTATGCTGTCTTTACATGAGCCTGCTTGTAGCGGCAATACGCCGCAACGAGCAGACACACTGCAGCGATGTCCGCGGCGTACTCACACATCGCGGCCACTTTCCCTGCTCTGAGCTAGGCAGAGAGCTGCCGCGATGTGCGAGTATACTGCGACTCGCACATCGCAGTGTGTCTGCTCGTAGCGGCGTATTGCCGCTACGAGCAGGCACATGTAAAGACAGCATAGAGCGGGCCTTCACCAGCGGATCCGCAGCTAAATACGCTGCAAAAATCTGCTCGTGTGAACGTACCCTTAAAATACATTATTAATAAAAAGTTTAACAAAATTAATTATAACAAATATATTATTTTTACATTTAAATGGCCCCTTTCTAAATTTTTATTATTGTTGGCTACATTTTTAGTTCCTTGTTTAAAAATGTATAAAAATTTTGTTATAAAAAAGATACATTTTGTTAAATACAATTTTTTCCATCACTACTGTAACTTTGTTATGTTTTTTTTTAATGGTACCCTACAAAATGTTATAAAAAAAAAAAAAAAGGTATGTCCATCACTTTTTAGGATCGCTAAAACCCAAAAAAGAATAAAAACCGTCTGCAAAAACGCCAAAGTTAAAACCCACATGGTGTTTTTCTTGGCGTTTGTTTCACTCCCATAGACTTCTACGGGAGGAAAACGCCAAGATTTTCCTTAAAAAAAACCCGCTAAAGTCTCAACAAGAGGTCGTTTTTGATAAACTGCCAAGGAGACAAAAATAGCTGAAAAACGCCAAAAGGATATGGCAATTTGCAGTTCCCTACTGACTTGCAGCTAACATCTGGCCGCTGCGTTTTTTCACAAAAAAACGCCATGTGGCAGAATGGGCGTTTTTATTGGCGTTTAAAAAAAAAAAAAAACAAGTGGAAACCTAGCCTTAGGCTCTTGTTTTGCAACATCTAGAGAGCTACAGGTTGTGGAATACTAGTGTAATCTATTTGTCCAGATTTATCAAACTGTGTGAGAAAAAAAAAAGGGGAGTGATTTTCCCACAGCGACCAATCACAGCTCAGCTTTCACTTTACCAGAGCTCGTTAGCTGAGCTGTGATTGGTTGCTGTAGGAAAATCACTAAATTTTTTCTCTCACACAGTTTGATAAATCTGGGTCATTGAGTACTAAAGTTGCCCATACACATGGGGCCTTGTTAGTCCACAACGTGAACTATGAAAGTCTTATAGGACTGTTCGTACAGATGATCCAATCAGCAACATGCCAGAATAAACTAGTCAATCACTAAACATAAGAAACATAATAGGAGGAGATTTATCACATACTGTGCAGAGGAAATTGACCAGTTACCCATAGGAACTGGTCAATTGCTCTTTTTTATTTTTCTGAGGCCTTTTAAAATATTAATTTAAGAAGTGATCTGATTGGTTGCTATGGGTAACTGGTCAACTTTTCCTCTTCACAGGTTTTAATAAATCTCCCCATAGAGCTTGCATAAAGTAACAGATAGTAAGCTGGTTTGGGCCAATAATGCCATAGATGTATTTTTCAATTGACCATGGCTGAATAATCCAACATTGCAAACAATAGTTTACTTCTCATTTTCAGGCAACGATCAGTCAAAATGGCCATTTTGGCCAACCATAGATGGTGTGTCTCATTCCCCTTTGCTGTGCACCGAAATGCAGTCTATTATGTGTAATCTGCCATCTCAGGCCACGGAGGAGATAAAGCTGGCCATATACATTAGAAGTAAGCCAAACCCACCAAATTCTGGGATCAGATGACCATCTAATTTGTGTAGGGACCTTTTGAAAACTGTTGAGCGCATGTTGGATTTCAATATGCCTGATCCTTTTTTTCTTGGGAAATAACCTTCCAGCAGAGGTGTCTGGCAGTGGCTTCCTTCTCATTCAAAATCCAGGTACACATGGCTAAACATGCATGTGTTTGGAGGAACAGCTGTTGGCCAAATAAATCAATGACTGACAACTGACATCAAAAATGTCCACTTCATTGTTGTCTAATGGCAGTAAAACCTGAAAAAAATCTACCTTATGATCCCTACTTTATCTCATATATTATAGGTTTCTATTAACTGTGGATTATAATGTATGAGAGTAGATCAAATAATTCCATACATGACATATAATAAAATTATCGAAAACAACATAAAGAGCAGCACAATGGCTCAGATTTTTCAGACTGCCTGGAACCAAAACTGCCTGTTTTTTTCCCATAACAACCAATCACAGCTCAGCTTTTTAAGAGATGAAAGCTATAATGTCTAGATTTAGAGTAGTTATAGTAGACTTATAGTAGACTTATAGTAGTACAATTGTGCATAGGAAAGTAAAAATGCAACATCTAACACTTTATTCATTTAATATGGGGCTTCCGAACATTGCCAAGCCAAGTGCCATGTTCAGGATTGGTGGAGGTCACAGCAGTCGGACCCCAAACTGTGGCTAAGATATAACTTTTAATGTTCGGATAACCCCTTAAAGGGGTACTCCGCTGCCCTGCTTTCGGAGTTCCGGAAGTTCATTGTTCCGAACGCTGTGTGCTGTGTGCGGGCTGTGTGCCGCCCCTCGTGACGTGACACCAGCCCCCTCGTAACGTCACACCCGCCCCCTCAACAAAAGTCTATGGGAAGGGGGCACAACGGCCATCGCGCCCCCTTCCCATAGACTTTCGTTGAGGGGGCGGGCGTGACATCACGAGGGGGTGGGCGTGATGTCATGAGGGGCAGCCCTGAACACGGAAGCCAGCACACAGCATTCGGAACAATAAACTTCCGGATGCTGGGGAGCGGAGCTCTGGAAGCAGGGCAGCGGAGTACCCCTTTAATGATAAAAAGCAGTATTTTAAAGGAGTGACAGTGAAGTATATGAGTA
Source organism: Hyla sarda (assembly GCF_029499605.1). Lineage (NCBI taxonomy): Eukaryota > Metazoa > Chordata > Amphibia > Anura > Hylidae > Hyla > Hyla sarda. Next base: position 241,506,476 of record NC_079190.1, read on the forward strand.
CATGCAGAGGACATATAAAACTGTGCCTTTCTCATTTCTACATGCATATATATTTATAATAAATCTTGATATTACATTAAAACTGGTTTTGTGCACCGAAAGATTTATCTATGTAGCTATTGTTTCTGTACGCAAAGTCTATAACAAATTTTATTTTTAACACATATAGATGTGTATTCAGCATGTGTTGTTTAAAAATGTTCCATCACCTACAGGTTTTTAATACACATGCTGAATACACATCTATATGTGTTAAAAATGAAATTTGCTATAGACTTTACTTTGTGTATAGAAACAATTAGTGATCAGCGGCATAGGCCATATTCGAATTCGCGATATTTCGCGAATATATGGATGAATATTTGTCATATATTCGTGAAATTCGTATATTTTTTTTCCGCATATTTATGCGCATATGTGAAAATATATGCGCATATTCGCGAATATTGAGCCCTCCCTTCTTTAATGGTATAGGGAACTAATGGGCTAGTGCAGTGGTTGCAAAACTACAACTCCCAGCATGCCCGGACAGCCGTTGGCTGTTGGCTGTCCGGGCATGCTGGAGTTGTAGTTTTGCAACATCTGGAGGTCCGCAGGTTGGAGACCACTGCACCAGCCCATTAGTTCCCTATATCAATAAAGAAGGGAGGGCTCAATATTCGCGAATATGCGCATATGCAAAGAGCAGAGAGGGATGCAGTGATAACTGTGATGTGTACTGTGAAAAAAATAAAAATAAAAAAAGAATATTTGTAATTGCGAATATATAGTGCTATATTCGCGAATTCGCCAATATGCGATATTTGCGATTAAAATTCGAATTGACAATATTCGCGAGCAACTCTAGAAACAATATCTACATAAATAAATCTTTCAGTGCACAAACCCAGTTTTAACGTAAGATAATACTAATATACTCCTTGTCTACATAAATAACGTGGATCATTTTTAAAGCAAAGTTGGGCAACTTTATCAAATTCTTTCGGTATAAATAATAAAGAATTATGTTACTTCTAATAACTTTTTCTACCGTACATAACTTATCGGAATCCAAGATGACTTCAATGTTTTCTTCTTCTGGGGTACAAACCTTAGGTCTCTTTGGACAAGCCACATGTCAGTGTCCTGTCTATGGAGGTCCCATGGCATCTTTTGCTGGTCACGAGTTCTGCAGCGTGGTATTAAGACAGGATCCCCCCAACTGACAGTGGGGGAAATGACTATTCTGAAGGAGCTGCTAAGTGTTTTGTTTCCTTACCAATAGCTTACACATTTCTCCTTGGTAACAAAAAGCTTGCTACAAACACTCCCTTTTAACCCTCATAGAGCCACACACCTTGTAGTCCTGACTGGGAACAAAGTATTTGTACCTAACAAAAAAAAAAAGAAATTAAAAAAAAAAAAAAAAAAAGCTTGTAAAGCGTAGCCAAAGCGTAGGAATTAAGTGGTTAAAGGAATGATCACCTACTTAAAAAGTATTCCAAATAGGTTGGCACTTTGTTTCTTTCCAATCTGAAGTACAGTGTCATGTGTTAATTAACCCCTAACCCCTGGATGCTATCTAATACGATTTTTTCAGATTTTTGCATATACCGGGCAGAAACAGCTCTTTATTTTTAGTTTAAATATAGTTTTTGTGTTTTCTTTATGACAAATAGGGCTTTAGTTTTTTGTTCTTTTTCCATGTTTCATCAAATGGTAGTTGTTTTTTTAAGCAATAATGTTCTGTAATAAGAAAAATAATTTTTTTTATCTTTTTCACTTTTTTATTGGTGGGAATAAAACTTCTAAAAAAAAAAATAGGATTTTTGTCTGTTATTGTTTGATTATTATTATTTTTTTTATGACATGCCATGACATGTTGACATCACTGCGTCAGAAGCAGGACTTCTTTATATAATTGGCAAATGTTAGTTTATATTTTTTATATTATTTATGTGTTGTGTTTAAAAAAAAAAAAATTCTTAGCAAAACGAAGAGCCCTGTATGGGAGACAGGAATGGTAATTTGTTATTCTTTCCTTCTTATGTGGGTGTCTGACTGTCTCTGGTAGCCAGAAACCAAAGCCACAGCTGAATGATCTCCCAAGCAGCCATTTTTCTAGAGCACTGTAAAAACACAGTGGCCCTCATTTATTATTCTAAACCCGACTTTTTTTGTCGCATCTTTGTCTGCGACATGTCGCAGCCATCGTGCGCCAGTCTGTGACACGATGCAACGTTTTTTCCCGACGGACCCGATGTGGATTCTCCCAAACCCGAAAAAGGGGCGTAATCCGACATTTCTGAGCTTTCCCAAGTATTTATAAAGGTTTCCAACCCGAATTTGTTGAATTGTTGTGGATTTTTTCCCGACAACTCAGAGGAGTTGGAAACCAAAACCAACAAAACCCACGTGCGACAAACAGGATGCGACATAATAATAAATATCAGGGGAAAAAAGCAGTCGGGTAAGAAAGCAACATAGACTTACAACCCGATTTTCTAAGTAAATGAGGGCCAGTGAGGGTAAGGCTAGGATTCCACTTGGCTTTTTTTCCAGCATTTTTTTTTCACTGAAAAAAATGCCAGAAAAAAAACGCCAGTGCAATTTCCTGCGTCTGATGTTTTTTCTGGCGTTTTTGCATTTGAGTTGAAATAGCATTTTTGGCCCCTTTGGCGTCTTTTTTCGAAACATGTTGGGTACCAAAAAAAAAAAAAAAAAAGGATGCAGTAGGGACGGGGAAAAAAATTTTAAGGAAATTTTTATTTTTAATAATTAACTTTTTATAAATTTTTACTAAAATGTGTGTGTTTCACTTTTTTTTCAGTTTTTTTAATTATTTTTTTTAGGTAGGACTACTACTCCCAGCATGGAACAGACTGTTTCATGATGGGAGTAGTAGTACCTGTACTAATAGACATATCGCCCCGGGTGTCACTACTGACACCCGATGCGATCATCCATAATATAGAAGAGATGTGGAGCGGGTCTATACAGCGCTCGCATCTCTGCTCTGTTCTCCGGCCAGTGATATGAATAGAACATCACTCATTCATATTTTCCGCCCAGAGTGGGAATTGGCCGGATGGTTGCAGCCAATCACAGCTCTCAGCAGGAAATATGAATGAGTGATGTTCTCTGCTATATTATGGACAATCGCATCGGGTGTCAGGAGTGATACCCGCTGTGATCTGTCCTTAACTGCAGGTACTACTACTCCCATCATGGAGCACACTCTGAGTGTAACTTCTGACATCTGTTGTGATCTGTCTATTAATGCAGGTACTACAGCTCACAACATTGAGCAGAGTGTGCTCCATGTTGGGAGTGGTAGTACCTGCAGTTAAGAAAAGATCACAGTGGAAGTCACTCCTGACACTCGCTGTGATCCTCCAGTATAATGTATAGACGCGGCCGGCCGCTCTTCTATGGTCCCCTGCAATGACGTATATATACATCTATTCACATTTCCCACAGAGAGTTGTGATTGGCTGGAACCATCTGGCCAATGACAACTCTTTGTGGGAAATATGAATAGGTGTATATATACTGCAGTGCAGGGACCATAGAAGAGCGGCCGTCCGCATCTATATATTATACAGGAGGATCGCAACGGGTGTCAGAAGTGACATGGGTGATCTGTCAATTAGTACAGGTACTACTGCTCCCTTCATGGAACAGTGTGTTCCATGCTGGGAGTAGTAGTACTACCTAAAAAAAAAAACTGTGAAGTGAAAAACACACACACACTACATTTTTATTATTGTCGGCTACATTTTTAGTGCTCTGCCTGCCCACATAAATTGATCCCTGTTTAAAAATGTATTAAAATTTAATTATAATAAAGATACATTTTGTTAAATACAATTTTTCCCATCACTACTGTATCTTTTTTTAATATATATTTTTTAATGGTACCCTACAAAATTTTATTAAAAAAGGTATCTCCATCACTTTTTTGGATTGCTAAAATCCATGTTTTCTCTGTTATTGCCTCCTAAACGGACCATTCTAATAATGGATGCAAACTGATGCAAAGGGATGCCATTTTGTGGCATCCATTTGCATCAGATTTTCATCCATTGGTATCAGCCATCGGCAGACTCCCGCAGCCGGGACTACTACTACTCCCATCACGGAGCAGACTTCTTTCCATGATGGGAGTAGTAGTTCACTGGCTGTGGGAGTCTGCCGGCGGCTGGGGAGGCTACATTAGTGTTTGTACTACTACCCCCATCATGGAACAGACTCTGTTCCATGATGGGGTTGTAATACAGGGGGTGAGGGATTGATCTAACCGGGTCTCACTTCTGAGACCCAATGCGATCAGAAGTTATTAAACAGGGGAGTGGGTGGCATGCTCTACTCCCCTGCAATGTACGGTGCATTTTTACTTTCATTTTTAAATTCCCCACTGGGAGCCCTGAATGGCCGGTACAGAGGAGCCATTCAGGGCTCTCGGCGGGGTTTTTAAACTTACAGTGTGCCTAATTACTGTATAATCACATTCCCCCAGATTAAAGTATATTCATTTTATTCCCCCCATGTGTATATGTATGATTCCCCCACTGCCTGCTGCCCGTTCATTTTCTAGCGCTGTAACAGCGCATAGCAAGGACATGCCATTCCATTCCCTGTTGCTCATCTCCATATTTGACAGAGAGGAGCAGCAGAGAATGGAGGGACCTGTCCCCACTGTGCGCTCTTATAGCGTTCCATTCCCCACCGCCACCGGTACCTGACCTGTCCCCTCAATTCGATGCCTCATTCATATATTCTTCACCGCCGCCCGACATGTCCCCGCTGCTGCCCTGCTCCAAGCGCAATTAGAGCGCACAGCGGGACATGTCAGTCTATTCGTCAGTGCTCATCTTTGTCGAGTACAGAGATGAGCAGTGTGGAATGGAGCGCTATCAGATATGGAGATGAGCAGCAAGGAATGGAATGGCATGTCCCTGCTGTGCGCTGTGACAGACGCTAGAAGATGACCGGGCAGCTGGCGGGGGGGGGGGGGGGGGAGAGAATCATCCATATGCACATGGGGGAGATAAAATAAATATACTTAAGGGGGAATGTGATTATACAGTAAGGCACACTGAAGTTTAAAAACCCCACCTCATCCATACCAGTCATTCAGGGATCCTGGCAGGGAATTTAAAAATGAAAGTAAAATACATCATATACATCGCAGGGGAGCAGAGCATGCCGCCCGCCCCCTGTTTAATAACTTCTAATCGCATCGGATCTCAGAAGTGAGACCCGGAGCGATCAATCCCTCAGCCCCTGTACTACAAATCCCATCATGGAACAGAGTCTGTAGGTTGTAGTACAAACACTAATGTAGCCTCACCAGAAGACTCCCGCAGCCGGGGATTTACTACTCCCTTCATGAAAAAAAAGTCTCTTTATGATGAGAGTAGTAGTAGTCCCTCAGCACTGCAGGAGTCTGCTTATGTCATCTCTTCTGAGCATGCTCAGAAGTAACAACGTGTATTATAAATAGTGTTGCTCACGAATATTCGCAATGCGAATTTTATTCCCGAATATCGCATATTCGCGAATTCGCGAATATTCGCGAATATAGCACTATATATTCGTAATTACGAATATTCGTTTTTTTTTTTTTTTTTTCACAGTACACATCACAGTGATCATCCCTCTCTGCTTCCAGCTTATGTGGTGTAAAGAAGGCTCTAATACTACTGTGCGAGACTGGGGCGCGAAGTTTCGCATTTGCAAAAATGTGCTTATGCTAAATTTCACATATGCGAATTTTCTCCTATGCAAATGTTCGCATACGCGAATATTTGTATATACGAAAATAAAACGAAATGTTACGAATATGCGAATATTCGCGAATATATGACGAATATTCATCCATATATTCGCGAATATTCGCGAATTCGAATATGGCCTATGCCGCTCAACACTAATTATAAACCAGGTGCAAACGGATGACATAAAGGCTCATGCGTTTGCCATACACTTAAATGTTAAAAATAGCGGCTGTTAATTTACCCGTTTCTCGTGACAGAAGAAAAATTAGTGCATGTGCCGTTTTTCCTTCCGCCACAAATAACGTCGGTTATTCATGACGGGCTATAACGGGTCATAACGGATAATCAAAAAATCCCATAGACTTTAATAGGATTTTGTAACGGCCGTTTAACATCCGTTTTTAAGACTTTTCCTAACGAAAGTTTATAACGGGTCTTTTAACAGAGCAACTTTATAGTGTGAAAGGGGCCTAATAAAAAATGTAGTGTGTTGTGTGTGTGTTTTTCACTTTTTTTTTTTTTACATTTTTTAGATAGTACTACTACTCCCAGCATGGAACACACTGTTTCATGATTGGAGAAGTAGTACCTGTACTAATTGACAGATCGCCCCTGGTCTGTTGTGATCCTCCTGTATAATGTATAGATGTGGCCGGCGGCTCTTTTATGGTCCCCTGCACTGCCGTATATATGCACCTATTCATATTTCCCGCAGAGAGCTGTGATTGGCCAGATGGCTCCAGCCAATCACAATTCTCTGTGGGAAATATAAATAGGTGTATATATACGTCAGTGCATCTATACATTATACAGGAGGATCACAGCAGGTGTCAGGAGTTGCACTCGCTGCGATTTGTCTATTAATGCAGGTACTACAGCTCCCAGCATGGAGAAGAGTGTGCAATTTTCGGGAGCGGGCAGGGACCAGAAAATTCAAACCTCAATATTAAAAATGAATGAGGAGTGCATTTCATAATTTTTTTTTCTAGTTTTCGTTCTAAAGCCGAGCTCTGAAGCCAGTCAAGCAGGAATGGGAGGGGAGCAAGGAGGTGTTTCAGCCCTTAGCACTTCATAGTCTTGGGAACGCCTCTTTGACTCTTGGCACCAGAGAATTAAAGTATTTTTTGTACATAATGGAAAGACAGATTTATAAAGGTACTATGTGTCTTGATAGCTATCTAACAGGCTCAGCAGTCTGTAATGTGACTTGAAGTTGATAGATACGATTTAAGCCCCTCATGCTCCGTTCCCTTTATCTTCGCCGCTTCACACACTTCTTTGTCATGTGCTCCCTACTTTACCCTGCTTTTTCTTTCATTATCTCTAGGGATGAACGAATCGAATCTGACAAATCCGAATTTGTTACAAATTTCAGGAAAAATTTGATTCGCAACAAATCCGAATATCGCCGTGATTCGATCGCAAAAATCACTTCACTAAACTTCATTTAGTGCGGTCCAGGCTCCAGGGCATCTAAGAGGGCGGCTCCAGATGTCAAGACATGGAGCAAGGAACGCTGGGAAGGCGGGAACACGGGTAGGCGGGATGACCTTGAATCACATGCAGCATGCAGCCTATCAGCATCCAGTCACCCCTGTGATGTCACAGCCCTATAAAGTTGGCAGCCAGAGAGAGGTACAGAGAGCAGTGTGTCTTGCACAGAAAAGCATTTTTACAGCAGCGATTCACCTCAAGCCCAAATCCAGCCTAGAAGCACTAAAAGGGAAAGAAGAGATATTGAGAGAGAGTGTGCAATTTTGGGTGCATTACAGCAGTGATTCAACTCAAGGCCAAATCCAGCCTAGAAGCACTAATAGAGATGGGAGAGAGATTGGGAGAGAAAGTGCAATTTTGGGTGTATTAGGGCAGCGATTCACCTCAAGCCCAAATCCAGCCTAGAAGCACTGATAGGGAAGGAAGAGAGATTGAGAGAGAATGTGCAATTTTGGTTGTAGTACACAGCGACTGTGTGCTGCAGCACTGGTGTGTACAACAACTGAAAAGCTAATAGCAGCCAGCCAGTTAGGGTGAGCAGATCACTAAAAGCCATAATCACCTGCTACTAGTGCCTACTACAGGTTGCGTAGTGCAGCATATTGTCCTCTATTAAGTGTAACCTGTGCGAACATAGGTGGTGTACCATTTTGTTCCTGTTTAAGTCATAAGGGAATAGTTACTGTGAAAGGCCAGCCAAAAGTACACACCTGCTGCTGTTCTAGACAAATACTGTTTTAAGAGTAGTGGAGCGTATTGTACTCCCCTCATAAGTACATACCATGTATGTATATCTATGTGGTGTACAATTTTGTTCCTGATATAGTCCTAAGGGCCTAGTTACTGTGAAAGGCAAGCCAAAAGTACACACCTGCTGCTGTTCTAGACAAATACTGTTTTAAGTGTAGTGGAGCGTATTGTACTCCCCTCATAAGTGCATATCACGTACGTACATCTACGTGGTGTACCATTTTGTTCCTGTTATAGTCCTAAGGACTTAGTTACTCTGAAAGTCAAGCCAAAAGTACACACCTGCTGCTGTTCTAGACAAATAATTTTTAAAGCATAGTGGACCGTGTTGCACTCCCCTCATAAGTGCGTACCACATATGTACATCTACATGGTGTACCATTTTGTTCCTGTTATAGTCCTAAGGGCCTAGTTGCTGTGAAAGGCCAGTGAGAACTACACACCTGCTGCTGTTCTAGATAAATACTGTTTTAAGCGTAGTGGAGCGTATTGTACTCCCCTCATAAGTGTATACCACGTACATACATCTACGTGGTGTACCATTTTGTTCCTGTTATAGTCCTAAGGGCCTAATTACTGTGAAAGGCCAGCCAAAAGTACAAGCCTGCTGGTGTTGTAGACAAATACTGTTTTAAGCATAGTGGAGCGTATTGTCTTCCCCTTATATACGCACTAAGTATGTCAGGCAGAGAAGTGCCAGGACGTGTACTGAGGAATGGCGGAGGCCTAAATTCAAGGGGCAGCAAGAGGCTTGAGCTCCTGGTGTCAGCTAGCGGTCGTGTCTCGACCAGCAACCCATCTGCTGTCATTGACTGGTTAACCCTGTCATCCACTTCATCACAAGGGACATCTGACACCCCCATTCAACAGTTGGGGAGTTCCTCAGACACAACCATCAGTTGGCATTGCCCGGGAGCAGACCTGGTCCTCCAATTGCCTCTGTGCAATGCTGTTCCCTCCCCCATAGAAGTATCCTATTCTGTCGGTTCAGCTCCACTTTTTAGTCAGGACGATCTACTAGAGCAGTGTTTCCCAACCCAGTACTCAAGGCACACCAACATTCCGGGTATTTTCAGTTACTCCATTGGAATAGAACAGGGAAAAATTTAAATCCTGGACTGTTGGTGTGCCTTGAGGACTGGGTTGGGAAACACTGTACTAGAGGACATACAGCAGCTTCTGCACAGTCAATAAGTGGAGGAGGCATTCCCTGCTTCCTTCACTAGACGGGCAAGTAGTGATGAGGAGAACGGCATGGTAGGTGGTGTTGGGAGCGTTCAGGCTCCTGAAGCACACACTGTTGAGGAATCTGAGGAGGACATCAGTGACGTGCAGACAAAACTCGGTGGTGATGATGCCGATTCCACTTGGGAGTTGGAGGCAGGGCTTCATCATCATCAAGAGAAGAGGGTGTCAGGTTGCCTGTGAGGCAGCAGTTGAGCCAGCAAGTGGTAGCATGGTTGGGAGTCAGCATGGTTGCAGCAGTGGGAAGTCTGGAGCCAAAAGTGCCCAGGGTAGACCGCCTGCTTCGCAGGAGCCTACTTGCCCAGGAGGTAGTGGAACAGGGGTCCCTGGAGTCAGCGGCAGTAGCAGTCAGTCAGTGCGGACTGTTGGAGGGGGGGGGGAATCAGCTACTCTGCGGTGTGTCAGTTTTTCATCAAATATCCGGAGGATGTTAACATGGCCACATGCAATTTAAAAAACATATCTTTAACTCCTTGGAGACGGAGGGCGTACCTAGACGCCCTCAGCCCGCTCCCTGTCTATAACGTGGGGCCACGCCAAACCACTGATCATTGTAATAGATCAGTGTGTGCAGTGTTATAGCTCCCTATGGGAGCTATAACACTGCAAAAAAAAAAAAAGTGAAAAAAAAGTGAATAAAGATCATTTAACTCCTTCCATAATAAAAGTTTGAATCACCCCCCTTTTCCCAATAAAAAAAAACCTGTGTAAATAAAAATAAACATATGTGGTATCACCGTGTGTGGAAATGTCCGAATTATAAAAATATATCGTTAATTTAACCGCACGGTAAATGGCGTACGCGCAAAAAAATTCCAAAGTACAAAATAGCGTATTTTTGGTCACTTTTTATATCATAAAAAATGAATAAAAAGTGATCAAAAAGTCTGATCAATACATAAATGGTACAGAAAAAAACCTCAGATCACGGCACAAAAAATGAGCCCTCATACCGCCCTATACGCAGAAAAATAAAAAGTTATAGGGGTCAGAAGACAATTTTAAACGTATACATTTTCCTGCATGTATTTATGATTTTTTTCCAGAAGTACGACAAAATCAAACCTATATAAGTAGGGTATCATTTTAATTGAATGGACCTACAGAATAAAGAGAAGGTGTCAATTTTACCGGAAAATGTACTGTGTAGAAACGGAAGTCTCCAAAAGTTACAAAATGGCATTTTTTCTTCAATTTTGTCACGCAATGATTTTTTTTCCGTTTTGCCATAGATTTTTGGGTAAAATGACTGATGTCATTACAAAGTAGAATTGGTTTCGCAAAAAATAAGCCATCATATGGATTTTTAGCTACAAAATTGAAAGGATTGTGATTTTTAATAAATCAATACATTTTTAAGGTAAGGAGGAAAAAACGAAAGTGCAAAAACTGGAAAAGCTGATTGCTGTGTGCGCATGCTGGGATTTGTAGTTTTGCAACAGCTGAAGGGCTACAGTTTGGAGATCACTGTGCAGTGATCTCTAAACTGTAACCATCTAGATCTTGCAAAACTACAACTTCTAGCATGCCCACACAGCAGTTTGTTGTCTGGGCATGCTGGGATTTGTACTTTTGCAACATCTGGAGGGCCACAGTTCGGAGATCACTGTGCAGTAGTCTCTAAACTGTAGCCCTCCAGATGTTGCAAAACTGCAAATCCCAGCATGCCCAAACAGCAAACAGCTGTCTCGGCATGCTGGGAGTTGTAGTTGCGTACCTCCAGCTGTTGCATAACTACATCTCCCAGCATGTCCTTTGGCAATCAGTACATGCTGGGAGTTGTAGTTTTGCAACACTGGTTGGAAAATACTGAGTTAGATAACAGAACCTAACTGAAGGATTTCCAACAAGTGTGCCACCAGCTGTTGCAAAAGTACAACTCCCAGCATGCATGCTGGGAGTCGTAGTTTTGAAACAGCTGGAGGTTTGCCCCTCATGTGAATGTACAGGGTACATTCACACGAGCAGGTTTACATTGCGTTTCCTGCCAGTGCGAATGTACCCTAAAAACACTACACTACACTAACACATAATAAAGGGTAAAAAACTACATATACACCCCCTTACACTGTCCCCCCCCCCCCCAATAACAATGAAAAACGTATTGTACGGCAGTGTTTCCTCAAGCTGTTGCAGAACAACAACTCCCAGCATTTCTGGACAGCCACTGACTGTCCAGGCATGCTGGGAGTTTAGCAACAGCTGGATGCACCCTGTTTGGGAATCACTGGCATAGAATACCCCTATGTCCACCCCTATGCAATCCCTAATTTAGTCCTCAAATGCGCATGGCACTCTCTCACTTTGGAGCCCTGTCGTATTTCAAGGAAACAGTTTCGGGCCACATATGGTGTATTTCCGTACTCGAGAGAAATTGCACTACAAATATTGGGGGGCTTTTTCTCTTTTTACCTCTAATGAAAAGGAAACGTTGGGGGCTACACCAGCCTGTTAGTGTAAAAAAAAAAAAAAAATTATACTAACATGCTGGTGTTGCCCCATACTTTTTATTTTCACAAGCAGTAAAAGGAAAGAAAGACCCCCAAAATTTGTAACGCAATTTCTCCTGAGTACGGAAATACCCCATATGTGGGCGTAAAATGCTCTGCGGGCGCACAACAAGGCTCAGGAGTGAGAGCGCACTGTGTACATTTGAGGCCTAAATTGGTGATTTGCCCAGGGGTAGCTGATTTTACAGCTGTTCTGAAATAAACGCAAAAAACATAAATACCCACATGTGACCCCATTTTGGAAACTACACCCCTCACAGAATGTAACAATGGGCATAGTGAGCCTTAACACCACACAGGTGTTTGACGAATTTTCATTAAAGTTGGATGGGAAAATGAAAAAAAAAATTTCACTGAAATGCTGGTGTTGCCCTACATTTTTCATTTTCACAAGGGAAAATAGGAAAACAGACCCCAAAATTTGTAACCCCATTTCTTCTGAGTAAGAAAATACCCCATATGTGGATGTAAAGTGCTCTGCGGCGAACTACAATGCTCAGAAGAGAAGGAGCGCCATTGGGCTTTTGAAGAGAAAATTTGTCTGGAATTGAAGGCCACGTGTGTTTACAAAGCCCCCATAGTGCCCCCCACATGTGACCCCATTTTGGAAACTACACCCCTCATGTAATGTAATAAGGGGTACAGTGAGCATTTACGCCCCCCAGGTCTCTGACAAATTTTTGGAACAGTGGTCCGCGAAAATGAAAAATTACATTTCTCATTTGCACAGCCCACTGTTCCAAAGATCTGTCAAACACCAGTGGGGTGTAAATACTCACTGCCCCCCTTATTAAATTCTGTGAGGGGTGTAGTTTCCAAAATGGGGTCACATTCGGGCACCATAGGGGCTTCCTAAATGCGACATGCCCCCCAAAAACCATTTCAGCAAAATTTGCTTTCCAAAAGCCAAATGTGACTCCTTCTCTTCTGAGCATTGTAGTTTGCCCGTAGAGTACTTGACGTCCATACATGGGGTTTTTCCATACTCAGAAGAGATGGAGCTACAAATTTTGGGGGGGTATTTTCTCCCATTACCCTTTGTAAAAATGGTAAATTTGGGGGGAAAAACTGCACTTAAGTGAAAATGTTTTTTTTTTTCATTTACACATCCGACTTTAACGAAAAGTTGTCAAACACCTGCGAGGTGTTAAGACTCACTGGACCCCTTGTTACATGCCTTGAAGGGTGTAGTTTCCAAAATGGTATGCCATGTGTGGGAATTTCTGCTGTTTTGGCACCATAGGGGCTTCCTAAATGTGATATGCCCCCAAAAAAAACATTTCAGAAAAACTCACTCTCCAAAATCCCATTGTCGCTCCTTCCCTTCTGAGCCCTCTACTGCGCCCGCCAAATACTTCACATACACATATGAGATATTTTCTTACTCGAGAGAAGTTGGGTTACAAATTTTGAGAGGATTTTTCTCCTTTTACCCCTTGTAAAAATTTTAAAACTGGGCCTACAAGAACATGTGAGTGTAAAAAAGGAAGATTTAGAATATTCTCCTTCACTTTGCTGCTATTCCTGTGAAACACCTAAAGGGTTAACACACTTACTGAATGTCATTTTGAATACTTTGAGGGGTGCATTTATGGGGTATTTCTAATAAGTACTTTGGGGTCATTTATGGGGTATTTCTAATAAGAAAGCCCTTCAAATCCACTTCAAACCTTCAAAAAATTAGAAAATTGCTGCTGAACTTTAAAGCCCTCTGATGTCTTCCAAAAGTAAAAGCATGTCAACTTTATAATGCAAACATAAAGTAGACATATTGTCTATTGTGAATCAAAATATAATTTATTTGGAATGTCTATTTCCCTTACAACCAGAGAGCTTCAAAATTTGAAAAAATGCAACATTTTAATTTTTTTCATAACATTTTGGAATTTTTCACCAAGAAATTATGCAAGTATCGACATAATTTTACCTCTAACATAAAGTAGAATATGTCATGAAAAAACTAACTCTGAATCAGAATGAAAAGTAAAAGCATCACGGAGTTATTAATGCTTAAAGTGACAGTGGTCAGATGTGCAAAAAACGCTCTGGTCCTTAAGATGAAAATAGGCTTGGTCCTTAAGGGGTTAATCTTTTCAGTTGTGAGGCCCTATGGTCTCCTCATGCTGGTGTGTAGAAGTTAGAAGTTTAAAAAAAGAAGACCAGAGGACAGCGCCTCGTGCGTTACCCTAGATAGATAGATAGATGGATTCGGGGGGGGGGGGGGGGGGGAGGCGGGGTGTCCCTTGTGGGAGGGGTGCAGGCTCTATAGATTGGCAGCTCACCTTGAGCATATAGGAAATACGCATATCACCCCGTATAGGAGTAATGAAGATGGTGTGGATCTTTGCAGCCCAAAAGGTCCCAGGAACGACCAGCTGGTGTCGGTGAAGGTACTGGATAGGAGGAATGGAAAAATTGACCTTGGCATTATGCGCTAAGTAATCCAAATAGGAAGGGTCACACTCAGGTCACGGTGTTGTAGAGTTCAGCAACTTTATTTAATGTACAGCAATACAGCAATGACATGTTTCGGAGTGAAACTACCCCTTCTTCAGATATACAGAAGTACTTCTTCAGATTGACAGATGTACTTCTGTCAATCTGAAGAAGGGATACTTTCACCCCAAAATGCGTCAATGCTGTATTTCTGTACATTAAATAAAGTTGCTGAACTCTACAACTCTGTGAACTGAGTGTGACACTTCCTATCTGTGAAAATTAAAAGTATGGGGCAACACCAGCATGTTGGTGTAAAAAAGTAAATTTTTTTTACACTAACGTGCTGGTGTAGACCTCAAGTTTACCTTTTCATAAGGGGTAAAAGGAGAAAAAGCCCCTCCAAAATGTTTAACACAATTTCTCCCGATTATGGAAATACCCCATATGTGGCACTAAACTGTTGCCTTGAAATACGACAGGGCTCCAAAGCGAGAGAGCGTCATGCACATTTGAGGCCTAAATTGGAGATTTGCATCCGCCACCAAAATACCTTACGACAATGTTTCCCAAACAGGATGTCTCCAACTGTTGCAAAACTTCCAGCATGCCTTGACAGTCAGTGGCTGTCTGACAATACTGGGAGTTGTTGTTTTTCAACAGCTGGAAACAGTGCCGTACAAGACTTTTTATTTTATTTATTTTTATTGAGGGGGGGGGGACTGTGTAAGGGTATATGTTGTGTTTTACTTTTTATTTTGTGTAGGTCTAGTGTAGTGTAGTGTTTTTAGGGTACATTCGCATGGGAGGAGGTTTACAGTGAGTTTCTCGCTGGAAGTTTGAGCTGCAGCGGAAAATTTGCTGCATCTCAAACTTGTAGAAGAAAACTCGATGTAAACCCCCTCCCGTATGAATGTACCCTGTATATTCACATAATGGGGGGGGGGGGGCAAATGGGGGGGGGGGCAAACTTCCAGCTGTTGCCAAACTACAACTCCCATACATGCTGGGAGTTGTAGTTATGCAAAAGCTGGAGGCACATTGGTTTGCAAAACACTGAGAGGTGCAACAGCAGGTGGTGAACAGGCATCACCTCCTGCTGTATCCTGCCGCCGCTTACATTTAAATTTAAAAAATCAATGTAATCTTTTCAAGACTGAGGCCCTATGGTTGTTGACTTCATATATTACCTGTGGAATTACATCAAGAATCCAATTAAACAGGTTGGAGCGATAACAATGAACCATAACTGATTAAATGAAACATTTGCACTTTCACTGAGAGGCAGGGGCTGGAACAGGTTGTAGCTCACCTGGCAGAGGACCGCCAGCTCGATTTTAAGATACAAGTACAAGCTTTTTCACTGCAGCCATTTCTAGCTTTATGCGCCCACTTATCCAACGGCACAGAAGCTGAATGTGCTTCTGTCCAAGTTGCTGGTACTGCTGTCCCTCCCTTTTCAAGTGGACACTCAGAGCATGGGGATGTGCGGAGAGGCATGGGCTGGGACTGGTGATAGTTGGCCTCTCGGCAGACCGCCAGCTCGATTTTGAGATACAAGTACAAGCTTTTTCACTACAGAAAATTATACACTGCAGCAATTATACACAATTGGAGCTGGAATTACCATGGCACCAGACAATGAACCATAACTGATTAAATGAAACATTCGCAGTTCCACACAGAGTAAGGCAGTCAGTCAGACAGAGGCAGGGGCTGGAACAGGTGGTAGCTCTCCTCGCGGCAGACCACCAGCTCGATGCTCACCAGAATGGGTCCTCAAAAAATTATTTAAATTTTTTTAAATAAATTAAAATTAAATTAAATAAAAATTACATAAAAAATATCTCTTTAATCTCTTCAACTGTGACGCCCTATGGTCTCCCGACCCTGCTGCTACATCCAGATGCTCTGCAGCAGTGATTCTAATAGCGATGCCTGTTATCTGCATGTCATACTGAATAACAGTATTATTTCACTAACACAGCACACTCTGGCCCTCATTTACTAAGAAAATCGGGTTGTAAGTCTATGTTGCTTTCTTACCAGACTGCTTTTTTCCCCTGGTATTTATTATTATGTCGCATCCTGTTTGTGGCACGTGGGTTTTGTTGGTTTTGGTTTCCAACTCCTTTGAGCTGTCGGAAAAAAATCCACAACAATTCAACAAATTCGGGTTGGAAACCTTTATAAATATGTGGGAAAGCTCAGAAATGTCGGGTTACGCCCCTTTTTTCGGGTTTGGGAGAATCCACATCGGGTCCGTCGGGAAAAAATGTTGAATCGTGTCGCAGACTGGCGCACGATGTCTGCGACATGGCGCAGACAAAGATGCGACAAAAAACCCGACAAAAGAGGTCGGGTTTAGAATACTAAATGAGGGCCTCTGTGTGTGTAACATGCGTGTTACGACAAGGCAAAGTGTTCTACACCCCTACTGAGGCTCTCTGTAGGACAGAAATAGCCATTTTTAATAGAGATTTGCCGCAAATAAATTCAGACCGAAACAAATTTATGGGGAAAATTTGTTGAATCGGCTGAATCGAATTTTTCAAAAAGTCGCTCGTCTCTAAGTATCTCCTTTACCCTTACTTAACCCCTTTTTACTAAAACACCATTACATCTTAACCCTTTTAAATTTGAGTGTGTGAATATTTACTGTTCAACATTACCATCAACCAGTAAGTAACCAAAATGACACATGTGAACTATAAAAATGCAGTACATATTGACACATCCACTGGTAAGCGCATGGAAAGTAATCATTGGTGTTGTGCAATGTTACTGTTACTGCCAGCTTCGTGCCCATCCTCGTGCCAGTGGTAGACAACATATCCTTTACTAACCTAAGTTGCTATAGCACACAGTCACAGGATTGTTTACCTATGAAAACAAAGAATGTTTTGTATCTGGAATGTTGTATACTGAAATACTGATTCGATTTCATTATTTTCCCGTAGATGACACAGGCAGCAACTATGCCTCTGTGAAATGACTTATAATATTTCACCTTCCTGTCATAAAGTAAAGTTGGCAAGAACTGAGAGCGTGATGCGTATCTGATAAACAAGTACTTAGGTAAGATGTACCATAACTAGTCACTACTCTGCCCTCCTCCCTACCTCCTCCTCAATATTTAACTCATATTACTCAATTCAAACAAGATGATCACAGTGTAACATATGCTTATTTAGGGCAGCAACAGCAATGGACTATGAAAAATAATAGAAAAAGTATCTTTTTAAAATGCCACAAAAAACTCCCACATCTCCTAGGTGTTTTTTTTCTTCCATCAGAATGTACAGGAAGAAAAAACACACAAAATAGGTGCCAGAGTTTTTATAAAACTGCCACTGACCCCAAAATTTTCAGGTAGAAAAAAAAGCCACAATGACGCCATGTAGACATTTTCCTGCCAGTGCAGGAGTTCACTGCATTTATCAAGAGGCGGATCTCTGTGCTGTGAACCCCACTGATCATGAAAATGAGCAGAGAGAAGTGTGCACTTAGGCGCTTTACTTCCTGACTCGCTGGAATCTCCGTCCTGTGGCCCTATAGACTAATAATGGGGCCAAAGGACATATGGCTTCAGTCAGTGACTGAAGCTACCACTTGCTTTCTCCACTCATTTTCCTGATTGGTTGGAGTCTCAACACTGAGACCCCAACCAATCAAAACGTTTGACATGCCTCTGTGGTATGTCAAATGTTTTTTAAATGACATGAACACTTTAAAGTGTACCTGTCATGCTCACTAATTCTGACATTTTCAGGAAGGGATGAGTCTGAGTCAAGCATTGAGTTTGCCCTTATTCAGCATACATTCACCTCCTCCCTGAGTCTGCTGTGCTGGGTCTCTTCATTCAATCACTGCAGGCTGCTTTGTAACCCCTCTTCTCTGTTTCATGTTGCAGTCTTATAGGACAGGAGTGAGCAGAGAGGAGTGCTAGTCCCACCCTCACTTACTGCTCTTTGTCCAAGTATGTGCTTCAGCTGGGACAATGATTATACTAAAGCCAGACAGGATTGTGTTCTGAATGGTATGGTGTTAGTGGTGTTTTTTTATAGGCCATGATTTTTATGAAAAGGATTTACATTTTTAAGTATATTAGGTTAATGTTGTGTAAAGATGTAAAACATATTAAAAAAAATGTATATTCTAACAGTGCCAATTTAAGGCATTTTCGACAACATAGTTTACTCTAGCCACTCATATGACAGTCTTTAGATAGTATTAGTCCGTGCTGATTGATGAGGAGTTAGCCTATGAAAATGGTCACATACCTGTCTGGGTATACAAAAGAGAAGCTGAAAGCATAAGGCTTACTAACACGTTGGTTAAACATTTACTAAGGCAAGGTTCATATCTTGGCCCAACAAACTACTATGGTTCAAAGGAAGGGAAGTCCATGCTTGCCTCTTTATTGTCAATTAAATCTCAGCCTTGCATTCGCCAAATAGTTGTCTCTTCGTATAATTTAGTTGACATTATCTTGTTTCCCATCAGTTCAGACTTCTGTTTATGGAAACTGATTAAGTAACACTTTGCACATACCAAAAGCAAATATATGATACATAGGGGATATATATCAAAGCCTGTGCAGAAGAATAGTGGTACAGTTGCCCATAGCAACCAATCAGATTGCTTCTTGCAGAGGCCTTTAACCCCTTAAAGGAAAACTGTTAGCTTGTTCACCCACACTTAACCCAATAGACTGGGTTATAGTGTGGGTTAACAGGATTCAGACGAGGGGACACTTACTTATTTTCGCCAACTGGCCGCCAAGATATCTAGTTCTGAAGTTCAGGGATTTCTAATAAGAATAAGCGCACTGAAGGGGTCTTCCTCTGGAGAGCGCATGCGCCGCTATATTTTCCCCAACACAGAACGTGAGAGCTGGGGAAAATATAGCGGTGCATGCGCTCTTCAGACAGAGCGCTGCGATCATGTGATGTGGGGCTCCACGCCACTAGGACATTTTGTTGAATCCAATGCATATGCATAGTTGAGGGGCGGGCTTAGGAGCCTTACTACAGGAGCTAGAGGCGGCCAGCCGGCGGGAGAGACGCCTTCAGTGCGCTTATTCTTATTAGAAATCCCGTAACTTCACAACAAGAAATCTCGGCAGCCAGTTGGCAAAAAGAGTAAGTGACCCCTCGTTTGAATCCTGTTCACCCACACTATATCCCAGTCAATTGGGTTTAGTGTGGGTGAACAAGCTGACAGTTTTACTTTAAGGACAAAGCATTTTTCCCGTTTTTGCACTTTCGTTTTTCCTCCTTACCTTTTAAAAATCAGAACCCTTTCCATTTTGCACCTAAAAATCCATATGATGGCTTATTTTTTGTGCCACCAATCCTACTTTGTAATGACATCAGTCATTTTACCCAAAAATATGTGCGACAAAATTGAAGAAAAAAAGCCATTTTGTAAATTTTGGCGGCTTCCGTTTCTATGCAGTAAATTTTTTGGTAAAAATGACACCTTATATTCTGTAGGTCCATACAATTAAAAAGATACCCTACTTATATAGGTTTGATTTTTCTTAATTCTGGAAAAAATCATAACTACATGCAGGAAAATTAATGTGTTTAAAATTGTCATCTTCTGACCTCTATAACTTTTTATTTTTCCACATATGGGGTGGTATGTGGGCTAATTTTTTTGTGCCGGGATCTGAAGTTTTTAGCAGTATAATTTTTGTTTTGATCAGACTTTTTGATGGCTTTTTATAAATTTTTTTATGGTATTAAAGGTGACCAAAAATACACTATTTTAGACCTTGGAATTTTTTTACACATACGCCATTGACCGTGCGGTTCAATTAATTATATATTTTTATAGTTCGGACATTTACGCACGCTATTACCCATAGGGGCTATAACATTGCGCACACTGATCATTTACACTGATCACTGCAATAACATAGCATAGCATTGATCAGTGTTATCTGCGCTTGATTGCTCAAGTGTGGATCTCAGGCTTGGAGCAATCAAACGCCGATCGGACAGCGTGGAGCATGGTAAGGCACCTCCCGCTGTCCTCTCAGCTGTTCGAGACACCACGATTTCACCGCGGCAGTCCCGAACAGCTCCACTGAGCTAACCGTCATGGATTTCTCCAGTTTTAGACGCCGCAATCAACTTTGATTGCGGCATCTAAAGGGTTAATACCGTATATCAGCCCGATCGATGATGTGCGGTTTTAGCCGCGGGTTCTGGTTTCTGACAGCAACCGGGACCCAGCAGATATGAAGCGCGCCCAGCTTCTGAGTGCGCTTCACAGATCGGGAGCCGGCCATGGATGTAAATATATGTTCGTGGTTGTTACAGGGTTAAAAAAAAAAAAAAAAAGAATCTGTTATGGGCAACTACTCAACTTTTTCTCTGCACAGGTTTTTTATTTTTTATAAATCTCCCACAGAATGACTAGTATGTATGTATATCCTTTCATAATTCATAAACCATAGAACACAATTCCTTTTCCCTATGTGTAATCAGTCTATGCTAAATCCTTTATATTATAGTTGATCAGTTAGGGTCCACGTACAAGAGAAAACCATGTGCACAGCCCTTATATAGTGAAATGATTTTGTATTATGAAGTCTTGGGCACATAAGAGGCACACATAAGTACAGTATAAGGGAGAGCGTACTGTGTCACCATTTCTTTATTGTGCATTTCATGCGGATGCTCAAATGGAATCATGTAATATAGGGGTGTTCAGGAACTTCTCCTAAGTATTAATTACACATTATTATACATCAAGAACGTTGGCAACCAAGCCAAGGTAAGTCTTGCTTCCACTTTCCAGAAGCAGTGACTTTTAGGTTGTTCTGGTCAAACGTCCAGTAGTGTTCACCTTTAAAAAAGTATATCAAGCCATTTGGATGGGTCAGTGCTGCATTAGTGCTGTGAGGGACACCTTTCCAGTCATGAAGATTTCTTGGGTAATATGGCTCCACTTTCAGTGATTTTTCATTAAAAACATAGTACTTGTACCCTTTGAAAATGACCAAATGTCCAAGTGGCTGAAAATACAGAGCTGTGTCAGGGTGTCTTGGGAGTCCATGGTCACTGCACTTACGAGGAAAGCCAGCCTCGAGTCTGGACCCTTTGTATCTCCAACATCTCCCACCTGGAAAACATGACAAATTAATTATGAAAAAGAGTTATTAATAGAATATCTATCTAAATATAGAGAAACACTGCAGCACTCCAATCCAGTGAAAAAAATGAGTAGCGTTTATTCCATCAAGGCATCAGACAACGTTTCAGCTGCAACACGGCAGCCATCTTCAGCAAATACAAAGTACAAATGTGGCCATATATATATGGTGTAGGGATGTCATTAATCAAACATGTTAATATACACATTTGCATAACAATTATACAACAATATTAGAGAGTACAAGTGATCAATATATAAATACATACAATACACATCATATTGACATTAAGAGTACCAATACAGTATCTATCTATCCATCCATCTATCTCATATCTATCTATCTACCGTATTTTTCGCCCTATAGGACGCACCAGCGTATAAGACGCACTCAATTTATAGGTGCAAATCTAAAAAAATTAAGATTTTGAACCCAATAGTGGTCTTCAACCTGCGGACCTCCAGATGTTGCCGTTGGCTGTCCGGGCATGCTGGGAGTTGTAGTTTTGCAACATCTGGAGGTCCGCAGATTGAAGACCACTGCATAGGAGGTAATACTCACGTGTCCCCGCCGCTCCGGACCCGTCACCGCTGCCCTGGATGTCGCTCCATCTCTGTCGCCGTGTCCCCGTCGCTCCGGAACGTCTCTGCTGCCGGCCGGGTATCCTCGCTCTCCGTCGCCACCATCACGTTGTTACGTACGCCGACGCACGTACGCAATGACGTGATGACGAGGAAGGAGGATCCCTGAACGGAGAAGACACCTAGGAGGCAGGTGAGGTCCCTCCCGGTGTCCTGTAAGCACTAACCCGGCTATTCAGTCGGGCTGTTCGGGACCGCCGCAGTGCGAGGCGGTCCCAAACAGCCCGACTGAACAGCTGGGTTAGTGTCACTTTCCCTTCAGACGCGGCGGTCAGCTTTGATCGCCGCGTCTGAAGGGTTAATACAGGGCTGCAGTTGATGGCTGCAGGGACCGCCGCGATAGGGGTGTATTCACCGTATAAGACGCACCGACTTTTTCCCCCCAGTTTTGGGGAAGAAAAAGTGCGTCTTATACGGCGAAAAATACAGTATCTACTATCTATCTATCTATCATATCTATCTATCCATCTGTCTATCTCATATCTGTCTATCTGTCTATCAATATATCCTTACTAACACAGTGAAACCCTGGCCTTTTCAAAGAGGTGGTCTTTAACAGACGTTTATCTGTATATATACAGATACATTGCACCTAATATTGTTCGTACCTTATTACATACTAATTACAATGAAACTATATTACAGATCTGGTCAAATACACATAACATGAAATGATCTGCCATATGTGTTTATTATTAAAGTATTATATCACATATTAAATTCCATAAACTAATATACAGTTCAGAAAACATGCAGTAAACTGAGCTCTTTCAAGCTGGTAGCAATAGACCCTGGTTATTAATTCCTGGTGACCACAACAAAGACCTCCTTCCTCGGGGGGCAGGTAGGGTTGCCAATTAGGATTGGTTCCCATGACACTTTCATGTTTTGCTTACAAGTATCAGCATCCTTTGGTCTGTGTGTGGCCTGTGTCTTGTGTGCATAAGTCCTGAGCAGTGTTTGCATGAGTGACTTTATCTCTATTTATATATGTGTGTGCTTGATCTATGACAGTTCAGGAACAACAGGAGAAAACATTATTCTGAAATAGAAGTAGTTACATGGAACAGACTTCCAGCAGATGTGGTTGGTAAATCCACGTTAACATGTCTGGGATAAACCTATATCTATCCTAAGATAAAAAGGAAAGAATATACAGATAGACAGGGGTCTTTTTCTGCCAATAATCTTCTATAATCTTCTTCTATCTAACCTTTGAAGAAGTAGAATTTTCCATCGGATCCTGACACTGCTGCAGCTTCAATAAATGCTGGCAACTTTTTCCACCTTTGTTGTGTGAGCTGTGGCTCCGTGGCAGTCCCATTTGGAAACATCATCCAATATTTGCGACCTTTAAAGATGTACAATGTGTCCTTTAAATCTGGGGGAAAAAAAGATAGAAACATAATAAGTAAGTGGCACAACCTATATTTACATTGACTACAGTGAAAATTCAATTGTTTCTAAACTTTTATTCTTTATTAAAGGGGTACTCTGAAGGAATAAACATGTTTTTAAATCAACTGGTACCAGAAAGTTAAACA
Source organism: Hyla sarda (assembly GCF_029499605.1). Taxonomy (NCBI): domain Eukaryota; kingdom Metazoa; phylum Chordata; class Amphibia; order Anura; family Hylidae; genus Hyla; species Hyla sarda. The sequence continues at coordinate 241,530,023 of NC_079190.1, forward strand.
GATTTGTAAATAACATCTATTAAAAATCTTAATCCTTCCAGTACTTAACAGCTACACATATATACTACATATAAAGTTGTGTAGTTCTTCCCAGTCTGACCACAGTGCTCTCTGCTGACACCTCTGTCCATGTCAGGAACTGTCCAGAGCGGGAGCAGATTCCTATAGCAAGGATGTACCAAAAATAAAATTTGAATTCAACATCAGTATTTTCGATCTAATTCTGTGCAGAATAAAAGTCTATGGAAAAGTGTCTGTCAGTGCACAAACTGTTTAGAAAAGCTTTTGCAATTCCAACGTTAGAATTATACCAAAAGAGAGAAAAAAAGGGGGGGAGGGGGATTGCGCCCCTATTGAAGTACGGTCGTGTGGAGGGTGTCAGTGGTGGTTGGAGTGATACTCACCGAGCAGGGTTGCGCTAAGAGCTTTACACAATATCCAGACCTGCAGCCACTGTCCTCTGGAATCAGGCTTGTTCTTCCAGTGAAAGGCAGCATATAGGATAGAAAAGACGACCGTCTCTGGCGCTGGTCTGCTGGAGGGAATAGGACTAGGACATCTGGTAGTTCCTTTAAAGTTGCTTTATTACATAAGTACACAAGCAACGCGTTTTCTGGTCTGTACCGGACCCTTCGTCAGGCAGGGTGTCCTGACCTTGCCCGGCGATGAAGGGTCCAGTACGGACCAGAAAACGCGTTGCTTGTGTACTTATGTAATAAAGCAACTTTAAAGGAACTACCAGATGTCCTAGTCCTATTCCCTCCAGCAGACCAGCGCCAGAGACGGCCGTCCTTTCTATCCTATATGCCAACGTTAGAATTATGGACCTTTTTTATTTTTTAAACAGTGTGTGCCCTGACAGACACTATTCCATAGACTTTACCTTGTGTACAATATTAGATCGAAAATACGAATGTATTCTGCTATTCACGATGTGTGAACATGACTCGAAATTGCACTTTAGTGAAACGTGTACTGAAAAATACTGCATGTCAGATCAACAAATGAAATCTTTTTAGTCATGCAGTGGATACATAGACTAAGATTTTTCCAAACCTGTGCAGAGGAAAAGTGGCCCAGTTGTCCATAGCAACCAATCAGATCACTTCTTTCATTTTAAACAAGGCCTCTGCAAAATGAAAGAAGCGATCTGATTGGTTGCTATGGGCAACTGGGCAACTTTTTCTCTGGACAGGTTTTGATAAATCTCCCTCACTGAGTGTGTGTGAATGGTTAGCGAGTGGATTAAGATGCATTGACAGTAGTTGTTTAACTGCCACCCACAAAGCTTTATTTGTAATAAAAAACAGAAATGGGCAATAAGGTCAGAATTGACATTAATCCAATGACCTACGGTTTACAGCTTACCCCATGTTATAGCATCAAACATGGAGTGACAATAATAATCCTTCCTTTCAGCTCTTGCTTCACTCTTCTCTGCACTCCAGTCTTCAAACATGGAAAAATCTTTCCCAGGGCGTTGCACTAGCTTGCCACTAGAGGGAGCTCCTGTTTAAAAAAAATATTGAGGTTATTTTCATGATACACTAGAGCAGTGTTTTTTAAACAGCGTGTCTCCAGCTGTTGCAAAATTATAACTCTCAGAATGCTCGGACAGCCAAAGGCTATCTGGGCATTCTAGGAGTTGTAGTTTTGCTATAGCTGGAGACATACTATTTGGAAAACACTGCACTAGAGATATGATTGTTTATGTGTACAGCATACACTCCAGTGCTGCGTATCTGGGGCTTTCTTTGCGGATTTTATACCGTGTCCAGTGATTAAGTGTAGGGTCACATGTGATGTATTTTGCTGCTGCGTATTTTCCTACCCACTGATGTAAATGGGTAATAAAACCAGCTGTGCATTTTGCTAACCATTGACTTCAGTGGGTAGGAAAATATGCGGCAGCAAATACACAGCAAAATACGACACGTGTGACCCTACCCTAAAAGAAGAATAAAATTTATGTTAAGCATCGCTGATTCCATGCTGCAGATTTACCTGTGAATTTCCTAGCACGAAATCCGCAGGGTAGACCAAACCTTACCGGTCTATGGACATCAACAAGTCTATACAACATCACATCTCTTTCTATAACCATAGAGGGTAACATGGAGTGAGGGAAAGCTTATGCCTTTATTTCTGAGGGGTACTAGTTATGTCCTTCGCACAAGGAAGTGATGAGTCCAAACCATGAAAAACAGCCCCAGACTGTTATTCCGCCTCGACTTTTTGGTCAGGAAGTATTTTTTTGACGTATTCCAAATCCATATTCACCTAACAGACTATTAAAAGTAGAAATGTTTTACCAAAGCTTCAGAGTCCGGGAATGGAAGTTTGCTTCATATCACTAACACTTACATAGTTCATAAGATTGAAAAAAGACTCACTCTGAGCAAACTGACATCGGGCTTCTCCACGGCTGTGGGACATGGAAACCTAATCCATGAAGATCTCCCTACAAACTCAGTTTCCAAAAACATCTTAAAGGGGTACTACTGGAAGAAAAAAGAAGTTAAATCAACTGGTGCCATAAAGTTATACAGATTTGTAAATTACTTCTTAATCCATCCAGTACTTATCAGCTGCATTACACTCCAGAGGAAATTCTTTTATTTTTTAATTTATTTTCTGTCTGACCACAGTGCTCTCTGCTGACACCTCTGTCCATGTCAGGAACTGTTCAGAGAAGGATAGGTTTGCTATGGGAATTTGCTCCTTCAAAAAGAAAAGAACTTCCTCTGTAGTATACAGCAGCTGATAAGTATTGGAAGGATTAAGATTTTTAAATAGAAGTAATTTACAAATCTGTTTAACTTTCTGGCACCAGTTGATTTAAAAAAAATTGTTTTCCACTGGAGTACCCCTTTAAGGCCCATTTTGCATAAGAAGATATTCATAATAGCTATAACCGTTATAGTTTGTTTAGACAAGTTATTATCTAAAAACATGTTATTATCTAAAAACAAAATTATTCTAAATTCATAGTATGATCTCCTTTTTAACAGTGTGACATTCCAGCTATCAATAAAATAATTCAGGTTTATATGCAATGCATTCCAAAAGTCTTCAGATCCTTTCACTCATTTTTACATTTCCATAAATGGTGACCATGTGTTAAATTAAAAAAAAGAATCAAAAGTAAACATGTCAATTTTTATGGCCCTAAGAATTACAGTCGTGAAATTAATGTGCATGTGCATTCATGGCAGTTTCAGTATTAAATTTGACAGAACACAGTAGTTTAAAAATAAAATAAAATAGAAAATACATTTCTGCCAATTTATTGATGAAACTTAAAGACTTGGAATGAGCTTGGGTGCATTCAAAGGGGTTATCCGGGAATAGAAAAACAAAAGGTAATTTCTTTCCAAAACCACTCCCTGTCTGTCTCCTGGTTAGGTATGGTTCTGCAGCTCAGTTCCATTGAAGTGAATGGAGCCAAGTTGTAGTACCACATACAACCTGGGGACAGACAGGGGCCAGTTTTGGGAAGAATTTAACTGTCTTTTTTCTATTCCTGGATAACCCCTTTAATTATTTTCTCCTAAAGTCACATTTGATTTATGAGAAATATGAACAGACAGAATAATCCTGCTCTAAACAAAAATCAACACTATAAAATGTCTGTATAAAAGACACTGCTACTGAATGGGGTAGAGCTTAGGTTGTAGGACAATGAGTTCTTTCATTCAGAGTACAGAGAGATGATTATTAATTAGATGTTAGACATCCCCCCTCCCCCACAAGAGAGAGTCACACTGGTCTAATTCACTCATCCCCATATTTGTTACTTTGTTACTATATTTTTGTGTATTAACAATTAAATGGGTACCCTGGAGGGAAAAAAATGTAATCAACTGGTGCCAGAAAGTTAAACAAATTTGTAAATTACTTCTATTTAAAAATCTTAACCCTTCCAGTATTTTGTCTGACCACAGTGCTCTCTGCTGACACCTCTGTCCTTATCAGGAATTGTCCAGAGTAGAAGCAAATCCCCATAGAAAACCTCTCCTGCTCTGGACAGTTCCTAACACAAACAGAGGTGTCAGCAGAGAGCACTGTGGTCAGACAGAAAATAACTACACAACTTTCTCTGTAGTATACAGCAACTGATAAGTACTGGAAGACTTAAGATTTTTATATAGAAGTAATGTACAGATCTGTTTAACTTTGTTTCTGTTCAGTTGATTTAAAAAAAAAAATTCCTCCAGAGTATCACTTACATCCATGTACTACATGTATTTTATTGAGTAGTATGCACATTGTAGTATTTTACTGTACCAACTGAAAACATATATATTGTCCTTGGTCTATAATATCAACATTAGTTGTAACCTGTTCTCACTTTCATGCTGTCTGGACCACAAGTTATAGTGACAGTCCCCAATGGCTTCTCCCCACCCCACCGGCCTTGTTTGATAGATGTCTTGTCTCCCTGTTTTGGTATGGGGAGAGATCTATTAGTAAAGGCCAGAGGGGGCAAGCAGAAACACATGGGGTCCATTCTGATGACTTGTGGTTCAGGCAGCATGAAAGTAATGACAGATTCCCTTTGATGTACATATTTGGCCAAATTAAGCATGCAACCATGTAACGTGTATAGTGTCTTCTAGGCTATCCCTCAATACCAGATGTCAGAGGAGAGAAGGCATGTTTTATATAAAGTAACTAATCCTTTTGTTCTAGGGTAAATAAGCTGACAGAGGAGTCCGGAAGCACTTAACCCACCTATCACTATTGAAAACACATGTTCACTCGACCAAGCATGTATGTGTATGGGGGGATAGGAAGAGGTAGTTGTTGATGGAACAAGCATTCGGCAGATATCTGCTTCATGTATAAAGGCAGCATTAAGGGGTCACACAAATTCGGACCAGAAGACAATGTCATGTGTATGGTGGCCTCCCAGCATTCCCCTGATGGCACATGTCAGGGAAAATAAGAATTGGATATTTATTTTGGATTTCAACTGTCCAATCCTTCTCTATACAGAAAACATGCTTGTTAAGCTGGAAGGAGCATGCATTTATGTCAGGGAATCTGGAGTGGTAGCTGTTGGCCATACAAATTGCTTGGCTAACAACTATTTTATTTGCATGGCCGGCTTTACTCTCAGAATTGGAAGAGGACTGGCTAAATCAGGTGACTGACAGGGTAAGATAAGATCTGACAACCTACCTCTGTGTGTGGTCAGCGTTAGCTTTCATCAGTGGGGAACCATGTGTTACAGTCACCCTGTTCCAAATACATTAACAAAGATTTACCATAAAGTGTTTGAATAGCCAAGATATCATCAAAGTTCAGCACATATTCGTTGCCTAGTTTCTTGTAGTATGGAGACATAAGGGCATTTTTGAAGGGTGAGTGTTGGAGACCAAGTGTATGTCCAATTTCATGCGCCAAGACAACAAAGAGATTTCTGCCCTTTCCATTTAATGACCAATGTTCAGCATTGTCAAAATGAGCTTCTCCTCGTCTTGGAAAGAAAGCATGTGCCAAAGCGCCACCTGTTAGAAAACCAGACATAAAAACCCTGTAAAATGGATTTCATTCAAATTTGGTTTATGGGGTCATCATGATTTGATATGTACATACATATATATATTTATCACTAATTGTATTCCATGCTTGTATACCAGGAGATATATACTTTGTATGAAGAAATATGTTTTATAAACAAAGCTTACAAGAAGAAATGGTATAGCACCTGGTCCATCAAAGGCATGTCTGGCACCATCATTGTGCTCCCCATCAAAGAATGCCAGGCGAATGTCTGCAGAATCTCCTGCTGCTTCTGAGAACACCAGGGAGGAGACATTACCCCACAGCTGAAATGCTGCTTTCACTGCTTGTCTCACTTGATGTTGGGATAGATACCAAGGCCAGTTGAGAATCTGATATGTAAGGTGACGTTTGTACCATTTACCTGTAGAACAGAGAAAAGTGCATTAGTAAATATTTAGAAGACGAGTAAAGCAAACAATGCATCAAGATGTTTACAATTTAGCATAATTACTCATGAATCACTAAATAACCTAAAAAGGGAGCCCATGATCAGACATCAGAAGTTCCTACTGAGAGGAGTGGTGGGGATGATGAGGAGAAGCTTCATGATGAGGATGTCAGCAGGCCTGTGGTCTGATCAGCTCAGGGGCAGGTAACGGCAATGCTGCTGCATCTGCAGGCTTGAGGAGAAAGCCTTCTAGAGGAGGGGCACAGTCGGTGGTGGTGTACCTATCTCTTTACGGTATCCTGCAGTGTGGAAATTCTTTTCTATATTAGAAAATTAAGCAAAGTGCTGTCTGTGCAAAAAGAAAGTAAAGCATAGCTAGGGTCGGAGCTTAGGAATCATGGCTCTATGTAAGCACATGGTGCGGCATCACAAGGCCTGGCTAGAAGTATCACTATTCCATCACTGCCTGCTTTCTGCTGGCTACTACTAGAACTAATCCACGACTACCTACTTTCCTCTGGCTACTACAACTACCCCCATGCCACTACTGCCTGCTTTCTGCTGGCTACTACTAGAACTAATCCACCACTACCTACTTTCCTCTGGCTACTACAACTACCCCCATGCCACTACTGCCTGCTATCCGCTGGCTACTACTAGAGCTAGTCCACCACTGCCTATTTTTCACTAGCTACTACAACTACCACCAGTCGCCTACCCTTGCTGTTGCTACTACCAGACAGGCCTATACATACACAATGCATGATCCCAATACAGTTGCAATCCCTATACGAACATTTTTGGAATGTTTGGAAAAAGCTGTTGCCTATTCTTTATTAGCCAGCCACAAAACCTGCTGCAACTCCCAAAAAGGGAGAATTTTTATTTTTTTTCTAACTTTTCAATACTTACAAAAGCTAATTTCTTAACAAGTTCTTTTCCTTCTACAACTGTCACCAATCCTGTGGCAACTCCCAAAAAGGGAGAATTTTTTAAACAAAAAGTCATTGTGTCTTCCGATACCTCTGTGTGCATTTTAACACAGGCAGAAATCTGCCAACAGCCAGGGATACTTCATGCAGCTTTTAGTGTTAAACAACATACAAAATCTGCTATTACGCTGCGTATTATTAGATGATGATACACTGATACACACAGGGCTAGTTGGCGGCAGTCCTGCCTTTTCAGTGAAGATTGGAGGCAGAGCCGCGCGCCAGCATGACTGTCTCCAATCTTAACTGAAGACGCAGGGCTGCTACGACCTAACCCTGTGTGTACAATCATCTGAGAATACGCAGCGTATTTCACGCTGCTGCAGATGAATGCTGCATAAGTGGTACATGGGACCGTACCCTTATACAGAGCTCTTATACAGTGTTATATAATTGTTTTGAGGCTTATTTCATTGCCGGTTCGCATAGAACCTTTTTTAGTAAAGGTTGGCAAGCCTGCCAAGCCGAACCTTATATAACATCAATTTGCTGCAGGCAGTGTATCTTACATTACATTGACTTCTGCCTGTCAATAGCACGTTCAGCTTGTTTGTTCACATTTTTACAATTTGCAAAATATCGACTGAAGCTTAACTTTTTTTACATTTACTCAACTCTTTTGCATTTAAAATAACATTTAATTCATGAATACATTAATTTAAATCATGTTAATTTGTCATCATGGTTTAACACAGAGATTATGGCAGTGAATTTGGAGACAATGAGATAGATAGGAGATAGTTGGATAGATATGAGATAGGTAGGTAGATAGATAGATAGATAGATAGATAAATATGCATGAAATAAATAGATAGATAAATAGATGATAAATACATTTTGCAACCAGGGGATAGGGAGTACATGATAAGCATCACAATCCCAGTAATTTGAAATAAAGACACCCAACAAAGTAATATACATAGTTCATAAGGTTGAAAAAAAGAGTCCATCAAGTTCAACCTATAACCCTAATGAGTCCCTACTGAGTTGATCCAGAGGAAGGCAAAAAACCCTCATACTAGAGGTAAAAATTCCTTCCAGACTCCAATATGGCATCAGAATAAATCCCTGGATCAACCTTCTGTCCCTATAAATCTAGAATACACAACCTGTAATGTTATTTCTCTCCAAAAATGCATCCAGACCTCTTTTAAATTCTTTTACAGAGTTAACCATGACCACCTCCTCCGGGAGAGAATTCCACAGTCTCACTGCTCTTACAGTAAAGAATCCCTGTCTGTGCTGGTGTAGAAACCTTCTTTCCTCTAAACGTAGAGGATGCCCCCTTGTTCAGGGCCGGTTTTAGGCTTAGTTGGCCCTGGGCAAAATCAAATGTGGGGCCCCAAAAGTCGTAATAGTGCACCAGATTTGCACATTTTTGGTCACTTCCAATACCATAACAAAATATCTAAAAAGCAATTGAAAAGTCCCATCAAAACAAAAATGGTACCGAAAAAAACTACAAATCACAGCGCAAAAAATGACCCTCATACATCCCCATATAGAGAAAAATAAGAGTTCTAGGGATCAGAATAATACAATTTTATATTTTTGTATAGTTTCCCCACATTAGGTTGGCAGCATAGTTCCCCCACATTATATTGGCAGTATAGTTCCTCCACATTAGGTTGGCAGTATTGTTCCCACACATTAGGTTGGCAGTATAGTTCCCCCGCATTAGGTTGTAGTTCCCCGACATTAGGTTGGCAGTATAGTTCCCCCCACATTAGGTTGGCAGTATAGTTCCCCCCCCCATTAGGTTGGCAGCATAGTTCCCCCCTTTAGGTTGGCAGTATAGGTGTCCCCCCCCCCCCCCCCATTAGGTTGGCAGCATAGTTCCCCCACATTATGCTGGCAGTATAGGTCCCCCCACATTAGGTTGGCAGTATAGTTCCCCCACATTAGGCTGGCAGTATAGTTCCCCCCACATTAGGTTGTCAGTATAGTTCCCCCACATTAGGCTTGCAGTATAGGTCCCCCACATTAGGTTGGCAGTATAGTTCCCCCCACATTAGGTTGGCAGTATAGTTCCCCTCACATTAGGTTGGCAGTATAGATCCCTCACATTAGGTTGTCAGTATAGTTCCCCCACATCAGGTTGTCAGTATAGTTCCCCCACATTAGGTTGGCAGTATAGTTCCCCCACATTAGGTTGTAGCTCCCCCACATTAGGTTTTTGTTCCCCCACATTCGGTTGGCAGTGTAGTTCCCCCACATTAGGTTGGCAGTATAGTTCCCCCACATTAGGTTGGCAGTATAGTTCCCCCACATTAGGTTGTAGTTCCCCCACATTAGGCTGGCAGTATAAGTCCCCCCACATTGGGTTGTAATTCCCCCACATTCGGTTGGCAGTGTAGTTTCCCCACATTAGGTTGGCAGTATAGTTCCCCCCACATTAGGTTGTCAGTATAGTTCCCCCACATTAGGCTGGCAGTATAGGTCCCCCACATTAGGTTGGCAGTATAGGTCACCCTACATTAGGTTGGCAGTATAGTTCCCCCCCACATTAGGTTGGCAGTATAGTTCCCCCACATTAGGTTGGCAGTATAGTTCCCCCACATTAGGTTGGCAGTATAGTTCCCCCACATTAGGTTGTAGCTCCCCCACATTAGGTTTTAGTTCCCCCACATTCGGTTGGCAGTGTAGTTCCCCCACATTAGGTTGGCAGTATAGTTCCCCCACATTAGGTTGGCAGTATAGTTCCCCCACATTAGGTTGGCAGTATAGTTCCCCCACATTAGGTTGTAGTTCCCCCACATTAGGCTGGCAGTATAAGTCCCCCCACATTAGGTTGTAGTCCCCCCACATTCGGTTGGCAGTGTAGTTCCCCCACATTAGGTTGGCAGTATAGTTCCCCCACATTAGGTTGTCAGTATAGTTCCCCCACATTAGTTTGTAGTTCCCCCACATTAGGCTGGCAGTATAAGTCCCCCCACATTAGGTTGTAGTTCCCCCACATTAGGTTGTCAGTATAGTTCCGCCACATTAGGTTGTCAGTATAGTTCCCCCACATTAGGCTGGCAATATAAGTCCCCCAAATTAGGTTGGCAGTATAGTTCCACCACATTAGGTGCAGTATACAGTGGAGATCAAAAGTTTTGGCACCCCAGGTAAAAATATGTATTAATGTGCATAAAGAAGCCAAGGAAAGATGGAAAAATCTCCAAAAGGCATCAAATTACAGATTAGACATTCTTATAATATGTCAACAAAAGTTAGATTTTATTTCCATCATTTACACTTTCAAAATAACAGAAAACAAAAAAAATGGCATCTGCAAAAGTTTGGGCACCCTGCAGAATTTATAGCATGCACTGCCCCCTTTGCAAAGCTGAGACCTGCCAGTGTCATGGATTGTTCTCAATCATCATCTGGGAAGACCAGGTGATGTCAATCTCAAAGGTTTTAAATGCCCAGACTCATCTGACCTTGCCCCAACAATCAGCACCATGGGTTCTTCTAAGCAGTTGTCTAGAAATCTGAAACTGAAAATAGTTGACGCTCACAAAGCTGGAGAAGGCTATAAGAAGATAGCAAAACGTTTTCAGATGTCAATATCCTCTGTTCGGAATGTAATTAAGAAATGGCAGTCATCAGGAACAGTGGAAGTTAAAGAAAGATCTGGAAGACCAAGAAAAATATCAGACAGAACAGCTCACCGGATTGTGAGAAAAACAATTCAAAACCTACATTTGACTGCACAATCCCTCCAGAAAGATCTGGCAGACACTGGAGTTGTGGTACACTATGCCACTATAAAGAGATAATTGTACGAATATGGTCTTCATGGAAGAGTCATCAGAAGAAAACCTCTTCTACGTCCTCACCACAAAAATCAGCGTTTGAACTTTGCAAATGAACATATAGACAAGCCTGATGCATTTTGGAAACAAGTTCTGTGGACCGATGAGTTTAAAATTGAACTTTTTGTCCGGAATGAGCAAAGGTACTGTTACGTCGAGCGCTCCGGGTCCCCGCTCCTCCCCGGAGCGCTCGCTACACTCTCCCCACTGCAGCGCTCCGGTCAGATCCACTGACCCGGGGCGCTGCGATTACGCTTCCAGCCGGGATGCGATCCGCGATGCGGGTAGCGCCCGCTCGCGATGCGCACCCCGGCTCCCGTACCTGACTCGCTCTCCGTCTGTCCTGTCCCGGCGCGCGCGGCCCCGCTCCCTAGGGCGCGCGCGCGCCGGGTCTCTGCGATTTGAAGGGCCACTGCGCCGCTGATTGGCGCAGTGGTTCCAATTAGTGTGTTCACCTGTGCACTTCCCTATGTCACCTCACTTCCCCTGCACTCCCTTGCCGGATCTTGTTGCCATCGTGCCAGTGAAAGCGTTTCCTTGTGTGTTCCTAGCCTGTGTTCCAGACCTCCTGCCGTTGCCCCTGACTACGATCCTTGCTGCCTGCCCCGACCTTCTGCTACGTCCGACCTTGCTTCTGTCTACTCCCTTGTACCGCGCCTATCTTCAGCAGTCAGAGAGGTTGAGCCGTTGCTAGTGGATACGACCTGGTCACTACCGCCGCAGCAAGTCCATCCCGCTTTGCGGCGGGCTCTGGTGAAAACCAGTAGTGACTTAGAACTGATCCACTAGCACGGTCCACGCCAATCCCTCTCTGGCACAGAGGATCCACTACCTGCCAGCCGGCATCGTGACAGTAGATCCGGCCATGGATCCCGCTGAAGTTCCTCTGCCAGTTGTCGCTGACCTCACCACGGTGGTCGCCCAGCAGTCACAACAGATAGCGCAACAAGGCCAACAGCTGTCTCAACTGACCGTGATGCTACAGCAGCTACTACCACAGCTTCAGCAATCATCTCCTCCGCCAGCTCCTGCACCTCCTCCGCAGCGAGTGGCCGCTCCTGGTCTACGCCTATCCTTGCCGGATAAATTTGATGGGGACTCTAAGTTTTGCCGTGGCTTTCTTTCCCAATGTTCCCTGCATCTGGAGATGATGTCGGACCAGTTTCCCACTGAAAGGTCTAAGGTGGCTTTCGTAGTCAGCCTTCTGTCTGGAAAAGCCCTGTCTTGGGCCACACCGCTCTGGGACCGCAATGACCCCGTCACTGCCTCTGTACACTCCTTCTTCTCGGAAATCCGAAGTGTCTTTGAGGAACCTGCCCGAGCCTCTTCTGCTGAGACTGCCCTGTTGAACCTGGTCCAGGGTAATTCTTCCGTTGGCGAGTATGCCGTACAATTCCGTACTCTTGCTTCAGAATTATCCTGGAATAATGAGGCCCTCTGCGCGACCTTTAAAAAAGGCCTATCCAGCAACATTAAAGATGTTCTGGCCGCACGAGAAATCCCTGCTAATCTACATGAACTCATTCACCTAGCCACTCGCATTGACATGCGTTTTTCCGAAAGGCGTCAGGAGCTCCGCCAAGATAGGGACTCTGTTCGCACGAGGCGTTTCTTCTCCTCGGCTCCTCTCTCCTCTGGTCCCCTGCAATCCGTTCCTGTGCCTCCCGCCGTGGAGGCTATGCAGGTTGACCGGTCTCGCCTGACACCTCAAGAGAGGACACGACGCCGCATGGAGAATCTCTGCCTGTACTGTGCTAGTACCGAACACTTCCTGAGGGATTGTCCTATCCGTCCTCCCCGCCTGGAAAAACGTACGCTGACTCCGCACAAAGGTGAGACAGTCCTTGATGTCTACTCTGCTTCTCCACGTCTTACTGTGCCTGTGCGGATGTCTGCCTCTGCCTTCTCCTTCTCTACTATGGCCTTCTTGGACTCTGGATCTGCAGGAAATTTTATTTTGGCCTCTCTCGTCAACAAGTTCAACATCCCAGTGACCAGTCTCGCCAGACCCCTTTACATCAATTGTGTAAACAATGAAAGATTGGACTGTACCATACGTTTCCGCACGGAGCCCCTTCTAATGTGTATCGGATCTCATCACGAGAGGATTGAACTTTTGGTCCTCCCCAATTGCACTTCTGAAATTCTCCTTGGACTTCCCTGGCTCCAACTTCATTCCCCAACCCTGGATTGGTCCACTGGGGAGATCAAGAGTTGGGGGCCCTCTTGTTCCAAGGACTGTCTAAAACCGGTTCCCAGTAACCCTTGCCGTGACTCTGTGGTTCCTCCAGTAACCGGTCTCCCTAAGGCCTATATGGACTTTGCGGATGTGTTCTGCAAAAAACAAGCTGAGACTCTACCTCCTCACAGGCCTTATGATTGCCCTATTGACCTCCTCCCGGGTACTACTCCACCCCGGGGCAGAATTTATCCTCTGTCTGCCCCAGAGACTCTTGCCATGTCTGAATACGTCCAGGAAAATTTAAAAAAGGGCTTTATCCGTAAATCCTCCTCTCCTGCCGGAGCCGGATTTTTCTTTGTGTCCAAAAAAGATGGCTCCCTACGTCCTTGCATTGACTACCGCGGTCTTAATAAAATCACGGTTAAGAACCGCTACCCCCTACCCCTCATCTCTGAACTCTTTGATCGCCTCCAAGGTGCCCACATCTTTACTAAACTGGACTTAAGAGGTGCTTATAATCTCATCCGCATCAGAGAGGGGGATGAATGGAAAACGGCATTTAACACCAGAGATGGACACTTTGAGTATCTGGTCATGCCCTTTGGCCTGTGCAACGCCCCTGCCGTCTTCCAAGACTTTGTTAATGAAATTTTTCGTGATCTTTTATACTCCTGTGTTGTTGTATATCTGGACGATATCCTAATTTTTTCTGCCAATCTAGAAGAACACCGCCAGCATGTCCGTATGGTTCTTCAGAGACTTCGTGACAATCAACTCTATGCCAAAATTGAGAAATGTCTGTTTGAATGCCAATCTCTTCCTTTTCTAGGATACTTGGTCTCTGGCCAGGGACTACAAATGGATCCAGACAAACTCTCTGCCGTCTTAGATTGGCCACGCCCCTCCGGACTCCGTGCCATTCAACGCTTTTTGGGGTTCGCCAATTATTACAGGCAATTTATTCCACATTTTTCTACCGTTGTGGCTCCTATCGTGGCTTTAACCAAAAAAAATGCCGATCCCAAGTCTTGGCCTCCTCAAGCGGAAGACGCCTTTAAACGACTCAAGTCTGCCTTTTCTTCGGCTCCCGTGCTCTCCAGACCTGACCCTTCCAAACCCTTCCTATTGGAGGTTGATGCCTCCTCAGTGGGAGCTGGAGCTGTTCTTCTACAAAAAAATCCTTCCGGGCATGCTGTCACTTGTGGTTTTTTTTTCTAGGACCTTCTCTCCGGCGGAGAGGAACTACTCCATCGGGGATCGAGAGCTTCTAGCCATCAAATTAGCACTTGAGGAATGGAGGCATCTGCTGGAGGGATCAAGATTTCCAGTTATTATTTACACCGATCACAAGAACCTCTCCTATCTCCAGTCTGCCCAACGGTTGAATCCTCGCCAGGCCCGGTGGTCTCTGTTCTTTGCCCGATTTAATTTTGAAATTCACTTTCGGCCTGCCGATAAGAACATTAGGGCCGATGCTCTCTCTCGTTCCTCGGATGCCTCGGAGGTTGAACTCTCTCCGCAACACATCATTCCTCCTGACTGCCTGATTTCCACTTCTCCAGCCTCCATCAGGCAAACTCCTCCAGGAAAAACCTTTGTTTCTCCACGCCAACGCCTCGGAATCCTCAAATGGGGTCACTCCTCCCATCTCGCAGGTCATGTGGGCATCAAGAAATCTGTGCAACTCATCTCCCGCTTCTATTGGTGGCCGACTCTGGAGACGGATGTTGTGGACTTTGTACGAGCCTGCACTATCTGTGCCCGGGATAAGACTCCTCGCCAGAAGCCCGCTGGTTTTCTTCATCCCCTGCCTGTCCCCGAACAGCCTTGGTCTCTGATTGGTATGGATTTTATTACTGATTTACCCCCTTCCCGTGGCAACACTGTTATTTGGGTGGTCGTTGATCGATTCTCCAAAATGGCACATTTCATCCCTCTTCCTGGTCTTCCTTCAGCGCCTCAGTTGGCTAAACAATTTTTTGTACACATTTTTCGTCTTGACGGGTTGCCCACACAGATAGTCTCGGATAGAGGCGTCCAATTCGTGTCTAAATTCTGGAGGGCTCTCTGTAAACAACTCAAGATTAAATTAAATTTTTCTTCTGCATATCATCCCCAATCCAATGGACAAGTAGAAAGAATTAACCAGGTCTTGGGTGATTATTTACGACATTTTGTTTCCTCCCGCCAGGATGACTGGGCAGATCTCCTTCCATGGGCCGAATTCTCGTATAACTTCCGAGTCTCTGAATCTTCCTCCAAATCCCCATTTTTCGTGGTGTACGGCCGTCACCCTCTTCCCCCCCTCCCTACCCCCTTGCCCTCTGGTCTGCCCGCTGTGGATGAAATTTCTCGTGACCTTTCCATCATTTGGAGAGAGACCCAAAATTCTCTCTTACAGGCGTCATCACGCATGAAGAAGTTCGCGGATAAGAAAAGAAGAGCTCCTCCCATTTTTTCCCCTGGAGACAAGGTATGGCTCTCCGCTAAATATGTCCGCTTCCGTGTCCCTAGCTACAAGTTGGGACCACGCTATCTTGGTCCTTTCAAAATTTTGTCTCAGATTAATCCTGTCTCTTACAAACTTCTTCTTCCTCCTTCTCTTCGTATTCCTAATGCCTTTCACGTTTCTCTTCTTAAACCACTCATCATCAACCGTTTCTCTCCCAAATCTGTTCCCCCCACTCCTGTTTCCGGCTCCTCGGACATCTTCTCTGTCAAAGAGATTTTAGCATCTAAGAAGGTCAGAGGGAAAACCTTTTTTTTAGTGGATTGGGAGGGTTGTGGTCCAGAAGAGAGATCCTGGGAACCTGAGGACAACATCCTAGACAAAAGTCTGCTCCTCAGGTTCTCAGGCTTTAAGAAGAGGGGGAGACCCAAGGGGGGGGGTACTGTTACGCCGAGCGCTCCGGGTCCCCGCTCCTCCCCGGAGCGCTCGCTACACTCTCCCCACTGCAGCGCTCCGGTCAGATCCACTGACCCGGGGCGCTGCGATTACGCTTCCAGCCGGGATGCGATCCGCGATGCGGGTAGCGCCCGCTCGCGATGCGCACCCCGGCTCCCGTACCTGACTCGCTCTCCGTCTGTCCTGTCCCGGCGCGCGCGGCCCCGCTCCCTAGGGCGCGCGCGCGCCGGGTCTCTGCGATTTGAAGGGCCACTGCGCCGCTGATTGGCGCAGTGGTTCCAATTAGTGTGTTCACCTGTGCACTTCCCTATGTCACCTCACTTCCCCTGCACTCCCTTGCCGGATCTTGTTGCCATCGTGCCAGTGAAAGCGTTTCCTTGTGTGTTCCTAGCCTGTGTTCCAGACCTCCTGCCGTTGCCCCTGACTACGATCCTTGCTGCCTGCCCCGACCTTCTGCTACGTCCGACCTTGCTTCTGTCTACTCCCTTGTACCGCGCCTATCTTCAGCAGTCAGAGAGGTTGAGCCGTTGCTAGTGGATACGACCTGGTCACTACCGCCGCAGCAAGTCCATCCCGCTTTGCGGCGGGCTCTGGTGAAAACCAGTAGTGACTTAGAACCGATCCACTAGCACGGTCCACGCCAATCCCTCTCTGGCACAGAGGATCCACTACCTGCCAGCCGGCATCGTGACAGGTACATTTGGAGAAGAAGGGGAACAGAATTTTATGAAAACAACCTCTATCCAACTGTTAAGCATGGGGGTGGGTCAATCATGCTTTGGGGTTGTATTGCAGCCAGTGGCACAGGGAACATCTCACGAGTAGAAGGAAAAATGGATTCATTAAAATTTCAGCAAATTTTGGATGCTAACTTGATGCCATCTGTGAAAAAGCTGAAGTTAAAGAGAGGATGGCTTCTACAAATGGATAATGATCCTAAACACACCTCGAAATCCACGGGGGATTACATCAAGAGGCATAAAACTGAAGGTTTTGCCATGGCCTTCACAATCTCCTGACCTCAACATAATTGAAAATCTATGAATAGACCTTAAAAGAGCAGTGCGTGACAGACAGCCCAGAAATCTCAAAGAACTGGAAGACTTTTGTAAGGAAGAATGGTCAAAGATACTTCAAACAAGAATTGAAAGACTCTTGGCTGGCTATAAAAAGCGTTTACAAGCTGTGATACTTGCCAAAGGGGGCAGTACAAGATATTAACTCTGCAGGGTGCCCAAACTTTTGCAGACACCATTTTTTGGTTTTCTGTTATTTTGAAAGTGTAAATGATGGAATAAAATCTAACTTTTGTTGACATATTATAAGAATGTCTAATCTGTAATTTGATGCCTTTTGGAGATTTTTCCATCTTTCCTTGGCTTCTTTATGCACATTAATACAAATTTTTACCTGGGGTGCCCAAACTTTTGATCCCCACTGTAGTTCCACACATTAGGTGCAGTATAGTTCCCCCACATTACGTGCAGTATAGTTCCCCCACATTACGTGCAGTATAGTTCCCCCACATTACGTGCAGTATAGTTCTCCACATTGGGTGCAGTATAGTTCCCTCACATTAGGTGCAGTATAGTTCCCCCACATTAGGTGCAGTATAGTTCCCCCACATTAGGTGTAGTATAGTTCCCCACATTAGGTGCAGTATACTTCCCCCACATTAGGTGCAGTATAGTTCCCCCATATTAGGTGCAGTATAGTTCCCCACATTAGGTGCCATAGCAGTAGGACCGGAGGAGCGGTGGTCGGAGCACTGAAGATGACGTGCAGGTAACTTACCATGCATGCACGCGCGTGTCCTCCTCCTCAATGCTCCGCTCCTCCGTTCCTATGGGCGCACGCAAGGGACGTCAGTGACGTCCCTGCGTGCGCTACCTCCCAGCGGCCCCTGCATTTTTAAAGTTAACACCGGGCTGCAGAAAGGTAACCGGGACATCCTTGTGTCCCAAAAAGATCTTTCAGGACACAGGGATGTTCCAAATGTGATGGGGCCCCCTGCGGGCTGCTCAGTGGCAGCCCGCAGGGGGCCCCCTGGGGATGGGGGCCCTGGACAAATGCCCGGATTGCCCCACCCTATCTCCGGCCATGCCCTTGTTATAGATACAGTCCTGGGTACAAATAGATCATGGGAGAGATCTCTGTAAGGTCCCCTGATATATTTATACATAGTTATTAGGTCTCCCCTAACCCTTCTTTTTTCTAAACTAAATAACCCTAATTCTGATAATCTTTCTGGATACTGTAGTCCTCCCATTCCAGGTATTACTCTGGTTCCCGTCTTTGAACCCTCTCCAGCTCCACTATATTTTTCTTAGTGATGCCCAGTACTGTACACCGTATTCTATATGTTGTCTGACTAGTGATTTGTACAGCGGTAGAATTATTTCCTTGTCGTCGGCATCTATGCCCCTACTGATGCACCCCATGATTTTATTTGCCTTGACAGCAGCTGCCTGACACTGGTCACTACAGCTTAATTTACTGTTAACTAAGACTCCCAAGTCCTTTTCCACGTCAGTCGTCCCAAGTGTTCTCCCATTTAATACATAATCCCAGCCTGGATTTTTCTTCCCCATGTGCATAACCTTACATTTATCAGTGTTGAACCTCATCTGCCACTTCTCAGCCCAAACCTCCAACCAGCCAGATCCATTTGTAACAGTGCACTGTCCTCTATAGTGTTTACCGCTTTACAGAGTTTAGTATCATCTGCAAAGATTGCTACTTTACTATTCAACCCCTCTACAAGGTCATTAATGAATATATTAAATGGGACAGGACCCAAGACGGACCCCTTTGGTACCCCACTAGTAACAGTCACACAATCAGAATAATTATCATCAATTACCACCCTCTGTTTCCTATCACTGAGCCAGTTACTTACCCACTTGCACACATTTTCCCCCAGCCCACTCCTTCTAATTTTATGCACCAATCTTTTATGTGGCACCGTATTAAATGCTTTGGTAAAATCCAGATATACGACATCCAGCGATTGCCCCTGGTCCAGTCTGGAGCTCACCTCCTCATAAAAGCTGATCAGGTTAGTTTGACAGGACCGATCCCTCATAAAGCCATGCTGATATGGATTCATACATTTATTTTTATCAAGATCCTCCAAAATATATGACTTTAACCCAGCAAAATGCCTGATTGTCCTGCACCTCGGCCCTACTATCCTCCCCCACCTCTACCCCAGAGAGTACTTGCTCAATGAGCAGGAGACTCCTCTCCAAGTTGTCAATGTGCCTTAGTGTTGTCAACTGCTCCTCTAGATCCAGGATCTGGGCTTTCAAATGAACAACTCGCACACATCTCGCACAACGATATGCACCCTCAAACTGCTGTTCAAGGATTGCATACATTGTGTGAGATGGACTGCCTTTTCCAACATGGGGATTGCAAAAATTTACAGTAAAAACACAATCAAGTTTTTCAATGAAACTCCCTGATTTTAAAGTCACTTAAATGGGCACTGTCATGAAATAAAAAAAATGGATATGTTGTAGTACTTAAGTACTACAACATATCTCTAATATACTTTAATTAAAAAAAGTGATTTTAAACCAGTTTAAAATCACTTTTAAATTCGGCCACTAGGGGTCGCCCTCCTAGTGGCCGAATGCATTCGGCAGTGACGTCACTACAGAATTTCGACTCATTTCAGCCTGGCAAATGAGTTGAAATTCAGTCACTGTGGTGTTCGCTCCCGCCTGCCAATCAAACAGGAGAGAGCGAGCACGCTGATAGCTGGGGCTGCGCGCATTGGCCAGCTCGACTGGCGTCGCGCGTGGCCCCGCCCACCCCCGTTACCCTGTCCGGAGGCAGCGCGCGCACTCATTGCTGCGCTGATCCTCCGGATGGGTAAGTCTGATCTGAGGTCTTACAATACTTTATACAACTCCCAGCATGACCATACAGTCATTAGCTTTCAGGGCATGCTGGGAGTTGTAGTTTTGCAGCAGCTGGAGGCACCCTGATTACACATGAGTGTTTCTCAAACAGTGTGCCTCCAGCTGCTGAAAAACTACAACTCCCAGCATGCCCTGACAGCTGTATGGGCATACTGGAAGTTGTAGTTTTTCAACGTGCATGGCAGGCCAGCGATCAGTGGCGTAGCGGGGGCCCCCGCAGCCCCCGCGGTGCGGGGGGGCCCCGTCTAGGCTGGGGCCCCTTAGCCCCGGTCCCATGAAAGAATTGTTGTGTGCCCAGGCCCGTCTTTAACGCGGGGAAAAAGAGGCAGCTGCCCATTAATTCCTGGGGGCCCAAAAGCAGCTCGCCCCTTTTGCTACCTTTTTATGTTCGCCACCGTCACTCATCCCCAGGCAGCCAGTACCGCAATGGCTGTCTGGGAGATGGTCACGTGACGTGACGTGCGACATCACGGGCGGCATCATAGAGAGGAGCAGAGCAAAGAGAGTCTCCCGCTCCTCCTCTCAGTCTCCACACGGCCGCTTCCAGGATCCAGGCCGCAGCAGGGGACCCACTGCCGGATATGTGAGTATGTATAATGTGTGTGTGTGTGTGGGGGGGGGGGGGGGGGGGTTATTTATTATATAGTGTGTGTATGTGTGTGTGTGGTGGGGGGGATTTATACATATAGTGTGTGTGTGTGTGTGTGTGTGTGGTGGGGGGGGATTTATTATATAGTGTGTGTGTGTGTGTGTTGGGGGGATTTATTATATAGTGTGCGTATGTGTGTTTATGTGTGTGTGGTGGGGGGGATTTATTATATAGTGTGTGTATGTGTGTGTGTGGTGGGGGGATTTATTATATAGTGTGCGTGTGTGTGTGTGTGTGTGGGGGGGGGGGATTTATTATATAGTGTGCGTGTGTGTGTGTTGGGGGGAATTATATAGTGTGTGTGTGTGTGTGTTGGGGGTATTTATTATATAGTGTGTGTGTGTGTGTGTGTTGGGGGTATTTATTATATAGTGTGTGTGTGTGTGTGTGTGTGTGTGTTGGGGGTATTTATTATATAGTGTGTGTGTGTGTGTCTGTTGGGGGTATTTGTTATATAGTGTGTGGGGGGGATTTATTATATAGTGTGGGGGTGGGGGGTATTATATGGTGTGTGTGTGTGTGTTGGGGGTATTTATTATATAGTGTGTGTATGTGTGTGTGTTGGGGGTGGATTTATTATATAGTGTGTGTGTGTGTGTGTGTGTTGGGGGTATTTATTATATAGTGTGTGTGTGTGTGTGTGGGGGGGGGGGATTTATTATATAGTGTGCGTGTGTGTGTGTTGGGGTTGGATTTATTATATAGTGTGCGTGTGTGTGTTGGGGTGGGATTTATTATATAGTGTGTGAGTGTGTGTGTGTGTGTGTGTGTGTGGGATTTATTATATAGTGTGCGTGTGTGTGTGTGTTGGGGTTGGATTTATTATATAGTGTGCGTGTGTGTGTTGGGGTGGGATTTATTATATAGTGTGTGAGTGTGTGTGTGTGTGTGTGTGTGTGTGTGTTGGGGGGTATTTATTATATAGTGTGTGTGTGTGTGTCTGTTGGGGGTATTTGTTATATAGTGTGTGGGGGGGGGGATTTATTATATAGTGTGGGGGTGGGGGGTATTATATGGTGTGTGTGTGTGTGTGTGTGTGTTGGGGGTATTTATTATATAGTGTGTGTATGTGTGTGTGTGTTGGGGGTGGATTTATTATATAGTGTGTGTGTGTGTGTGTGTGTGTGTTGGGGGTATTTATTATATAGTGTGTGTGTGTGTGTGTGTGTGTGTGTGTGTGGGATTTATTATATAGTGTGCGTGTGTGTGTTGGGGTTGGATTTATTATATAGTGTGCGTGTGTGTGTTGGGGTGGGATTTATTATATAGTGTGTGAGTGTGTGTGTGTGTGTGTGTGTGTTGGGGGGTATTTATTATATAGTGTGTGTGTGGGGGGGGGGATTTATTATATAGTGTGCGTGTGTGTGTGTTGGGGTGGGATTTATTATATAGTGTGTGAGTGTGTGTGTGTGTGTGTGTTGGGGGGTATTTATTATATAGTGTGTGTGGGGGGGGATTTATTATATAGTGTGCGTGTGTGTGTTGGGGTGGGATTTATTATATAGTGTGTGTGTGTGTGTGTGTTGGGGGTATTTATTATATAGTGTGTGTGTGTGGGGGGATTTATTATATAGTGTGCGTGTGTGTGTTGGGGTGGGATTTATTATATAGTGTAGGGGTGGGGGGTATTTATTATATAGTGTGTGTGTGTGTGTATGTTGGGGGTATTTATTATATAGTGTGTGTGTGTGTCTGTTGGGGGTATTTGTTATATAGTGTGTGGGGGGGGGATTTATTATATAGTGTGGGGGTGGGGGGTATTATATGGTGTGTGTGTGTGTTGGGGGTATTTATTATATAGTGTGTGTATGTGTGTGTGTTGGGGGTGGATTTATTATATAGTGTGTGTGTGTGTGTGTGTTGGGGGTATTTATTATATAGTGTGTGTGTGTGTGTGTGTGGGGGGGGGGATTTATTATATAGTGTGCGTGTGTGTGTTGGGGTTGGATTTATTATATAGTGTGCGTGTGTGTGTTGGGGTGGGATTTATTATATAGTGTGTGAGTGTGTGTGTGTGTGTGTGTGTGTTGGGGGGGATTTATTATATAGTGTGTGTGGGGGGGGGGATTTATTATATAGTGTGCGTGTGTGTGTTGGGGTGGGATTTATTATATAGTGTGTGTGTGTGTGTGTGTGTGTGTTGGGGGTATTTATTATATAGTGTGTGTGTGGGGGGATTTATTATATAGTGTGCGTGTGTGTGTTGGGGTGGGATTTATTATATAGTGTGTGGGTGGGGGGGGGATTTATTATATAGTGTAGGGGTGGGGGGTATTTATTATATAGTGTAGGGGTGGGGGGTATTTATTATATAATGTGGGGGGGGGTATTATATAATGTAAGAAGGGAGGAAATTATACATGTGAGGGGAGGATAATAATGATTATTATAATCCTCCCCTCACATATATGTAACATCTCCCCCTCGCATGTATAATCTGACAATCCCCTCATCACATCGATTATCCCTTCACATATAATCTGATTATGATATTATAAATGTGAGGGGATTATCAATGTGAGGAGGGGGTTATCAGATTATACATGTGAGGGGGAGATGTTACATATATGTGAGGGGAGGATTATAATAATCATTATTATCCTCCCCTCACATGTATAATCTGATAATCCCCTCCCCCCGTACGTATCCTGTACTGATGCTGAGTTATATCCTGTATTATACTCCAGAGCTGTACTCACTATTCTGCTGGTGAGGTCACTGTGTAAATACATTACATTAATTATCCTGTACTGATCCTGAGTTATATCCTGTATTATACTCCAGAGCTGTACTCACTATTCTGCTGGTGAGATCACTATGTACATACATTACATTACTTATCCTGTACTGATCCTGAGTTATATCCTGTATTATACTGCAGAGCTGCACTCACTATTCTGCTGGTGAGGTCACTGTGTACATACATTACATTACTTATCCTGTACTGATCCTGAGTTATTTCCTGTACTATACTCCAGAGCTGCACTCACTATTCTGCTGGTGAGGTCACTATGTACATACATTACATTACTTATCCTGTACTGATCCTGAGTTATATCCTGTATTATACTCCAGAGCTGTACTCACTATTCTGCTGGTGAGGTCACTGTGTACATACATTTCATTACTGATCCTGTACTGATCCCGAGTGTGTGTGGGATGGAGGTGGGGGTGGGGGACTGGGGGGCCCAAAAAAAATTGCTTGCCCAGGGTCCAATCAAAATTAAAGATGGCCCTGTGTGTGCCACTGGCGCTGCACTGCGCTGCCGCTCGTGGGCCCCTTACCGAGAATTGTGTGCCGCTTCGCTGCTGCTCGGTTGCAAAAACAAATGTAAGAATTACCTACAGATGCTCTTCATAAATCCATAGAAAATTCCTATGGCAGTACATATCAGTATGGGCGGAGTAATTTGTGATGGGTGGGGTATATTGGCGTGGGCGTTGCATACCTTGTGGAGGAGGAGCTTAGGGGCCTCCTCAAAAAATCTCGCGGCTATGCTCCTCTACTCCTCCTCCCTGGATAGTACATGCACAGCTAAACAGGGAGGAGGAGACCCCGGAGCTGCCTGCCGTGCTATTGGCAGATCATCTATGCGCGCTCCCGACAGGAGCGCTGCATAGACGATGTGAGGGCGGAAGCAAGCGCCCAGCAAGGCATCAGTGATGTCGCGCCTGCTGGGAAGCGCTGCTTCCTGCCCTGCTTTATAGAGCAGATTTAGAAGCACTAAATCTGCTCTATTAAAGCGATTTCAAATATGTTTGAAGCCAGGTAGGGGGTTAGGGCTAGATAGGGACATTTTAGATTATATAGTACTTGTTGGGAGCTACCCTTTAATTTTAAGTCCCTCTCACTTTTATACTCACACTCACTTGTATACAGACACACAATGACTAGCTCAGACAATCACTTAGTGCACTTTCTTTTATAGTTACCAGACACCACCTCTCTCTTCCCCTGCCTGGAAGTGAATGCAAAGGATAGCTGGCTGCAAACAGCTGCAATTTATCAGCTGCTAATTAATTAACTACTCCACCCACTCTCCACCTGTATTCCTCCCAGACAGAGAAGGAGAAAAAAATACAGAAATGCACTCAATGCTCACAATACTTCTTACAGTATTCCCTTAATTTTTAAGTCCCTCTTACACTTACCCTCACTTGTATACTTCCCACTCTTGTATACACAATCACTAGCTCAGACAATCGCTTAGTATGCTTTCTTTTATAGTTACCAGACACCACCTTTCTCTTCCACTGCCTGGAATGTCTTACATAGTAGCCATCCCAACCCCTGATGGTCTATAACTTTGTCTTTGTACTTGTAACTATGTAAATGACCTCCAATGTAATTCCCATACTCCTGTATTAAAAGCACATTATTTTAGCAATACTCATTCTGATGTAAAGGGACTGCAACTATAGTGCTATGTTAGGTTTTTATAGTTAAGCCCTCAAGCAGTCAGGTGTTAGTTTTGCAATATGATTCATGTCTGGTCACAGCAACTGAAGTTCTAGGTTAAACTGCTGACAAGTGTTTAGCCATGAAGTATGACATGTTTTGACATGAGCTTCAGCAATAATGTCATTCCTACAATTCAGAAAGCAAAGCACACCCCGGCTGCTACAGCTACTTTATTACCTTTTTAGTGTATATACTGTAAAGAATACATGATACAAGATAAATAGTGATACATATGAGTTTTTTCAAACAAATGAGATTGAAAAACATGAACACGAAAAATGCACGTACGAAAAACAAACAGAATCAAATTTTCCTTTGTGCACATGTCTAATGGCTGCAGGCTCTCCAACTCGAAGACAGTCTCCTAAAAAAGTTGGTAAAATGCTTGAGAATGAGGAAATAGTAAGCTGTGAGTGGAATGTTATTCCCTGTAATTTTAATGTTGTTTTCGTTGTCTTTTGTTGTTGTATGTGTTGTTTCATAGGATGTGAAGGAGTGTTACTTGTGCTCAGGTATGGGGTAAATGATACATGTACTCTGGGGCTAGGTGAAAGTACATGCTTTTTGTTTGTGCTTTATTGACTTTCTGGGTAAAAACTGTGGAAAAGGATGGAGTGGTAAAAAAAAAAGAGGGAAAGGTAACTGGAGGCTGGTGTGGGTCTGGAAAGTGCCCAGGTAACCATAAGGACGGAAGATAAATGCATCCAGAGATTAGCTTACTGGTCAGCCATGGCTCTTCCCCTCTAGGGCAAACATCGTAGAGTATGGTAATGCTAGGGCTTTGGTATAGGTGGTTTCTAGACGCCACGCCTTTAGAATTGAGGATCGGTTTTAGATGAATTTGAAAAAAAAAAAAAAAAATGGTAAGTACGATGTGAGTTATTTAGTTTGTCTTGGGTGGGGTTGAAGCAACATTAGAATATAGGCGAAGGTGGATTATGGATTAGTTTGTTCTCTGAGTGATATGTGATCAGAGTTAATGCAGAGCTTCAGCGTGATAGTGACTGTATTGGGATATAGTTCTAATTCTTTAATTCATTGGGTGGTACATTACAGTTGATTTGAAATCAGATTAATTTCATTAAAAAAAAAACCTAAAAATCAAAAAAGACCAAACTATTGTTTATTGTTGCCTAAAACTAATTGAAATCATCATCCAATATTTCTATTAAATGAAATTTGTAACATTGAAAATCGTGTTTTGAGTCAATTAATCAGTGTCACATGACTGTAATGTCACATGCGGCTTAAGTGAGACATTTTCGGCAAATGTCTATCTCAATATTATATGCCCCAGAGTTCTCATAATTCATCTCAAGTCATTGTTCATTGTCTTGTCCTACTATTCTGATACAGACATCAAAAATGACATCATGAATTAAATGACATCATGTTTGACTGGTGAGGTCAGACAACTGAGATACTTCTTGAACACCTCAGAATGAATAGGAGACGGAGGACAGTGTGTTTTGCATGTGCAAGCATATTTTAATGGGTCATGTGCAAAAAGGTCATTTTTGTTTTGCAGATTTTTTTACGGTGTGTTTGTGAACATGGCCCAAGATTCTCAAATAGTAGATCAAAATACAAATGGTGGATGTGCGGCCATGTTTCTCTATTTTTGTGATACATTTGTAGTCTCACCTCTTTCATAGTCAGCACTACACTCCACCCATTCGGCCCAGGCGTTTTTAATTAGCAGGAGACTGCATATGGGATTCCTGATAGCATTCTCCCAGCTCTCTGGCAGGGAGTACATGGTAGGTGTTTACATGTGTATGGTGATCTGTGGCGGCCATTGTTTCTGTGATGCTTTGTCTGTGGGGTGGTGTGGCCCGGAGCCTGGGGCTTGGTCGGGCAGCAGTGGGGCTGCCTGGCCACTGGGTCATTCCCCCTGTGGGCTTGGTGTTTCGGAGGCAGTGGTCACCGCCTGGCGCTATGCCAATGTTGGATTAGGGACCCACTCTAATTAGGTGGCCTTGACGTGGCGAGTGGGCTTTTACTTTTTGATCAAAAAGTATGATAACAACCTGTTAGTTTTTGATATTATGCTGAGAAGCAAGTAGATCAATATACAAATGGTGGATGTGCGGCTGTGTTTCTGTTTCTCTATTTTTGGTTCATATTTTGTTTTACTTTTGTTTTACAAGCCATAAACAGATCAAATAAACAATGTTAACCATAATACGATCATTTTTGTACGGTGCATAAACATGACCTTAAACGGGAAATATTACACCACAAAACAAATTACTAAAAAATAAAAAGCTATTTAGGGAGACAATATAACTGACAAATGTTGCCCAAAGCCGCACATTCTGATTGGGTTGACTGACCATTAAATGTGTAAGGAGGTGATGCTGCAAAGCTGAGTGAGTATATGTGTCAGCCGACAGTTGTATTGTCACCTTTAGTCTTTGTCATGTATGAGGTATTACTGATGAGTAATTTGTAATGTAAGCGTCCATATCTATCATGTCAGACGAGGAATCAGACTGTCTCAAGGTTCCATTGAGTCACCGAAACAACTCACTGCCAGGTGAGATATCCTTTTCAAAATAAACCTGTTTCAATAGACTCTTAGGGGGAGATTTATCAAAACCTGTCCAGAGGAAATGTTGCTGAGTCGCCCATAGCAACCAATCAGATCACTTCTTTCATTTTTGAAAAGGCCTCTTAAAAATGAAAGAAGCAATCTGATTGGTTGCTATGGGCAACTCAGCAACTTTTCCTCTAGCCAGGTTTTGATAAATCTCCCCTTTAATGATTTAGAGAACAGGGCTGGTTTGTGAGCGTGCTAATGGACAATAGTTCCTCAGGTAATGTGTTTATCACCATTTATCTCTAAGGCTTATTACTGACTTCTTCCAGCACCTTTTCAGTAGCAGCCATTGTTTAATCCCTCCTGTAGCTATTTTTTTTATCAATCTTTTTGATGTTGTACTTACAGCTTTAGATAGGCTTTGTGATATGTAAAAAGCAACACCATCCTAAGTATACCAATAAATGATGTTACCTAAGGGAATTTGTCATCACCTTTAACCCCCACCCTAAACTTCTGACAATACTAGATAGCTGGCATGGAGAACAGTTTAATCGCACTTATGTTAATGATCAGTACCTGAGAAGATGTTTTCTCGCATATCATGATGCCAAATGTCCCCATCTCTGTCCAGCCTGCTGCTCTACCTGAGATTGCACCTCATCCCAATAAAGTCAGCAGGATAAGTTGCAATATAAGAGGCCCCTATTGTGGATTGATGGGTGTTAAGAAAGTTGGACGTCCACCAATCAGATCTTAATGGCCATCCTGAGAATTGGCCATCAATGAAAAAGAAGTTATAGAAGTTATATTCACAGCTTAATCTTAGGGATAGGGAAAACCCTTAAGGCAGAGTTCAGACTGAGAAATATCTTCTTTTGTTTAGAAATCAAGTGTGGAAATTTTGATGCAGCAGAATCCCATTGTTGTCAATGGGATTCTGCTGCACAGTGCACACATCAGAATTTCAGCAGCGGAGCTTCCACTGCAGAAATTCTGCTGCTGAAAGAATGATCTTGCTCAGTCTTTCAGCGGAATTGGTTTGAATACATAATACATCATTTCTGTGAGGTCCTGTCACCCACTGATTCGGTTGGCGGCAGCTGCCCTTGGAATCTCTGGCCCAGAATTCTTCCGTCCAAAGATTCTTCCATATGAACCCTGCCTTAATCTCAGCCATAGGATAAAATGAAAGAATCATCACTTGGCTAAACCACAAGCCCCTTAAGAATAGATGCTAGAACTAGAAAGCCCTACATGTAGAGACTTAGTTATTAATAGACAACCAGTTATTGGTAGACTTCTTACTGATGTGCCTAATAAAAAGAGAAGTAATTGTGGTAGAGGGTGTGATGAGGGCAGATGGGATTGTCCTAGGGGCCGATGGCATTAACCCCTTGTGTTCGTGACGCCAGGGCGTGGTTTATCCTCAATACCACCCAAAGGTATACTGCTGGATCCTGGGCTAGGCACGGGGGCAATAATGACTATGATGCCAAGTTACGGAACAACGGCAGCTTTACTGAGTTAGACAGGTGGAATAACCTATACAGCTTAGCCTGGCCCACGGAGGTGACCAGTGACTTCAGAGACCTTAGGGCTTGCTGGCACTTGCAGTGGACTGGGACAATTTTGATGCAGGCCATGCTGACTGAAGACAGGTTGACTTTGACTGACTTGACTGAGACTGACTATACCCCGTTTGTTCCTTACCAGGCTCTGACTGGGACCTGGGGGTTGTGGACTTGTAGACTTGTGGCTACGTGGTTGACATGAAGCCTCCTCTGGACTCCAGACACACTCTTAGGACTTGACTGCACTGAATCTCAGCAAAGACTTAACTGGAAATCAAGAGAGCGAGCTAGCTCCTCCCAGGGCTTATATGGGGAGACTAGGAGGGGTCCTATAGGTCACATGGTCACTGATGCCTCACGGGATACTATCACATGACACTGGTTAATCACATGTCAACGGTTCTTAAAGACATAACACTTTTATATACAATACACAGCATAAAGATAACTATACAAGGGGGACAGGTGCAGGGGGCCCAGGGGACACTGCAGGGAGGCTGCCTGACAGGGCAGCTAAGGTACAGGGGTACAACTCCTGAACCGGGCCATCACATAATAGTGTCAGGAGCAGAAAAAAAAAATGAAGAAACTAGACAGGTGAAGTTAATCCTTGAGCAACATAAGCGAGGCATATGATGTGTACTGTAAAGTATCATACTGTATGCATAAGTCTGTGTCACAGTCAGGGACATTTTTGTGTCAAGGAACAATAGAAAGGGCAGTTCTGGATATTTCCCTAGGTTGAATAGACAGTGCGTGCAATGACTACATACACTATCATTAGTCCACATTAGTCACTAAAACCCCTCTGATCCTTTTCAGGCTGTAGATAAAATTCCCAGCATTTTTGAGCATTTCCATAAGCCCCAGGGTGTGGTTTCTTCAGTTCAGGTTGAGACAAAAGGCTGTATGATGAAAGCAGGTAGTTTAAAGGTGACGCGGAACAGTCAGCTGATCTATAAACCTCAAATACCTTAACCTGTTTTAACACATATATGTAACTGTTCAGCGTTTGTTCATGTACATATCTGAATACTTTGTCTGCTGTATCAGAGGCATATACTGTTGTCAGAGGTGCATCGTTACGTTGGGCAACTTACCTGACAGCCCTGCTATGGCATTATGTGCCAGATGTGACGTTCTCATCATGTAAGTAACATATAAGGCTATGGCCATAAGGCAATTCTGCACAAATTCTGTTCAGCAAAGCTTGCTGAACGGAATTGCGGAATTCCGCCTGAATTGTTCTCAGAACACAGAATTCTGCCGAAATTCAAGCCCTATTGACTTCAATGGGATTCTGCTGCAAAATTCCACAAAATATAAGACTTATATTTTTATGGAATGGGAAAAGCAGAATTTCCACAACGGAAAGCAGAACTTCCATGGAGGAATTCCTGCCATGGAAATATCGCTGTGTGAGTGGGACTGTGGAATCCCATTAAAATAAGCGTACAGTAAATTTCGGCTGAATATCCGGCAGAATTCTACTGCAGAATTCCACACCGGAATTCTACTGTCTGAGCATACCCCAAATGTGACCTTATATATAGTGAGAACATTAAGGCTTGTTTTAGAGTATTATGTGTTTAAACAAGCTAATGCTAAATAATAATAACAATAATAATAACAACAACCATGGAAATGATTATGTAGTAAACACTGAAAACAATATAATAAAAGGTATGTTATCACATTAATGCCTCTTTGCACCAAGCTCTTTATCCCATATCAACATATCTTACACATAGCTCACAAAATATATACACAACATATCTCACTGTGTTCCATTGTGCTTCTCATAGTGATATTCTTCGATAAAGTAATTCCATATGAAGTTGAATTGAGGCACAATAGAATAGAAACCTATGGGTGTCCTATAACTGCTCTGCATATAAGCCTAATACTACTATAATTTCTACATTTTAATAGCATGGCTGAACATGCGTCCAGAAACACTTAAGGTGGATTTGTAATGTGGAGACAGAATGTTGTACAGGGTGGGCCATTTATATGGATACACCTTAATAAAATGGGAATGGTTGGTGATATTAACTTCCTGTTTGTGGCACATTAGTATATGTGAGGGGGGAAACTTTTCAAGATGGGTGGTGACCATGGTGGCCATTTTGAAGTCGGCCATTTTGGTCAGATCGGGAGACCCTGGGGGCCATTCAACTGGCCCACGACGACCAATCCACTTTCCAGGAAACTGTTCATCTAGGAATGCTCGGACCTGACACCCATAATGTGGTGGTGTACCATCTTGCTGGAAAAACTCAGGGAATGTGCCAGCTTCAGTGCATAAAGAGGGAAACACATCATCATGTAGGCCACTGGATATGCGAAATTGCTACATGATGATGTGTTTCCCTCTTTATGCACTGAAGCTGGCACGTTCCCTGAGTTTTTCCAGCAAGATGGTGCACCACCACATTATGGGTCAGGTCCGAGCATTCCTAGATGAACAGTTTCCTGGAAAGTGGATTGGTTGTCGTGGGCAGTTGAATGGCCCCCAAGGTCTCCCGATCTGACCCCCTTAGACTTTTATCTTTGGGGTCATCTGAAGGCAATTGTCTATGCTGTGAAGATACGAGATGTGCAGCACCCGAAACTACGGATACTGGAAGCCTGTGCTAACATTTCTCCTGCGGTGTTGCTATCAGTGTGTGAAGAGTGGGAGAAGAGGGTTGCATTGACAATCCAACACAATGGGCAGCACATTGAACACATTTTATAAGTGGTCAGAAACTTGTAAATAACTCATGAAAGAATAAAGTTACGTTAAAACCAAGCACATCATAGTTTTTCTTGTGAAATTCCCAGTAAGTTTGATGTGTCACATGACCCTCTTCCTATTGAAAAAACAAAAGTTAGATTCAAAATGTCCGACTTCAAAATGGCCGCCATGGTCACCACCCATCTTGACAAGTTTCCCCCCTCACATATACTAATGTGCCACAAACAGGAAGTTAATATCACCAACCATTCCCATTTTATTAAGGTGTATCCATAGAAATGGCCCACCCTGTAGAATGGAAAAATCTAAGCAGATTGATTTATGGGGGGGGTAGAGGTGGGGACAACCCTTTTATGTCTGACAGGTCACATTCTCATATCATACTTATTGAAATGAAACGGCTGCAATAACCAAATGTAAAAACTTGGTGAATATTTAATTCTATGTTAAGCAACATTATAAATCTCCTAATTCCAATAATACACAGCCTAAAATGTCAGCTATTTTGTCATTTGTAGCATAACATCTGGTTGACAGATGAAATAACAAGTAACAACTAAGGCACTAAAGAAGCCTTTGGAGAGAAGGGGTAGGAGGTCACTTACTGCAATAACAGGCTTTCTATACAGCAATGTATTTTATGTTGTTTGTCAACCTAAAGTATTACTTTAACGTCTTCGAGACCATGAAATTCTAGACAGTGTTGTCTTCCTTTTTTATGGGGAATAAATGTTTGCAATATTGGTTGAAAATTTTTGTTCCACAAAAGTTTCAATATCGGACTATTGACCTGTTCTTGATCTCATCATTGGATCATGGCACAAAATGATTTTAGGAATGGCCAAAATAACTCTTACGTATAATGATTTCAGGTACTCTGGGATAAAAATTTACCCTGTTTATAATTAACACTAGAAAGTACGACATTTTTGGTTTTTAGTATCTTGCAATATCCAATATTCGGCCTTTAGAGTTCATTTAACCCCTTAAGGACTCAGGGTTTTTCCGTTTTTGCACTTTCGTTTTTTCCTCCTTACCTTTTAAAAATCATAACCCTTTCAATTTTCCACCTTAAAATCCATATTATGGCTTATTTTTTGCGTCGCCAATTCTACTTTGCAGTGACATTAGTAATTTTACCCAAAAATGCACGGCGAAATGGAAAAAAAATCATTGTGCGACAAAATCGAAAAAAAAACGCCATTTTGTAACTTTTGGGGGCTTCCGTTTCTACGCAGTGCATATTTCCGTAAAAATTACACCTTAACATTATTCTGTAGGTCCATACAGTTAAAATGATCCCCTACTTATATAGGTTTGATTTTGTCGCACTTCTGGAAAAAAATCATTACTACATGCAGGAAAATTTATACGTTTAAAAATGTCATCTTCTGACCCCTATAACTTTTTTATTTTTCCACGTACAGGGCGGTATGAGGACTCATTTTTTGCGCCGTGATCTGAAGTTTTTATCGGTATGATTTTTGTTTTGATCGGACTTTTTGATCATTTTTATTCATTTTTTTAATGGTATAAAAAGTGACGAAAATACGCTTTTTTGGACTTTGGAATTTTTTTGCACGTACGCCATTGACCGTGCGGTATAATTAATGATATATTTTTATAGTTCGGACATTTACGCACGCGGCGATACCACATATGTTTATTTATTTATTTTTTTACACTGTTTTATTTTTTTTATGGGAAAAGGGGGGTGATTCAAACTTTTATTAGGGAAGGGGTTAAATGACCTTTATTAACACTTTTTTTTTACATTTTTTTTTTGCAGTGTTATAGGTCCCATAAGGACCTATACAACTGCACACACTGATCTCCTATGCTGATCACTGGCGTGTATTAACATTATCATTAGCATTAGCATTATCGGCGCTTGACTGCTCCTGCCTGGATCTCAGGCACGGAGCAGTCATTCGTCGATCGGACACCGAGGAGGCAGGTAAGGGCCCTCCCGGTGTCCGATCAGCTGTTCGGGATGCCGCGATTTCACCGCGGCGGTCCCGAACAGCCCGACTGAGCAGCCGGGTCACTTTCAGTTTCACTTTAGAAGCAGCGGTCAGCTTTGACCACCGCTTCTAAAGGGTTAATACCACACATCGCCGCGATCGGCGATGTGTGGTATTAGCCGCGGGTCCCGGCCGTTGATGAGCGCCGGGACCGACGTGATATGATGCAGGATCGCGGCGCGATCCCGCTTCATATCGCGGGAGCCGGCGCAGGACGTAAATATACGTCCTACGTCGTTAAGGGGTTAAAGGGGTACTCCAGCACTTAACACTTATTCACTATCCCCAGGATTGCAGATAAGTGTTTGATAGTGGATGTGTCCGGTGCTTACATAGGAAATGCATGAAGAGGCATGTTGACCCCCTTCCATGTACAGTGAACCCCCGGACTTACCGTGGCCCCGACATACAATCATTTCTACATATGATGGCCTCTCAGAGGCCATTGCATGTTGAAGGCAGCATCAACATACAGTGCTTTTGTATGTTGGGCCATCGCATAAGCGGCTATCCGGCAGTGCAGACTGCTTCAGCTGCTGCCAGATAGACGTTTAATGTGCCCCGTGGGCCCCTGTGAGTGTCACTCAGTTGTCCCCGCCGCTCCGAACCATCCTCTTCATGCTCCACTGCATGGCCGTTGCTCTCCTTCATCGTCATCATGTTGCTGCGCACGCCGTCCCATCATCCAATAGGGGTGGCGTGCGGCAACATGATGATGGCGATGGAGAGCGAAGATCCAGGGCAGCGGTGGCGGTCCGGAGCAGTGGGGGCACGTGAGTATAACTGTCTATTATTATTGCACGGATCCTTCAACATACGATGGATTCAAGTAACGATGGTTTATTTGGAACGAATTACCATCGTATGTTGAGGGATCACTGTACAAGAAGAGCCAGGATGCTGTTTAGGAGTCGGCCCCTCTGCAATCAGACACCTATGTCCTATCCTGTGGATAGGGGATAAGTGCTAAAAAACTGGAGTACCTCTTTAAGGTTCTTCTACTATCTCTGGTATTTTAGGTGCACATGTATGGGAATGATGGACAAAAATGCACAACTAAACTAAAATTAAAATAAATTTTACCCTGTGTAAACATAGCCTTAGACCTTAAATCAAACAACCATTTTAACCTGCGTGCTGCTGTGGTTAAAATGCATTATACAAGTTTGCAGCAGCCCTCTTGGTCAAAAAATGTGAGGCTCTTAGTGCTCTTCTTGATCAAAACATGTCCCCCATCCACCACACAGAGGTGGCCACACTCAGATACGACCCTAACACGCTCAATATACCCACCTCTGCGGGGCATACAGTATAGCCTCTGCCTGAATACAATATCTACTATCAGTTCAATATCCTGCTGTGGAAAGTAAGGGGTGCCTGGCCATAGAGGGTTTCCACTCCTCCTTACTTGCATTGCAAGAAACAAACAGGAAAAAAAGCAGGCACAACAACCAACACGTTTTGATCAACTGCTGCAACCTACTATTTGTATATTGTGTATTAGCCGCAGCAGCGTGTGCCCGTGTATTTGGTTGTTGTGCTGGCTTTTTTTCTGTTTGTTTCTAGCAATGCAAGGGGGAGTGGCAACTCTTCTAAGCCATGCACCCCTTCCTTTCCACAGGATTTTAAACTGATATTGGATCCTGCATTCACCCAGTCAGAGGCTATATGCTCAGAAAAATGAGTGTGTCAGGGTCCCATTGGAAGCAAGGCCACCTCCACGAGGGGAATAGGGGACATGTTTTGATCAAAAAGTGCGCTAAGAGACTTACATTTTTGACCAAGAGTGCTCCTGCAACCTTCTTTTTGTATATTAATAATTTAGAACGTGTCCAACTTGTGAAATAAGATATAGACCTTGATGTCTATAAAGCAAAGTGAAAAGCAATGAGTATATACGTACATAGTAAACAAAGTGCATGGTAAGAAAATATCCTGAAAACTCACATTTATGACAAATATATCTGCAGTGAAAGACTAACAGAAAAATGAAATGTGTGAAAGGTTTACAAAGTATCTAAAGAAACTTCATGCAGATCCTATGTGCTAGGGGAGCCCCATTAATCGTCCTGTGTTGTGCAAGCACACTGGAATGTGATGTAAACTTCTCCGAGGAGGTCAGGATGTCATCATGTCTAAGACTGAGATTTTCTGCTTCTCATTTTACATGGGCACAGAAGGCAAATGGGAGAAAGAAAGGAATTGTTGAAACTGGCAGAAGGTCACCAGAGATGGAAATCCAGGGTTTGTCATCTGGTCCATGGAGGCCATTTAAAGAGAATTTCCTTCAATTCTAACAACTATGGAGAAATCTGATCTCACTAAACTTACTTCTTAGTTCACAGTTTTTCGGACAGGTGCTAAAGCTTTGTTTTTAATGTGTCTTAAAAAAATATAGTAACAAATTACAATGCAATTATTTCTATTTTATTCTGCTAAAGAAAGAAGTTTGAGGATACAAAAAAACAAAAATCAGTTTAGCTTACAATGTTAAATTATTTCGATATGTTGCCATAAAATTGCAACATTTTCTAAATAAAATGTGACACGTTGAACAAGTCACACACAGCATGGTATCAGCCACAGCATGAAAACCACCTGCCTAAAATTGTGTAGTTCCCGCTGGTGCCACAATAACACCTCTGACTGTGGACCCCACAAGACCTCTGAAGGTGTCCTGTGCTATCTGTCCCCAAACAGCGTCAGATCCCTTAAGTGCTGTAAGTTGGGAAGTCGATCAGACTCCAAGGATTTGATTTATGTATCTAGCACACCAAGATACTCGATTGCAATGAATTCTCAGAAATTTGGGGACACAACTTTTTAGAATAAGGAAAGTTTGACAAACATTCAATAATGTGTCAATAGTGACAACAATATATAACACAAGGCAGTGGACAGGAGTCAGCATGAGTACTTTGACTGGTGTGGACCTAGCAACCCACACCCAACATCTTATCTGTATATACTACTATACCCAGGGCCGGCTCTGCCTATAGGCAAAATAGGCAGCCGCCTAGAGTGCCCTCTTGATGAGGTGCCGCTCTGCGCGCCACAAGAAAGACAGCTGGCATCCGAACCACTCGCTCAGCCAGCAGCACCACCATAACCCCCCTCTGATGTGTGTCACCCCTGTAAGATAATTTCATAAGAAGGGGGGTTTGTTACAGTGTGTCATCCCAGTAGAAAGGAGATTACATGAGGAGGAGGTTTGTTACAGTGTCACACCAGTAGTAAGGAGATTACATGAGGAGGAGGTTTGTTACAGTGTCACCCGAGTAGTAAGGAGATTACATAAAGAGGAGGTTTGTTACAGTGTGTCACCCCAGTAGTAAGGAGGTTGCATGAGTAGGGGTCTGTTACATTGTTCCACCCCAGTAGTAAGATGATTACATGAGCAAAAGGTTTGTTACAGTGTGTCACACCAGTAGTTAGCTAATTACAAGAGTAGGGGGCTTGTTACAGTGTATCACCCTAGTAGTAAGGAGGTTACATGGGGAGGAGGTTTGTTACAAAGTGTCTTCACAGTAGTAAGGTGGGGCATGTCAAAGGGGGGGGCATTGGGCGGAATCAAGGGGCTGGCAAAATTATCTTTTGCCTAGGGTGGCAAAAATCCTTGCACCGGCCTTGACTATATCAGTCGTGATCAATTTAACCAAACATACCGGAAACACCCCACATAACCAGCTGTGTTTTAGGTTGTTTGACCATTTAGTCATTCAGCTCCTCATGCTTGCCCATATTGTAATGCTTCCAGTATATAGGCCCAGATTTATCAAAGTTTATAGAGTTTATTTTCCCGTATATTTGGCGCAACTTTGGCACAACTCCGCTTATTTGTGAATAATTTTTTTTTGTTTACATCCCACCGCTCATCTTGACATCTTGCTCACGTAGATGTTTTTTTCACTTTTCACTTTCCAGTACACCCTGATTTATCAACTGCGACTGTTGTAGATCTAGGCACATCTGATTAAAAAGCTCCAGGAATCTACACCAGCTTGAACCTTCCTTATGTTTCTGCTTTTCTGACTACCTGATCACGGATCACACTGATTTACATCCCCAACTTGTCTCCCACCCACCCGCGCCGCACTTCTCCTATCTGTCTGCTACCTGTTGCAAGACTACAACTCCCAGCATGCCCTTACAGTGAGCTGTAGTCTTGTAGCAGGTAGCGGGCGAAGATGTGTGGCACGGGCGGGTAGGAGACAAGGGGGGGATGTAAATCAGTGCCCCCGTCATTAAGTGAGGGTAGCGGGGATAGAATCAGATGGAGCCCGGGTGGCTGCAGAGTTATGCCAGCCCAGGCTTCTTTAACAAACCTCGGCGCCGTGGAGTTTGTAGAGTCCATAATGTAATTTCACATTTCCCGCTGAGTCCCGTGATTGGCCGGGACCGAGCAGCCAATCATGGGACCCGGTGGGAAATTTGATCTTACAGTAGGGACTAAAACTACGCGGCTCCGTTATATGTTTAAAGGAGCCCGGGCTGGCATCACTCTGCAGCCGCCCGGGATTCCTGCAGACTGGCAGGGAGATGTGCAGGAGCCGTCCCTGCCATCTCTCAGCTCTGCGGTACACACTGAGGGATGGCAGGGAGGGCTCCTGCACATCTCCTGTCCCGGCTGCAGGAGTCCCGGCGGCTGCAGTGTTATGTCAGCCCGGGCTCCCTTTGCTACGGCTTACTTAGAGTTTACTGTCATTTCAAATACTGTCAAGGGAAATATGAAATTACAGTGATTTTCTGATCACCGCCGGCCAGGGATCAGAGCGCATTTCTGCCCACTTCCCTGGCTTGCATAACTACAACTCCCAGAGTGTCCTTACTGTAAGGGCATGCTGGAAGTTGTAGTCATGCAGGGGGGGGGGGGTAGGTGAAAAGCTTGTCACTCGCCCGCCCACATGACTACAACTCCCAGCATGTCCTTACTGTAAGGGCATGCTGGGAGTTGTAGTCGTGTGCCACAGGAGATGCGCGGGCGGGTGACAATAGACAATAAATGTATTAACCTATTTTTCTTGTTTTTTTTTCTCATTTCAGATCCGTGTATCCTGTGGACTACTTCGGATTTGGTGGACTACATCGATGATCATCGTATTTTTTTTCTTTCTGTTTAATGTTAATAAAATGGTTAACGAGGGCTTGTGGGGGACTGTTATTTTGGAATAAAAAATTATCAAACGTGTTGTGTTTTTTATTTATTTACTTGACAGGCTTAGTAGTGGAAACTGTCTTATAGACGGAGTCCATTACTAAGCCAGGGCTTAGTGTTAGCCACAAAAACAGCTAGCGCTAACCCCCAATTATTACCCCGGCACCCACCACCACAGGGGGTGCTGGGAAGAGCTGGTACCAACAGGCCCAGAGCATCAAAAATGGCGCTCCTGGGCCTTGGCGGTAACAGGCTGGTGTTATTTAGGCTAGGGAGGGCAAGTAACAATGGTCCTCGCCCACCCTGGTAACGTCAGGCTGTTGCTGCTTGGTTGGCATTTGGCTGAAAATAAAAATAGGGGGAACCTCATGCTTTTTTTTTTATATTTAATTATTAATGCAAAAAAAAAAAGCATAAGGTTCCCCCTATTTTTATTTTCAGCCAAATACCAACCAAGCAGCAACAGCCTGACATTACCAGGGTGGGTGAGGACCATTGTTACTGGCCCTCCAAAGCCTAAATAACACCAGCCTGTTACCGCCTAGGCCCAGGAGCGCCATTTTTGACGCACTGGGCCTGTTGGTACCAGCTCTTCCCGGCACACCTGTGGCGGTGGGTACCAGGGTAATAATCTGGTTTATTGATAAATAGTGTACCTAACACACTGCACATGTACAATGCAGATAAATACAAAAACAAAACACAGCATGCACAATACAAAATACATACATTTTTACTATGAGCACTGCAAAGCATTGTCAAGTGAACCGTCAGTTCTTAAAGATTATGGGAGATTTATCATCGTTGCTTTGGTAAGCAAGTTCTGTAGGCATTTTTTTTTTTGCTTTTAGTTTTGCTTATGTAAGACATATGTATCATACTATCACAGGGGGTTGATAAATTTGGCTTACAAAAACCAATAAATCCCTTTTGAATACCATTTTTTTTTAGCACACATAAGCAAAAACCAATAAATGACTTCAGAACATCAATTTGCAGCTTTGAAAAAAATGTGTGATATATATGTATTTATACATTTTTTTTTTACCACTTTTTTCCCTTAGATGTACTAACTCTCCTGTGGATTACTGGTACTTTAGATTTGGAGGACAACGGTGACCAGTGTTTTTTTTTTTTTTTGTTTAATGTTAATAAAATGGTTAACAAGGGCTTTTGGGGGAGTGTTTTTTTTTAAATAAAATGTTTTTTTAAACGTGTTGTGTTGTTTTTTTATTTTTATTTACTTGACAAGCTTAGTAGTGGAAGCTGTCTTATAGAGGGAGTCCATTACTACGCCGGGCTTAGTGTTAGCCACAAAAACAGCTAGCGCTAACCCCAATTTAAAATGTTATGTTCAACCTTATTTATAAAAGGAACCTGTGGTTCAGGTCCAACTTACTTTTAACGGTATAGCGTTTTCTGCGGTGATTTGTGTGAAAAGGTCTATGGTGAAGCCATTTTGCTTGACTAACATCCTTCATACCACATCTTGGTACATGCATCTGGTGCACCGTTGCATCATCCATGTCTCCACTGACTGGAAGATGTACAGTCCACTGGAAATCTCTGAAAAATAATTTAAAGGTAAATCAGGCAAAAATTCATTATCGTCTTCAATGGCTAATATCTGTTATTTGTTAAAGTTTGTTTACTGTAAAGCAGGAAGTTCAATACTTCAGATGGAGGCTGCGTACTGGTTATTTCCCACCCCCATATACTGACTCAGTGGTCTATTAAAAACCACAGTATCACAGTAAATATAAAGGTCAATCGAAAGGAAAGATATGAGCTCATGTACAGTGGACATGGGTTCAGAGCCCAGCTCTCCCAAACAAAATAGGAAGGAAGTAATCAGGGCCGGCCTTAGGGGTGTGCGAGCTGTGCGGCCGCTCCCTCCATTCCCACTACCCTCCCTCAACTGTATCCCTATGCGGAGGGTCACATTCCGCTTCAGGGCACAGTTTTCTTCATTACACAGGGAGGTTTCACTTACCTGCCCTCCTCCGCGTCTCTGATTGGCTGGCCGGCCCGAGTCTGAAGAGGGACGTCCGTCCGCAGACCCGCACAGGAGGACGTCAGTGACGTCACTCGTCAGGCCGCCGTCGGAGAGAAGCGCAGCCCCGTTAAGTGTGTCTATGTGTGTGTGTGCATGTGTGGGTGTCTGTCTGTCTGTGTGTGTGTTGGTGTCTGTCTGTGTGTGTGTGTGTGCATGTGTGGGTGGGTGTCTGTCTGTGTGTCTGTGTGTGTGTGTGTGTGTGTGTGTGTGTGTGTCCGGGGGGGGTGGGGGTGTCGGGGAATGAGAACCTGCTTCTACCTAATGTGGGGAACCTGCTTCTACCTAATGTGGGGAACCTGCTTCTACCTAACGTGGGGAACCTGTTACTACCTAATGTGGTGGGGAACCTGCTTCTACCTAATGTGGGGAACCTGCTTCTACCTAATGTGGGGAACCTGCTACTACCTAATGTGGAGAACTATACTGCACCTAATGTGGGGGAACTATACTGCCAACCTAATGTGGGGGAACTATACTGCACCTAATGTGGGGGAACTATACTGCCAACCTAATGTGGGGAACTACACTGCACCTAATGTGGGGAACTATACGGCACCTAATGTGGGGGGAGCTATACTGCACCTAATGTGGAGAGCTATACTGCACCTAATGTGGAGAGCTATACTGCACCTAATGTGGGGAACTATACTGCACCTAATGTGGGGGAACTATGCTGCCAACCTAATGTGGGGAACTATACTGCACCTAATGTGGGGAACTATACTGCACCTAATGTGGGGAACTATACGGCACCTAATTTGGGGAACTATACTGCACCTAATGTGGGGGAACTATACTTCACCTTATGTGGAGAGCTATACTGCACCTAATGTGGGGAACTATACTGCACCTAATGTGGGGGAACTATACTGCACCTAATGTGGGGGAACTATACTGCATCTTATAAAGGGGGGCAGGGGGCTGGTGAAGGGGTACATGGGACTGATTAAGGGGGCAGGGGACTGATTACATATGAAAAAAATATTTGTCACAAAGATTTTTTTCCTCTTTGTGTACGTTTATGGGGGGGGGGGGGGGGGGAGGGCGCCACAAGGTTAGCTCGCACAGGGTGCCTGAACACCTAAGGCCAGCCCTGGAAGTAATTGTGATAAACCTGTGCATTATGTATTAAATTTGACACACACACAAAAAAAGTTATATCTTAGCTTTCAGAAGGGTATGAGATATAAGTATGTATATGTGGCTGTTTTATGGGACTAAGCTAGACTTATTTTCAATATATTATACATCTGTAAGGTGCATCTTTTTACACATATTCCATTGTTTCATGTACATTTGCATACTTCAGAACGTAGCTGTCCTTTGCAAAAATGTTTTCTATTATGTAGATAATACCATTATATGTATATTTGTAATATACTTTGGTTAAATAATGTGGATATTTCTGGGTGAGAAAATGTTGTCTTGTCCCTGTAGCTATTGCCTGTGTGTCTGTGCAGAGGCAAAATAGAGGATGTGTGTATGAAACAAGCAGAGCCCTGCTATTTTTTCTATTTTTTAACCCTTTTTATAGGGAACTACTTTAGAATTTTCCCTCATAACCAAATGTCATTTATATATGTCAAAAAGCTTTTGAAGGTTCTCATTTAATTAACCTCTCTGGCTAAAAGTTAAAAGGTGCCAACAACAGGGTGAACAATTTAAGTTGATAACTATGTTTGCTTTTCCAAAAATTTGGTAAAAGTGGTGACTTGAGCAGACAAAAAGGAATTTTTGGCACACATTTGGCACTTGACATTAAAAATGAAGTGAAATGCCTTTCCCCATACTTTTTTCACCAAAACGCACATAGAACTCCAATAGTACATGAGAGTCCATGAATTGAAGTCTCCTACTTTTGACTACAGCACCCACCTACTATTTGTGCCCTGCTTTTAAATAGACTGTCATGGAGCGGAGTGTTAGTGTAGCATGTGGTATAGTGTATAGCTTAGGAAACCTGTGCTGTATATTGTACTGTCAGGCTTTGTGTGATTGTAATTTATTGTATGACTTGTAATGATGACTGAATGATCAATAAAGCTCTTTCAGTACCTTTTAAATAGAACAAAATTTGCATAGAACAATAGAACAAGCAAATATAAAAAAATGTGTAATATATCTTATTAGACAAGACAAGCAACACAAGTCTAAATGTATTATCTGATCATATGTAAACATTTATTCTCTCTGTATATCATAAAGTTTGATTGAGTATAAGGACATTTAGAAATATATATGTTTTGTTTTTGTTTTTTTCAAGATCTACCTACAGCCTTGCCCCCTGGCATGCCCACAGCTGCTCAATGAATGCTGGTTATTGTGCCGGATTCAAGGCAGCTGTTCTCTCTAGACAAATCAAAGTATTCTGCTCATAAAATGCACAGAATACTAAACAGGCTTATTGTTGCTGCAGGAAGTCACTAGTAAAAAAAAATGTAAGTGTCCATAACTTTTCCTTTTTTATAAAGAACTATTAATTTGTCATGTATGAAGAATGTGGTTTATTTCTAAATAGATGGCTACATGTAATGGCTTTGTGGCTTAGTCAAGGATTAGAAATCCTCTGGACGTTACATTCAAAATTTTAATATCATATAGGAGCACTTTGG
The DNA here is from genome assembly GCF_029499605.1 of Hyla sarda. Lineage (NCBI taxonomy): Eukaryota > Metazoa > Chordata > Amphibia > Anura > Hylidae > Hyla > Hyla sarda. The sequence continues at coordinate 241,573,607 of NC_079190.1, forward strand.
GTAATCCATGATGTAAGAGAAACAAAAAGAGTTTGTAGAATGATGGCAGAAATAATGATAGGAAGTATTAGAACAATGTAGAAAAGAGAGCATGCAAAATTAAAAGAGAATTTAGCCCAACATTGGTAGAAATAGTGAAAGCGCAATTGTCACTCTTTTCTTACCCCCAGACTACCAAGATGAGTTTACTGTTGAGAACACATGTAATGCAGCCATACATACATAGGCTGTGCTACTGCTTGCTTTATCAGGTCGAAAATGATCTTTGTATGCCAGTCAGCAACAGTTGGATAGGCATGGCTGGGCCTCGCAATGGCTCCCCGACGCCACGCTTATCTTCCCTACGTCACCGATTGGACCGCTGTGCCAGAGGTCCTCAGCGCATGCGCCCCTGACCTCCTGGATGTGCACGCGACACGGCACTAGCTCCCTCTACTGGCCTCCACCGGCTGAAACCTCTGTGCGCCTGTGCTGTCCTAGAGGCAGGGAATGAGTGAGCTCTCTGCCTCCAGTGACAGCTCAGGTGCTCTAAGGTTTCAGACACAGGAGCAAGCGTTCGCAGAGGGAGCGAGTGCTGTCTCTGTGAAGTCACGCCGGGCCACACACATCCAGGACATCAGAGGTGCATGCTCTGAGCACCTCTGTCTCTCTGGCACAGCAGTCCAAGCAGTGACGTAGGGAGGATAGGCGTGCCAGTGGGGGGCCATTTTGAAGCCCAACTATCCGACTGTTGCTGACTGGCATACAAAGATCATTTTAGGCCTGATTAAGCAAGCAAAAGCACAGCCAAAAGGTATGGCTGCATTACATGTGTGCTCAACAGTAAACTCATGTTGGTAGTATGGAAGGTAAGAAACTGGTGACATTTGCACTTAAAACATAGCTTAAGCAGATCATCACTGCCCCATTAGATCATTACACAGTTCATCCTAGCAGTGCTGAACATGCTGAAGTAGTGTAATGAATACCGCATGTCTGGTTAAACAACATGTAAATAGACATGCTATTTGTTGTAATTCTACTGCAATTACTGTCAAAATCAGAATCTCTGTAAATCCACTACAAAATAGCACATGTAGTTTGCCATAGTGCTAAGGCAACACAGTGACTTTGGTTGCATGACAACCACATCCACTTACATTAGCATAGGTACAATCCGATCTTTGATCATGTGTCATGTCTAAAGTCTCTAAAGTAGGCCTAGCCTAAAGGACACTTAACCTTTTTCATCCTTAAATGGGTATCCAGAATGTATATATATCTGGAGTTGGGGCTAAAACAGAAAATAAAACTATACTTACCTACCTTATCACAATGTCACAAAGACATGTAAAAAATTTTAATCATGACCTTCCCCAGTCACTGATTGGCTGAGCGGGCAGGTCCTTTCTTAATAGGACAGAGTAGAAACCGGCAGAAGAGAGAACATCATGGGGATTGGACAGAAAGCCAAATGGGAGCTGCATGGGACTGGGGCTAGGTAAGTATGATTTTTTGTTCTATTTTAACCTGGTCGTAGCAACATATACATTTTTTAAAATCTCCGGAATACCCCTTTAGCACTCGGTGTGATTGCACTGAATCTGGAATAATTGTGGCCTTTTGCTTTTGGGCAATAACAACACCTTTGTTAGAAAATGTGCTATATCGTTATTCTTCGTGATAAGTTAAAGGCTCATGCAATTACTAGGGCAAGTTTTCCATGATAAAGCTGGAATGTGAGAAAACAGTAGGGGAGCTTGCCAGAAAATCATATGTGCATTGCACGTGATAAATAATATATAACCTTAAGTGAAATACAGATAGGAAAGGAATGAGAAAACTAAAAAATAGATACAAGCTCGGGCCAGAAACTGTGTGGGAGTATTTTAGATTTCTTTACAGGCTTCCTGAGAATAACATTCAGGGCGTAATGTGCAGCAAACGGAACCAAAGGCCTAATGCAGAATGGTGCGGAGCTGATTCCAAATAGCATTTAATTGCCATTATCTGCATTATGCCAGTCTGTACAGAATTGTGGTGCAGGCCAATCTGTTGGGCTAGATATCTGTTGTCAGAAGACCTGCACACTTCCACCTTCTGACAGATTTACTCCAGATTTATCTCTCTGTCTGCTTTGTCCACAACAAACACTCACAGCTCCGCTTCCATTTTACCACAGCAATATAAAAATTAAAGATGAGCTGTGATTGATTGTTTTTGACAAAGCAGACACATCTTTGTATCAGATTGATTAATGTGGGGTAAATGTACTAGGCAGGAAATGAACCCTTTATTTACAATTATGGGCCAACTAATGGCCTGAGTTAAACCAAGAAAGAGCCCAGGTCACAGAGACATTTCCAAAGTTTTGATCGGTCATGGTCTGCGTGTTCAATCCACCACCAATCATTAGAACAATTGGGGAGATGCATGCAGCTGTTTGCTTCACTCCCTGGCTCACTGCGATCTCCTTTCACTTTCAGTAGAGGGCCTCCATTTTAAGTGTATAAAGCCTGTCTAGTGCAACTGGTGGTGGTGGTGGTGGCGGTGGTGGCGGTGGTGGCGGTGGTGGCGGTGGTGGTGGCGGTGGTGGCGGCGGTGGTGGCGGTGGTGGGGGCGTTAACTTTATTCACATTCTAATACATACGAACCAATATGTGGTTGATGTGAAATTTATCACTGATTATTTTAAATGCCCACCCCATGCAGACAGCACGTTTCAAGTTACCTCACAGCTGCAGCGAAATGTTCCTTGCTATGGTGTTTTTCTTCTTCAAGGTAACCATATTTCACAAGAAACTCCTATACAAAATAAAGGAAACTGTGTTATGAACTACAATATATAAGCAGATCTGTATTGTAAAAATCTAAAGGTTTTTATAAATTATTTGTTGAGCAGTGTCGGATCGGGGTACCATCATTACAGCAATGGTGTGAGGGAAGGTAATAGTGTCATCTCTTTTTCTTTAAAGTGTAACTACAATGTTGTTGCTGCGGCAGGACACACTTAAACTTCTGGGAACCCCGCGGCACACTGCTAAAGCAAATGGTCTACAGTATTGCAGACAGTCCAATAGACTCGCATGGGACTTCTGGCAATTCCATAGATGGCTTGCTTTAGCAGTGGTCTACGAAATTGCTGTGAGTTTTAAAAGTGTGTCCTATCAACCCGACAGCATAATGTAGAAACACTTTAACACTAACCTCCCTGCCTGGAAAACCCATTTAAAAGGTTCCAAGGATAATAAAAATATGAAACTGGTGGTTAAGAGAAATTTAACAGGTCACAGAACTTTTAGCTGCTGCAGAAACTCTTTTTGACAATTGTCTTACTACCATCTATAGATTAAAGGAGCAGTTTTTGTAAATTAAAGTGCTATTCCAGGATTTTTTTTTCTTCAGCTTTTGAGCCCATGATGCCAAGTTATAATACTGTGTAATTTGCTTCTATTACCCTCCTTGCACCATGTTGTCGCATTTTCATGCACAGGACCCACACCCAGAAGTGCTGTAATGCAAGTCTTTTTATTTTACTGTTGTCTCTGACCTTTTCCAGCATTCTATGTTGCCAGAGACAACAGCATAGCCACGCCCCCCTAAAGACTATTATGGACATTTATCAGCGGGTTTAGTCAGGTTTTCTTTACTATAATTGTCGCAAAATTGTCGCAACTGCGACTACGCGATTTTTCGTGCGACATTTTGACTGGAAAGCGAGAAAAGCAAGTTTTCCAAAGATTAACTACGTAGTAATAATTTTAAAATGGACTACGGGTAGTCAGGTATTTATTAACTGCGACAGTCGCAACTGCGCAAAAAAAAGTCGCAACAGGGTTAAAAATTGACTAAATTTACTCCAGCTCAAACATGGAGCAGAAAAAGCTACTACCAAAGTAAAAAAGGAAAAATTGCTTACGTGAAAGAAAATTATCAACAGGCTGAAACCAGTTGATAAATACGTCACACATAAGCAAAAAAAAAGTAAGGAAAAAATTACTTCAAAAAAGACTACATAAGCAAACATTGATAAATGTCCCTCTATGTGATTTATGACATACTAGCTGAGTACCTGGCGTTGCCTGGTTTTTCCTTCCTAATTCTTGTTGGGGAGGAAAATCAGCTTTTGACTTCATATCCCATCTTCATATATTGTTGTCATATCCCAACCCCATATCCCGTCCTCATATCCAGTCCTCAAATCCCATCCTCATATCTTGACCTCCTGTCCTGACCTCCTATCCCGTCCCCATATTCCAACCTTATGTCTCATCCTTATGTCCCATCCTCATCTCCCGACCTCATATCTCATCCTCATATCCTGTCCTCAGGTGGGACTGATTTGTAATGAAGATATTGTAAGCTGAAAATACACGGGGAGGTCAGGAATGGACAGGTAAGGAGTGCACACTATTCTCACCCACTCCCCCTGTCCCTGCCTACTTGCGTACCTGTCCTAAATAACACGACCACAACCACGGAGACAGTCCCTACCTAAATAGGTGAGGGACAGTAAAAAAAAGTCAAAACAATAAACTACAATAAGGCTAAGTTTCCACTTGGTTTTTTTCTGGCAGTTTTTGGAGATTTGCCACTGCAGTTTTTTAGCCAAAACCAGAAGTGTATTCAAAAGGAATAGGACATATAAAGGAAGGACTTATACTTCTCCTACCTTATGGATCCACTTCTGACTTTGGCTCAAAAACTGCAGTGGCAGATCTACAGAAACTGCCAGAAAAAAAAACTAGTGGAAACTTAGCCTAATAGAGAGACTCAGGTCAGGGTACAGTAGGAAAACAGACATACTAACAAAGCAAAACTAACACACTCACACAATAAGTCCACTATCCACGTCAAGACAGGAGTTGTCAGAGTACCAAATCGCTAATACCAGAGAGAATAGTCAGAGAGCGAAGCCAAAGGGTAAAAATGCCAGAAATAACAGATTAAGTAGAAGGCTAGAGTACAAAACTGAGCTCTTTAGCAGGCACTGACTGGAAGTAGACTGCAAGCTTATATAGAGCCAGAGAAGGACTCCATTCAAGGTCAGCTGACCAGTCCAGACAGGCATAACCCAAGCAACAAGACCAAACAAACAGCTCTCAGTGCAAGTTAACCCTTCTGTTCCTTACAGGGGATGTGGCTTTGTTGGACTGGGAGTGATTTGCAAGCCAGACTGATGCATAAAAAGGGTAGAGAATAAAAGGGGTGGGGCTTAAACAGTGGGCGTGTCTTTGTGAGATGGGGTGTGGCTTGCAAGCCAGACTGACACATTCACCAGGAGATGCAGCCGGACTGACACATTCACCAGGAGATGCAGAGCGGGGATTGTGGAGTGGAGTAAGGTAAGTCATATACTTGCATGGGACTTGAAAAAAATTTTTTTATATATAAAAGTGTAAGTAAGGGTTAATTTAACTATCATATTTTTTTTATTTGACATATAAGTAATATGTGTACCAGGTATTATTGAAATATTTCCTGCCATACAGAAGTCATGTCGGAACATACATTTCCTGTAGTTTTGCATGAGACTTTACACAAAAACCCTGACCCTCACAAATGGGGGTAGTTAAGGGTTAAATTAACTATCATATATGTAAAGTGGACATATAAGTAACATGTGACCAAGTATTATTGAAATATTTCCATCCATTATGAAGTTATGCAGTAACATATGTTTCCCCTACACTTGCATGAGACTTTTAACAAAAACTCTGACCCTGGCAAATGGGGGTGAATCACCTATCCTGTGTTTGTTGTTGACATATTAATAACATGTGTGCCAAGTTTGATGTTAATATCTTTAGCCGTTTGGACGTGCTGGAACATACACACACACACACACACACACACATTGACTTTTTATATATATATATATATATATATATATATATATATATAAATATATATATATATAATTACTAGCTGAGTACCCGGCGTTGCCCGGTTTTTCCTTCCTAATCCTTGTTGGGGAGGAAAATCAACAAAGGTGGAAGCTTTTGACCTCATATCCCCTCATCATATCCCGACCTCCTATAACAACCAATCACAGCTCAACTTTCATATCTCAACAATCTCTTGTAAAGTGAAAGTTGAGCAGTGATTGGTTGCTATGGGAAAAACCAGTGTGGTGGCCCAGTACAGAAGTGGCCCTTCTGTACACTATTGGTCCTATCAGGTGGACTCAGTCCCAGTCCCCTGTCCTCCCCACTCCTCAGGACTCTCATCATTCCTTCTATGATATAAAGAGTTAATGTATTATATTCATGTCAATATGCCTTTAAATATTGTTGCTAAGCCTGTGTAACCAGGGAAGGTGCCAGTGACCAGGTGACTTGTGGGTGACCTATGGGAGTCCTCCGGATTGCTCCCTATATACCCAGGGAGGAGCTAGCCTAGCTAGTTCTATGCATGCTGAGCTACAGTAGAGTGTCTGTCCTGAGGTAGACCAAGTCCCAACCACGCAGCCATGCTTTCATCATCAGTGTACCCCTTCAGGTGAAAGTCAAAGCCTGGTAAGCAAATACAGGGGAGAAGTCTAGTCAGCATAGTCAAGTTTAAAGTCAGCATGGGAGTGCATAATTGAGTCCAAGTCCACTACAAGTCCCAGCGAGCCTGTAAGTCCCCTTAAGTCACTGGTCATCTCCTTGGGCTTACTGAGCTGTAAAGACTATAACATCTGTCTGCCTCAGTAAAGCTGCCGTTCCGTAATCAGATTATTTTCCCCACGCCTGGCTCAGGAACCATACCTCGGGTATACCTCAGCGGCCATACCTCGGGTGGTGTAGAGGATAACCACGCCCTTGCATCACAAATACCAAGTATTAATAACATCTGCCCTAAGGGTAACAACATCCGCCCTTTCACACCCTCTCCACATCAGACAATTAAGGTTTCAGGCAGATTGATAAATCTGGGCCATAATCTCTGACGGCGTGGGAATATTGGGAAAGGTCAGAGACAACAGTAAAATGAAAAGACTTGCACTTTAGCACTTTTGGGTATGGGGCCCGTACATGAAAACAGGACAAAGTGGCACATAGAGGCAATAGAAATATATTACACAGTATTATAACTTGGCATCAAGGGCTCAGTGCTAAAGGAAGAAAAATTCTGTGATATCCTTTAATAAGCAGTTGGCAAATGAGAATGAATTGCAAAAGCAATCCAAAAGAGACCTCTTATAAGGGAATAAAGTACTGCCTATGTAACTGCACTCATCTCTGTTGTCTTTGGGTTTGATATTGGAAAGTGACATTTATCCAGAACTTTTCTAGAAATATCATGTCCTTCCTGGCATTGGATAAACCTCTAACCATATTCATCAACAATGACTGTGTTGGGGGAGAGACTAGCACAGCTCCCTGGCAGTGCCACAACATAACTACATTTTTTTTGTGTCTTTTCTTAACGTAAGCTGTGTCTAAATTTCTGGCCTCAAAGGATGATGCAGTGGCATTGCCAAGTAGTGTGGGCCCAGTGTGCACCGGTTTTGGACTCCTCCTAGTATTATCTTCTGCTCTATTGTTTGCCTGTGCAGGTAGCACACCAATGAGGACCATCTAACATACAAACAGCCGCAGCTTCTTCCTGCTGTACCTGTTTGTGACCCAATTGTATTTTATAATATTACCCTCAATAAACTCCTCATTTCAACAGATTAAGACAATGAACAAAAGATTTTCACACTTTTCTGGGCTGTTTCATTATGTCTATTGCCAATCCATCAGAAGTACCTCCACTAGCCACTTTGCAGGATATTGGTAGACAGAGGGAAATGAGGATTTTCCTGTAAAATGAATGGAGAGCCAAGAAATAGTTCAATGTGGCTTTTGTTTTGTTTGTGTCTATACAAGAAATAAAACAAAGAGCACGGTTTCCTCAGCAGGATGCCAGAAAAATCCTCTGTGTGTCTGATATCCTTATAATACTCCAAGTTTACAATATATATTTAACAGTTTCCTGGTCTTAGTCTCAGCATAATGTGTATAACACAAAACTGTATACTATTGTGACATCCTTATATAGATGATATGTACACACATCCTCTATAATAGAATTCTATGCAGCAAGTGTATCAGACCTCAATAACATCACATTTCAGGTCTCAACTGGCGGTATACTGTCAAATAGGGATTCCAATGTGTATCGTGGCACATCCATAAGTTTTAAAATACCAATTGTAGTCTACTTCAAACATGTTTTTATCCCCATCCTAAAGCAGTAACATTATATGGAATATGAAGCTCTATATGTATGTATGTATATATATATATATATATATATATATATATATATACACACACATATATATATATTTTTAAATAGCCCAATTTAAAGGGGTACTCCCACCCTAGACATCTTATCCCCTATCCTAAGGATAGGGGATAAGATGTCTGATCTCGGGGGTCCCGCCACTGGGGACCCCCGCAGTATTGCATGCGGCACCCACCTGTTTTTTTGCAGGAGCGCTGGAGGGTCTGAGTCGCGACTACGGGAATGGAAGTCCGTGACGTCAGGACTCCGCCCCCCTGTGACGTCACGCCCTTCCCCTCAATGCAAATCTATGGGAGGGGGCGGCCGTGATGTCACACAGGGGTGGAGTCCTGACGTCACGGACTTCCGTTCCCGTAGTCGCGACTCAGACCATCCAGCGCTTCCGGACAAAAAACAGGTGGGTGCCGCATGCAATACTGCGGGGGTCGCCAGCGGCGGGACCCCCGAGATCAGACATCTTATCCCCTGTCCTTTGGATAGGGGATAAGATGTCTAGGGTGGGAGTACCCCTTTAAAGGGGCTTTCTAGAAGCTTGTGCAAAAGTAAAAGTATCCTAAGCCTAGTAATAGATCTCATACCCTCCAAACACAGCCAAATCTCTACAGACTCCTGTATTGCAACTATTGACAGAGACCTACCTATGTACAAAACTACATATACTGATTAAATACATATTTTAAAAAATTGGGACCCATAAAAATCAATGCTTTAGCATCATGAAAGAGAACCTGTCACACTGAAAATGGCGTCTAATCTTCAGACATAATGTCATAGCAGGAGCAGAGAAGCAGATTGATTTATAGTTTTGTAAGAAAAGTTCCAGGATAATGTGTCATTTAATCATGTAAATCTCTGGTCATTCTGGGCTAAATAGTCATGTGGGCGGGCCTACTCAGTGATTGACAGCCGTGTAACACACAGAGTTATCAATCAATGAGTAGGACTGCCCAATTGGAATGAAGAAAAAGAGCAGGGTCCAGCTCCCAAGGAAAACGAATAAAATCCAAAATTTTAATTCAAGCCATTAAAAGGTAAGTGAACAAAAGAGAGGGGGAATAAAATCACAGCAGAAACGCCGACGCGTTTCGGACTATATAGTCCTTAATCATGGTATGCCATGATTAAGGACTATATAGTCCGAAACGTGTCGGAGTTTCTGCTATGATTTTATTCACCCTCTCTTTTGTTCACTTACCTTTTAATGGCTTGAATTAAAATTTTGGATTTTATTAGTTTTCCTTGGGAGCTGGACCCTGCTCTTTTTCTTCATTCCAAGTCTTCACTCCAAGCATGCGGTTGGATGTTGTCCGTGCTTCCTATCCACACTTGAAGTCCTCCTCCTCCTAAGAACTTACATGGTGGTGAGCTGGTTTTCCTCTTTCATAGACTTTTTGTACTGCCCAATTGGCTACCCAGCCCAAAATAAGCAAAGATTTACATTAATAAATGACAAGGTATTCTGAAATGTTTACCACAAAACTATATATCAATCTGCTCAGCTGCTCTACAACATTATTCCTGAAGATTATGATGCATTTCAATGTGATAGGTTCCATTTGACTGTGTAGTTGCACCATTTTTCTTGGAGTATTTGGTGTGTGTATGAGTGCCTATGCTACTGGGATAAGAATGACAAGGCCAAAACCAGGACAGGTTTAGACTTAAGGCTATAGGGGGAGATTTTCTAAAACTGTGTCAAGGAAAAGTGGTGCAGTTGCCCATAGCAACCAATCAGATTGCTTCTTTCATTTTTCAGAGTTGTTTTTTTTTTATTTATGATGCAAGCTGATTGGTTGCTACAGGCAACTGCACCAAATATTCTCTACACAGGTTTTGATAAATCTTGAAAAATTTTATACACATGGAAAATAAAAAAAACCTTGGCAGTGGGTACTTAATTGATGTATTCACAGTGCTGATATTATTAAATGGATACGAAAAACCGAACACAGAAATTTAAGTGGCTTCCTATGTAAAAAGGGTTAACTAACAATCATATTATGATGACCAGTTCATTGAATGTATAAACTAGTATATAGGAAGCCTTTTTCTGTTGCTCCTTTACATAGTCTCATCCCCACTTTGGTAACATGGTTGTCTGGAAAACATCACATCGGCCTTTGTTTTGATCTTCTTGCAAAGTCGTTATAAATTCATCAAGAGTCGGATTGTGTTAGCTTGTCTGGCCAGAGACCAACATCTGATAAACTAAAGAGAGAAGAAATGTTGCCAATGAAGTAGGTTTGGGGATTTTTTTATTCAAAGGCTATGTTCACACACAGTGCTTTGGGCCCTTTGTGAGCCATTTTATGAGTCAAAAGACATCCCATGAAAACAGCAATTTTTTTTTTTATATTGAGTTCTCTTTTAACTCAGTAAAATGGCCAACAATTCCCATTCAGTTAAACTTATGGTCCTCATTTTATGGCTGTAAAATTAGGCCCAATTGGGAGATTTATCAAAACCTGTGCAGAGGAAGAGTGGTGCAGTTGCCCATAGCAACCAATCACATTGCTTCTTTCATTTTCCACAGGCCTCTAAAGAGGCCTGTGGAAAATGAAAGAAGCAATCTGATTGGTTGCTATGGGCAACTACACCACTCTTCCTCTGCACAGGTTTTGATAAATATCCCCAAATATGCTTTTTTGGTTTGGTTTGGTTGGCACAGAAAATGTCATTTTTTTATAGTTTATTTTTCTCACATTTAGTTTGCTATAATACCATTTGCTGTTGTAAAAAAGGATTTAAAACAACTGGAACAAATCTGAAATAAACAGGTCAAAAAAATTAGCCAAATGCCAGAAAAAAAATGGCTGTAATGTGCCCAGAGCGTTATATTGTATATTTGCTGTATCCTATTGTCATCATATTGTCATCATATTGTATCATATTGTATCATATTGTATCATATTGTCATCCTGAACTTCACACCAAATGTAAAGCCAGTTGGATAAGATGCCAGCAATATGCTTATTGAACCAATAGCTATTTCTCCAAAGTATACAATAATTACGGTATATACTATAGGTTTAGGAAAGCATTCTTGTGGGGATTTCAGTGGGAAGAGGCAGTTTGTCACCTATGAAGACAAAGGAGTAATCTGCTCTAGGGGAAAAGTCCAGCACCCTTACCAAAATCAGCAGATGTAGCAGCCTTTAGTCTAATGTGTACCAACTTAAAGGGGTACCCCGGCGCTAAGACATCTTATCCCCTATCCAAAGGATAGGGAATAAGATGCCTGATCGCGGGGGTCCCGCCGCTGGGGACCCCTGTGATCTTCCACGCCACACCCTGTTAGAATCAGCCTCCGGAGCGTTCTCGCTTTGGGTCTGATTACTGGCAATCAATCTTGTGTCCGGAAAATCTTTTCAGGACACAAGGATGCCCCGTTTACCTCATAGCGGCCCTGCGTTAACTTTAGAAACTTTAAAAATGCAGGGGTCGCTGGGAGGAAGTGCACACAGGGACGTCACGTCCCGTGCGTGCGCCCACAGCAACAGTACAGCGGAGCAGAGCAGTGAGGAGGATGCGCGGGTATGGTAAGTGACCTGTGGTCATCTTCAGTGTTCCGACCACCGCTCTCCGGGATCTACTGCTATGGCCCAGTAGATCGTGACCCCGGAGCGGTGGTCGGAGTACTGAAGTGGGCCAGTATACAGGCATACAGCCGCCAGCCATACACTATATATGGCTGAAGGATGTAGGTCTGTGGGGGAACATACTGCATCTAATGTGGTGGACTACTTTATACTGCACCTAATGTGGGGGACTAGACTGCACCTAATGTGGGGAGACTACTGTATACTGCACCTAATGTGGGGGAACTACTGTATACTGCACCTAATGTGGGGGAACTACTGTATACTGCACCATATGTGGGGAGACTACTGTATACTGCACCTAATGTGGGGGACTACTGTATACTGCACCTAATGTGGGGGACTACTGTATACTGCACCTAATGTGGGGGGACTACTGTATACTGCACCTAATGTGGGGGGACTACTGTATACTGCACCTAATGTGGGGGGACTACTGTATACTGCACCTAATGTGGGGGGGACTACTGTATACTGCACCTAATGTGGGGGGGGACTACTGTATACTGCACCTAATGTGGGGGGAGACTACTGTATACTGCACCTAATGGGGGGGGGGGAACTACTGTATACTGCACCTAATGTGGGGGGGGGGGAGACTACTGTATACTGCACCTAATGTGGGGGGGGGGACTACTGTATACTGCACCTAATATGGGGGGGGACTACTGTATACTGCACCTAATATGGAGGAGGACTACTGTATACTGCACCTAATATGGGGGGGGGACTAATGTATACTGCACCTAATATGGGGGGGACTACTGTATACTGCACCTAATATGGGGGGGGGACTACTGTATACTGCACCTAATGTGGGGGGGGGACTACTGTATACTGCACCTAATATTGGGGGGGACTACTGTATACTGCACCTAATGTGGGGGGGACTACTGTATACTGCCTAATGTGGGGGGGGGGACTACTGTATACTGCACCACATTTGGGGGGGGTGACTACTGTATACTGCACCTAATGTGGGGGGGGACTACTGTATACTGCACCTAATGTGGGGGGGGGGCGGACTACTGTATACTGCACCTAATGTGGGGGGGACTACTGTGTACTGCACCTAATGTGGGGGGAACTACTGTGTACTGCACCTAATATGGGGGGGGGACTACTGTATACTGCACCTAATGTGGGGGGGGGGACTACTGTATACTGCACCTAATGTGGGGGGGGGCTACTGTATACTGCCTAATGTGGGGGGGGACTACTGTATACTGCACCAAATTTGGGGGGGGGACTACTGTATACTGCACCAAATTTGGGGGGGGAACTACTGTATACTGCACCTAATGTGGGGGGGACTACTGTATACTGCACCTAATGTGGGGGGGTACTACTGTATACTGCACCTAATGTGGGGGGGGGGACTACTGTGCACTGCACCTAATATGGGAGGGGGGCTACTGTATACTGCAACTTATGTGGGGGGGGGGGACTACTCTATACTGCACCTAATGTGGGGGGGACTACTGTATACTGCACCTAATATGGGGGGGGGGACTACTGTATACTGCACCTAATGTGGGGGGGGACTACTGTATACTGCACCTAATGTGGGGGGGGACTACTGTATACTGCGCCTAATGTGGGGGGGGGGGACTACTGTATACTGCACCTAATGTGGGGGGGACTACTGTATACTGCCTAATGTGGGGGGAGGGACTACTGTATACTGCACCAAATTTGGGGGGGGTGACTACTGTATACTGCACCTAATGTGGGGTGGGGGACTACTGTATACTACACCTAATGTGGGGGGGGGACTATTGTATACTGCACCTAATGTGGGGGGGGGGACTACTGTATACTGCACCTAATGTGGGGGGGGGACTACTGTATACTGCACCTAATGTGGGGGGGGGGACTACTGTATACTGCACCTAATATGGGGGGGGGGACTACTGTATACTGCACCTAATGTGGGGGGGGGACTACTGTATACTGCACCTAATGTGGGGGGGAGACTACTGTATACTGCACCTAATGTGGGGGGGGACTACTGTATACTGCACCTAATGTGGGGTGGGGGACTACTGTATACTACACCTAATGTGGGGGGGGACTATTGTATACTGCACCTAATGTGGGGGGGGACTACTGTATACTGCACCTAATGTGGGGGGGGGACTACTGTATACTGCACCTAATATGGGGGGGGGACTACTGTATACTGCACCTAATGTGGGGGGGGACTACTGTATACTGCACCTAATGTGGGGGGGAGACTACTGTATACTGCACCTAATGTGGGGGGGGGGGGACTACTGTATACTGCACCTAATGTGGGGGGGGGACTACTGTATACTGCACCTAATGTGGGGGGGACTGCTGTATACTGCACCTAATGTGTGGGGGGGTACTACTGTATACTGCACCTAATGTGGGGGGGTACTGTATACTGCAGCTAATGTGGGGGGGGGGACTACTGTATACTGCACCTAATGTGGGGGGGGACTACTGTATACTGCACCTAATGTGGGGGGGGGCTACTGTATACTGCACCTAATGTGGGGGGGGGACTACTGTATACTGCACCTAATGTGGGGGGGGGGGCTACTGTATACTGCACCTAATGTGGGGGGGGGGACTACTGTATACTGCACCTAATGTGGGGGGGACTACTGTATACTGCACCTAATGTGGGGGGGGACTGCTGTATACTGCACCTAATGTGTGGGGGGGTACTACTGTATACTGCACCTAATGTGGGGGGGTACTGTATACTGCAGCTAATGTGGGGGGGGACTACTGTATACTGCACCTAATGTGGGGGGGGGACTACTGTATACTGCACCTAATGTGGGGGGGGGCTACTGTATACTGCACCTAAGGTGGGGGGGGAACTACTGTATACTGCACCTAATGTGAGGGGGGGGGGACTACTGTATACTGCACCTAATGTGGGGGGGGGAACTACTGTATACTTCCCCTAATGGGGGGGGGACTATACTGCCCCTAATGTTGGGGACTACTGTATACTGCACCTAATGTGGGGGACTACTGTATACTGCACCTAATGTGGGGAAACTACTGTATACTGCACCTAATGTGGGGAACTACTGTATACTGCACCTAATGTGGGGGAACTATACTGCACCTAATGTGGGGGAGCTATACTCTTTACCTAATGTGGGGGAACTATACTGCACCTAATGTGGGGAACTATACTGCACCTAATGTGGGGGAGCTATACTCTTTACCTAATGTGGGGGGGACTATACAATAATATAAAATTGTACTATTCTGATCCTTAGAACGCTTATTTTTCTGTATATGGGGATGTATGAGGGTCATTTTTTGCTCTGTGATTTGTAGTTTTTATCGGTACCATTTTTGTTTTGATGGGACTTTTCAATTGCTTTTTAGATATTTTTTATAGTATTAGAAGTGACCAAAAATGTGCAAATCTGGTTAGTGCACTATTACGACTTTTGGGGCCCCACTTTTGATTTTGCCTAGGGCCACGCTTAGCGTAAAACCGGCCCTGGTTGTAACTTGTGCATTGGCATCTCAGAAATTAATGGTCACTATCATTTTGTCATCATCGTTTGTCAGTCACAAAGTAAAAACCATAAAGCGGCTATCAGTTGTCAGGGGTGTGGAAATAAAAAAAAAACTACTTGTCCAAGGGACTAAAATGGAGCACAATCTACTTGTCCCTCAAGAAAATCCACTTGTCCTGGTAGATAAAATAATTTCAACCAAAATAGTATGTAAACAAGGTCTCTATTAGTTTCTGCGCTTTCGTTTTTTTCGTTTTTTAGCCATAACTCTTATTTTGCCATCTACAGACCCATTATTTTAGCCATAACTCTAATTTTGCCATCTACAGACCCATATAAGGCTTGTTTTTTGCGGGGCCAATATACTTTGCAATGACATCTTTAATTTTTCCATAGCTTATGCTCTGAAACAACAAAAAAAAAATTTTGTGAGGAAATTGAAAAATGCAAATTTTTTTTTCTTTTTTCCGCCATTCACTTACATATTATTTTGATACTTTAGGTCGGCCTGATTACACCAATACCAAATATGTTTAGTTTCCGTCATGTTTTAATAATCTTATTTTTTTTTTACTTTTTAATAAATAAACGAAAATCCCTGACCCCTATAATATTTTTATTTTTCCGTATACTGGACTGTATGAGGGCTAATTTTTTGGTCCGTAATAGGCTGTTTGTATCGGTGCCATTTTGGTATTGATCGGACTTTTTGAACACTTTTTTACTTCATTTTTTCTGAGATATGATGTTATAAACCTAAAAAATGCAATTCTGTGATTTGGCTTTTTTTTTTTTTTACATTACATTAACGCAATTTACCGTATGGCATATAAACATTTTTTTTTTATAGTTTGGTCAATTACGCACGCCCCAATACCAAATATGTTTATTTTTATCATGTTTACATATTTTTATATGGAAAAGGGGGGGTGATATGAACTTTTAATATGGAAAGGGTTAATGGGTGTTTTTAAACTTTTATAAGACTTTTTTTTTAAATACACTTTTTTAGGAGGAATTATTTAGATTCCTCATACAGATCAATGCAGTTCTATTAACCTCCATTGATCTGTGTTCATTTGGTTGAGCCTGCTCAAGGGAGGCTCAATCAAATGCAGATCTATGGGGGCAGCCATGAATGCAGAGGTAAGCCCTCCGGCTACCTCCACAGGAGATCTCCCCCTGTGATAGTTAAAAGATGGTTAAAAGATCCCTTTAGACACCAGTGTCAACTTTGACAGCAGTGATCTAAAGGGTTAATAGCCGCCCGCAGCGATCGCCGCATGGAGGACCATTAGCGGCAACCCCCGGCTACTGAAATCAGCCGGGGGCCGCCGGTGGGAGGTGCAGACTTGCGTCCCATGCAAGTCTGCATCCGCTCCTGCACCTCACACCGCATTAAGGAAAAAAAAGGGGGGGGGAAGTCGGTCCGGCCCTGCTTGCCCGAAACATGGCTAAATCAATGAAAAATTCACCTGCCCGGCGCCCGGAACTACATGTCCCGGGCTTTGGCCGATAGGATTTCTACATTTCTGAAGTTGCTGGGAAGGGAATTCAAAAGCTCAACCAGAGTTGTTGTATTTTCTGTTTCACTTTCACAAAAAATGGCTAATGCATCAGAGTATAAGAGAATCACCAGACTCCACTAACAACTGAAAAGCTCTATACAGTGGTCCCTCAAGTTACAATATTAATTGGTTCCAGGACGACCATTGTATGTTGAAACCATTGCATGTTGAGACCATAACTCTATGGAAACCTGGTAATTGGTTTTATAGCCACCAAAATATCATCCAAAAATAGGAAAAAGTGAAAATGAAAGAAAAATAAGTAGATAACTAATATACATAAAGCAAATCCTTACATATAAAAGTAATAAAGATCTGCTGGGAGCTGTAAATCACTGTCTATGTCAGTGTTTCTCAAGCAGAGAGCCTCCAACTGTTGCAAAACTACAACTCCCAGCATGCCCGGACAGCCAAAGGCTGTTCGGGCATGATGGGAGTTGTAGTTTTGCAACAGCTGGGGGCACCCTGCTTGAGAAACACTAGTCTATGTAGAGGACAGGAGCTTCTTCAGGGTCCTGTACAGTACAGGCAATGTCCTAAATAAGTAACATGGAGTCGCCCTCACCTGGTGTCCAAAGGAGCAGCTAACCCTGGTACAGTTAAAGTGTACAGAACATGTAATACCTCCCTGTACTGTAGGGGGTGCTACCAGACATCAGTCAGTGCATACACTTCAGTAATACAAGGGTTTTACCAGTCAATGACCATTCTGATTGGTCGGTTCTTCCGGCCATTGACACGTTTCACAATCTGGACTGTCCATAACATTGTATGTTGAGTCTGGTTTCAACTTAGGCTGGGTTCACATCACGTTTTTGCCATACTGTTTTCAATCTGTTTTTCTAAAGAAAACTGTATGGCAAAAAAATGGATGGAACAGTATGGAAAAAAGTAAACCGTATGCGTTTTTAAACAATATACTGTTTTTAAAAGTGCATACAGTTCCGTCAGTTTTTATAGAAAAAAAACCCATACGTTTTTGAAAATTTTGTCCATTTTTAATGGGAGGGGTCTTGGGTGGTGACTTTAGGATTCAAATGCGCATGTGCAAAGTAAAAACGTATGCGTTTTTCCCGTATGGAACCGTATACATGTGCGTTTCTCATTGACGTCCATGTTTTAAAAAAAACGTATGCGGTTGCAGTACGGTTTTTAAACCGGAGTCAAAACCGTGGTTGACCACGATTTTGTCTCCGGTTTAAAAACCATACTGCAACCGCATACGTTTTTTTTAACATGGATGTCAATGGGAAACGCACATGTGTAAGCACGTATAGGTTTTTACTTTGCACATGCGCATTTGAATCCTAAAGTCCCCTCCCATTAAAAATGGACAACATTTTCAAAAACATATGGGGTTTTTTTCTATAAAAACTGACGGAACTGTATGCACTTTTCAAAACAGTATACTGTTTAAAAACGCATATGGTTTACTTTTTTCCATACGGTTCCATCCGTTTTTTCCCCCATATGGTTTTCTTTAGAAAAACGGATTGAAAACAGTATGACAAAAACGTAGTGTGAACCCAGCCTTACAATGGTCCAGAAAAGACCACTGTATGTTGAAACTATTGTATGTTGAGGCCATTGTAAGTTGAGGGATCAATGTATTGTATCCTTTTGTTGAAACACTGTTCATTTTTGGTCCTCCTGCAATATCTCTATTGGGTTCCAGTCCGGCATTAATATGAGTAAGATTTATTTGTAGTTCCTACATCTTGTGTTGCTTTTATGGCATATAAAGCTTTTCTGAATGAAAATGAAGATGGAAATCCCAGATGGTCCAAGATCCTGAATGTAAGCCCAGTTCTATTAGACATGAAAGGCTTCCTGCTGCATAAGCACTATACAATGAGAGGACACATAAGATCTGAGGAGTATTGAAGCTCAGCAGGTTGTCAGTCTCTGGAGCAGAAACATCCAAAGAAAATTTCCCACAAGAATTTTAAGAAGTCATTTCTATGGAGAAGTTCTTTCAAACAGTGCTTAACTTTGCTGGTTGGTAATAATTAATAGGATAAAATAGTAAATACACTGGTTTTAGAAAAACGAAAACCTTTTTGATGCTTCTGTAACCCAGATATCCAGAAACAAGAAACAATATGGTGTTATTTATCAGTAGCGCAAAAAGTACAATATCACAAAAGTAGCAATGATATATTGTTAAGAGAGTGTAAAGTAATCATATGCTCACTTTATGTGAGCATGCATGTACCACTGCATCTCCTAGCTAGCTTGGAAACTTTCAGATTAAAACAACTTTTAGGCTATACTTGTTACGTTCCCTTTACAAACATATTCATAATGATAGGTGGACACAAGCTACTTGCAAAACACTTATCTGCATTATGTCTGGGTGGTACATGCATGCTCACATAAAGTGAGCATAATATTACTCATTGCAATATTTTTAAATATTTCATTGCTACATTGCCCTCTTTGTACTTTTTGCACTATTGATATATTATGCAATATTTAATAGGAAAATGTTACATTTAGTACAAATGTAGTACTATTATTTGGGCTCTATACAGCTTTCTGTCTTACTTATCACTGTTACACATTGGCATTGCACAGCATTATTTGATGGTACTTTTGAACAATTTGATATGTATTCCTGCGTCAATGTATTGCATTATTTTTGTAAGCACTGTTTAGACGTAGTTGTGATATATCCATTGTCGGCATTCTTGGGTGGCCTGGATTCATTTACTGTAGAGTAACTGGCTGCAGTCTTAGCCAAAAATAACTTTCATCAACATCATCCAATGAATTATTCATAGCAATATACATTCTTGCTTTTCACAGTCTTTTTTCACTAAATGCTGCAGCTTTATCATGCAAGCAGTATATTAACGACATCAAGAAATTGCTAAACAATCAGATGTCCAGTCCAGCAGACCAAATCCCATCAGTGTCCCTGGGGCTACCGAAAAGGTGGAAATATGAGTCCATGATGATCCTGTCTACTACTTTTTTTTTTAAAGTCAGTGGATCTCAGGCTTGGCTTTATCCAAGTTTGGTCTATACAGCTGAGATAGTCCATGTACAGTAAATTTGAGATATGACCATATAACCCTACTATAGAACACTTCTGGGCGTAAAGTCTTTCAGTACCCTAGAACACTATTGTTACAATGGGCCTCTCATCACCCTATAGAAAATGAGAAAATGGGGGGCTCAATCCAATATTACAATTGTATATCAAATAACTGGGTGCTATTCAGTGATAAAAAAAAACAACTAATACTAATAAGAAAAAGCAACACTGAAACACAGCAGCACACCAAAATATAGCAGCATTTCAAATCCTTATAGCCCAATATTCCTGTATACAGACAATACACACATATATGGAAGACGTTCTAAAAACAATAAAAAAATGGCCCACAAGAGCCTAAGCACAACCCTAGGGAGGGGCCATGAACCCCCTCTCATAGAAATTGGCACCCGTCCTTGGACAAAAAAATATATACAACAATAATGCTCCAGCTGATGATGTAAGTGGGCTTACAAAAAAAAATATTACAATATAATTCACAAGTATAAAGTGTACTATTATAATGGTGACGAATTCCAATAAGGAATTTAATTTTAAGGTGCTATTTAAATGTAAAAGTAGTTGCACATGTCCCTAAAGAAATTGCAAACATATACAAATAATGCCCTAATGCGAACCACAGTTATCTCAGAGCACAATGGATACTTGCAAATAATAGATGGTAAATCAGAGGCAAGCGTTCCAGACGGGAGGGAAAAATACATTAAATGATAAGAAGCAAGGACGCGGCCACAGATGACCCCACTCGTTCCGTCGCCAATCTGGCAAGTTCCTCAGGGGTGTTGTGCTTAATTAAGCACAACGTCCCCTGAGGAAGTTGCCAGGTCGGCGACGGAACGCGTGGGGTCCTCTGTGGCCCCATCCTTTGTTCTTATCATCATTAATGTCTTTAATGCTGAAGGTGTGTGTGCAGCCTTATCCAATCATAGCTCAGCTCACACACTGAACTGCTCTGGGCAGTGTGTAGCAGAGTGAGGGAGGAAGTTCTCCCCTGTATGGTTTCAGATGATGTTACAACCTGCTGAGTAACGCCCCTTCCCAGTCTGTGAATCTGACTGAGACTGAGCAGAAGATACAGAGCAATAGCAAGGTAGAAAACAAAAAAATCATAAAAATAAAGACAGAGGGTGGTTTATCATGATGGGGGCAGTGAACTGGGAGGATTATACAATTTAACAAGATCATGACAGGTACTCTTTAAGGTGGCCATATACTTTATTTGAACACAAGCTTAACCCGCCTTACTCAGCAGGACTGACCACATAATGTGTATAGGTGTGTTCCGACTCTCCTTTCATGGTAGATCCTTTTGTTCTCAAGGGAGATAAGCTACTGTCAGAGGTGTCTGGCATCAGCTCATTTCCATTTCCTTACTGAGAACAAATGCAGTGGATGGGAGGGACGTAAAGAAAAGCTTTTGGATGAACCAGCTGTAAGGTGTATGGCCACCTAAAAGGCAGGCTTATCAAATATAGGCAGATCTCTTACACGGGGAGGGTTGTCTAACAAAACTTATTACAAATTTTCAGTCACTATTGATTTCGAACATGAGATAACGCCTGCACAGGGAGCTGCACAAAATTGCATTGTGGGCATAGAAAAATAAAGTAAGTAATCTATTTATGTGCTGATGGAGAATATATTCATATTAATATATTCAAAAATACAATATATTCATTTATAAACTACATACAGACTGCAGCAGCTAAGCAAGTTATAATGCAACATCTGTCATTTTATATGATGTGCTGCACAGAAAAGGTTACAAAATGACATAACCTGCTAACTAAGCCCCAAGCAAACATATGATATCACCTCCATAAATAGCCTGAATAAATCAAGTTAATTGGGTTTTTACAGAACATCAATTTACACTATTAGTTTTGGCTGCTTTTCTAGAAATCTAGGCTGTACCTCCTATTTAGCACATCCTTCTCATGCAGCTATGATATCTGGAAAAATGCGTCAGAAAGTTCAAGGAAATGCTTGCAGCAACAAAATGCAGACAAATTGGGACATCAGACCAGGCGCTTCTCCAAGTGAAACAGGATAACTTTTATTCGGTATGAATTATCATTTTTAACTTGGAAATGTGCCTGGTCTGATGTCCCAATTTTGTCTGAATTCTGTTGCTTGAATTTTTACACCGGTAGAAGCCTATTCCAACCCAAGGAACCCGAGATGGCTGACTTTTGCATAATTTTAAGCGCTACGAGAAGTTGTGCTCTGAGCTTTGTCTATTGTATTGTTACACTGGGCAGAAAGTTGGCAGATTTAAATGTGAATATTCTATTGTATTATAAATTAGATTTGTTTTTTTCTTTTTTAATTCATATTAATGTTATTTTCCCACTTGAATGCAGTGGTACATTTACTTATATTAATTTGAAGAACACAAGTGACCCACATAGCAGCATGCATTGCTTGAATAGGGTGACAAAGGTGCTGTTGGGATGCGTGGCAGCCCACAAAGGCACAGAATGCAGACTGCCATTCATATGTATTCTGTTGACAGAAAATATATCATTCAGAAGAAACCACTCTGCTTTATTACTTGAATCACTATTAACAGTGTGCAAAGAGTTTCAGTAAAAGACATATATATTTCCTACTAGCTGAGTACCCGGCGTTGCCCGTTTTTTTCCTTCCTAATCCTTGTTGGGGAGGAATATCAATAAAAGAGGAAGCTTTTGACTTCATATACCATTCTCCTATATTGTTGTCATATCCCAACCCCATATCCCGTCCTCATATCTCGACCTCCTATCCTGACCTCCTATCCCAACCTCATATGCTGTCCTCATATCACGACCTCATATCTCGTCCTCATATCCCGTCCTCATATCCAATCCTCATATCCCGTTCTCATTTCCCGTCCTCATATCCAATCCTCATATCCAATCCTCATATCCCAACCTCATATCTCGTCCCAGGAGATGCAGAGCGGAGCTTGTGGAGTAAGGTACTGGAAGTCCCATATACTTGCATGGAACTTGAAAAAAAACATCTTTTATATAAGGGTGTAGATAAGGGTTAATTTAACTATCATATATTTTTATTTGACATATAAGTAATATGTGTACCAGGTATTACTGAAATACCTCCTGCCGTACAGAAGTTATGCCGGAACATGCATTTACTGTAGATTTGCATGGGACTTTAAACAAAAACCCCGACCCTCACAAATGGGTTAAATTAACTATCCTGTATTTTTAGTGGACATATAAATAACATGTGACCAAGTATTATCGAAATTTTTGCCAGCCGTTTTGAAGTTATGCAGTAACATATATTTCCCATAGACTTGTATGGGACTTTATACAAAAACCCTGACACTGGCAAATGGGAGTGAGTAAGGGTTAAATTACCTATGTTCCTATGTTTGTTGTTGACATATAAGTAACACGTGTGCCAAGTTTCATGTTAATATCTTTAGCCGTTTGGACGTGATGCTGGAACATACACACATACATATATATAGATTCTCTAATATACTAGGTAAGGTTACATCAGAGAGTTCCGATCCTGTACCTGCATCAGTGCAGTACTTATGGTAATGCTTTTTTTGACAAGTATAGCACCATTTTAGTGTTTAATTTGTTAACACTTTTACATAGTTTACACTTTATAATGTGAATAACTTCTAGGACTAACATAACATTATTGCATAAAGAATTTAGAATGCTGGCATTATGTATGTCCCACCTCGGCCGGTGATAGGCTGATCATCAGTGTCATGTATTGAGCCCCATCCTGTGCTTTTACCTCGTGCTGGGGCCAACACATGAAACTGACCATCAGCCTATCACCTGCCAAGGCGGAAAATCAATGCAGCCAGAGATTAACTGTGCGGCACTGTTATGCATTGACCACCAAAAGAAAAAATATGATTGGGGACGAAAGACAGGATGGTGATCCAGTGGCACCAGGGAGCAGTGGTAGGTAAGTCATGGATTATTGTTCTAATGCCGGTATTCTGGGGAGTATTTTTTTAAGTATTAAAACAGGCAAGCCCTTTAAAAATTCTATTCCATACAATGGTGGGGGTACTTTAAAATCAATTCCCCATAGAAACAATGCTGTATTCACATTCATTGTAACACTAAGTTGCTTTTATAAGTTGGAAACTGTCAAAAAGGTCTGCTGGCATATACCATGGCATACTGACAGCTAGTTTATTAGTTCGAAAGTAATATGCTGCACTTTTGTTTCTCAAAAAATGAACATATCACAAAATGAACATATCACAAAATGAACATATAGGTGCTGAAAATCTACCAAATTTAATCTCAATGGGCCCACTGCCAGCATAAACTGGCATACCTTTTTGACAGGTTTCTGACATGTACCAGCAATGTACTGTTATAATGAGAAGTGAATCTAGCCATACTCCTGAGAAAATCCTTGAAATTAATATTTGTTCTGTCTTTTTGTACATTGCAGGAAGCAGATGCCTGAATGCTGGGGTTGACGTATGTCATTGTACAGAACTGCAAGTTGCACATGCCAATATTGCTCCACAGCCTATATATATGGCCACCCTAACTAGGACTTTCATAGATTTACACTTAAAAATTTTGACTGCGACTTTACCGCAGTGACTTTAAAGCCTTAGGGCATGTTCACACGGCAGAATTTCCAAACAGAAACATCGCTGATAGGTGAGAGCTATGTGCCTGCCCATTAAGGAAAGAGTTAACCAGCAGTGCACAGCAGTGCTGGTTAACACTTTGGGGTTATATAGTATATCTAGCTATCTATAGATAGCTGGATATCCTGGATACAGAAGCCGATGTTCACTTACCTCCCTCTAGTAATGACATAATTAGAGGCGGAGCTACAACCTGGAAGCCAGGGGGTGGTAAGTGTAAGGCTCTGTTTACATTGTATGTTTTGTGTAATGTGAACAAAAACTTCTGGCATTGTCTTCCCAAACAGGGAGACTCTGTTGCTAAACTTCAACTCCCATCATTCCAGACAGCCAAATGCTGTCAAGGGGGTTGTAGTTTTGCAGTGATTGGAGATTCCCTGTTTTGGATGACACTGCATTATGGGTGCTCTTCCCCAGGGGAGAGCGCCAAAAATCTACTAACCCATTTTTTGTGTTTTTCTTTTCGTTTCAGATCCTTGTATGCAGAGTACTATGTTGGATTTGTCGGACTACGTCAATGACCAATGTTTTTTCTTCTTTCAATAAAAGGGTTAATGAGGGCTGTGGGGGAGTGTTTTTTAAATTATTTTTCAATGTGTCAGTCATTTTTTAGGCTTAGTAGTGGAAGCTGTCTTATTGACGGAATCCATTACTAAACTGGGGCATAGCCCAAAAAAAGATTTAAGGATAACCCCCAAATATTAGCTCTCTCTCCGTGGCCGCCACCCAGCTGTTTGTGGGCTGGCACCGCGGCGTGCAGCTCAAACAGGTGGGTGGCAAATACAAGATTGCGGGGGTCCCCAGCGGCGGGACATCTTATCCCCTACCCTTTGAATAGGGGATAAGATGTCTCAGGGCCGGAGTACCCCTTTAACTCCAGGGAAAATTAACACAGAAACGGTTCAGACACAAACCTAATGTCTAAACAGGACCCAAAGCAGAAAATACAAAATACAGCTAAACAGACATTACAATATTGTTGCTGGGCAGGAAGTATACGATGTATATCTCCTGCCCATCATGAGCTTTATCGAATACTTCATCCCCGCTAGGAGCAGGGAGCCCTGTCAGTATAGTATACAGTGGTGCACTATGCATGGCTGTATACTATATGAGTGAGGCGAGTAGTGATACTATGCAGGCCTTCTGCATCCGACCCATGGAGTGGTACCATGAAGGAAGTGAAAAACTGCCACAGGGTACAAAAACAGCTGTTTCCACACACCAGAGAAAACTGTGGCAATTTTTCTGGCATTTTTGTTAAGAAAACATAAAACAAGTGGAAACTTAGCCTAGGAATGGTACACTACATTGAACAACAGAATGCACCTCAGGCTTATCAATCTACTGCTGGCTGTGCCTAATGTCCTCTTCATTACTTTTGCTATCAGAAAAGTTTCATAAAATCGCACCATGTCCAGCCTCGTCTGCTTTAATATGTTTCTGAATGAGAATGGCTGTGGCAGCATATACGATATTTTGCAAATGTATTTATGCCAGAAAATTGGACCAAATTTTCTGATTAATATGTTCCAATGAGTATTAAAACAAATCTTAAGGTTATAATTAAATATGTGATGTGATGTGTTTTCTGCATTAGGTCAAATGTCACTTATCTACACATAAATTACACTACAGAAATTAAACTGTTTTGTGCAAGTTGCTCAATTGCAGTAAGTAAAAAAAAATAGTAAAAAAAACTAAAATGCATCATAAACACAGTGAAACACAGTCTCGGTAAATTCACACAGTGTAGTATTTTTGTATATTTTTTTTTACTGCATTATGCACTGTTTTGTGGAATGAGAAAAAAAAATAAAAATAAAGATTTGATCGTACCACATGAATTGATCCTTAGAAAAGGACAAGCAGATAATGGAGGTTTTTCATAAATGAAACTGTGTTCACACGGTCAGGTTTATAATTGGATCTGAGATGTCTTAGCCTTCTTTTATAAGGCTAGGTTCACACTACGGAATTTCCGCCTGTAATTCCGCTTTGAAATTGCAGGAAGAAGTTCCGCTTACTAAAATGTACAGCATACTGAAGGGGTTTCCGTTCACACTTCGGAATTTGTGAACAGAAAATCCGCTTGAAAATTTCCGCCTGAAGAATGGCGTTGCTCATTTTTCAGGCTGAAATACTCGTGGAACGGAACACATTGCAGTTGATTGGAGACTGCAGTGTCCACGTGGTCCTAGCGCTGACTGATTCGGCCCTGGCCACACACTTCTGACCAGAGATTCCGCAGTGTGGACCTAGCCTAAGGGTCTATTCACACGGCAGAATTTCGGCTTGCGGAATTCTGCCTCAAATTAAAGTCCATAGACTTCTATGGGATTCCGAACTCCCATACACACTTCTAAATTTCCGCTAGTGGAATTATGCTAGGGAAAATTTAGAAGTGTGAATGGGAGTGCAGAATCCCATAGAAGTCTATGGGCTTTAATTTGAGGCAGAATTCAGTAAGTGGAAATTTTGCCATGTGAATAAACTTTAAGGCTAGGTTTACACTGCGAAATCTCCAGACGGAAAATTTCCGCCCGGAGATTCTGAGTGCGTCCAGGACGACTGAATCAGTAGACGCTAGGACGGCGCGGACATGGCAGTCCCCAAAAGACTGCAATGTGTTCCGCGAGTATTTCCACCTGAAGAATGAGAAATGCCATTGTTTAGGTGGAGATTTCACACTACGGAATTTCTGCCCGGAGATTCCACAGCGTGAACCTAGCCTTAAAGGTGATTTGCCGTTCACAAATTCCACTTCATAAATTCCAAAGTGTGAATTTGTGAAGGGAAACCCATTCACTATACAGTACATTTTAGTAAGCAGAATTTCTGCCTGCAATTTCAAAGCGGAATTGCAGGTGGAAATTCCGTAGTGTGAACCCAGTCTAAGTGTCCTACATTCATGATCTGTCCCGGCATAGAATTCACTCATTTCAATTAAAAACCTGAAAGTGTCAACACAGCCTAAAGTAAGCAGCTAAATGATATAGATATGTTGGTTATATTTTCATAGGAATATTGTATAGGCATAATTACTATAAAAAAAAAGTTGTGAATTTAGTCTTACCTTAGCATTTCGTGCAACATCCTCAGTATCTAGATCAACGCAGGCGCACAGACTAATGGCAAGAAGTAAAGAAATTCCAGCTATCATTCTTAAAGAGATTAGCCACAACTCCTTCAGTCTGTTAGGAAAACCATCACATCCACAGCAGACACTTATCCACTCTCCAAAGATGACTTGAGGCGGCCAAGATAACCAGACGCTTGTCAGCCTATCTCCTGAAATGATTTAACCCCATTATTCTTATCAACATGTCCTTTTCCTTAGGGAAAATAGATTCATCTCTTTAGTGGCCTTTGTATCCCCTCCTTTCCATCCTATCATCACATATCTTCTAAAGTCACAATAGGCAGCATGATCCTCTGGTCCATAGAGAAGAGGTGAGTAGTAGTCCGGCCAGCTGTGATACACATGCAGTTGTGCTGAGCTATCTACAGATTACATGGATCCAGGCACCTCCCCGGTAGGAGGAATCCATGAGAATGCAGCATTGCTAATCAACAGCGGCTGGGAACAGTCACAGGAAACTCACTTGTCCTGCACTGCTCATAGAGTGAATCATTTTTAAAATGCTTAACCCTTTTCTTACCTAAGTGTATTATAATTATTATTTTTTTTATTTTGCTAAGCCGGATTTTATCCTAGAAAACTGTATGAAGTTCAGTAGGTTTAAATTTGCCAAACATTAATAATAATACACCTCCCATCTAGGTTTGTATTTGTGTATGATCCCTTGAGTCAATTAAAGATACATGAAAAAGTACATATAAAATAGTAAAGACTGAGCAGGAGATGGCAGAAGAGTTATTAAGCATACGGTTTACATATGTAATGCCGCTTTTACATGGCCGTATTAGGCTTCTTTCACACTACAAAATGACTCCGTTTTAAAGATCCGTACGAAGTTCCGTCTGAAAATCGGCTGTAAAACGGCAGTTACAAAATCCTATACGGCCATTAGAAAATCCCATTATAGTCTACGGGATTTTTCTAATAGCCGTTTTAACCCATTATAGCCCGTTATTAATAACGGCCATTATTTTGTGAGAAATAGTGCATGCAAATAACGGCCGTTATTAATAACCGGCTAAAACGGCTATTAGAAAAATCCTATAGACTATAATAGGATTTTGTAACTGCCGTTTTACAGCTGATTTTCAGACAGAACTTCGTACAGGTCTTTAACCCCTTAACGACGCAGGACGTATATTTACGTCCTGCACCGGCTCCCGCTATATGAAGCGGGATCGCGCCGCGATCCCGCATCATATCGCGTCGGTCCTGGCGCTCATCAACGGCCAGGACCCGCGGCTAATACCACACATCGCCGATCGCGGCCATATGCGGTATTAACCCTTTAGAAGCGGCGGTCAAAGCTGACCGCCGCTTCTAAAGCGAAAGTGAAAGTGACCCGGCTCAGTCGGGCTGTTCGGGACCGCCGCGGTGAAATCGCGGTGTCCCGAACAGCTGACCGGACACCGGGAGGGCCCTTACCTGCCTCATCGGTGTCCGATCGACGAATGACTGCTCCGTGCCTGAGATCCAGGCAGGAGCAGTCAAGCGCCGATAACACTGATCACAGGCGTGTTAATACACGCCTGTGATCTGTGTAAAAGATCAGTGTGTGCAGTGTTATGGGTCCCTATGGGACCTATAACACTGCAAAAAAAAAAAGTAAAAAAAAAGTGTTAATAAAGGTAATTTAACCCCTTCCCTAATAAAAGTTTGAATCACCCCCCTTTTCCCATAAAAAAAATAAAACAGTGTAAAAAAAAAAATAATAAACATATGTGGTATCGCCGCGTGCGTAAATGTCCGAACTATAAAAATATATAATTAATTAAACCGCACGGTCAATGGCGTACGCGCAAAAAAATTCCAAAGTCCAAAAAAGCGTATTTTGGTCACTTTTTATACCATTAAAAAATGAATAAAAAGTGATCAAAAGGTCCGATCAAAACAAAAATCATACCGATAAAAACTTCAGATCACGGCGCAAAAAATGAGTCATTTTAACCGTATGGACCTACAGAATAGTGATAAGGTGTCATTTTTACCGAAATATGCACTGCGTAGAAACGGAAGCCCCCAAAAGTTACAAAATGGCGTTTTTTCTTCGATTTTGTCGCACAATTATTTTTTTTTCCGTTTCGCCGTGCATTTTTGGGTAAAATGACTAATGTCACTGCAAAGTAGAATTGGCGACGCAAAAAATAAGCCATAATATGGATTTTTAGGTGGAAAATTGAAAGGGTTATGATTTTTAAAAGGTAAGGAGGAAAAAACGAAAGTGCAAAAACGGAAAAACCCTGAGTCCTTAAGAGGTTAAAATGGAATCATTTTGTAGTGTGAAAGGGGCCTTACCACTGCACGTGTCAGACGTCGGGAGGTGTTTATGAAGGTACATGTCTACAATTCTGTTTAAGGGTCTATTCACATGTACCGTATTCTGTGCAGATTTGATGCACATGATTTTCTGCTGCAGATTTTAATGTAAACAAAATGACTGAACACAGCTTAAAATCTGCTCAGAATACTGTACATGTGAAGAAACCCTTAAGGGGTACTCTGGAAGAGAAAAACATTTTAATCAGCTGGTGCCAGAAAGTTATACAGATTTGTAAATATAAAAAATCTCAAACCTTCCAGTACTTATCAGCTGCTGTATACTACAGAGAAAGTTGTGTAGTTATTTACAGTCTGATCCCAGTGCTCTCTGATGACACCTCTGTCTGTCTCAGGAACTGTTCGGAACAGGAGAGGTTTGCTATGGGGATTTGCTAATGCTCTGGACAGTTCCTGACATGTACAGAGGTGGTGGCAGAGTTGACCTCTATATATCCTAAAACAATTGGTAAAGGTCGGAATGTGCAAATATATAGCAGGTGTTTTATTGTAATTTAACAGTTATATGTTTCACAGGTTAGTACGTAGATACACAGCAGTAAAAAAGTAAAGTGCAATGTGAGTATACTGTACTATGTCGCATGTCAAGTCAAAAGGCCTGACCCAACAATTAAAGAGTACCTCTCATGATCTTGTTAAATGTTATAATCCTCCCAGTTCACTGCCTCTAATATGATAAACCACCCCCTGCCTTTATTTTTATTATTTTTGAGTTTTCTACCTTGATATTGCTCTGTATTATCTGCTCAGTCTCAGATTCACAGACTGGGAAGGGGGCATTCCCCAGCAGGCGTGACATCATCTGAAGCCATACAGGGGAGAACTTCCTCCCTCCCTCTGCTACACACAGCACAAAGCTTTTTTATTTATAATAATGAGTGCTATAGAAAAAAATTGTTTTAATGAGAGTGCCCATTTAACTGTGAAAATAAGGACATATTAATATTTCTCTCCAGCCTCTACACCGATGCCTCCTCCCTGTGCCAGTCACTACACTGGTTACCAATTCAGTCCAGAATACAGTACAAAATCCTCAGTCTCACACACGAAGCTCTCCACAATGCTGCACCTCCCTACATCTCCTCTCTCATCTCTGTCTACCTGCCTACACATTCTCTCCAATCTGCTAATGACCTCACACTAACATCTTCTATAATACGAACTTCTCACTCCCGTCTCCAAGACTTCACTCGTGCTGCACCGGTTCTCTGGAATGCTATCCCTCAATCCCTCAGACTCAACAACAACATCCATAGTTTCAAACGTGGCCTAAAAACACATCTCTTCAGACAGGCCTATAACAGTCTCTAATTGGCCTCAACATATCCCCAACATATCCTCAATATATCCCCACACCTCTTGTTTGAATAGTTATTGTGTAATTTTATGTCTGATACTTGTCTTGTACCCCATAATTGTAAGCGCTGCGGAATCTGTGGGCGCTATATAAATAAATAAATAAATATTTCCCCAACCCCCTAAGGCCTCTAATGCGCATGGTGCTCTCTCACTTCGGAGCCCTGTCAACTTTCAAGGCAACAGTTTAGGGCCACATAACGGGTATTTCCGTATTTGGGAGAAATTGCACTACAAATTTTGGGGGTCTTTTTCTCCTTTTACCCCTTATGAAAAGGTAAAGTTGGGGGCTACACCAGCATGTTAGTGTAAAAAAAAAAAAATCCACTAATATGCTGGTGTTGCCCCATACTTTTCATTTTTACAAGAGGTTAAAGGAAAAAAGACCCCCAAAATTTGTAGCGTAATTTCTCCTGAGTACAGAAATACCCCATATGTGGGCGTAAAATGCTCTGTGGACGCAAAACAGGGCTCAGGAGTGAGAGCGCACTATGTACATTTGAGGTCTAAATTGGTGATTTGCACAGGGGCGGCTGGTAGTTACAGCGGTTCTGATATAAACGCAAAAAAAAAAAATCACCCTCATGTAACCCCATATTGGAAACTAAGCCCCTCACGGAATGTAACAAGGGGTATAGTAAGCCTTAACATCCCCTCCCGTAGGCTTGCATTGAGGGGCGGAGCGTGACGTCACACAGGGGCGGATGCGTGACGTCACACGCCGCCGGCCGTGTGGTCACTGGTAATCAGACCCGGAGTGAACACTCTCTGGGGACTGATTACAAACGGGGTGCTGCGTGCAAGATCCCGGGGGTCCCCAGCGGCGGGACTCCCGCGATCAGGCATCTTATCCCCTATCCTTTGGATAGGGGATAAGATGTCTAAGCACCGGAGTACCCCTTTAAGGACAAATCATTCAGCAGGCATCCCGTGCAAATGCCCATGGGGGTCATCAGACCCCCGCATGTCGGCAATCGCGACAAATCGCAAGTGAATTCACACTTGCGATTTTGCGCGATTCCGGGTCATTACGGGTCTATGGTGACCCGGTCACCCGGAATATAAGGGGGATCGCGGTTGTCTAAGACACCTACGATCCCCCTGAAGGGATAGGAACGAGGTAGCAGAGGTGCCACCCCTTCTATCCCTGCTATTGGTCGCCAGAAGCGACGACCAATAGCAGATCGGGGGGGGGGTTAACTTTCGTTTTCCTCGACCTGCCCATCCTCAATAGGCGGGGCAGGCCGGGGAAACTGACAGGGATCGGGCGCCGAAGATCCACTTACCGATCAGGAGGTGGCGGGCGACGGAGATCGGCGGGCGGCGATGTCGTGCGGCTGGATCCTACGGAAGGCGCTAAGTTGCCTAGCAACATCTGGAGGGTACAGTTTGAGACCACTATACAGTGGTCTCTAACTGTAGCCCTCCAGATGTTGCAAAACTACAACTCATTTTAGCCAAACAACAACACGGCAAACATTAAGCGCCGTATGTAGGTCCCGGGGGTACCAATATATAGCCAAAAACAAAGAGACCCACAATACTAATATTATTTCAAAAAGTATGACAATCTTTATTAGACAATATAAAACAAACAATTAAAAATAATTAAAAGGCAGAGGATGACC
Organism: Hyla sarda; assembly: GCF_029499605.1. Lineage (NCBI taxonomy): Eukaryota > Metazoa > Chordata > Amphibia > Anura > Hylidae > Hyla > Hyla sarda. Next base: position 241,606,723 of record NC_079190.1, read on the forward strand.
TTAGGCAGGAGACAACAAGTGCCAGTGAACCTGGTATGGGCAATGTAGGTATTCAGTCAAGAGCATACATAATGTAAAACTGGCACGGCTGCAAACTCGTAATATAGTATAATATAGATATAACATCTAACATACATCAGTATAACATGGGGAGCAGCAATGCAGTATAACAGACATGAATAGGGACCCAAGATGAGTAATACCTAAAGAGACTACCTGTCATATACCCACAAGCCAGGAACACCGAGCACCAACACCCCAACGCACGTTTCGCGTATGGGCTTCGTCAGGGGGCGTTTGCTGTCTGTGCATGCTGGGATTTGTAGTTTTGCAACATCTGGAGGGTCACAGTTTGGAGATCACTTTGCAGTGTTCTCTAAAACTGTAGCCTTCCAGATGTTGCAAAACTGCAAATCCCAGCATGCCCAAACAGCTGTCTCGGCATCTTGGGAGTTGTAGTTGCGTACCTCCAGCTGTTGCATAACTACATCTCCCAGCATGCCCTTCAGTGATCAGTACATGCTGGGAGTTGTAGTTTTGAAACAGCTGGAGGCACACTGGTTGGAAAATACTGAGTTAGGTAACAGAACCTAACTGAAGGTTTTTCAACCAGTGTGCCTCCAGCTGTTGCAAAAGTACAACTCCCAGCATGCACGGTCTGTCAGTACATGCTGGGAGTTGCAGTTTTGAAACAGCTGGAGGTTTGCCCCCCCCCCCCCCCCCATGTGAACGTACTGGGTACATTCACACAGGCAGGTTTACAGTAAGTTTCCTGCTTCAAGTTTGGGCTGCGGCAAATTTTTCGCCACAGCGCAAACTCCTAGTGGGAAACTCACCATAAAGACCAGTGCGAATGTACCCTAAAAACACTACACTACACTAACACATAATAAAGGGTAAAACAATACATATACACCCCCTTACACTGTTCCCCCCCCCCCCCCCCAATAAAAATGTAAAATGTATTGTATGGCAGTGTTTCCAAAACGGAGCCTCAAGCTGTTGCAAAACAACAACTACCAGCATTTCCGGACAGCCACTGACTGTCCAGGCATGCTGGGAGTTTAGCAACAGCTGGAGGCACCCTGTTTGGGAATCACTGGCATAGAATACCCCTATGTCCACCCCTATGCAATCCCTAGTTTAGTCCTCAAATGCGCATGGAGCTCTCTCACTTCGGAGCCCTGTCGTATTTCAAGGAAACAGTTTAGGGCCACATATGGGGTATTTCGGGAGAAAATTGCACTTCAAATTTTGGGGGGCTTTTTCTCCTTTTACCCCTTATAAAAAGGAAAAGGTTGGGGGCTACACCAGCCTGTTAGTGTCAAAATATTAAAATGTTTACACTAACATGCTGGTATTGCCCCATACTTTTTATTTTCACAAGCGTTAAAAGGAAAAAAAGACCCCCAAAATTTGTAACGTAATTTCTCCTGAGTACGGAAATACCCCATATGTGGGCGTAAAATGCTCTGCGGGCGCATAACAAGGCTCAAGAGTGAGAGTGCACCATGTTGATTTGAGGCCTAAATTGATGATTTGCACAGGGATGGCTGATTTTACAGCGGTTCTGACATAAACGTAAAAAAAGAAATACCCACATGTGACCCCATTTTGGAAACTACACCCCTCACGGAAGTAACAAGTGGTATAGTGAGCCTTAACACCCCACATGTGTTTAATGAAAATTCTTCAAAGTTGGAGGGAAAAATGAAAAAAAAACTAAATGCTGGTGTTACCCTAAATTTTTCATTTTCACAAGGGAAAATAGAAGAAAAGCCCCCCAAAATTTGTAACCCCATTTCTTCTGAGTAAGAACATACCCCATATGTGGATGTAAAGTGCTCTGCGGGCGAACTTCAATGCTCAGAAGAGAATGAGCGCCATTCGGCGTTTGAAAAGAAAATTTGTCTGGAATTGAAGGCCACGTGTGTTTACAAAGCTCCCATAGTGTCAGAACAATGGACCCCCCCACATGTTACCACATTTTGGAAACCACACCCCTCACGTAATGTAATAAGGGGTACACTGAGCATTTACGCCCCGCAGGTGTCTGACAGATTTTTGGAACAGTGGTCCGTGAAAATGAAAAATTTAATTTTTAATTTGCACAGCCCACTGTTCCAAAGATCTGTCATACACTAGTTTAATACAGTAAATACTCACTGCACACCTTATTAAATTCTGTGATAGGTTTAGTTTCCAAAATAGGGTCACATGTGGGGGGTCCACTGTTCTGGCACCACAGGGGACTTTGTAAACGCACATGGCCCCTGACTTCCATTCCAAACAATTTTTTTTCCCAAAAGCTCAATTGCGCTCCTCTTCTGAGCATTCTAGTGCGCCAGCAGAGCACTTGACGTCCACACATGGGGTATTTACATACTCAGAAGAGATGGGGTTACAAATTTTGGGGGACATTTAGTCCTATTATCCCTCGTAAAAAAAAAAATTTGAGGGGGAAAAAAATCATTTACACATTTTAGTGAAAAAAAATACCATTTACACATCCAACTTTAACGAAAAGTCGTCAAACACCTGTGGGGGGGTTAAGGCTCACTGGACCCCTTGTTACGTGCCTTGAGGGGTGTAGTTTCCAAAATAGTATGCCATGTGTTTTTTTTTTCTGTCCTGGCACCATAGGGGCTTCCTAAATGGGACATGCCCCCCAAAAACCATTTCAGCAAAATTTGCTTTTCAAAAGCCAAATGTGACTCCTTCTCTTCTGAGCATTGTAGTTCGCCCGCAAAGCATTTTACATCCTAACATGGGGTATTTCCATACTCAGAAGAGATGGGGTACAAATTTTAGGGGGCATTTTGTCCTATTATCCCTTGTAAAAAAAAATAATTTGAGCGAATACTAGCATTTTAGTGAAAAAAAAAATCATTTACACATCCAACTTTAACGAAAAATCGTCAAACACCTGTTGGGTGTTAAGGACCCCTTGTTACGTGCCTTGGCGGGTGTAGTTTCCAAAATAGTATGCCATATGTTTTTGTTTTTTTTTGCTGTTCTGGCACCATAGGGCCTTCCTAAATGTGACATGCCCCCCAAAAAACATTTCAGAAAAACTCTCCAAAATCCCACTGTCGCTCCTTCCCTTCTGAGCCCTCTACTGCGCCCGCCGAACACTTTACATACACATATGAGTTATTTTCTTACTCAAGAGAAATTGGGTTACACATTTTAGTGTAAAAAATGAAGATTGTGAATTTTCTCCTTCAATTTGCTGCTATTCCTGTGAAACACCTAAAGGGTTAAGAAACCTTTCGAATGTCATTTTGAATACATTGAGGGGTGCAGTTCATATAGTGGGGTCATTTGTGGGGTATTTCTAATATGAAGGCCCTTCAAATCCACTTCAAAACAGAACTGGTCCCTGAAAAATTTCGATTTTGAAAAATTTGTGAAAAATTGGAAAATTGCTGCTGAACTTTGAAGCCCTCTGATGTTTTCCAAAAGTAAAAACTTTATGATGGAAACATAAAGTAGACATGTTGTATATGTGAATCAACATATAATTTATTTGGAATATTCCTTTTCCTTATACGCAGAGAGCTTCAAAGTAAAAAAATATCAACATTTTCAATTTTTTCATCAAATTTTGGAATTTTTCAGCAAGAAATTATGCAAGTATGGACAAAATTTTACCACTAACATAAAGTAGAATATGTCACGAAAAAACTCGCAATCAGAATGATAAGTAAAAGCATCCCATAGTTATTAATGTTTAAAGTGACAGTGGTCAGATGTGCAAAAAATGGCCGGGTCCTACAGTGAAAATTGGCTGGGTCCTTAAGGGGTTAAAGGGGTACTCCGGTGGAAAACTTTTTTTTTTTCTTCTTTTTTTTTTAAATCAACTGGTGCCAGAAAGTTAAACAGATTTGTAAATTACTTCTATTAGAAATTCTTAATCCTTCCAATACTTATTAGCAGCTAGAATTTTTAACAAATAAGCAAGCTCTCAATATGGTCAATGCAGTTTCAGATCTTCTTCACAGAGATCTCTGTGCGATACAGTGTCACACGTCTTCTCACATTCCCTATAGATTTTTTTTTTTTTTGTACACTTTTTCTTCAGAGCAACATTCTGGTGGAGTGACAAAACACCTTACTTGATTCTCTAACCAAAATCTTTCCATTTACAGTCCGGGACCTCAGGTGGTGGCTCTGTCCGGATAGTCTTCTCCAAGGGAGGGGCTTTTCTCTTCCACAGTCCTCACAGCAGATGCCTTACATTATGGTGCTCTTTTCAACAATACCTAGACCCAGAGTTCTTGGACTCTACATGAAGATGCCTTTCCTATAATGGCAGTCAAACTAGGCCATTTCCAGCAGACTCTCCTCCAGAAGACATCCTGGTTCAGTCTGACAACTTTGGCATCTAATTTTATATCAACGAACCAGCATGGGGGTTACAAAGTGTCTTCTTCTAGCTCAGGAATGTCATCAACTCTTTTTATGGACAGAGAAACATCCGAACAGCATTTTGCAGTTACCAGCATTAGATTTTGATCACAAGGTCTAAAGAGGTTTCATCAGATCACTCTCAGAAAAAGAATCCTATGCTCTTCCAGACTCTATGAGGGAGGCGATGATTGTAGTGCTTCCTAAGCCTGGAAAAGATCAGTTACTGCCTGACTCTTATACATCTATTTCCTTATTGAATGTTAAAGGGGTACTCCGGTGAAAAACATTTCTTTTTTAAATCAACTGGTGCCAGAAAGTTAAACAGATTTGTAAATTACTTCTATAAAAAAAAAATCTTAATCCTTCCAGTACTTTTTAGCTGCTGAATACTACAGTGGAAATTCTTTTCCGTTTGAAACACAGAGCTGTCTGCCGACATCATAAGCACAGTGCTCTCTGCTGACATCTCTGTCCATTTAAGGAACTGCCAGAGTAAAAGGAAATTCCATAGCAAACATATGCTGTCCTGGACAGTTCATAAAATGGACAGAGATGTCAGCAGAGAGCACTGTGCTCATGATGTCAGCAGACAGCTCTGTGTTTCAAAAAGAAAATAATTTCCGCTGTAGTACTCAGCAGCTAATAAGTACAGGAAGGATTAAGATATATATAGAAGTAATTTACAAATCTGTTTAACTTTCTGGCACCAGTTGATTTAAAAAAAAAAGTTTTTCACCGGAGTATCCCTTTAATATTAAGATTTTGGCTAGAGTATTGGCTACTCGCCTGTACAGGGTCATTGATACTGTCATTCATCCTGACCAAACTGGGTTTATGCCGGGTAGGGCTACTGATGTTAATGTGAAGCGTCTGCAACTTAACATAGCAGCAGTGGGGGGGAAAGGCTTTCCTATAAGGCCTTTGATTCGGTACGGTCACCCTATCTTTGGGAGGTATTGAGGGCGTTTGGGTTTGGTCCTCGTTAGGGCTGCACGATATGGGGAAAATGTGCAATTGCAATTTTGGGCCTAAAAATTGCGATTTCGATATGCGATATAATTTAAAAAAAAATGTGAAATCCCCCATTTCATGTCCAATCACCCCCATTTCACACCTAACTACCCATTTTATGCCCACCGCCCATTTCACATCTCCCCCTTGTCACATTCTTGTACTGCAGCAATACACTAGGTTTCTCGGGCGGTTTACAAATCTTCTGCAGGAAACCTAGTGTGTTTGCTGCCGAAAAAGACCTTTCCCCATCAGCCAATCACTGGCTTGACACGTGACACCACTGCGGCCAGTGACTGGCTGAAAAGGGAAAGGTCCTTCTGCCTGTACTAAGAAGAGAGGACACCCAGGACCGCAAAGAGGGGAACGGCATCTGCAGGGACCGGGAGTAGGTGAGCAGAAGGTTTTGTTTTTTTCCGCGCCCTTTTATTTAGCTCAGTGTTTTTATATCAGGGTGCCTCCAGCTGTTGTGAAACTACTACTCCCAGCATGCCTGGACAGCCTTTGCCTGTCCGGGCAAGCTGAGAATTGTAGTTTTGCAACAACTGGAGGCCCCCTGGTTGGGAAACACTGACTTTTAGTACTGTATTTATCGGCGTATAACACACACATCCATTTTAATAGGGAAATTTAAGTTAAAAAAATAAGTAATATAAATTACTTGGACTAAATGCCACATCATCCCCCCAACTTTGATTTCTTCTGCACCTCAGTTTGGTCCCGTCCCCTCCAGTGCCACATCATTCCTCCCCTTTTATCAGTCCCTGTGCCACATTTACCCCTCTCATCGCCCCCCCATGTCTCATCATTTCCCCCATCATGTTCCTCCTATGCCAATCTTCCCATGCCTCATCATTCCCTTTTATTTCTATTTTTTTTATTTTCCCTACCTCATCACTTCCCCCCTGCTTTTTATGCTTTTTTTTTTTTAATTTTCCCTACCTCCCCCATTCTCCCCTGCTTTAATTTTTTTTTTTTTATTTATATATTGATTTTTTTATTTGTATTTTCCCTACCTCCCTCCCTCATCACTTCCCCCTTTTCCCCAGCTTTTTATATATATTTTTTTTACTCCCCCCCCCTGCTTTTTATATATTTTTTTTTTATTGTCCCCTACCTCCCCCCTCCATCAATTCCCCTGCTTTATATATATATTTTATGTTCCCTACCTCCCCCCTCCCTCATCACTTCCCCCTTTTCCCCTGCTTTTAGGTCAGGCGGCAGGTCTTGCGGGCTGTGTGGTCAGTGAAGCAGATGAGTGACGTCCTCTGCAGGCTTCTCTGCGCGGCATCAGTGACGTCACTTTTTATTTCCTGCAGTCGCCGCACTCCGAACTCTGACTCGAGGCAGCTGCAAGAAATGAAAAGTGACGTCACTGATGCCGCGCAGAGAAGCCGGGAGAGGACGTCACTCATCTGCTTCATAACCACACTGTCCGCAAGACCGGTCGTCTGACCTGGCCTGCCGAAACGCAGCCAGGTAAGGAAAATTAAAAAAAATTTAAACTATAAAAAGTAGGGGAAAAGGGGGAATGATGAGGGCAAGGGGAGGTAAGGAAAATTAAAAGCACAGTGGGGAGGAGCCGCCACTGGTCACTGATTTAAAGCAGCCGCTTTAAGTCAGTGATCAGAAGATTTATCGGCGTATAACACGCAGGCAGGGGTGCATGTCATACGCCGATAAATACGGGTATTTACATTTTGTTTTTACCTGCTCTGGCCAGCCCCACCAAGGAAGCCGGCCCGAGCAGATAATCGCATGTTTTCCCGGGGGGCCCTGTCGCTATATCGCAAAAAGCAAAATTCGTGATTTGATTGCTTTTGCAATATATCGTGCAGCCCTAGTCCTCGTTTCTGTGCTTGGGTTCGTTTACTATATGGTAGTCCTAGGGCACGCATTCGCACTAACTTGACTGTTTCTGCTCCTTTTTGCCTGGCTCGTGGGACACGGCAGGGGTGCCCGCTCTCTCCTTTTCTCTTAGCACTGGCGATGGAACCCTCTGCCGCAGCTGTTCGTAGGGCACCCAATATCTTTGGTATCCCAAGAGGATCTATTGTAGAGGTTTCACTTTATGCAGATGACACTGATGTACCTGGCGGATGCTGAGGGCGCTCTCCTGTCCCTCATTGACCTACTTGACCGGTTTAGTGTCATTTCAGGCTTGCGGGCCACTGGGCCAAGTCCTCATTGATGGCTCTGTCGTCTGGAGTTCCTCTTCCTTCTAATCTTCCGGCCTGGGTACAAATGGTTTCCCGTTTCAGATACTTGGGTGTGGAAGTAACTACGTCCCTGCTAGACTATTTCATTGAACTTACCGTATTTTTCCCCCTATAGGACGCACCGGTGTATAAGACACACCCAATTTATAGGTGCCAAATAAAAAAAAAAGATTCTGAACCCAACAGTGGTCTTCAACCTGCGGAGCATGCTGGGAGTTGTAGTTTTGCAACATCTGGAGGTCCGCAGGTTTAAGACCACTGGTATAAGAGGTAGCACTCACATGTCCCCGCTGCTCCGGACCCATCACCGATGCCCTGGATGTCGCTCCATCGCTGTCGCCGCGTCCCCGTGGTATCCCCGACGCTCCGGACTTCTTCCCCGGGATCCACGCTCTCAGTCGCCGTCATCACGCCGCTACACACGCCACTCCTATTGGATGACGGCGTGCACGACGACGTGATGACGTCGAAGGAGAGTGCAGGAGATCCCGGCACGGAGAAGACACCGCAGAGGCAGGTAAGGTCCCTCCCGGTGTCCTGTAAGCTGTTCGGGACGCCGCAATTTCACCGCAGAGGTCCCAAACAGCCCGCCTGAGCAGCCGGTTAAGTGTTATTTTCGCTTCAGACGCGGCTGAAGATTTGATCGCCGCGTCTGAAGGGTTAATACAGGGCATCACCGCGATCGGTGATGTCCTGTATTAGCGGCAATTCCCGGCCATTGATAGCCACAGGTATTCGTCGTATAAGAAGCACCAACTTTTCCCCCCCAGTTTTGGGGAAGAAAAAGTGCATCTTATACGGCGAAAAATACGGTAGATCCCCTATTGTTCACCACTGTGGAGCGGTTGAATGCCTGGTCCTCGCTTCCTCTCTCCTTAGCGGGTAGGATCAATATTTTTAAAATGATATACCTACATAAATTCCTTTACCTTTTTCATTTAGCACCTGTAATTCCCCCTAGGAAATATTTTAATACTTTGTGTGGTGCTCTGGGATCCTTTTATTGGCAGGGGAAGTCTCCCAGACTCTGTTGGGCTGTTCTCCAGGCTCCTAAAAAGGCATGGTGACCTGGTGGCCCCTGATATATTTTCTTGCCTCCCAACTGGTCTTTGAAGCGTGGTAGATCAACCTGGATCTGTCAAACTCGGCGACAGCCCTGGCTGGTGCAATTATGGGATCCTATGAATCTCTCACTAATACGCTGTACAGGTATCACTCTCCTTTTCCTGTCCATCTTCAGACTATCGCTAAAGTGTGGTCCGTGGTGTCAAGCAAATTTCCACAACCACTGGTTTCTCCTAAGGCACCTTCGTGGGGGAATTTACATTTATCTCACCTACATGGGCTACAAGTGGCCAGTTTTTGGAGTCCTCATGGTGTCAAATTTGTGATTCTCTTGTTTGGGGAAGACCAAGTTTTCTTGTCCTTTTCAGATATAAAAGGAACATTATGGCATTCCTGGAGATGTTTTCTGAGGTGGAGTTCTCCTAGGCACTACAGACCTTTCTAACCCCCTTACTCAAGCTTATGCGCTCCTCCAGACACTGGGACCTAGCCCTTTCTTACAAGCCTTCCATTAATGGGTGGCTGACAGTCAATGGAAGGAGGTTGAACGTTCCTATTATGCTACTGTGGTCAGTAGTCGAGATATGCCGATAAAACCTCAGAACATATCTAGATTCTATTATACCCCTCATAAGCTTAAACGCATTGGTGTTTCTCAGTCTGATTTAGGTTTCTGATGCTCTGTGGAAGTTGGTACATGAAGCTGCATGCGGTGTGGGAGTGTCCTGCCATTGCCGTCTTCTGGAGAGAGTTAAAGGAGTTTCTTGCTGATAATCTGGACCTTCCTTTCTTACACCAGTGGTAAGCTTGTTGGGAGTTATTAGTGACATAGTCTCTGGCTCACACAGATGTGTGCTGATTCGTTTCCTGCTATTCTGCACTCGTAAAGTGGTAGTGATGACATTGAAAAGATACTTCCCCTCCCCCACTGTCTCATTGGCTAAATAGGGTCAATAAATATGTCCCGTTGTATCAAGCCCTATATTTGAGTCCCAAGTGCCCTAAGAAATTTGACAAAGTATGGACCCCCTTGGCTTCTGCTGGACGTGGCAGCGGACCCTTCAACTAGTTTATCCCAGTAGGTTTTAATGGTATACTGGTGTCCTCTAGGGGGAGAGGCTGAGAGGGGAGGGTTGCCGGGATGTGTGTAAGACTGTGTGCGTGTGTCTTACTTGGGCCTCTGGTTCTGTCTCAGATGTGCCCTGATGGCGCTCACATTTGTAGAGTTGATTCCCTGTCTGTGCTCGACAGCTAAGCTAGTGCCCGAAACCAACAGCGTCTGTTCATGTACATGAACAATGTGAAACAAAAAATGCAAACTTCAAAAAGGAAATTTAAAAAAAAAAAAAAAAAAAAAAAAAAAAACAGGCACGTGGTCCTCTACTTTAGTGAGACCTCATAGACTGATCCATTGGGGGAGATATATCAATACCTGTGAAGAGGAAAAAGTGGATCAGTTGCCCATAGCAACCAGATTGCTTTTAGTCAGATGACAAAAAAAGTGATTTGATTGGTTGCTATGGGCAACTGCCACTTTCTATGCACATGTTATGTTAACCCTTTAAGGATGCAGGGATTTCTCATTTTTTGCAGTTTTTTTATTTCTCCTCACCTTCTAATAATCATAACGCTTAAAATGTTCCACCTACAGACACATATTAGGGCTTGTTTTTTGCACCACCAAATCTATGGTAAGTAATAAAAATTGGGCAAATTTATTTTTGTACGGAAAATAGTACGCTCAACTGTTCTGACCCCTATATGTTTATTTTTCATATACGGAGATGCATGAGGGTAACTTTTCTTGATCTGTATTTTTTGTGACTATTCTGTTTTGATGACTCTTTTTATAAATATTTTTTCTGGTATATGAAGTGACCAAATATACTCAGTTCTGGACTTTGGCATTTATATAAGTTTACACCATTGACTTGCATTGAGGGGGCATGGATGTGACATCACGAGTGGGCGTGACCATGACCTCAAGCATCCAGTGCCACAGCGTTCTTAATAAATGCCAGGTGCTGCAGGGAGATCGCAGGAGGTCCCAGCGGCAGACCCTCCACGATCAGACATCTTATCCCCCTATCCTTTGGGTAGGGGATAAGATGTCTAGGGGCAGAGTACCCTTTAAAATATATATCCTCAGTTACCCGAGGATAAGCGCCCTTAACAAGTATAGCTTGGAAGAAAGACAGAGGGGATATGATAGAGACTTAAATACATTAAGGGAATCAACAGTAAAGGAGGAGAGCATTTTAAAAGAAAAAATATCACAAGAGGACATCGTTTTAAGGACAAAGGTTTAAAAGTAATATCAGGAAGTATTACTTAACAGAGTAGTGGATGCATGGAATAACCTTCCTGCAGAAGTGGTCGCTACAAATACAGTGAAGGAGTTTAAACATGCATGGGATAAGCATAAGGCTATCCTTCATATAAGATAGGACCAGGGACTATTCATAGGATTCAGATTATTGGGCAGACTAGATGGGCCAAATGGTTCTTATCTGCAGACACATTCTATGTTTTTCCTAAAATATGTTTTACATAAAACTTGATTTAAATAAATGAAAAACAAAAAACACATAAAAAGAAGTCATTTATTGTAATACAAAAACACTTTGGCAATATTTTATATGTTCATTTGTCAAATTGAAGAAATAGGGGCTAAGTTCTGTAATTTAATAAATTTTCAGGAAAAAAAATACCTCACATTTCTGGGAAAGGACAAAAACAAAAATCAAATAAATTCGTTACTTCGAAATTCTAAACAATCTGATGCCTTGTTAAGTAGAAGACAAGAAAGGAACTTCAAGCTAGTAAGGCCTGTTGCGCTGGTCATTCCTAAAGTCATTCCTAGAATGGAAAAAAACAAAGTGTATAAATAATGTGAAGCTCTGGTATGTGTCCATCATTAGGAAACAACTCAACTGGTAATTCAACACAGAATCGCATTTCTTTCAACTTTTAGTCCTAGCCTTGAGGACTTCTACAAGCAGTCACTTGTGCAACCCACTACGATACCACCACTTCACTCAATTGGTACACCCTGCCATTTTAAAGCAATAAAACATCAGGTCTAGTGGCTTTATCAGCAGCTAAGATTGGAGATTACTTTGATCCTGGCTGCTGACAAAAAGGTGTTTGCTTTAACCCCTTAAGGACTCAGGGTTTTTCCGTTTTTGCACTTTCGTTTTTTCCTCCTTACCTTTTAAAAATCATAACCCTCTCAATTTTCCACCTAAAAATCCATATTATGTCTTATTTTTTGCATCACCAATTCTACTTTGCAGTGACAGTCATTTTACCCAAAAATTCACGGCGAAACGGGAAAAAAAAAATCAGTGTGACAAAATCGAAGAAAAAACGCCATTTTGTAACTTTTGGGGGCTTCCGTTTCTACGCAGTGCATATTTCGGTAAAAATTACACCTTATTATTCTGTAGGTCCATACGGTTAAAATTATACCCTACTTATATAGGTTTGATTTTGTCGTACTTCTGGAAAAAATCATGACTACATGCAGGAAAATGTATATGTTTAAAAATGTGATATTCTGACCCCTATAACTTTTTTATTTTTCCATGTATAGGGCGGTATGAGGACTCATTTTTTGCGCCGTGATCTGAAGTTTTTAACGGTATGATTTTTGTTTTGATCTGACTTTTTGATCACTTTTTATTCATTTTTTAATGGTATAAAAAGTGACCAAAATACGCTTTTTTGGACTTTGGAATTTTTTTGCGCGTACGCCATTGACCGTGCGGTTTAATTAATGATATATTTTTATAGTTCGGACATTTAAGCACGCGGCGATACCACATATGTTTATTTATTTTTTTATTTACACGGTTTTATTTTTTTTATGGGAAAAGGGGGGTGATTCAAACTTTTATTAGGGAAGGGGTTAAATGACCTTTATTAACACTTTTTTTTAACTTTTTTTTTGCAGTGTTATAGGTCCCATAGGGACCTATAACACTGCACACACTGATCTCCTATGCTGATCACTGGCGTGTATTAACCTGTAAAGTAAACCTAACAGCCGTGAAACGCTCTGGGTGACAAACTATGTCAAGACAAGAAGTGCGGTACAGACAGACGGCCCACAAAAGGGATCTCAGAAGTCTGGGCGGGAGCGCTAACCTGCCCAAGACGTCAACCATCACTAAGGCCCAAAGAACCAGGAGGGCCTATACAGAAAAGAAGGCACGCCACAGCAGCCTAGGATAGGGTCCAAGACAAGGAGACTAATCTGACACGGACCCTAGCAGTCCGAGCGGACCAAAGCACTCCCAAGCAACATCCCGTCAGTATGGGAACAGAGGGGGAAACAAAAGGGAAGGTTACCCAAGAAGACCATAGTGTCAGTGTAGCGTAACTGACACTGACCGAGGGAAGGATGAACACACCCCTCCAGGGAGATTGCACCGAGGGAGGAGTCAAGCAATGGCAGGACCTAAAACAACAGACTATGCTAGACAGGCTGTTGCTGAGCCATACATGATTGCATTAACTCCTCCAACAGAGGAGAATGCCAAGCCTGCATGAGCAGCAGTAGATGACCAAGAAAACAGGAAGAGAGCCAGGCTGCAAAAGTGCGCAGCTCAGCTGATTGCTCTCAGCAAAAAGCAAGGGCCCAGCTAGGTACCCAACCTACAGAGGAGGGGAAAACAAAGGGCGGTTGCAGTGAAACTCAGGCACTGACCATGCCAAGCTCCCTGATACTTGTACCCACTGTGGAAGGGGGATTGTCAAAGTGTGCAAGGCACTATAGGAGCAGGGAAATGCTGCCTGAAAGCTAGGGGACAAAATACTGGGTGGACATAGCGCCCGGGAACCCTGCAACAATATCAAAGTATTGAGGAGCCAATTTGTGTCCCTGGAGAGTTTGGACACTGGTGCTGGGCAAAAGATACAAAGACGTGACTACGAATGCAAGAAGCACACACATAGAAGCAACCAAAGCGTGGAGTGGAACATCCCAACGTGGTGAAACCCTAGACCAGATGGGCAACAATGGAGCTACCCTGGTCATGACTAAGGCAACAGAGCCAGTGCCTGAACCACCATGCACAGGAACCTAGGACAGATACCCGGAGGCAGAGGGGGGCTGAACTGACTCACCCCATCAGGGCCCATGCCAGAACAGAGGTTCTCAACCACCGTAGACCTGTGGAAACAAGAACACAGGAAGGCTCCAAGGCACACCTCACCGAAAGGAAGGCGGGCTCTACACATGCAGAGTGGCCTAGCATACGTAGGGACACAGACATGGTTTCCGCCTGATAGTAGTGAGGTACCAAGGCTACAGACGTGAAAGAAACCACAGACATACAAATGTCTGGCAGTATGGAAGGCAGCTCAGCACCCAACGGAGTGTCACAACCATGCCCCTTGCAGACCAACATTCCACCTTTAGAAAGGGGAACAGAGTGCTGCTGTTGCTGTGAAAGTCAATTGAACCTGCAGGAAACTCCCACACCCCATCTCTTAATGGTGCCACAAACCAGGACTGCTATCGCAGATGCAGGAGAGGAAAGGAAACATGCAGACAGTCTGATAGACAGGTATAAAAGGTCCAATGAACCCACCGAGACACTCTGTGGAACTTCACATGGAAAATGAGTCACCGGACTGCAACTGCAGGAGCAACAAGAATGGAGGAGTCAACTGGCGGATTAGAAAACCATGCAGACCGTCTGGTTATCTGGCATAGAGACCATGGCCACACTGGGTCCTGCAATCAGAACCGCACACAGAAAGCTGGTTACCAGCCTTCAGCCGAGAGAGTGGCCTGCATGTAGAGAGGGACCTGGTAAAGGAGGGAACCCCCTGAACCAGTATGTGGTGCATTCTATCACTTGGAACTACACCTTGGCAGTGGGTTACCTGAACTTCCATCCATGGTGTGGGAAGTGTATGGCAGTTGATCCGACGCAGTAGTAAACCCTGCAGACAACCGTCTGGCTGACTGGGAAAGGATTACAGAACACTCAGGGTCACACCTATCTGAGTGAAGCCAAAAAGGCAACCTGGCGGTGTAGGAGACCCAGCAGAGGAAAGTCTGGCTTACTGGCATAAGTCCCGAGGACCTCCAGGGACCCTCATCCAGACTCCATACACCAGCAGTGAGGTATGGGAAACCTGAACATGCCCACGGCAGCTCTGTGAGGTGAGACCATGCAGACAACAGTCCGGCTGAATAAGTACACCTCCAGGTGCTGGTAAAAAGGGGACAGTCCGATACGCGATCACTGTGCCCTTCTGTCGCATGTGGGAGGGAGTGGAGGCCTAGGAGCCGTGGATAGTATCCCCGCCACCCTGAAAGATCGGGGGAGGCTGAGAAACCGTGAATTGTATCCCAGTTACCCCGTATAGGGTCTGTAGGACACGCTGGGTCACTTCTTCGAACACCTCGCACAGCAGTAGGGTACAAGAACTTCAGCCGCAGATACATCAGCTGTGTGATGAGTGACAGGTGGCGGAGGAAACCACGCAGACCACTCACTGTGACATGCTGGTATGGGTCCATAGTATACAAGTCACTTCTTTGGACACCTCGCACAGCAGTGGGGTACCGGAATGCCAGCCGCGAGACTACTGTCTGGCATATTATCAGGTCCAATCCCTGCCCACGCAGGGACACTTCCACGGAGACCTTGCACTGGACGTGGGGACCCATGTCCAGTGCAAGGTCTCCGTGTAAGTGTCCCAGCGTGGGTAGGGATTGGAACTGATAATAGCAGATGTGGCAGCCTGCATGTCGTCTTCTGCCAGCATTAGGCCACGCTGCATCATGCCAGGCTGTCATAGCAGGCCGAACAGGGGCAGTGGGGGACCCAGAGCCAGGGTACAACCTCCAGGCGTTGGCGATAAGGGGTTGACAGCCCATACTTTGTCGCATATGGGGGAACAGAGAGCTCAATTGCTCCTGAATCCCCTCATGAAAAAGGGAAACAAAAAGGAGATCAGAACCTAACTAAACATCCCTTACTAGAAAGAAAAAAAAAAACGACCAGGTCTGGGGAGTTCCCAGACCTGTGTCTTGCCTCCTACTGACACTAGCTAAAACCGATTAACTCACTTCTAGACTTTTTATCTAGTGTCGGCACCTCCTAGTGGCAAGAGCATATACCCATCAGTATATGTGTCCCCCAATGAAGAGCAAACGAGTAATGAAGGTTTACTATTACTAAGATTGGTAGAATGTTGTCTTGGTCTTAAGAGGTGTTCAAAACACAGGCAAGTTAAGAAATGTATTGCTTGCCTGAATTTTTTTTTTGGGAAAAATATTTACCTGCCACCCATCTTTCCTCCATAGCCTCCTCTGTCACCACCTCTTCCACGTCCTCGATAGCCTCTGTCTCCTCCATATCCACCTCTGTCTCCTCCATATCCACCCCTTCCACGATCTGTGGAAAGAAACAACATTTTAACGAATTTAGGGTAACCTGACTCATAACCCTATTTCAACTGCTACTCAAACATTGGACAAAATAGAATAGAAACATTTACCTAATTGCAAGCATTATAGAATGCTTACTTAAAACAAATACACCCTGTAAGTGTCTTTTAGGCTAAGTTCACATAGCCGCCCTCTCCCGTTTCACTATTCTCCTGTCATTGCTGCTAAACGGACCATACTAACAAACGGATGCCATTAAAGGAGTAGTCCAGCGTGCACTTTACTTATTTTATCCGGTCTGGGCTGCAAAGGAAAAAAAAAAAAACCTTGCCTGCCTACGTGCCCCGGAGCTCCGGTACAGGTGTTCAGTCGCTGGGCTGTATTCTTCTTACTTCCTGTTAGCCCGGCACATCACATGGAGCTTCAGCCTATCACTGGCCGAGGCGGGACATCGCTGCGGCTGGTGATAGGCTAAAGCTCCGTGTGACGTGCCGGGATGACATGAAGAAGCAAACAGCCCAGCGACCGAACACCTGTACTGGAGCTCCGGGGGCACGTAGACAGGCAAGAGAAAGTTTGTTTTCTTTTTTTTGCAGCCCGGACAGGAAAAAATAAGAAAAGTGCACGCCGGACTACTCCTTTAAGTGGCATCCTGTTGCATCAGTTCTTAATCTTTTAATTTTCCGTTTTTTTTTATTTATTTATTTTTTTAAATCATCGTCTGGCTACTTCCTGGTTCCTCACACCTATTCAGAGCATTCTCAGAAGTAATAACTTATCAAAAAAGGATTGGAAAAAACGGGTGCAAGTGTAGCCATTAAAGGCTCATCAGTTTTCAATTCATTACCCATAGACTAATATTACATTTATTATATCCATTTCTATTCTGTTATTTTTGACAGGAGAAAAAAAAAAAGGAGATTTTTTTTGTACTCACCGTAAAATCTCTCGTAGCCTTCATTGGGGGACACCTATACTGATGGGCTATATGCTCTTGCCACTAGTATAAAAAAAAAAAAAAAAAAAAAAAAAAAAAAAAAAAAAAAAAAGGTGTGTGCGGTGTCCCCCAATGAAGGCCACAAGAAAGATTTTACGGCGAGTACAAAAATACAATTCTCCTTCTCAGGCGCTGTTACTGATGGGACGTACCAAAGCAGCCACTTAGGGTGGGAAGAACAACCACTAGCGAGAAAGGGGGGGGGGGGGGGGAAATCAGTCCCGAGACCGAACCAACTCGTCCGTAAGGCCTGTGGATGAGACCCCAGGCCAGAAATAACCGAGTCCCAGAATCTGAGCTCCCGGAAGATCCCCTGGCCATGGAGATTGACTAGGACGCCAAGGAAGGGACCGTGCTTTGCAGAGACTCTAAACCTACGGTCCATATAGCTAGACAAGAAAAGGTCAACTAGGAAGCCAGATGGACTGGAACACAACACCAAGGAACACAGAACCAGAAAAAAGGTCTATCCCAACTGGAAAACAAAAATGGAAAAAGGGCACAACAAGAGAACCCCATCCAGAGTCAACAAATTCAAGAGAACATGACGAAAACACCAGAGAGCAGAGTATTCCTGAACAAAATGCGAGCCCAGAAAGCCACTGGAAAAAGGCAAGACTGAAACCGGTTCTAGAGAAGCCTGGTGCATAAGATCAATGACCGGAACATCTGCAGATCCCCCCCCCAAAAAAAACCCTCTCAGGGGCCCGCCGCAAGCACCCAGGAGACAAAAGTAGTTCGGCTGGTAGAATCCGGATGACCGGAACGACCTTCATCTCGGGAGTACAAAGACCCCAAAAAAGGCAGAAGGAAGAACAGCCAAAAAGTAGCGGAATGCCCTGAAAAGGGCATCGCAGAACACTGGAGCGGCCGGCATGGGAATTGGACATTCGAGTCTCATGGAAGACTTCTACCCAAACCCAACGTCCGCAAAATGCTCAGAGTAAAAAACTTCTGTGTCGAGACAAGAAGCAGCGTGGTACAGAAAAACTGCCCCATAAATGGGATCGCGGAAAGTCTGGGCAGGAGAGCTACACCTGCTCGAGACCAACCATCACGAAGGCCGAGGGCAAACCTAGAAAAGAAAGCAGGCCTAGGATAGTGTCCAATACAAGACCACTAACGAGCCTCAGACCAGAGCACTCCAAAAGGAACATCCTGTCAGGATGGGAACTGAGGGGAAACAAAAGGGAACCCAGCTGGGACTCCCAGTTTCTGGGCACTGGAAGGTTTGGCCAAAAGACTGTCAGTGCAGCGCAATAGACACTGTCAAGGGGAAGGATGAACACACCTTCCAGGGAGATTGCACAGAGGGAGGAGGAGAGCAAAGGCAGGGACCAAACAAAAGGCAGTATTAGACCGGCTGTCGTCGGGCCAAACATGATTGCATAAACTCTGCCAACAGAGGAGAGTGCCAAGGATGCATGAGCAGCAGTAGACATCCAAGAAACAGTAAGAGAGCAAGACTGCAATTGTGGGCCGCAAGCACACAAGTACAGACAGCAAAAAGCTCAACTGAATGCTCACAGCCAAAAAACAAGGGCCCAGCCAGATACCCCACCTATATAGTGGGAATAGAGAGAAGGCGACATCTTTGTAGTAGAAAGTGCTCAGCAAAATAGCCCCCCTAGCCGAGGGGAAAACAAGGCCAGCCAAACTCCCTGATCTCTGTACCCCCTAAGGAAGGGGGATGTCAAAGTGTGCCAGGCACTTTAAGAAAAAGGAAACGCCGCCCTACAGCAACGGAACAAAGTACTGGGTGTGCCTAGCCCCCGGAACTCTGCAATACCACATCGAGGTATGAAGAGGCAATGTGCGTCCCCAGAGGGATCGGAATCTTGCACACTGGAGCTGGGCAAAGATACAAAGACGTGACTACAAATGCAAGGAAGGAGCACGCAGATACACAGCAATTAACAGCATTGAGGGGAACACACCCTCCGGGTGAAACCCTGGACCAGATGGGCGCCAAGAGAGCCAACCCGGCGACTAAGACAACAGAGCAAGCGCCTTAGCAAGCCTACACAGGAGCCCAGGGAGGATACCTGGAGACATGTGGGGGGCCCCCACCAGGCCCCAAGCCAGAACAGAGGTGCTCAACCATCACAGACCTGCGGAAACAAGACCACAGGAAGGCCCGAGGCACACCCCACCGACAGAAGGGAAGGCGGGCTGAACACATGCCACAGGGGGCCTTAGACATAGGGACACAGACATTTACCTCACAAGTAGTGAGATACCAAGACTGCAGACAAGAAAGAAACTGCAGACCACCAAAAATCAAGCAGTATGGAAGATAGGCTCAGTACACAACAGTGGGTCACAACCATGTCCCTAGCAGACCAACATTGCACCCCTAAGGAGGGGGAACAGTACTGCTGTTGCTGTGAAAGGCCATGGAACCTGCATGAGACACCCACACCCCATTTCCTAACGGTGTTACACACCAGGACTGCTGTCGCAGATGCAAGAGATGAAGGATGTATGTGGAGCGGGAACAATGCAGACAGTCTGACTGAGGTATAATGGTCCAATGAACCTACAGACACACACTATGCGGAGCTTCACATGGAACTGAGTCACCAGACTGCAGCTGCTGGAGCGGCAGGAATGGGGGGGGGAGACCAGGTGGATTAGAAAACCATGCAAACAATCTGGGAAAGGGACCATGGCCACACCGGGTGCCGCATTCAGAACCCCACACCGAAAGTGGTTTCAGCCTTCAGCTGTGGGCAAGGAGAGAGGGATCTGGTAAGGTAGGGAACCCCGTAAACCAGCCTGTGGCACAATGTATAGGGCCCTTGGAGAAACAAGGGGTGACTCGCTCGGAACTACTCCTTGGCAGTGGGATACCTGAATTTCCGACTGGCTGACTGGAGCAGATTCCTGAACACATAGGGTCACTCCCACAGAAAGTGGGGCACAGGAGTGTAACCGATCTGATGGGTGACCCATGCAAACAATGTTTGGCTTACCAGCAACGGTCCCTCATACCTGCAGAGACCCTCTTAAAGATTCCTCACACCATAAAGTGAGGTATGGGAAAAAAACGGCAGAGAGACCGTGCAGAGAGCGGTCTGACTAGATGAATGCCCCTTCAGGCGCTGGAGATAAGGGACACAGTCAGATAGGCAATAAATTTACCCCTTTGACACTTGTGGAAGGGCGGGTAGGCCTAGACTCCATGGATTGAAAACACATTACCCTGGGAGATCGGAGGAGGCGTGGATTGTATCCCTTCGCCCTGCAGAGGGTCCATAAGAAAACACCAGGTTACCCCTCCGGATACTGCTTACTAGCAGTGAGCTACTGGAACTCCAGCCGCAGATACATCAGCTCATTGGATAAGCGACAGGTGGTGGTATGGGTCCATAGTAGACAACGGGTCACCCGAGCAGACACCTCGCACTAGTAGTGGGGTACTGCGCCCACCCGCAGAAGCGGCAGCTGTGAAATGAGACAGATGAGACTACTGTGCGTCATAATGATATTAAGTACAGTCCATGCCCACGCAGCAACATTTCCAGTGAGACCACGCACTAGACATGGGGATCCGGGGCACTACCCACAGATGCGCCAGCCTGTGGAGGAGGGAAGATGGTATGCACAAGCTAATAAACCCTGATTGGTGAGCGGCGGACATGAGACACGTCATGGCGCTCAGCTGTACAGGACAGTCACTGGCTGTAACCCCGGTGAAATTCCTGGCAAGGACCTGGCAGATCACATACGCAACCTGACCGTGAACCCTGCCAAAATTTGGTATGCCAGAGGCATATCTCAAACGTCAAAGTAAATTGCCATGTCAGAGCCTGTACAAGGAGACAAACAAAACAACCCCTTGCCACAGAATGCCAGGTATACCCGGGGCTGTGGCACGGGAGGGTTATGAAGCGAGCTCAGGAGCTGAGCATGCATCAAACCCGCACGGTCCGGCTGCTATCAGCAGCCAGGACCCGTGACTAATATCAGCCATCACAGTTTCGGCAGATGTCCGGCAATAACTCTTTAGACGCGGTGATCAAGTGAAAGTAAAAGCATCCCAGCACCTCAGTCTGGCTGATCGGGACATCGCAATAAAATCGCCTTGTGCGCGTCCGAACGGCGATTGATTGCAGAAATGGAAAGGGCACAATTTACTCATTGGCCACAAGAGGGTGCCAAACGCCACTAAAAACACATGGATGGGAAGCGCGGGGAGCTAGGCGCCCTGCGCTGATTCAGTCCGCAAGATCTCCCAAGTTAGACGGGCAAGGACGCCCGCACCATGCACCTCCTGCAAGGACACAAAGGAAATACACCCGCTGGAGCCCTGGAAGCAGCTACAGACTGGAAAAGCGCACGTAGAAGCACAGCACCGCATCGCAGAGACCAGGGAACAAGTGCAGGCCGGGCGAGCTCCCTCCGGGCTGGAGCTCAGGGAGACCACGGAGCCATGCATACTACAAAGCACAGCCGACCTCCGCAATGGTGGTGGAGCGGAGTCAACGCCGCTTGAGGCGTACCTCAGCACAGCCGCGGGTGCTGGAGAGGGGGAGCCGACATACTCAACTGCTAATGCCATCTTATACTCACCCAGGTGTCTTCAACCAGCTTATGGCCCCACTGCATTATACCAGGCTGATATTGCAGGGAAAGCAGGGGCAGTGGGGGACCCGGTACCAGGGTACAACCTCCAGGCACTGGCCTTTGGCGAGAAGGGATTAACAGTGCATACTCCATGCCTGTGCCCCTTCGTCGCATATGGGTCGCTCCTGAACCCCCACCTGAAAAAAAAAAAAAAAAAAAAAAAAAAAAAAGGAAATAAAAACCTAAACAGCCCTTACTACAAAATAAGAAAAAAAGACCAGGTTTGGGGAGCTCCCAGACCTGTGTCTTGTCTCCTACTGACACTAGCTAAAACTGATTACCTCCAGTGGGTGGGTATATCCTACCAGGGACACTTTCCTAGTGTTAGCACCTCCTAGTGGCAAGAGCATATACCCCATCAGTATAGGTGTACCCCAATGAAGAGCGGCTGAGAAAAAAAATACTGCATGCAACGTCTTTTACCCGTAAAAAAATAAAAAATAAATAAATCCCACTGACCTTAATGGGATTCTTTTACAGCAGTTTGATATTTTTCAAACTGGTTTCAAACAGATTGATAACGGCATTTATTAACGGGGGCAGATGGTAATGTGAACGAGCCCATACATTATTCAAGTGTATACAAAATGCTTTAAAGTTAGACTGTTGGGGTACATTCACACCAGAAAAATAACTAACCTCCACTTTGTCTAGAATCTTCTGGTCTGGGTTCACTGCACTGGTTACAAGAATCCCTTCTGGCAAAGTTTACATTCCCACAAGAACTGTAAGTTATAAAGACATTTTAATTTGCATGGTAAGAGCAAACCGGGTATAAATTTATTTATTTATTATTAAAAACCAAGGCTTACGGATTTGGGCACAACCAGTCTCCACCTTGCGGTCCACCACTACCCCCTCTGAAAGAGCCACGGCTTCCTCCAAAACCACCACCCCTATGACCTAGGGAAAATGTTTTTCCAGTTATAATACAGACTAACAAATACACTGTAAGGGTGCATTCACTAGGTCAGATTTAATGGCAACTTTCCACTGATTTCAATGTAATACTACTGCTGATTTTCCACTGCAGAAATGCTGCCACTGCTTAGACTAGCAGCAGGAAACTCCATTAAGGAACAGAACAAAACCATGCTAGTATGGGTAAACAGGTTATGGAGAGAAAAATAATTTAAATTTGCACTTACATTTGCAAAAATGTTATATAATGTAGATCATAACAGTGACTGTACATTTGTAATATACATCGGTTGAGTGAAACAATGCTGTCTTGTCTTGCAGCTATTGCCTGTGTGTCTAGGCTGGAACAAAATACAGGAAATGTGGGTGGACAAGCAGGGCTCTGACATGCTCCTGGCTTAGGCTGGGTTCACACTACGTTTTCTCCCATACTGGAGCGCATACGGCAGGGGGGAGCTAAAACCTCGCGCTCCCGTATGCGCTCCCGTGTGTCATTCATTTCAATGAGCCGGCTGGAGTGAAACGTTCGGTCGGCTCATTTTTGCGCCGTATGCGCTTTTACGACCGGACCTCAAACCGTGGTTGACCACAGTTTTAGGTCCGGGGGGAAAGCGCATACGGCGCAAAAATTAGCCGACCGGACCGAACGTTTCCCTCCGGCCGGCTCATTGAAATGAATGACATACGGGAGCGCATACGAAGGCATACGGGAGCGCAAGGTTTTAGCTCCCCCCTGCCGTATGCGCTCCCGTATGGGACAAAACGTAGTGTGAACCCAGCCTTACTCAGCAGGCTAATTGACAAGTTAGGAGCCTGTACAGAGCCCTGCTTGTCCCAACTACACTTGTATTTTCTCTTTGCACAGAGAAAAGCAAGAGCTGCAAGGAACAAGAAAGCATCTTTTCACGAAAAAAATACACTTTTTTAACCAACATACTATACTGATATATGGCCTAAAAGACCATAAACTTGTCAAAGACCTTGGGTTTTGTAGCTAAATTCAGAACAGCAGTAAAATAAAAATGTTTCACATTCCTAGAGAAAAAAATAAAATAAAAATTTAGACACTTTCCATTACTTACCACCTCCTCGTCTACCTCCTCCACCACCACCAGCGGCAGCGCCACCACCTCTAACAAATTCAGGCCGCCGAGTAGCAAAAGAGACTTTGATGACATTGCCCATAAATTCTTTTCCTATGTGAAAAACACAGTACAACCCCTCAGCAGACCTTAAGCATGCTACATGATACGTATGCTAATATATCACTGCAGCTAATATTTTCTGTGAGCAAGTAAAAAAAAATAAAGATAAAAATATCTAAACCACCTACCATCAAACCAATTAATAGCTGCTTTGGCTGAAGGAGGATCATCAAATGAAACGGTCGCTTCTCCTTTGGACTTGCCAGTTTCCTTGTCAGCATAAATATTTATCATTGGCTTTCCAGTCTTCTTGTTAGTCTGAAAAAAAAGTAATCAAAGTTACTCAGTGCTCTCCGAACTGAAACAATGTTTGAGAAAAAAAAAAGCAAGCAAGCTTTCGGTCCAGGCGGTACTTTTCAGGGGTGACACTTTGCTGGCCTTTTTGTGCCTCCTAGGTTCATGGTAAGGCAGGCCCTGCTGCTGCTCACCGTTCTAAAGTGGCCGCGGCGCATAATAGCGCAGTGGGCACTTTAGAAAGGGAGTCTGCAGCCAGCCCAGGTCTGATGAGTGATGTCCCTCCGTAGACCCACGCAGGACGTCAGCGACGCCGCCAGAGAGGAGAAAGGGAGGGGTGGCCTATGCCACCTAATGTGAGGAAACTGTCCCAGAGTAATGCGATTTTCTCTTCTTCACTCTTGGACCCGGCAGCACAATGTCTTGGGCAAGCCCTGGAACCATCTCACCCTCTATATCTGTCTGCAATAAAGCTGAGTGATGTTCATTGTTCCTGCGTTTGTATTGTTTGTTAACCCTTGGCAAATTTAAAGTGCCCTGAAACTAAGGGTACTATATAAATTATTATATATTTTTTATTATTATTAATTATAAAAATAAAGTGTGCTGACACAAGTAAAACCAGCCTCAGTGACACAGCACACCAGCTTCGTGTATATTTTACTATGCTGGGAATACGCTTTTTAAAAAAATCAGATAAAAAATTATTATTTCACAGAATTCAACCATGGTGCGATACCTTTTTATTTTACTAACAATCCCTGAAAACTGGTTTTGAGTATGAGGAACCCTATTGGAGTGCAGGTTTACCAGGTAAAACACTTACCTTTATAATGCCAATCTGTTTGAAGTAGTCTGCCACTTGATCTGCATTTACATCTTCACCAAACCCTTGCACAAATATTGTGTTATTGTCAGAATTGTCCTGATTATCTATAAAGTGAAAAATACAACTAAATAAATACCAGGCACCCATTAAACTGTCTTATTTCTATGAATGGAAAATATTCTTACCTGACTCAGGTTTATCATCATCTCTAGATCCTGAAAAAGTACAAAATAAGGTATTGGGAAAATTTCGAAGGAGGTATAAGCATGACATTTAGCAATTCCCTACCAATGTTGTATTAAATTTAAATAACTAAAGCCTCCAAATGTTATAAAAAAAAACTGACCAGTTGTTATAACTTATGAGCTAACTGGTTAAAGACATCTATAAAAATAGGGTTATATGGAGAGATTTATCAAAACCTGTGTAGTGGAAGAGTGGTGCAATTGCCCCTAGCAACCAGATTGCTCCTTTCATAAAAAAAAAAAAAAGACAGGTATTGATAAATCTCCCCCATAGTGCATTAACAAAAGTTATTCTTCCTGCACGATCAACACAAAAAAAGCACTTAAAAAATAAATATCTTTAGTGTGTAGAATGAATTTTTTATTTACATAAACACTATTCTGCCTACCACTAGTTCTTCGTGTTCTTTGGGTAGCAGGGTTTTCTAGGGAATTTTTATGTGTCACCCTTTGCGCACACAGGAATCTCCCCCGCTGTGTCCATCATGTAAATTTTTACCTGTCCAGCCAATGACTGGGCTAAGCAGGCAGTTCCTGCCACCACATCGGAATGATGAAGAGGACTGCAGCGACAGGGGAGTGCTAAAGGTAAAAAGCAGCCTTTTTTATTTTTAGAGCACATGGAGATATACAAGCAGCAGCCAGGACCCAGGGTTAATGCCGCACACTGCCAGTTGAGCCAATGCCCAGCATTAACCCTTTAGACGCCGCAATCCCAATGGGTCACGCTGTCTAAAACGGAAGTTAAATTAGCAGAGCTGATCGGGACCATTGTGTGTCCCGATCAGCTGAGGGGATGACAGGAGGGCCCTGCAGGCTGGAGTAGCTGAGCACCAACAACATTGATCAATGCTATGCTACGGCAGAGCATTAAAAAGCATATGCAATCAAAAAATTTGCATGGTATAGCCCCCTATGGGGAGAGAAAAAAAAATATGTATATAAAAAGTGAACTTACTACTTTCTAATTAAAGTTTGAATTCCCCTTTTCAATAAAATAATGTAATAAAAATAATATGTGGTTCCACTGTGTGTGTAAATGTCTGAAACTTTAAAATACAAAAAAAGGTTAGCTAAACCGCATGGTCGAGGGCGAACGTGTGAAAATATACCAAAGCCCAAAATTGTATTTTTGGTCACTTCATATCCAATGAAAAAAACGATTGAAAAGTCCGATCAAGACAAAAAGGTCACCGATAAACTACAGATCACGGTGCAAAAATTAGCCCTCAAATCATTGCATGCAGAAAAATTAAAAAGTTACAGGGGTCAGAAGAGGCCAATTTTAACCTTACTAATTTTGGTGCATGAAGTTAATTGTTTTTTTAAGTAGTAAAATAAAATCAAACCTACATTATTTTGCATATCCTTGTGACCGAGGTATAATTTTTTACTGAAAAAAGCACGGCATAAAAATGGAAGGTTTCTATTCATTTCACCCCACATAAGTTTCTTTGTTGTGCAGCAGATGGTTATAACCTAAGTAATGTCATTACAAAGTACAATAGGTGACGCAATAAACAAGCCCTTATATGGGTCTGTAGGTGTAAAATTGAAAGTTATGATTTTTAGAAGGTGAGAAGGAAAAAGTGTATGTGCAAAAATGAAAATTGGCCCAGTCCTCAAATGGGTACTGTAATGAAAACATTTTTTTGGTATGTTGTAGTACTTAAGTACTACAACATCTCTCTAATATACTTTTCTAAAAAAAAAAATATTTTAAAACATTTTAAAAGCAATTTGAAATTCGGCCACTAGGGGGTCGCCCTCCTAGTGGCCGAATGCAGTGCGGAGTGAAGTCACTGCAAAATTCCGAAGGAACATCCAGGGCTGCGCATCGCCTCCCCGCACTCGCCGACGGCCCTGCTGCAAGGTATGGGGGGGGGGGGGGGGCGATGGGGTTTGGGTGTTACTCACCGAGCGGCACCAAGCGGCAGGAAGAGGTTCCCCCGCACCCGTCCATTCTGCATCGGCTCCCTCCTTCCCCCATGAAGCTCCTGTCATGGGTGCCTCCAGTTGTTTTACCATTACAACTCCCAGCATGCCCTGACAGCCAATAGATGTCAGGGCATGCTGGGAGTTGTAGTGGTGAAACAGCTGGAGGCACCCTGTTTGGAGAACTAAGGGCGGAAGTTGGCCCCCCCCAGCAGGCATCAGTGACGTGGTGCCTGCTGGGGAAGTCTGCTTGGTAGTGAGCACACTAGCAGGCAGAATAAATGCCATTTTTAAAATAGTAAAAAAATAAAATAAAGGCAGGGAGGTTGTTAGGGATAGAAGGGCTATAGGCAGGGACAGGAGAAAAAATAAATAAACATAATGGTGGGAGCTACCCTTTAAGGCCAAAATGGGCTCAGTCCTTAGGGGATAGGTTTAATTTTATTTAACTTTTTAAAATTTTAGTAAAATTAGTATTGCCCCTTCTGATCCCTCTAACTTATTTTTTGTATATGAAGATGCGTGAGGGCAAATTTTTTGCACTGTGATATGTAGTATTTATCGGTACCATTTTCTGGTTTTCCGGGAACTTTTGCCTTTCATACTTTTTTTGGCGTTTTGGTGACCAAAAGACCAAAAAAACAAAACAAAAAAACGCAATTCTGGACTTTTTTTTCCATATGTGCCACTGACCGTGCAGTTTAACATTTTTATAGTTTGGGCATTTATGCACGTGGTGATACCACAAGTTTTAGCTTTATTTTTATACAAAAAAAAATTAAAAATTAAAAAAAAAAAAAAAAAAAAAGGTACTACTACTGACAGTATCCATTGAACATTCAGCTCACATAGTGGTTCTCAACTGTGCGTTAAAGCAAATTGTGACTTTTTAACAATGTAAATTACTGTACATAGAATCCATCTCATTCTGAATAACTGATCGCTTATGACCACTCAGCATCAGTATATATTTGATCAATGATGTGAACTGGTAATAGGTGGTCAAGCATAATCATAGACATGTGATACTGTCTAAAAATGTCAGACGTGACTTCACATTCCCAAACCAAATCTTACAGACAACTCAAGTGACAATAATATCATGGGTTTCACTCCAAATGAAATATTTTGAATCTATAAGTCAGAGTTGAAATAAGGAAGCATCTGTTATTAAATTGTTTAGAAACACAGAAGCAACCACCATGCTAACCTTGTATTGAATATTTTATTGTCAAAATCAAACAAGTTCAGGGCCAACTTGCTTTAACAATACAATGAGCAAATGATCCAGCAGAGATCTTTCAGCAGAAAGAGTGAGGAAAAACCTGCAATATCTGAGTGCTGGAAGTGTACCTTCAGTGCCCTTACCCTTGAAGAAGTGCGCACACTTGCCTTTCGAAAGTTTCTTTGCACATAGATATAAGACAGTATTTATTACTGGCCTTAAACAAGTTGAAGGAGTCCTGTTCAATGCAACAGGATTTCCACCGAAAGGATCTATTTTCTGTGCACTTACCACCAAAATTTTTGAAGCCACCTCGGTCGCCACCGCTGCGGAGGAAAAAGTGGAGACATGATTTTTTGCCCCCCTTTACCACAAAGGGCTGAACTCAGAAACCCCCAAAGCAGCTGTCAAGACCAGTGTAGATTCTCTTAAAGCCCCATGTACATTTTTATTTTAAAAATATATAAATCAATAAGACTTTACCATTGGAGCTTTTGTGTTTTAAAGACCATCTCCAAGATTAATTCTTGTCAGTTACCCAAGCTGCTAAAACACTTTAAAAATGCAACTTTTACCTAAAATAGGCTTGTAGAGTTTCACACAGAGGCACTATGGCCTTACAAGTCTATTCTAGGCATACCTTTGCTGAAAAAAGAGCCTTCTGTATACTGAAACAGCTTTGTAATCCAGTCTAGGACTTGTCCTGACAGCCACACAGGGAGGGGGGTGCCCGGGGACAGCTCTGCATCTCTCCAGTTAGGTCACTGTTGATTGGCACACAGGGCTCACCTGCCCGCAGCAGCCCTGTGTACTTCTTCCACATGGTCGATCAACAGAGTGACGTAGCAAGAGAGGCGCAATGTGGTCCCGAAAAGCAAAGCAGACCCTGTCTATGCTTGTCTGGGTGACTCATGGATGGGATTACAAAGCTGTTTATTGTAAGTAAACCGCAGCTTT
Organism: Hyla sarda; assembly: GCF_029499605.1. Classification (NCBI taxonomy): domain Eukaryota; kingdom Metazoa; phylum Chordata; class Amphibia; order Anura; family Hylidae; genus Hyla; species Hyla sarda. The sequence continues at coordinate 241,636,019 of NC_079190.1, forward strand.
CAAGTTATGCCTAGAATAGGCGTGAGGCCCCCTAGTGTTGTGTGTGCAGCTTCACAAGTATATGCTATGTGACACTTGCAATATAAATGTTGCAGGATACTTTGAAAGTAGGAGAACTCCAACAGGAATACAAACATTAATAAGACCTAGCATCTGCGCTAGTCTGAGCAGAGTTTAATTCACATATCCTGAAGAATTTATCCAGGAATAGAAAAAACTGTTTATTCCCAAAAGAGCACTACCTGTCCTCAGGATGTGTGGTATTGCAGCTCAGTACCATTGAAGTAAATGAAGATGTAGTTGTAATACCACACACAACCGGAGGACAGGTTTAGTGTTTTTTTTTTGGAAGAAATAACTTGTTTGTTTTTCTATTTCTGGATAATCCCTTTAAAAAATAAAAAATAAATAATTCTTATTGCTCTTCAAACTCCAAGACACTGGTCAGTCTTTACATATATCCATACATTACTCTATGGCCATTTGTAAGATCTCCTTACTGTCCATAAATGGATCCATTTTTATTTACATCACAAGGCTACACACATTGATACTTATAGCGGAGCGTTTGTACAGTTTTAAGTCTAGCAAACCCTTTGTGAGCTACATTAAGCAACACTGATCTCTTATCCTGAATATAACTTACATCAATAAAATGAAAAAATACAGCTTTAAAGGAAATTATGCTAGGAAAGATTTAAGTTTCCATTTAGTTACAGTAAGCAGAACTACAGGAAATGGTAAGGAAATTAAACTAGAATAAGCTTTCAAAACAATTGGAATGGGCAACCCGGTAAACTATGTAGGGCAGGTATAGGCAACCTTCGGCACTGCTGATGTTTGGGACTACATCTCCCATGATGCTTTGGCAGCATTTTGGCTGTAAGAGCATTATGGGAGATTTAGTCCAAAACATCTGCAGTGCCAAAGGTTGCTAATGCCTGATGTATGGCTATAACAAAAACCAAAGGAAGGATTTGCACACCTGTATCAGGGCTGCAAGTCAAGGACAACCCCAGAGTCCATCAACCCAAAATAACAGTGTCATAGTAATCTAGAACAGTCAGTTAAGGTCAATAGATCTACAATAAGGCTGGGGATTTGTGGACATAAGAGATACGCAAAAGTATGCATCCACAGTACGCTTGTCTGAATTCAGCCTAATGCAGTACTAAACGGATCATCTTTGATTTTAGTTAGTTTAGTGTTAACTAGGTTTTTAACTTTTCTTGCATAGGGCTCCATAGTTTTCTGCAATTTTTGAAGTTATGTGAAATACCTAATTTATATTACCCTCATGTTAAAATAAAGTTGTTCAGGAGAGTAATAAGTAGATTTTTACTACATCTAGGGGATCAGCTAATGTTTAGAATAGATAACATACGGATTCTACAGATGTGACCTACTTGGTTTGAAATGTTAGATAGGATCTTAATGCCGAAAATTTTTGGGGCAGTTCATTTGAGCTGTACCACAGCACATAACCTGTGGGCAGGTGTGACACTGTTTTTGCAAGAAAGCAATGTTTTTGTAATCCAGTGAACCCCCTTTAATATCCTGCCACATCTGAAATAAAGAACCTACCTGTGTGCAGGAACATTATAACATCAATCTATCACGTTTTAGAGCAGGAAGAGATGCAGATGCTGGTAACACATTAAATTACTTTGGGCACATCAGATCATTTTGATGAGATCTGCTACAATTTAGTGCATATAGGCCAGTTAAACACCTGCTGTTGTGAAAAAGTATATGGATGCCAGGCTGTTTCATATCCAATTCTACATGGCAACAGCTATAGTGTATGACCAGTTTTACACACTGCACACCACAATGGACTTTTGTAGGCAACAAAACAGACCTACAAATGTTACGCTTCTGTGCAAAAATGTGACTTTTTCCAAAAATAAAGGCAGGCCACAGCAGGAGGGAGCATGGCCGCCCATGTCCATGCAGACTTAAAGCTTATGCCAGAAATTGGGATATGCTATGCCAGAAATTTACTTCAACCGTGTCAAAAGGTCATGCAAAGACATTGTTAAAGGGGTTCTCCGCTTCTCAGCGTATGGAACAGACTGTTCCGAATGCTGGAGCCGGGAGCGTGTGACGTCAAAGCCCCGCCCCTCATGACATCACACCCCGCCCTGTCAATGCAAGTGTACGGGAGGGGCTGTGACGGCTGTCACAACCCCTCCCATAGACTTGCATTAAGGGGATGGGGCGTGACATAATGAGGAGGTGGGGCTATGACGTCACAAGCTCCCGGTTCCAGCATTCGGAACAGTTTGTTCCAAACACTGAGCAGCAGAGTACCCCTTTAAAGACACATCAATTTATAAAAAAATAAATAAAAAAATAAAGCACCAATAGCGAGAATTATCAGATATTTTACAAAACCATTGGCTCTAGCAACAAGCTTCCAGCTCTCAACCAGAGGCCCTATGGAATATAATGCAGGGGTTTGTTAAGTCATTATAGGCAATTCCTCCAATTTTCATCTGCACTCAAAAGATAAACTCCTGTAACTATTTTGTGCATACTGCACAGTGCAGGAAACATTTGTGTAGACAGTCAAAATAACTGCTGGCTGATAAGAAAGCTACAATTAAAGGGGTACTACCGTGGAATTTTTAATTTTTTTTAATCAACTGGTGCCCGAAAGTTAAACAGATTTGTAAATTACTTCTATTAAAAAAAAAAATCTTAATCTTTCCAGTACTTTTTAGGGGCTATATACTAAAGAGAAATCCAAAAAAAGAAATGCATTTCCTCTCATGTCATGAGCACAGTGCTCTCTGCTGACCATTTTAGGAACTGTCCAGAGCAGGAGAAAATCCCCATAGCAAACATATGCTGCTCTGGACAGTTCCTGACATGGACAGCAGAGAGCACTGTGGTCATGGCAGAGGAAATTCATTTCTTTTTTTGGATTTCTCTTTAGTATACAGCCCCTAAAAAGTACTGGAAAGATTAAGATTTTTTTTTTTATAGAAATGATTTACAAATCTGTTTAACTTTCTAGCACCAGTTGATTTAAAAAATAAATAAAAAAAAAATAAAAAATGGGAATACCCCTTTAACAAAAAACTGCCCTGCTTTGTTACTGGATTTCTCCAATGTTTAAACACTCCAGGTAAAGTTTTCACCACTGAAATTCCAATGCAGCACCCTCCTTTATAAATAAGGAGTTCTTGACACAGCAAGTTCTTGAGCATTTTCCATATTTTTATGAATTTTAAAACTGAAAGGCTGCGCATGACCCTAGCCAATTATTCATGGAACAGACAAGTGACCTAAAATACATTGGATCAAGTTACTTGATAGTACTGTGCAAATATATGTTTAACGCACGTAGTTAAGCCCATTAGTTCCAACTTTGCAGCAAGAGCTGCTTTTAAGAAAGAACACTGATAAAGTTGTATAGATTTAGAGCATTGGTTTATCCTCATCTAAGTGAGTGCAGCTCACAGGGGCAACAAAGTATTAAAACATACCTAACACTTCTCCCCACTTTTCAAAGAACCAAGCCTACTTGTTAGCATATGAGGGGTGCAGGTCTTCTATAAACACACAGGAACAATCTCCGGTTTAGTAATTTATTAGATATAATGACCTGTATAGCCAGAACATTTATTTTTAGGGGCATTACTTTGGAGGGGCATGCCTGCTGCCGCGTCATGCGGGGACGGAATGCCCCCTTTTTCCTGTACGTTGCCCCGGCCCCATACAGGAGATCGCGGGGGACCCCAGCACTCTGACCCCCCGCGATCTAAAACTTATCCCCTATCCTTCAGATAAGGGATAAAGTTCAGAGCACTACAGATCTCCTTTAAGGCCAAAAATGGACCTGGTCCTTAAAGGGTTAAAGTGGGACTGCATAGGTTATACACTTCGATTATGAACAGAAAAGTTCAAACTCTTAGATTCATAAAGGCAAACTATAAAACTATTTGTTTTATAGTAAAACTAGCTGAGTACCCGGCGTTGCCCGATTTTTCCTTCCTAATCCTTGTTGTGGAGAAAAAAAACAACAGAAGAAGCTTTCGACCTCCTATCCTGACCCGTAATATGTGAAATATCTCCAGCCGTATGGAAGTTGTGGGAACATACATTTCCCATTGATTTGCATGGGACTTGAAACAAAAACCCCGACCCTCACAAATGGGGGTAGTTAAGGGTTAAATTAACTATCCTATTATTTTAAGTGGACATATAAGTAACATGTGACCAAGTATTATGGAAATATCTCCAGCTGTTTGGAAGTTATGCAGTAACATATTTCCCATTGACTTGTATGGGACTTTAAACAAAAACCCCGCCCCTGGCAAATGGGGGTGAGTAAGTGTTAAATTACCTAGCCCAAGTTTGTTGTTGACATATAAGTAACATGTGTGCCAAGTTTCAGGTTAATATGTTTAGCCGTTTGGACGTGATGCTGGAACATACACACGTACATACACACAGAGTTAGCAATTTAAAAATAAATAAGTTTTAACATATCTTACAAGTATTGCAGCCAAGTGTCGGGAGCACTACACAAATATTTAAATGTTAACACGATTGCACTTAGGTTTTTAAGAAATGCTCTGTATTTTAAGATTGAAAAGGCACCACAGACTTGCCTCGGAATAAAGCAGCAATTGGCAAGTGCACACTGCCACTCCATTTATTGTCTATGGTGCAGTCGGAGATAGCCACATGCTACACTTTACCTGCTGGTAGCATAGACAACTAATGGAGCAGCACTGCGCATGTGCGACCTTCCACTCCAATCTGAGGAGAGACCTCTTTGTTGGAATACTCCTTTAATTATCATCATGCAGACTTTGTCAAGCTTTCAACATTGAAAATATTTATTTACCGAGGTTTTCTGGCCAAAGCATACTGATGGTCTATCCTGAAGATAGGTCATGAATATCAGACCAGTGGGATATAAAAATTCAGCAAACCAACTGATCAGCTGTTAGTCTAAGCCCTGGCATATACAGTGAATGGATACATTTTGAGTAGTGGCCGTGCTGAGGTGCTGCAGCTCACCTCCCATTAACTTCATGGAAGCTAAGCTGCTGTAACTCGGCACGGCCACCACAGAACGATCAGAGCCTTTTTGCTTCTGCTTCAGTTTACTGAATGCTTGGGCAATCAATTCATCAGTGGGGGGTGCTGTGTGTTCGCATCAAAGCAATCTGAGATGGAAGATTTATTTTGAGGGTAGGAGATATATAGAAAAATATTTAGAGTTTAACATGGCATCAACATAAACATTTCGGTTATAAAGCATTAAACCTGTCATCACTTTCCTGCTACCAGAGCCAGGAGTCATCCTGGTGGTCCCCCATGGTTTCTGCATGTTCCACCAGCCTTTACTAGAGCTCATACTATACCTAAAGGGAGAGATCTAGCAATCAAGGCTGGTGGATTTACAAAAAGCCACTGGGGACCACCCGTCCTGGCAGCAAAGTAAATTACAATAAAAAAATGAAAATAGATTACTAACCTCATCCCAGCATTTCTATCCGAGTCAAAGCCACCACGGCCTCTGCCACCACCGAGACTTTGGGACCCACTAAATCCTCGTTCTCCACCATACCTGCCGTAATCCCGACTGTCATCTGTATATAGAAAAATAAAATTTATAAATTTTATATAATATATTTATATTGAAGAAAACACCTGGGAGAGCACCATTTTTTCCCCTTGTACAGTGGTCAACATCCACCCAGCTGTGCAGAGAACAGGAGAACCAGAACTACAACACTGTAGCCCAATCTTTCCTTTAAAGTGGTGGAAGCCCCAGATGTTGTTCCTCCACTGATCACAGTGATGGCATATGCTAGCCATTACTTTAATGGGAAGAACACTTTTTTTGCTTATCTGAATGAGTAATAACTGTAAATAACCTTGAGAGGATTGGCTAAAACCCTCTTTACGAGAGGAGTAGGGCTGATTCTGTCCACCATATCCCGATGACTCATAGGATCCTTGATTTGGTTGTTGCCCATAGCCCGACTTTGGCTTTTGCCCATAGTCTTGCTGATCATAGGAATCTGGAGGCTGCTGATAAGATGGTCTGCTGTCACCAGGCTGGTTTTCTTGGGATGAACCTCTGCCACTGTATTAAGAAATGGACAATATTAAACTCATGCAAGTAGGACTACTACAGTAAAAGCCAGGGTATGAAGTTTGTTATCGCTTACTCTTCCACTTGTTTCCCAGAATCACTTTTTATCACTACACATTTTACATGCAAGTCTTTCAGGAGGTTAACCCCTTACAGACTCAGTCCATTTTTGCAATTCTGACCATTCTCACATTATGCATTAAAAGGAGATGTCCAGAGCAGACTTTTCCCATTCCATCCTGCCCGTGCTTAAAAAAAAAAAAAAATGTAAAAATAAAAAAATAAAAAACTCACTTCCCTTCCGCAACAGTTGCTCGGTTGTGTGGGCTGTCTGCTTTCTACTTCCCTTAGCCCGGGATGTCATATGGCGCTTCAGCCCATCACCGGCCGAGGCGGGACCTCGCCAGGGATAGGCTGAAGCGCCGTGTGACGTACCGGGCTAAGGGAAGTAGAAAGCAGACAGCCCACACAACCGAGCAACTGTTGCGGAGCTCAGGGGGGGGAACGTAGGAAGGTAAGTGAAAGATTGTTTTCTCTCTTTTTTTGAGCACAGGCAGGATGGAATGGCAAAAGTCCGCACCAGACATCTCCTTTAATAACTCAAATGCTTTTCTCTTATTTTGATTGGAGATAGAATAGGTCACGAAAAAACTACTTTAACATACTGGTAATTTTTTGTCATTACTTGAATCCTTTCTTGGTGAAAAATCCCCAAATTTTATGAACATTTAGCATTTTTCTAACTTTGAAACTCTGCTTGTAAGGAAAATGGATATTCCAAACAAATTATATATTGATTCACAAATACAATATATCTTCTTTATGTTTGCATCATAAAGTTGACATTTTTACTTTTGAGGGCTTCAAAAGTATAGCAGCAATTTTCACGAAAAATTCAAAATCTGAATTTTTCAGGGACCAATTAAGTTTAAAGTAGATTTGAGGGGCCTTTCTGTGAGAAATACCCCATAAATGAGGACATCAAGTGCTCTGCTGGCGCACTACAATGCTCGTCAGAGAGGAAGTTGCAATCGATTTTTGGAAAGCAAATTTTGCTGAAATGGTTTTTGGGGGACATGTCACATTTAGGAAGCTCCTATGGTGCCAGAACACCATGGGGGCTTTGTAAACGCTCAAGGCACGTAACAAGGGGTACAGTGAGCCTTAAAAGGGGTTGTGTGCTGCCCTGCAGCTCGGAGCTCTGCTCACAGCATCCGGAAGTTCATTACTCCGAACGCTGTGTGCGGGCTTCCGTGTTCGTGGCGTCACGCCCGGCCCCTTCGTGACGTCACGCCCGCCCCCTCTACAAAAGTCTATGGGAAGGGGCCGCGCCCCATTCCCATAGACTTTCCTTGAGGGGCCGGGCGTGACGTCACGCCCGGCGGCTGCGAACACGGAAGCCCGCACACAGCGTTCGGAGTAATGAACTTCCGGATGCTGTGAGCAGAGCTCCGAACTGCAGGGCAGCACACAACCCCTTTAACACCCCACAGGTGGTTGACGACTTTTCGTTAAAGTCGGATGTGTAGATAGAAATTTTTTTTTCACTAAAATGCATTTTTTTCCCCAAAAATGTTACAAGGGTTAAATAGGAGAAACTGAAGAAATGGTGATATACATTTAGGGGGGCTTATTTCCTATTTTTCCTTGTGAAAATAAAAAATTTAGGGTAACACCAGCATTTTAGTGAAACTGCTTGTCCTGAGTATTTTCCGGCAACAGCAGGGACCGGAAATACTCAGGGCGTAAGGATCGGGGATGCAGGGGGAGTATGCATACACCCTGCGTCCCCAAGAGGTTAAAATATATCTTGGATATATTAAAGTGTTACAGTCATTAGAACTAACTTAACATTTGACATGTTTGTGCAACATGTTAAGATCGGTCAGTGTGAGCGCGCTTCACTCTCTGGCTGGCCACCCGATCCAGCTGGTGCACTCCATAGACTATAATGTAGCACACAGGAAACTAACATTTTATGTGGAAAAGTGCAAGATAATGCATCTTGAGCACAAAAGTCCAAGGGCAGAATATACAATATTTGATCCAGTCCTAACCTCAGTATCTGAGGAATGTAATTTAGTGGTAATTATTTCAGAGGAATTAAAAGGTTGGCAGACAATGTCAGAGCAGCAGGATGCTATATCTGGGAGAACCATATCTCCAGAAAAAAAATGGATCGAGCAGCATTGCGTTAGACATATGGGGGGAGATTTATCCAAACCTGTCTAGAGGAAATGTTGCCCATAGCAAACATCAGATTGCTTCTTTCATTTCTGAAAAGGACTCTGAAAATTGAAAGCAGTGATCTGATTGGTTGCTATGGGCAACTCAGTAACTTTTCCTCTGGACAGGTTTTAATAACTCTCTCCCATAGTCCATGGATGAATGTGGGTACTCAGCCTGCCTGAGGCCCGACCAAGGGTCTCTCCAAATGCAAAATCCCCCCCACAAAAAAACACACGTTCTGTATCCACATACAGACTGCTAGGGAGTGAAGTGCACTTCCTCACGCTTTACCCAGCTGTAAATAACGATGGCAGTAATTAGGACCGAGACCTGGTGCGATTGAAGATTTTGACTTGTCTGGAAAGGCTCAGTGGCATACTAATTGCAGAAATTAAACTGAAAAATACTTTCCATACATCTAAATGATTAATCTTGCTGCAGGTGTATGCATTTTTGCAAACCTATTCAGATGAATGGGTCAAATGCAGTTCACTGCAACAAATATGCTGTATGTGAAGACTCTTACGTTCCCTACAACCCCTGTACAAAAATTACTTTGTGAACACACACAGCGCCAAACTTGTAAGGTCCTTTTGTTTAAGTCTCCCTAATTGTGCCATACAAAGCATTTCAATTGATTTAAAATCTTACCCTGCTATTTGGGATGCAGAAGTCTGTCCATAACTACCGTAAGATTGCTGACTCTCATAAGGTGTATGAGATGGCTGGCTATAGCCTAAAGGAAAACAAAATGTATACATTGTAGTTAGTGTTATTTAAGTTCTCTGTGCAGTTGAGGTGGTAAATTCTGTTGAGCATACAAAAGCCAGACTTCTACAGGATAGTCAAAGATAATGTCAAAGTGGATTGGAGAGGTAATTCACTTGCCCCTGCACACCATTTAATGTATCAAGTGATTTTATGGTGTTACAGATACAGAAAAACAGTGTCTACCATTTATAACAGTTTGGAACAAAGTAACTTGAACAGAAAAATGTTGATAAGTACACTTCCAACTTTGACCATATAGGGTCAAAAATAGGATTTTTGTACTTGTTGTAAAGATCTCTTACTGGTAGTATTAACTGTGAGACCAATGAGACCATGGGTATAGGTTACTGCCACTAGGAGGCCCAACCAACAAGTGAAAAAGGAAGTGACTACTGAGCAGGGTATCCTCGCCAATTGGCTCCGTGATAATCCATTTGTACCAAAGCAGTAGAAGTCAGTCTGACATTTTTATAGAGTACAAAAATCCTTGGTTATTTCATTGTGGGACAAAGGAGACAATGGAATGTCCCCAATCCCTGGGATGGGAAAAGGTAAACATCAGACGAACAAAACACCAGTGTCAACTGAAAAACACTTTCCTGACAGGACCAGCGAGTACGGGAGCAAAAGAGAAAGTAAGAAAACTGGTCTTATCCCTTTCGGGAGCTTTTTACTTTGGGTTTAACCCCTTGCCACAAAACGCTGTTCATAAAAGGTGCTGCGGCATGGCCGAGTTATGAAGCGAGCTCAGGAGATGAGCTCGCATCATACCCGCATGTTCTCGGCTGCTATCAGCAGCCAGGAGCTGTGGCTAATGCAGTTCAGGCAGATGTCCAGCATTAACTCTTTAGACAAGGCGATCAAAGTTGACTGCCACTTCTAAAGTGAAAGCTTCCCAGCAGCTCAGTCTGGCTGATTAGGACCACCAACCGCAGTGTCACGATGCACAAGGAGGGTCCCTTACCTGCCTCCTCCGCTTCCAATTGCCGAATGACTGCTCCATGCCTGAGATCCAGGAAGGAGCAGTCAAGCGGCGATAACACTGATTAATGCTATGGCAATGAATTGATCAGTGCCTGCAATCTGTATAATGCATGTTATAGTCCCCTATGGGGGCTATAACATTGCAAGAAAAAAAGTGGAAAAAAAAAAAGTTATGATTTAAACCCCCCCCCCCCTTTTCCCATTTTTAAAAGAAAACTGAAAATACTCCAAAGTCCAAAATAGCGTATTTTTAGTCACATTTTATACCATAAATTTTTTAAAGCGAACAAAAATGGTACCAATAACGTCAGATCAGGATGCAAAAAATGAGCCCTCATACCTCCCATATGCGGAAAAATATAAAAAAAAGTTATAGGGGTCAGAAGACGACAATTAAACGTATTCATTTTCCTGCATGTAGTGATGATATTTTCCAGAAGTATGACAAAATCAAACCTATATAAGTAGGATATCATTTTAATCGTATGGACCTACAGAATAAATGTAAGGTGTAATTTTTACCGAAAAATGTACTGCGTAGAAACAGAAGCCCCCAAAATGGCATTTTCTTCAATTTTCTCAATTATTTTTTTGTTTCGCCGTAGATTTTTGGGTAAAATGACTAATGTCACTGCAAAGTAGAATTGGTGGTGCAAGAAATAAACCATCATATGGATTTTTAGGTGCAAAATTTGAAGGGTTATGATTTTTCAAAAAGGAGGAAAAAACGAAAGTGCAAGAACGGAAAAACGCTATGTCCTTAAGGGGTTAAGTTTAGTGCAGGTGAACAGCCGATCAGTTTCTTTTCAATTAGCTTTTTATTATATATAAATGATATATTAAGTAAAAATGTCATCTTAAAAAAACATGGTCTCCATTTCTCTCACTGTAAAACTGTAGTACTCATTAAATCCATTTAATGTAACAGAATAAAAACTGAAACAGCAGTTAAAGGGGTACTTCACCCCTGGACATCTTACCCCCTATCCAAAGGATAAGGGATAAAATGCATGATTGTGGGGGGCGGTCCGGCCGATGTTCCAGCCATGAGCAGCATACCGAACATTTTTGTTCAAAATACTGTTCGGGCGGCTGTGACGTCACTCCACGCCCCCTCCATGAATGGAGTGGGCATGATGTCACGACCACGTCTGCCCGAACCCAGCGTTCTAAACAAACATGTTCAGAACACCGGGGTGCCACCCAGAGATCATTAGTGTTACAACGGGCTGACCCCCTGGGGTCACACCTCTTATCCCCTTTCCTTAGGATAGGGGATAAGATGTCCAGGGGAAGAGTACCCCCTTTAACCATAAAGGGGGAAGAAAATAAACAAAGAAACAGCACCTTGCTGACTCTGCCCATAGCCAGGATTGTAAGCTCCATAGCTTTGACCGTATGATGAATCTGGTGCTTGTCCATATGCAGAATAGTCCTGAGTGAAGAAATAAACTTAAAATCAGAAAGACAAGATAATGGCATCACAAGTTTTAAAGCATGGCTGTGCAATTCAGTTAACAGAAGATCATAAATGTCATGTCTTAAGGTTTCACATTTCAAGGAGAAAGAGTCCAAACCCACTACAGATTTCTTATTTACCTAAAATGCCCAAAGCAAAAAACATGAATACAACATGTTATTTCAGATTTTATTACAGGCAAGCCCAAGGACAGTTTACAGTCTGGATGGTATGACCTGTGTGTCACAGATATACATCAGATTCCAAAAAAACAGGTATAGCAATGTATACTGTGACACTGCATCAGCCATATTCACTTAAATGGTCGAACATAACCAACTTATGTTTGGACCACTTTCTACTCATACATTAAACTGACTGGACTAAATAGCATGGCCTGCTGCATTATTGAGTTCAGCAAATTAAAGGGGTAGTCCAGTTGTGAAAAACTTATCTCCTAACCTAAGAATAGAGGATAAGTTTCAGATTGCGGGGGGTCCGACCGCTGAGGCCCTCCGCGATCTCTGTACGATTCATGCAGTAATCAACATGCCCCCATTCCCGTGGGCTGTCGGGGCCCCATACAGAGAGATCGCGGGGGGCCCCAGCGGTCGGACCCCCTGCAATTTGAAACTTATCCCCTATCCTTAGGATAGGAGATACCTTTTTCACCACTGGATATCTCCTTTAAACCTATATAAGCTTGAAGTGGCCCAATATAGTCACTAGCTGACTACATTGAGGATCACTGAAATGAGTCGGACGCACTGCATTAGAGCAGTGTGAACCTTGCCTTACTTTTATAAGTTACACTATGTCCACCTACCTGTGATGTTTGTCCAGCACTCTGACCCCCTGTATTTCCATATGGAGGATAGCTGCAAAAAAATATAAAAAAATTGACAAGTTCCCTGCGATTTTGCATTGTTATTAGTTTACAAATGCAGATACCTTCCTTTATAAGCACATGTGTAACGATAACATTTTAAATTGCTCAGTTAAACTCCTTATAACAGGCAAATCATCATTGTGGTATTCTTCTGTTCACTTCTATAGACAGAAGTTCCAACAAAAAAAAAATAAATAAAAAAAAGGAGTGAAAAGTGCATACAGGGTTTTTAAACGGCAATGCCGTACTATAGACTACAGTATACTACTGTATGCATGAGCCTTCTGGTGACAACTACCTCTTTAAAAAAGGCATGAAGCTGCCCACTGCAATACAATTTTTGAACAGAATAATATTGCTTAAATATGCATTGTTATTTGGGAAATCTTTTTTCATGTGGGTCTAAGATCAGAGCTCCCCTGATCAGTAGAACAAGCAGGGCAAAGTCCACTCTGAGAATGTTCTCACGTGATCAAGACATTTCCAATGTAAGTCTATGGAGCACATCTCAGTCCCTTGTCACTATTAGAGATGAGCGAACTTACAGTAAATTTGATTTGTCACAAACTTCTCGGCTCGGCAGTTGATGTCTTATCCTGCATACATTAGTTCAGCTTTCAGGTGCTCCCGTGGGCTGGAAAAGGTGGATACAGTCCTAGAAGACTCTTTCCTAGGACTGTATCCACTTTTTCCAGCCCACCGGAGCGCCTGAAAGCTGAACTAATTTATGCAGGATAAGTAATCAACTGCCGAGCTGAGAAGTTCGTGACGAATCGAATTTACTGTAAGTTCGCTCATCTCTAGTCGCTATGACAAGTTTTTTTTTTCTCAAATCCTTCAAACAAACCAAACATGTAAGCAAGGTTGTATTTATTTGTTGTTAATGCTCAACAGAAATAAGCTACAACTTAGCAAAGTGTTTGCTATTAAAGGAGCAAACCATTCCAGCAAATAAGCTGCTATATAAAGAGAAATACCTTTGGTGACTTTGTCCTCCGTAACTGCCAGGATCTAAAAACAGGAGAGAAATCAAGTTCCTACAGATGTTTTACACCACCAGAATACATTATTAACACTTAAGAAAATACTTCAAATATTTACATTGGGTAACAACTAGTTAACATACAAGAGCTTTATGAGACTATTCACACTACACATTTCTTGAGCAGAATCCCACTCCAACAATATGGTGCCACAGTCTCCCAATATGTTCCAGAATTTCTGGAACATAGAAAAGGATTAATCACCACGCTGCAGCTTAACCCCTTAGGGACTGAACCCTTTTTCACCTTTAGGGTACATTCACACGTGCGGATTTTCAGCGTATTTTATGCTGCAGATTCACTGGTGAAGGCCCCGCTCTACGCTGGCTTTACAGGTGCCTTCTCGTAGTGGCAATACGCCGCTACGAGCGGACACACTGCAGCGACGTGCGCGGCATTCTCTCACATCGCGGCCGCTCTCCTTGCTCTGAGCTAGGCAGAGAGCTCCCGCGATGTGTGTGTATACCGCGACTCGCACATCGCAGGGTGTCTGCTGGTAGCGGCGTTTTGCCGCTACGAGCAGGCACATGTAAAGCCAGCATAGAGCGGGGCCTTCACCAGCGGATCCGCAGCTAAATACACTGCGAAAATCCGTGAATGTACCCCAAGGATGCAGCCCTTTTTTGCAATTCTGACCACTATCACTTTATGCATTAATAAATCTGGTACGCTGTTACCGATTTTTCTGATTCCGAGATTGTTTTTTCGTGACATATTCTACTTTAACACTGGTAAATTTTCGTCGTTACTTGCAAAATTTTGAAAATTTAGCATTTTTCTAACTTTGAAGCTCTCTGTTTGTAAGGAAAATAGACATACCAAATAAATTATATATTGATTCATATACAATATGTCCACTTTATGTTTGCATCATAAAATTGACGTGTTGTTACTTTTGGAAGACACCAGAGGGCTTCAAAGTTCAGCAGCAATTTTCCAATTTTTCACAAAATTTTCTAAATTGGAATTATTCAGGGACCAGTTCTGTATTGAATTGGATTTGAGGTGTCTTTATATTAGAAATACCCCATAAATTACCCCATTATAAAAACTGCACCCCCCAAAGTATCCAAAATGACATTCAGTGTGTGTTAACCCTTTAGGTGTTTCACAGGAATAGCAGCAAAATGAAGAAGTCTTAATTTTTTTTTTACACTCCTGTTCTTGTAGACCCAGTTTTTGAAATACAAGGGGTAAAAGGAGAAAAGGCCCCCAAAATGTGTAACCCAATTTCTCTCGAGTAAGTAAATACCTCATAGGTGGATTTCAAGTGCACTGTGGGTGCACTACAAGGCTCAGAAGGGAAGGAGCGACAATGGGATTTTGGAGAGTAAGTTTTTCCGAAATGGTTTTTTGGGGGGCATGTCTCATTTAGGAAGCCCATATGGTGCCAGAACAGCGGAAAAAAAATAATAAAAATAAAAAATATATAAAAAAATAAATAAAAAGCATACTATTTTGGAAACTACACCCCTCAAGGAACGTAACACCCCACAGGTGTTTGACGACTTTTCGTTAAAGTCGGATGTGTAAATGAAAAAATAATTTTTTTTCACTAAAATGCTGGTTTCCCCCCAAATTTAACATTTTTGCAAGGGTTTATAGGAGAAAATGGCACCCAAAATTTGTAACCCCATCTCTTCCGAGTATTGAAATAACCCATGTGTGGACGTAAAGTGCACTGCGGGCGCACTGCAATGCTCAGAAGAGAAGGAGTCACATTTGGCTTTTGGAAAGCAAATTTTGCTGAAATGTCGCATTTAGGAAGCCCCTATGGTGCCAGAACAGCAAAAATATAAAACTAAGGGGTTGACAGTGTTGACAGTGCACTGTTACAAATGGATCTGGATATGTTGGAGGCTATGGTTAGTAAGGGGCAAATGAGATTCAACACTGATAAATGTAAGGTTATGCACATGGGGAAGAAAAATCCAGGCTGGAAATATGTACTCAATGGGAAAGCACTGGGGACGACTGACATGGGAGAGGACTTTGGAGTTTTAGTTAGGCTGAGTTCACCTATGCGGAACATGTGAATCCAGCCTAAGTCTTGACACCAACTGATGACAACATGCATCAGTTGTGTAGCATCTGGCATCCATTGTTTCTGAACGTTAGACGGGGGGGGGGGGGGAACACAGAAAGATGCGTTCACTTTCATCCAAGGTCTCAGGGGACAGGGGAACTGTCCCATTCAAATAAATGGGATCAGTTCTAGCAACAGTTTCCCTCCAAAGCAATTTAGCAAACAACAGAGGGAAAAGATTACCAGTGTTGGACATATGTGGACGAGACCTTACCAGTAAATTTACCTGTAGCAATCAGTGTCAGACAGCTACTGCCAAGGCAAACAAAATCATGTGGTGCAACAAAAGGGGACACAGATGCTCACGACAAGGAAATAATTCTACCACTGTAAAAAAAACACTAATCAGACCACACACTGAATACTGTATACAGTATTTATTGCCAGTGTACAAGAGATAGTGGTGCTGAAGAGGGTTCAAAGACAAGCAAAACAGATAAAGGGAATGAGAGGACTACAGTACCCCAAAAGATCAGAATTACAGGTATTTAATTTAGAAATAAAAGATTGCCTAGGAGGGAATCTAATAACTATGTATAAGTATATCAGGGGGCAGTACTGTATAAAAAAAGGGGGCATTTTCTACAGCTAGAGGAAAGAAGGTTTCTAGACCAGACACTGCTCAAGGGTGTCGAAATAAAAAACTACTTGTCCAAGAGACTAAAACAGAGCACAATCTACTTGTCCCTCATGACAATCCACTTGTCATGGTACACAAAATGTCAACCAAAATAGTATGTAAATAAGGTCTTAAGTTAACAAAAAAAAAAAAAACAGCTGGAGGTTTGCACCCCCCCCCATGTGAGTGTACAGGGTACATTCACACGGGCGGGTTTACAGTGAATTTCCTGCTTCAAATTTTCCACCGCAGCGCAAACTCCTAGCGGGACACTCACCATAAACCCCCGCCCGTGCGAATGTACCCGAAAAACACTACACTACCACATAAAGGGTAAAACACCAAATATACCCCCCCCCCCCCCCCAATAAAAATGAAAACGTATCGCTTGGCAGTAAAGGAAAGTCGTCCAGCTCACAACCGCTTGGCAGTGTTTCCAAAGTGGAGCCTCCAGCTGTTGCAAAACAACTCCCAGCATTTCTGGTCAGACACTGACTGTGCAGGGATGCTGGGAGTCTAGCAACAGCTGGAGGCACCCTGTTTGGGAATCATTGGCGTAGAATACCTCTATGTCCACCCCTATGCAATCCCTAATTTAGTCCTCAAATGCACATGGCGCTCTCTCAGTTTGGAGCCCTGCCGTATTTCAAGGCAACAGTTTAGGGCCACAAATGGGGCATTTCCATACTCTGGGGCAATTGCACTACAAATTTTGGGGGGCTTTTTCTCCTTTTACCCCTTATGAAAAGGAAAAGTTGGGGGCTACACCAGCCTGTGTAAAAAAATTAAAATGTTCACACTAACATGCTGGTTTTGCCCCCATACTTTTTATTTTCACAAGAGGTAAAAGGAAAAAAAAAAAAATAAGAAAAAAATAAAAAAATAAAAAAAAAGTACAGAAATACCCCATATGTGGGCATCAAATGCTCTGAAGGCACATAAGGCTCAGGAGTGAGTGCACCATGTATATTTGAGGCCTAAATTGGTGATTTGCACAGGGGTGGCTGATTTTACAGCGGTTCTGACAAACGCAAAAATACCCACGTGACACCATTTTGGAAACTACACCCCTCATGAAATGTAACAAGGGGTATACCGCAGCACCCCGTTTGTAACCAGTCCCCGGAGCGTGTTCGCTCCGGGTCTGATTACGGATGACCACAAGGCCGCCGGCGGCATGACGTCACACGCCGCCGGCCTTGTGGTCGTCCGTAATCAGACCCGGAGTGAACACGCTCCTGGGACTGATTACAAACGGGGTGCCGCGTGCTAGGTCCCGGGGGTCCCCAGCGGCGGGACTCCCGTGATCAGGCATCTTATCCCCTATCCTTTTGATAGGGGATAAGATGTCTAAGCACCGGAGAACCCCTTTAATACCCCACAGGTGTTTGGCGAATTTTCGTTAAAGTTGCATGGGAAAATGAGAAGAAAAAAAATTCTCACGAAAATGCTGGTATTACCCTAAATTTTACATTTTCACAAGGGAAAATAGGAAAAAAAAAAGCCCCCCCAAAATCTGTAGCCCCATTTCTTCTGAGTAAGAACATACCCCATATGTGGATGTAAAGTGTTCTGCTGGGGCACTACAATGCTCAGAAGAGAAGGCTTTTGGAGACAAAATTTGTCCTGAATTGAAGGCCATGTGTGTTTACATAGCCCCCAAAGTGCCAGAACAATGGACCCCCCACATGTGACCCCATTTTGGAAACTACAATACTCACGTAATGTAATAAGGGGTACAGTGAGCATTTACGCCCCACAGGTGTCTGACAGATTTTTGGAACAGTGGTCCGTGAAAATTTAAAATTTAATTTTTCATTTGCACAGCCCACTGTTCCAGAGATCTGTCAAATGCCAGTGGGGTGTAAACACTCACTGCACCCCTTATTAACCGCTTAAGGACCACAGGTTTTCCCGTTTTTTGCACTTTCGTTTTTTCCTCACCTTTTTAGGGTACATTCCCACACGGCGTATTTGCTGCGTATTTGCTGCTGCGTATTTTATTTTCTCTGTTGAAGTCAATGGGTAGGAAAATACGCGGCACCAAATACGCAGCAAATACGCAGCAAAATACGCCGTGTGGGAACGTACCCTAAAGGTCATAACTCAATTTTGCACCTAAAAATCCATATGATGGCTTATTTTTTGCGCCACCAATTTTACTTTGCAGTGACTTTTGGGGGCTTCCGTTTCTATGCAGTACATTATGCTTTGAAAACACACATGGCCCCTGACTTCCATTCCAAACAAATTCTCTCTCCAAAAGCTCAATGGCGCTCCTCCTCTTCTGAGCATTGTAGTGCGCCAGCAGAGCACTTGATGTCCACACAAGGTATGTCCATACTCCGGAGAAATGGGGTTACAAATTTTGGGGGCATTTTCTCCTATGTCTCCTTGTAAAAATGTAAAATCTGGGGAAAATCCAGCATTTTAGTAAAAAAAACTTTACTAAAAGTTTAAACAAAACTTTAAACAAAAAGTCAGAAAACACCTGTGGGGTGTTAAGGATCACTTGTTAGATTCTTTGAGGGGTGTAATTTCCAAAATAGTGGGTTTTTTTTGCCTTCCTAAAGCCAAATGTGACTCCTCTTCTGAGCATTGTAGTTCGCCCACAGAGCATTTTACGTCCTAACATGGGGTATTTCCAATGGTAAATGTGAGGGAAAACTGCACTTTCCTGGAAAGTTTTTTATTTTTTATTTACACATCTGTAAAGTCATCAAACACCTGTGGGGTGTTAAGGCTCACTGGACCCCTTGTTACGTGCCTTGAGGGGTGTAGTTTCAAAAATAGTATGCCATGTGGTTTTTTTGCTGTTCTGGCACAATAGGGGCTTCCTGAATGTGACATGCCCCCCCAAAAACCATTTAGGCAAAATTCACTCCCCAAGATCCCATTGTCGCTCCTTCCCTTCTACTGTGCCCGCCGAACACTTCACATGTGCATATTAGGTATTTCCTTGCTCGAGAGAAATTGGGTTACAAATTTTTTTTTTTGGGGGGGGGGGATTTTTCTCCTAAAACTGGGTCTAAAAGAACATGCCAGTGTAAAAAACAAACAAACAAAATTTAGATTTTGAATTTTCTCCTTCACTTTGCTGCTAATTCCTGTGAAACACCTAAAGGGTTGAACTTTCTGAATTAAATTTTTAATACTTTGAGGGGTGCAGTTTTTATAATGGGTTATTTGTGGGGTATTTCTAATATGAAGTCCCCTCAAATCCACTTCAAAACTGAACTGGTCCCTGAAAAATCCTGATTTTGAAAATTGTGGAAAATTTGAAAATTGCTGCTGAACTTTGAAGCCCTCTGGTGTCTTCAAAAAGTAAACAAACATCTCAACTTTATGATGCCAACATAAAGTAGACATATTGTATATGTGAATCAAAATATAATTTATTGGAATGTCTATTTTCCTTACAAGCAGAGAGCTTCAAAGTTAGAAAAATGTAAACTTTTCAATTTTCTCATCAAATTTTTGAATTTTTCACCAAAAAAATTATGCAAGTATCGACGAAAATTTACCACTAACAAAGTAGAATATGTCATGAAAAAATAAACCCTCTCTGAATCAGAATGAAAAGTAAAAGCTTCCCAGAGTTAATGTTTAAAGTGAAAGTGGTCAGATGTACAAAAACCACTCTGGTCCTTAAGGTGAAAATGGGCTTGGTCCTTAAGGGGTTAAGGACCGGGCCAATTTTTGTTTTTGCACTCTTTCCTCCTCGCCCTATAATAACCATAACTCTTATTTTGCCATGTACATACCCATATGTGGGTTTTTGCAGGACCGATTGTACTTTGTAATGACACCTTTTATTTTTCAGAACATACGCTCCAAAGCAAATAAAAAAAAGAAAAGTTTGGATAATTACACAGGCGGTGATACCAAATGTGTTTATTTGTATTATGTATACATTTAGTAAAGGGGGTGATTTCAACTTTTGATAAGGAAGGTGTTAATGTGGGTCTTAAAATGTTATCAAACTTTTGTTGACACTATTAGTCCCCTTGAGACTTTTAGGAGGAATCATTAGGTTCTATTGTACTCCATTGATCTGTGTACTCTGCGCTCCATTGAAAGCCTGGACACCAGGGGTGCAGAGGTAAGCCCTCCGGCTACCTCCACAGTGGATCGTCTTCCCGCGATCCACCCCACCATACCACGAGGAAACATTTACATGTCACTTTAGATGCCAATGTCAGTGGCGATCTAAAGGGGTAATAGCCGGTGAAGCGATTGCCTCAAGCTGGCTATTAGTGGCGGCCCCCAGCTACTGAAATCAGCTGAGGGCCGCCGGGTATGGAGCTGGCTTGAGTCACCCCGAGTACCACCCTACTTGCTGGGGGCTTTCATGTCCAGCTCTGCTTGCCTGAAGCAGGGCTAAAGGCCTAAAAATAAAGCATCACCTGCCCAGCGCCCGGAACTGTATGTCCCAGGGGTCGAGCAATAGGATTTCCACATCCCAAAATGGGCCTGGATAAATTTCTAGAAAGATTACAGGTTATGGATATCAAATTAGGGACAGAACATTGATCCAGATATTCTGTTTGTCATATTTGGAGTCAGAAAGGCATTTTCCTGTTATGGGGCAATTGGCATCAGCTTCATAAGGGTATTTTACCTTCCTCTGGATCAGTTTCTGCAACCTTATTAGCTATGCAACCTGTTTCACATCCAACCTCAGAATGGCTAGCATACGACAGAGTGCTACACAGACACTTTGGATACCACAAAGATCAGCATGTCATGATTCCCCACACCCAAGGGATGTGAATGGTGGTTGAAGGGCAACCCAACAGTCCCCAAATATCAATCTAAGGCTACTTTCACACTGCCGTTATGTCCCGGCCGTAGTAAAATGACGGGAGTATAGTGGGAGAAAAATTAGTGCATGCACCGCCTTCCTCCATTTATACTCCTCTAAACAGACTAGGGATCAACCTATTATCGGTTTGGCCGATATTATCGGCCGATATTCACAATTTTCTAAGTTATCAGTATCTGCAATTACCTTGCCGATAATGCGGGCGCTTTAAATCAATGAACTGCAGCGGCTTTTGCGGGGCCAGAGACCGCCGCCACTGCCGCCCGCTTCTCTCCCCTTGCCTGTCCTGGGGTCCTGAGTCCAACCACCACCGCTGCCCAATTCTCTTCCCCTGCCTATCCTCTGGTCAGAGACCACCGCTGCCCCATTGCCTCCCCCATCCTTAGTTTTATAATTACCTGTTCCCAGGGTACTTCTGGCTCCTACGCTGTTGCTGTGCACAGCGCAATGACGAGTGACATCCTCAACGCGACACCATCAGTGGCCCGGCGCACAGTGACAGCTCAGGATGCTGCCGGAGCCAGAAGTAGCGCGGACCCCAGGAACAGGTAGTTATAAATCCGGGGATGGGGGAGGCAATGGGGCAGCGGCGGTGGTTGGACTCAGGACAGGCAGGGGAGAGAAGGGGGTGGCAGTGGTCTCTTGCCCCGCAAAAGCCGCTGCAGTTGATTTAAAGCACCCGCTTTAAATCATTGATCTGCAGCGGCTTCTACGGGGCCAGAGAGAGTTTATCAGGGTGAACACGCACCCTCATTTTACCAAGGATATTTGGGGGGGGGGGGAATTATAATGCACGGAATATCGTTATAAGTTATCCGCCTGAAAGTTCACAGGTTATCGGCTCAAAAAAAAAAAAATCCCTAACAGATCCATTATAATCAATGGGATCTGTCGGGACCTGGCAGTGCCTGTTGTGACTTGTCCCAATAACAGCCATTAAAGGACCCCCCCCACCCAAAATAAAACCCTAATGGACCCATTACAGGGGTTACAGCAGTGTTACCAGTTTCATGGCCATTTTCCACATGGCAGTTGGCCTACTTTAAAGATCCAGCACCTTCCATTTCTTAGAGCAGTATTTCCCAACCAGGGTGCCTCCAGCTGTTGCAAAACTACAACTCCCAGAATGCCCGGACAGCCAACGGCTGTCCGGGCATGCTGGGAGTTGTAGTTTCGCAACAGCTGGAGGCACCCTGGTTGGGAAACTGTCTTAGAGGGCGAGCAGTAAACTAGGCCCTTGCATGTGTTTGTGTGTGGTCACTGCTGGTCTGCATGGCAGGAGCTCTGAATGTATGGCGAGGTGTAATGACGAGTACACCCTGCATGAAGCCGGTCATAGGAGGCTAGAGAAAACATCTTAGAAGCAGCATGAGGGCCGCAGCCTCTACACCCCCGCAGGCACACTACATTCCTACTACATGCTACTATGTAGTGCTGCGTCACCTCACACCCCGAACACCAGGCCCCAAAGACACCTATGTAGTAGAGCGTCCGCAGCACTCGGCCGGGCGCCGGCTCCCTACCTGAAGACATGATGGCGGCGATATGGAGGACACTGTGAAGCAGGACTCACACTGCGCTCAGATCCGATAATCACGTCACGCTGAAGGACGTAAGAACGGCGCGAAACGGGAGCGCGTACCCACGCGAGGAGGCTCGACTGTGTTACGTACTGGGCTCC
This sequence comes from Hyla sarda, assembly GCF_029499605.1. Lineage (NCBI taxonomy): Eukaryota > Metazoa > Chordata > Amphibia > Anura > Hylidae > Hyla > Hyla sarda. The sequence continues at coordinate 241,658,726 of NC_079190.1, forward strand.
AGGAAACAGACGTAAGCACCAGCGCGAGGTGGTTAATCACGTGGTTACGTTTTACGTGCGTCGTAAAGTAGCGTAAAGCGAGTCGCTTGTGCGTCTTTTATGGTAACAGGCGGCAAGGTCCTGATTTATGTTGAGAACCGTGATAAGTTTATTCATTTCGGGTATGACCTATCTGTGGAGCTCTTTTCCTCATCCGAGAAGCAAATCCACAGGAAAATTAACGCCGTATAATTGTTCTTGGTTGGTCACGTGGTTCCGAGAGTCACATGACCGGGCTGGGACTCTGGGAGAGAAGGGATTAGCTCTTAATGCAGCTTTTGGGAGGGAAACGAATAGAAGTAGTAGTTACTTTGGTGAAATGCCATAGGAAAAGTTTTTTTTTTGTGGGGAGATTTATCAAAACCTGTGCAGAGGAAAAGTTGCTGAGTTGCCCATAGCAACCAATCAGATTGCGTCTTTCATTTTTGAAAAGGCCTGTGAAAAATGAAAGAAAAGATCTTATTGGTTGTTATGGGCAACTCAGCAACTTTTCCTCTGGACAGGTTTTTAATAAATCTCCCCCGTGGTGTTTTTGGGAGAGATCAAAACCTGTGTAGAGAAAAAGTTGACCAGTTGCCCATAGCAACCAATTAGATAGCTTCTTTTATCTTTCAGAGGCCTTTTAAAATAAAATTAAAGAAGTGATCTGATTGGTTGCTATGGGCAACTGGCAAACTATTTCTCTGTACAGGTTTTAATAAATCTACCTGTTATTTTGTTTTCACATTTTTTGGGGTGGTGGTTTGGTGCCATTGTTCCAGAGTTATCAAAATGTCTCCCAGCATTTGATAACTTTGGTGCAAAATAAACCTTCACTGTCAATGACTGCAACTCCCCTTAGAGAAGGCATTTGTGCCTGTGGCATGTCATTTTTACAGTGTGGTCTATCTTTGTGTGACGATGCACCCTGGGGGCCACTTTGCTCCAGTATAATGCATCTAGAATCAAAAGTCACACTTAATTAAAACCAAAAGTGTTCTAAACTAAAGCACTTTCATTTTTTCCTCCTTACCTTTTAATCATAACCCGTTCAATTTTGCACCTAAAAATCCATATGATGGCTTATTTTTTTGCACCATCAATTCTACTTTGTAATGACATCAGTCATTTTACCCCAAAATCTACAGCGAAACAGAAAAAAAATCATTGTGCGACAAAATTGAAGAAGAAAAAAAACATTTTGTAAATTTTGGGGGCTTCCATTTCTATGCAGTACATTTTCCGGTAAAAATTACACTTTATCTTTATTCTGTAGGTCCATACGATTAAAATGATCCCCTACTTATATAGGTTTGATTTTGTATTACTTTTGGAAAAAATCATAACTACATGCACGAAAATTAATGCATTTAAAATTGTCCCCTTCTGACCCCTATAACTTTAAAAATTTTCTGCGTATGGGGCTATATGAGGGCTCATTTTATGTGCCGTGATCTGAAGTTTTTAGCGGTATGATTTTTGTTTTGATCGGACTTTTTGATCGCTTTTTATTCATTTTTTTATGGTATAAAAAGTGACCAAAAATACACTATTTTGGACTTTGGATTTTTTTTGTTCGTACGCCATTAACCGTGCGGTTTAATTAACAATATATTTTTATAGTTTGGACATTTATGCACGCGGCGATACCACATATGTTTATTTTTATTAGCTTTATATATTTTTTAGATGAAATTTAGGAAAAGGGGGGTGATTTTAACTTTTAATAAGGAAGAGGTTAATGTGTGTTTTTAAACTTTTTTTTTTTTCTTACACTTTTAGCCCACTTAGGGGACTTTTAGGAGGAATCATTTGATTCCTCATACAGATCAATGTGGTTCCATAAAACCACATTGATCTGTGTGCTCTGCGCTTGATTGATAAAGCCTGGTCCTGCCAGGCTTTATCATTGTCAGAGCTGCAGCAGCAGCAGGACGAGAGGTAAATCTTCGCTCCCATCGCGCTGTAGGGGGGGCGAATCACCCCACTGGACCACCAGGGACAGGATAAAGACACCTTTGACATCGGCGATCTAAAGGGTTAATAGCTGGCCGCGGCGATCGCTGCATGTCAGCTATGTCGCGCCATACCCCGTTAATGGCACATGGACAAGTATACACGTCCATGGTCGTTAAGTGGTTAAAGGGGTACACCGGTGGAATTGTTGTTGTTGTTTTTTTTTTATCAACTGGTGCCAGAAAGTTAAACAGATTTGTAAATTACTTATGTATATAAAAAATCTTAATCCTTCCAGTACTTATCAGTTGCTGTATACTACAGAGGAAGTTGAGTTGTTCTTTTCTGTCTGACCACAGTGCTCTCTGCTGACTCCTCTGTCCATGTCAGGAACTGTCCGGAGCAGGAAAGGTTTGCTATGGGGATTTGCTCCTGCTCTGGACAGTTCCTGATACGGACAGAGGTGTCAGCAGAGAGCACCATGGACAGAAGAAAAAAAGAAATCCAAAAAGAAAATAACTTTCTCTGTAGTATACAGCAGCTAATAAGTACTAGAAGGATAAAGATTTTGTTCATAGAAGTCATTTACAAATCTGTTTAACTTTTTGGCACCAGTTGATGAAAAAAAAAAATGTTTTCCATTGGAGTACCCCTTTAAGCTCTGTAGGATAGCAAGTTCAGCCTGTATATAAAGTATAGGGCAGCATTGCTTTGGTTTGATGTTATACTGTATAATTTGATTCTGTACACTAGGTATTGTTTTTTCTGCCACATATATGGTTTACACATGAGGTTGGGGCTCTAGATGGACTGAGCAGTATTATCTGCCTACCCTTTATATTAGGGATGTCCCAATACCATTTTTTTAGCCTGAGTACGAGTACCGATACTTTAATTCTAGTACTCGCCGATACCAAGTACGAGTACTTCTATTTTAAAGGGAATCTGACACCAGGGTGACCCCGGTTTCTGGCGCTGTTTATCGTATGATATGTGGGTCCTTGTTGTGTACAATGGAGGCGGCTGCTGTAGTATGAGCCAAGATTTCTCTCTTCTCCATTGGGCAGAACAGGGAATGTGCATTGGCGGTGAGAACGATGACCACATGGTGAGCAGTGGTAGAAACCGGGTCACCTGCATCTACCTATAAATTCAAGTTAGTGCAGGTGACTCTGCTGTAAGATTGTCTTTAATAGTAGGTAGTATCCCCTTGCAGACATTAGCTGCAGCCCCCTGGCAGTCATTGGTAGCAGCCCCCCCTGTAGACAGCTGCCCCCCTTGTAGACAGCAGCCCCCCTGTAGACATAAGTAGCAGCCCCCCTGTAGACCACAGCCCCCCTTTAGACAGTGGGCCCCCATTTAAACAGCAGCAGCCCCCCCCCCTTTAGTCAGCAGCAGGCCCCCCCCCTTTAGACAGCAGCAGGACCCCCCCTTTGGACAGAAGCAGGGCCTCCCCCTTTAGACAGCAGCAGGGCCCCCCTTTAGACAGCAGCAGGGCCCCCCCCCCCGTTTAGACAGCAGCAGCCCCCCCCCCCCGTTTAGACAGCAGCAGGCCCCCCCCCCCCCCGTTTAGACAGCAGCAGGGCCCCCTCCCCCCGTTTAGACAGCAGCAGGGCCCCCCCTTTAGACAGCAGCAGGCCCCCACCCTTTAGACAGCAGCACCCCCCCCCCCCCCCCCCGTTTAGACAGCAGCAGGGTCCCCCCTTTAGACAGCAGCAGGGCCCCCCATTTAGAAAGCAGCAGCCCCCCCCCCCCTTTACACAGCAGCAGGCCCCCCCTTTAAACAGCAGCAGCCCCCCCCCTTTAGACAACATCAGCCCCCCCTTTAGACAGCAGCAGAGCCCCCCTTTAGACAGCAGCAGCAGGGCCCCCCCTTTAGACAGCAGCAGGGCCCCCCCTTTAAACAGCAGCAGGGCCCCCCTTTAGACAGCATCAGGGCCCCCCCTTTAGACAGCAGCAGCCCCCCCGCTTAGACATTGGTAGCAGCCCCCTCCTTGCAGGCAGCTCACCTCCTCGGGTCGGGTGCTGGTGAAGCCGCTCTGCTGCCCCGTCCTCCGGTCCGCATCGTGTCGTCCTATGGAGGAGCATGTGACATATACGTCACTCTGCTTCCTGCGTAGCGTTACGCTGGGCGCAGGGGAGGAGGCGGAGTGACGTGTGTGTCACATGCTCCTCCATGGAACACTATGATGCGGACGGAAGCATGGAAGAACGGGGCACCTGGTATCGGGCATGGTGTCGGGGACATTAAACGAGTCCCGGATACCATGCAAATGGCTAGTATCAGCCCCGATACCGATACCAGTATCGGTATCGGGACATCCCTACTTTATATACATGTGCCCTCTTGAGGGTAGTTATATCCTCCCCTCTTGTTTTTGGAGGAGGTTGCACTTTTAGTAAATTTCCTCCAATCTTTCTAGTTAAGAACATCTCAATAATATAGAAATTCACAGAAGATACTACAGTTTTTTCTGATGGATTTGTATGTAATCCAAGGGGAAAAAAGGTGGATCAAAAAGGAAAACTGCACAATGATCAGCCATAACATTAAAGGGGTACTCCACTGGCCAGCGTTCGGAAGTAAATGTTCCGAACGCTGTTTTTGCGCTGCAGGGGTCGACCACGCCCCCTCAATGCAAGTCTATGGGAGGGGAGTGACAGCCATCACACCAACTCCCCTTGACTTGCATTGAGGGGGCGTGACAGTGACATCATGAGGGGCGTGGCCGACCCCCTCAGCCCGAAAACAGCGTTCGGAACATTTACTTCCGAACGCTAGCCAGTGGAGTACCCCTTTAAAACAATTGAGAGGTGAAGTGGATACCATTGATTATTTCATGACAATGTACCTATCTAGGGCTGGGATATACATTGCATTTAGAAAGTTTTCAGACCATTCTTTTTTCATATTTTGCTATGTTGTGGCATTGTTCTAAAATAAAAAAAAAATTATGGTTGCCCCCTTTCATTCTCTCCTCAATACCCCATAATGACAAACCAAAAACAGAATTTTAAAAATTTTTGCAAATTAAAATTTTGTCTAGAGATAAGTATTCAGACTTATGACACTTGAAATTTAGCTCTGGCTCCTCTCACCCATTTCACTTTATCATCTCCAGGGGTGTGGAAATAAAAAAAAAAACTACTTGTCCAACGGACTAAAGCGAACACAATCTACTTGTCCCTCATGACGATCCACTTTTCCTGGTAGATAAAATAAATTCAACCCAAAACGTACGAAAATAATGTCTTTATTAGTTTCTGCACTTTAGTTTTTTCCTCCTCGCACTATAATAGCCATAACTCTTATTTTTCCCTCTACAGACCCATATAAGGGTTGTTTTTTGAGGAGAAGTATACTTTGTAATGACACCTTTCATTTTTCCATAACTTATGCTCTGAAACAAAAAAAAATAATTATTTGTTAGATTAAATTGAAAAAAATGCAAATTTTTGGGTTTCCTTTTTACATTTACCTTGTGGTCAAACTTACATATTATTTTAATACTTTAGGTCGGCCTGATTACACCAATACCAAATTTGTTTAGTTTCTGTCATGTTTTAATAAAAAAATGTTTAACCCCTTAAGGACTCAGGGTTTTTCCGTTTTTGCACTTTCGTTTTTTCCTCCTTACCTTTTAAAAATCATAACCCTTTCAATTTTCCACCTAAAAATCCATATTATGGCTTATTTTTTGTGTCACCAAATCTACTTTCCAGTGACATTAGTCATTTTACCCAAAAATTCACGGCGAAACGGGAAAAAAAATCATTGTGCGACAAAATGGAAGAAAAAACGCCATTTTGTAACTTTTGGGGGCTTCCGTTTCTACGCAGTGCATATTTTGGTAAAAATGACACCTTATCTTTATTCTGTAGGTCCATACGGTTAAAATGATACCCTACTTATATAGGTTGGATATTGTCGTACTTCTGGAAAAAATCATAACTACATGCAGGAAAATGTATACGTTTAAAATGTCATCTTCTGACCCCTATAACTTTTTTATTTTTCCACGTACAGGGCGGTATGAGGACTCATTTTTTGCGCCGAGATCTGAAGTTTTTATCGGTATGATTTTTGTTTTGATCAGACTTTTTGATCACTTTTTATAAATTTTTTAATGGTATAAAAAGTGACCAAAAATAAGCTTTTTTGGACTTTGGAATTTTTTTGCGCGTACGCCATTGACCGTGCGGTTTAATTAATTATATATTTTTAACACGCCTGTGTATTAACACGCCTGTGATCAGTGTTATCGGCGCTTGACTGCTCCTGCCTGGATCTCAGGCCCGGAGCAGTCATTCGTCGATCGGACACCAAGGAGGCAGGTAAGGGCCCTCCCGGTGTCCTGTAAGCTGTTCGGGACGCCGCGATTTCGCCGCGGCGGTCCCAAACAGCCCGACTGACTAGCCGGGATACTTTCACTTTCGCTTTAGAAGCGGCGGTCAAAAGCCGCTTCTAAAGGGTAAATACCGCACATTGCCGCAATCAGCGATGTGTGGTATTAGCCGCGGGTCCCGGCCGTTGATGAGCGCCGGGACCGACGCAGGACGTAAATATACGTCCTGCGTCGTTAAGGGGTTAAACTTTTTTATTTAAAAAAAAACCCTGACCCCTATAATATTTATATTTTTCCGTATACTGGGCTGTATAAGGGCTAATTTTTTGGGCCGTAATATGCTGTTTGTATCGGTACCATTTAGACACCGCTGTCAAGGGTAAGGGTTAATAGCCGTCCGCGGCGATCGCCGCATGCCGGGCTATATGCGGCAGCCCCGGGCTACTGAAATCAGCCGTGGGCCGCCGAGTATGGAGCGGGCAGGAGTCAGGAGCCAATCCATACACCCTGAGCGCCGGTGTGAGGTGCAGACTTGCGTCCCATTAGTGTTGCTATATATTCGTAATTACGAATATTCGTATTTTTTTTTTTTTTCACAGAATCATCCCTCTCTGCTTCCAGCTTGTGTGGTGTAAAGAAGGCTCTAATACTACTGTGTGAGACTGGCGTGCGAATTTTCGCTTATGCAAATTTTTTTATATGCTAATTTTCGCATACGCGAATTTTCACATATGCGAAAATAAAACACGAATATTATGAATATGCAAATTTAGCGAATATTCGTCCATATATTCGCGAAATATCGCGAATTCGAATATGGCCTATGCCGCTCAACACTACGTCCCATGCAAGTCTGCATCCACTCCCGCACCTCACACCGACATTATGAAAAAAAAAGGGGGGGGAGTCAGTCCGGCTCTGCTTGCCCGATACAGGCTAAAAAATTCACCTACCCGGCACCCGGAACTACATGTCCCGGGCGTTGAGCGATAGGATTTCCACATCCCTGCATCTCTGAAGTGTTCCCACACATTGAATGGAGTCAACTGTGGTAAATTAAGCTGATTGGACAAGATTGGGAAGGACACACCCCTGTCTATACCAGGTCTCACAGCTAACAATGCATATCAGAGCAAAACCAAGCCATGAGGTAGAAAGAACTGCCTGTACAGCTCAGACCAGATTGTGTGGAGGCACAGATCTGGATTAGGATAAATTCACACTAAGATTTGGTCATACGGCTGCCAGATCTGGCAGGCAAATGTAAAAACTGGCTGCTGCCGTATCCCATTCATTTGAATAAACCGATCGGAGGCAGATAGTGACTCCGGTCGGCTAATTTACAGTCCGTATACGGTTTTGTTACTGGACTGAAAATCGCGCTCTTCCACGGTTTTTAGTCCAGCAATAAAACTGCTAAAAAAGGAAAAACTGCTGCATCATCAAGGTGCTTAACCTCTTAAGGACGCAGGGCGTATGGATACGCCCTGCATCCCGAGTCCTTAAGGACGCAGGGCGTATCCATACGCCCGTGGGAATTCCGGTCCCCACCGCTAGCCGGTTGGGGACCGGAGCCGGATGCCTGCTGAAATCGTTCAGCAGGCATCCCGGCATATCGCCCAGGGGGGTCATTATGTCCCCCCATGTCGGCGATCGCAGCACATCGCTCATCAATTCAGATGAGCGATGCGCTGCGATTCCGTTCCCCGCCGCTCGCCGGGCGGGGATCGGAGCCGGATGTCTGCTGATTTCTATCAGCAGACATCCCGGCAGTGTGCCGGAGGAGGTCCGGAGGACCTCCTATACCGGCGATCGCTGCAGGACGCCGGTAACTACTAACCGGCGTTCTGCAGCTGTTCCGGGTCATCAGGGTCACGTGTGACCCTGTGACCCGAATATAGATGGTGACTGGTGGTGTAGTATACACCACCAATCACCATCCATGCTGTACTGGGGGCTGGCATTGTGGCCACCCCCCTCAGTACAGTTGTGATTGGGTGGCCAAAGTGGCCACACCAATCACATAGTAATGGGAGGGGATCTGGTGGGCTAGGAGCATGTTGCTCCGTTCTGCCCGCCATTTCAGAGAGATCTGGTGTGCAGGACGGAGCCCCGTGCTGCCCACCATCCCCTCAGTAAAAAAAAAAACCCTTGCCCCCTTTCTGTGGCCCCTTGGCACAGAAATCCCCAGGGATAGCTTTAGATTTAGGTAGGGACAGGCTAGGGTTAAAAAAAAAAAAAAGTTTTTATTATTTTTTTTTTTTTCAGCGTACCTCAGTGGGTGTCCGTGGGTCCGTAGCACCTTTAGCTGCGTGACCCCAGCCCTGCTGGGTCGCTGCGGTCTGCCGCCAGCCTTTTTTTTGGCGCAGATCTTTTTTTTTTTTTCTAAGCGTGTGTGCGGACCCTCTTAGTTATAAAAGAGCGGTCCGCCACCGTTTGTTAGAGCCCACCCGCCGCTGATCAGTCCCGTAGTACTGATCAGTGTTTTTTTTTGTGGTGCCGGCGCTTTTTTTCGCGTTTTCTAGCGTTTTTTGCACCCATAGGCGGTCCGTGCCACCAGTAGCAGGCGTGTACTGTGTGGCCGGACCTTACCTGTGTGTGTGCGGCGTGCCTCACCGCTGTCAGTGATTTATCACTGATCAGCGTTTTTTTTGTGGTAAAGGCACTTTTTTCGGTTAACGCATATTTTTTTTTTGCACCCATAGGCGGTCCGTGCCACCAGTAGCAGGCGTGTACTGTGTGGACGGACCGTACCTGTGTGTGCAGCCTGTCCCACCGCTGTCAGTGATTTATCACTGATCAGCATTTTTTTTTTGGGTTCAGGCGGGTGCATTTTTTCGGGGTTAAGCGTTTTTTTTATTTTATTTTTCGGGTTTTTTGTGTGGGGGTCTGTGTACAAGCCACCAGCCACTGTTCTGGGCTGAGTGGCCGGACCCCCCCACTGACTTCTGTGCCCCCTGCCGCCACAAGCGCTAATCAGTGCGCACACCACTGATTAGATAAACGCTTTTTTTTGGCGTAGGGCTTTTTTGCGCTAAAAGTCCCTTTTTTGTTTTTAAAAAAAGTTGCCTTTTTATTTTTTTTCTGTTAGGGCGGGTTAGTTTAGTTAGGTTAGGTTAGGTTGGGTTAGGGCGGGTTAGGGAGGTAATATCGCACCACACCACACGCAGCACACACACCAATAAAGTTTTCCCCCCCACACACACATACCCGTATCCCCATTAGAGTAGGGAAATGGCCCGCAGAGCGTTTTCGGCGGAGGAGGCATATGCCATAATTGCCTCCGACGCCTCCGAGAGCTGCTCAGAGGACGATGAAGACCCCACCTTCCTTATTTCATCGTCCTCCTTATCATCTAGTTCAGATGATGAGCCACCAAGGCGGCGAACTCGCCGCCGTGCGGCGCCGCAAACCTCCTCTGCCCTTGACCCTGTGCCCCATGCTAGTATGAGTCCCCCTGGTGCTCACACTAGTGAAGCCCCCCAGCCAAGGTCACTGGTACCTCGTACCGGAGAACTTGACTGGGCTGAGCCAGCGGACCACGAGCCCGTGATTCCTGAGTTTGTTCACTGAAAAGGACTTTTTCGGTCATTTTTTCAGTGACGACTTTGTTAATCTAATGGTTACACAGACGAATCTGTACGCCCAACAGTTCGTCGCCGCTAACCCGGGCTCACTTTTAGCTAGACCCGGCGGCTGGACTCCAGTCGATGCAGCCGAAATGAGGACCTTTTGGGGCCTCGTGCTGCATATGGGTCTACTTAAAAAACCCAGTGTCAGGCAATATTGGAGTGGGGACATCCTGTACCAGACCCCGCTCTACAATATGGCCATGACACGTCCCCGATTCGAGGCCATTCGGAGATGTTTGCATTATGCTGATAATGCGGCATGTCCCCCCCGAACTGATCCCGCGTATGACCGCCTGTATAAAATCAGGCCGGTCATCAATCACTTCGGGGCCAGATTTTGGGAGGCCTATGTCCTTGGAAGGGAGGTCGCTATTGATGAGTCTCTCATCAGCTTTAAGGGGAGACTCAGCTTCCGGCAATACATCCCGACCAAGCGAGCGCGGTATGGCGTGAAGATGTATAAACTTTGCGAGAGTACCTCTGGGTACACTTGCAAGTTTATGGTGTATGAGGGACGAGATTCCCGCATTGAACCCCCAGATTGTTCCCCCACTCTGGGTGTTAGCGGGAAAATCGTTTGTGGCCTTTTTGCACCCATTGCTAGATAAAGGTTACCACCTTTATGTGGATAACTTTTATACTAGTATCCCTCTCTTCACATCCCTCGCCGCCAGATCCACGGTCGCTTGTGGGACAGTCCGGAAGAATCAAAGAGGCCTTCCTTCCTATCCCCTGCAGACTCCTATCCCCCGGGGTGAGTCCCGTGCCTTTTCCCATGAGAACCTGTTGTTGGTCCGGTATAAGGACAAGAGGGATGTCCTTATGCTCACCACAATTCATGGCAATGGCAGCACCCCTGTCCCTGTGCGAGGTACCGTGGGAACGGTCCTCAAGCCCGATTGTATTCTGGACTACAATCGGTATATGGGGGGAGTTGATCTTTCTGATCAAGTCCTCAAGCCATATAATGGCATGCGGAAAACACGCGTATGGTACAAAAAAGTTGCGGTCTACATGGTACAGGTTGCCATGTACAACGCTTTTGTACTGTACAAGTACGCTGGCAACACAGGGACATACCTGGAGTTCCAAGAGGAAGTTCTAAAGGCCCTCATCTTTGGTGACCGCCAAAGAGCGGGTCAGAGCACCTCTGGAACTTCAGGTCCCCGGATCGTCCCCGGCCAACACTTTCCATGTGTGATCCCCCACACTGGAAAGAAGGGACGATCTCAGAAGAAATGCAGAGTGTGTCGCAAGAGGGGGATTCGGAAGGACACCACCACTCAATGCGACACTTGCCCCGATCATCCGGGCCTCTGCATAGGCTGCTTCAGGGAGTATCACACTTCCATGGAGTACTAAATTTTCCATCCTTTGCCCTAATTTTCATTCCCCAAAATTCGACTCCAATGTACCAGTCCAGAGTACATTGTCTTCCAAATTTTATACCAACCCCCCCCCCCCCCAAAAAATGACAAAAAACACCTTTTTCCCAATACCCCCAATATCTTTTTTTATTTCTTCCCCCTAAAAAATGGGTCATGGGACACAGAGTCAACAGCATTGGAGGTTTGCAGTTGCCTCAAATGTGCAACGCTCTCTCTCCCCACCTGAGCGGGTTGCGCATTTGAGGTAACAGAATAGGGACGGCCCCATACATCCCCTTCCCAGAATGATGATTCAGAGTATAGGGTTTGGGGCGGGCATCCTTTTTACTTTTGGCTGTACTCTGGGTCATCATTCTGGGAAAATAATTGGCATATCAGTTCTAAAATTGCAATTTTCTTCCCCCCATAGTACTCTTTATCCATTCCTGGAAAATAAATGAAGGGAACACCCGTCTGTTCCAAATCTCCACTTCACCCTATACACCTTCCCTAGGGGGTGTACTGTTTGTAGTATTCTCACATGTGGGTGTTCCTTTCTTGTATTTTCCTCTGAATGTATGTAACTTTTAGGTCCGTAACAAACATCCGCCTCAAATGTGAAGAGTTCTCGCTGAGCTCTGTCGTATTTCCAGGCGACAATTCGGAGTCACATGTTAGTTGTTCCCAGAAAAATGAAGCAGAGTATAGGTTGAAAATTGCAATTTTCAAAAGCTAACCTTCATCCATTCCTGGAAAATAAATTTAGGAAACACCCGTGCGTTCAAAATGTCCTCTTTACCCCTATACCCATTCCCCAGGGTGGGTACTTTCTGTAATGGTCTCACATGTGGGTGTTTCATTTTTGTATTTTCCTCGGAATGTATGTAACCGTCAGCTACTGATATGCCATAGGCCACAAATACAAAGTGACCTCTATGACTTCTGAGCCTTGTTGTGCGCCCGTCCAGCACGTTACCCCATATGTGGATGTATTTTTATAGTCAGGGGGAAAAGCCCTCCAAAATTTGTAACCCAATTCCTCATATTACCCTTTGTGAAAATGTAAAAAATTGGGTAACCCAAGCATTTTACTGTAAAAAAAAATCTAATTTTTCAATTTATGGCCCACTTTTCAAAAAACCTATGAGGTGTTATTTCCCGCTGTACCCCTTGTTATGTTCATTGAGGGGTGTAGTTTCCAAAATGGTGTCACATGTGTTGTTTTTTTTTATGTTGGGTACTTTATAAATGCACATGACCTCCGACTTCAATTTCAACAAAATTTTCACTCCTTCCATTCTGAGCATTGTAGTGCGTCCACAGAGAAATTTACATCCACATATGGGGTATTTTTTTTCTCAGACAAAATTGTTCTTCAAATTTTGGGGGCCTTTTGCCCTATTACCCAATGTGAAAATGAAACATTTGGGGTAACGCTATCAATATAGTGCAAAAAAATCTAATTTTTCACTTTTATGGCCCACTGTTCAAAAAACCTGTGAGGTGTAAGTACTCACTGTAACACTGTTACATTCCCCGAGGGGTCTAGTTTCCAAAATGGTATGCCATGTGGTTTTTTTTTTGCTGTCCTGGCACCACAGGGGCTTCCTAAATGCGGCATGCCCCCAGAGCAAAATTTGCTTCCAAAAAGCCAAACGTGACTCCTTCTCTTCTGAGACCTGTAGTGCGCCAGCAGAGCACTTTTCACCCCCATATGGGGTGTTTTCTGAATCGGGAGAAATTGGGCTTCAAATTTTGGGGGGTATTTTCTGCTTTAACCCTTTGTAAAAATGTAAAATTTTTGAGAAACCAAGCATTTTAGGTAAAAAATATACATTTTTTTTTACATATGCAAAAGTCGTGAAACCCCTGTGGGGTATTAAGGTTCACTTTACCCCTTGTTACATTCCCCAAGGGGTCTAGTTTCCAAAATGGTATGCCATGTGGTTTTTTTTTTGCTGTCCTGGCACCACAGGGGCTTCCTAAATGCGGCATGCCCCCAGAGCAAAATTTGCTTCCAAAAAGCCAAACGTGACTCCTTCTCTTCTGAGACCTGTAGTGCGCCAGCAGAGCACTTTTCACCCCCATATGGGGTGTTTTCTGAATCGGGAGAAATTGGGCTTCAAATTTTTGGGGGTATTTTCTGCTTTAACCCTTTGTAAAAATGTAAAATTTTTGAGAAACCAAGCATTTTAGGTAAAAAATATAATTTTTTTTTACATATGCAAAAGTCGTGAAACCCCTGTGGGGTATTAAGGTTCACTTTACCCCTTGTTACATTCCCCAAGGGGTCTAGTTTCCAAAATGGTATGCCATGTGTTTTTTTTTTTGCTGTCCTGGCACCACAGGGGCTTCCTAAATGCGGCATGCCCCCAGAGCAAAATTTGCTTCCAAAAAGCCAAACGTGACTCCTTCTCTTCTGAGACCTGTAGTGCGCCAGCAGAGCACTTTTCACCCCCATATGGGGTGTTTTCTGAATCGGGAGAAATTGGGCTTCAAATTTTGGGGGGTATTTTCTGCTTTAACCCTTTGTAAAAATGTAAAATTTTTGAGAAACCAAGCATTTTAGGTAAAAAATATACATTTTTTTTTACATATGCAAAAGTCGTGAAACCCCTGTGGGGTATTAAGGTTCACTTTACCCCTTGTTACATTCCCCAAGGGGTCTAGTTTCCAAAATGGTATGCCATGTGGTTTTTTTTTTGCTGTCCTGGCACCACAGGGGCTTCCTAAATGCGGCATGCCCCCAGAGCAAAATTTGCTTCCAAAAAGCCAAACGTGACTCCTTCTCTTCTGAGACCTGTAGTGCGCCAGCAGAGCACTTTTCACCCCCATATGGGGTGTTTTCTGAATCGGGAGAAATTGGGCTTCAAATTTTTGGGGGTATTTTCTGCTTTAACCCTTTGTAAAAATGTAAAATTTTTGAGAAACCAAGCATTTTAGGTAAAAAATATAATTTTTTTTTACATATGCAAAAGTCGTGAAACCCCTGTGGGGTATTAAGGTTCACTTTACCCCTTGTTACATTCCCCAAGGGGTCTAGTTTCCAAAATGGTATGCCATGTGGTTTTTTTTTTGCTGTCCTGGCACCACAGGGGCTTCCTAAATGCGGCATGCCCCCAGAGCAAAATTTGCTTCCAAAAAGCCAAACGTGACTCCTTCTCTTCTGAGACCTGTAGTGCGCCAGCAGAGCACTTTTCACCCCCATATGGGGTGTTTTCTGAATCGGGAGAAATTGGGCTTCAAATTTTTGGGGGTATTTTCTGCTTTAACCCTTTGTAAAAATGTAAAATTTTTGAGAAACCAAGCATTTTAGGTAAAAAATATACATTTTTTTTACATATGCAAAAGTCGTGAAACCCCTGTGGGGTATTAAGGTTCACTTTACCCCTTGTTACATTCCCCAAGGGGTCTAGTTTCCAAAATGGTATGCCATGTGGTTTTTTTTTGCTGTCCTGGCACCACAGGGGCTTCCTAAATGCGGCATGCCCCCAGAGCAAAATTTGCTTCCAAAAAGCCAAACGTGACTCCTTCTCTTCTGAGACCTGTAGTGCGCCAGCAGAGCACTTTTCACCCCCATTTGGGGTGTTTTCTGAATCGGGAGAAATTGGGCTTCAAATTTTTAGGGGTATTTTCTGCTTTAACCCTTTGTAAAAATGTAAAATTTTTGAGAAACCAAGCATTTTAGGTAAAAAATAAACATTTTTTTTTACATATGCAAAAGTCGTGAAACCCCTGTGGGGTATTAAGGTTCACTTTACCCCTTGTTACATTCCCCAAGGGGTCTAGTTTCCAAAATGGTATGCCATGTGTTTTTTTTTTGCTGTCCTGGCACCACAGGGGCTTCCTAAATGCGGCATGCCCCCAGAGCAAAATTTGCTTCCAAAAAGCCAAATGTGACTCCTTCTCTTCTGAGACCTGTAGTGCGCCAGCAGAGCACTTTTCACCCCCATATGGGGTGTTTTCTGAATCGGGAGAAATTGGGCTTCAAATTTTGGGGGGTATTTTCTGCTTTAACCCTTTGTAAAAATGTAAAATTTTTGAGAAACCAAGCATTTTAGGTAAAAAATATACATTTTTTTTTACATATGCAAAAGTCGTGAAACCCCTGTGGGGTATTAAGGTTCACTTTACCCCTTGTTACATTCCCCAAGGGGTCTAGTTTACAAAATGGTATGCCATGTGGTTTTTTTTTTGCTGTCCTGGCACCACAGGGGCTTCCTAAATGCGGCATGCCCCCAGAGCAAAATTTGCTTCCAAAAAGCCAAACGTGACTCCTTCTCTTCTGAGACCTGTAGTGCGCCAGCAGAGCACTTTTCACCCCCATATGGGGTGTTTTCTGAATCGGGAGAAATTGGGCTTCAAATTTTTGGGGGTATTTTCTGCTTTAACCCTTTGTAAAAATGTAAAATTTTTGAGAAACCAAGCATTTTAGGTAAAAAATATAAATTTTTTTTTACATATGCAAAAGTCGTGAAACCCCTGTGGGGTATTAAGGTTCACTTTACCCCTTGTTACATTCCCCAAGGGGTCTAGTTTCCAAAATGGTATGCCATGTGGTTTTTTTTTTGCTGTCCTGGCACCACAGGGGCTTCCTAAATGCGGCATGCCCCCAGAGCAAAATTTGCTTCCAAAAAGCCAAACGTGACTCCTTCTCTTCTGAGACCTGTAGTGCGCCAGCAGAGCACTTTTCACCCCCATATGGGGTGTTTTCTGAATCGGGAGAAATTGGGCTTCAAATTTTTAGGGGTATTTTCTGCTTTAACCCTTTGTAAAAATGTAAAATTTTTGAGAAACCAAGCATTTTAGGTAAAAAATATACATTTTTTTTTACATATGCAAAAGTCGTGAAACCCCTGTGGGGTATTAAGGTTCACTTTACCCCTTGTTACATTCCCCAAGGGGTCTAGTTTCCAAAATGGTATGCCATGTGTTTTTTTTTTTTGCTGTCCTGGCACCACAGGGGCTTCCTAAATGCGGCATGCCCCCAGAGCAAAATTTGCTTCCAAAAAGCCAAATGTGACTCCTTCTCTTCTGAGACCTGTAGTGCGCCAGCAGAGCACTTTTCACCCCCATATGGGGTGTTTTCTGAATCGGGAGAAATTGGGCTTCAAATTTTGGGGGGTATTTTCTGCTTTAACCCTTTGTAAAAATGTAAAATTTTTGAGAAACCAAGCATTTTAGGTAAAAAATATACATTTTTTTTTACATATGCAAAAGTCGTGAAACCCCTGTGGGGTATTAAGGTTCACTTTACCCCTTGTTACATTCCCCAAGGGGTCTAGTTTACAAAATGGTATGCCATGTTTTTTTTTTTGCTGTCCTGGCACCACAGGGGCTTCCTAAATGCGGCATGCCCCCAGAGCAAAATTTGCTTCCAAAAAGCCAAATGTGACTCCTTCTCTTCTGAGACCTGTAGTGCGCCAGCAGAGCACTTTTCACCCCCCATATGGGGTGTTTTCTGAATCGGGAGAAATTGGGCTTCAAATTTTGGGGGGTATTTTCTGCTTTAACCCTTTGTAAAAATGTAAAATTTTTGAGAAACCAAGCATTTTAGGTAAAAAATATATATATTTTTTTACATATGCAAAAGTCGTGAAACCCCTGTGGGGTATTAAGGTTCACTTTACCCCCTGTTATGTTCCTCAAGGGGTCTAGTTTCCAAAATGGTATGCCATGTGTTTTTTTTTGCTGTCCTGGCACCATAGGGGCTTCCTAAATGCGGCATGCCCCCAGAGCAAAATTTGCTTGCAAAAAGCCAAATGTGACTCCTTCTCTTCTGAGACCTGCAGTGCGCCAGCAGAGCACTTTTCACCCCCATATGGGGTGTTTTCTGAATCGGGAGAAATTGGGCTTCAAATTTTGGGGGGTATTTTCTGCTTTAACCCTTTGTAAAAATGTCAAATTTTTAAGAAACCAAGCATTTTAGGTAAAAAATATATATCTTTTTTTACATATGCAAAAGTCGTGAAACCCCTGTGGGGTATTAAGGTTCACTTTACCCCTTGTTACATTCCCCAAGGGGTCTAGTTTCCAAAATGGTATGCCATGTGTTTTTGTTTTGCTGTTTTGACACCCTAGGGGCTTCCTAAAGGTGACATGCCCCCCTAAAACCATTTCAGAAAAACGTACTCTCCAAAATCCCCTTGTCGCTCCTTCCCTTCTGAGCCCTCTACTGCGCCCGCCGAACAATTAACATAGACATATGAGGTATGTGCTTACTCGAAAGAAATTGGGCTACAAATATAAGTATACATTTTCTCCTTTTACCCCTTGCAAAAATTCAGAAATTGGGTCTACAAGAACATGCGGGTGTAAAAAATGAAGATTTTGAATTTTCTCCTTCACTTTGCTGCTATTCCTGTGAAACACCTAAAGGGTTAAAACACTTACTGAATGTCATTTTGAATACTTTGGGGGGTGCAGTTTTCATAATGGGGTCATTTATGGGGTATTTCTAATATGAAGACCCTTCAAATCCACTTCAAACCTGAACTTGTCCCTGAAAAATATCGAATTTGAAAATTTTGTGAAAAATTTGAAAATTGCTGCTGAACTTTGAAGCCCTCTGGTGTCTTCCAAACTAAAAACACGTCAATTTTATGATGCAAACATAAAGTAGACATATTGTATATGTGTTCCAAAAAAATATATATTTTGAATATCCATTTTCCTTACAAGCTGAGAGCTTCAAAGTTAGAAAAATGCAAAATTTTCATTTTTTTCATCAAATTTTGGGATTTTTCACCAAGAAAGCATGCAAGTTACCACAAAATTTTACCAGTATGTTAAAGTAGAATATGTCACGAAAAAACAATCTCGGAATCAGATTGATAAGTAAAAGCATTCCAGAGTTATTAATGTTTAAAGTGACAGTGGTCAGAATTGCAAAAAAGGGCTCAGTCCTTAAGGTGAAAAAGGGCTCAGTCCTTAAGGGGTTAAAGGGGTACTCCACTGGCCAGTATTTAGAAAATTAATGGGGTACTCCGGTGGAAAACTTTATTTTAAAAGAACTTGTGCCAGAAAGTTAAACAGATTTGTAAATTACGTCTATTAAAAAAAAAATCTTAATCCTTTCAGTACTTTTTAGCAGCTGTTTGCTACAGATGAAAATTTTAATTTTTTTTAATTTCTTTTTTTTGTGTTGTCCACAGTGCTCTCTGCTGACACCTGATGCCCGTATCAGGAACTGTCCAGAGCAGGAGAAAATCCCCATAGCAAACCTGTCCTGCTCTGGACAGTTCCTGACATGGACAGAGGTGTCAGCAGAGAGCACTGTGGACAACACAAAAAAGAAAGATTTTCCTCTGTAGCAAACAGCTACTAAAAAGTACTAAAAGGATTAAGATTTTTTAATAGAAGTAATTTACAAATCTGTTTAACTTTCTGGCACCAGTTCATTTTAACAAAAAAGTTTTGCCACGAGGGACCGTGGCCGACCCTCGCAGTGCGCACACAGTGTTCGGAACTAAATGTTCTGAACGCTGGCCAGTGGAGTACCCCTGTAGGAGTTACTTTTATCAAGAGAAAAAAAGGCGGTACCTTTTCAACAGGATGCTAAAAATGTGGTGTGAACAGGGCGAATAAAGATAACTGCACAGAGTGAGTAAAAGGTGACAGCTATATATATGTAGCCTAAAACCAGACAAGATCCTGCCTGGGGGACGCAGAGAAGCCTTCCAGGTATACGTAAAGCCAGTTCCGTGTTTTGCACCATTTATCCTGCACTCACAGTGCTGAGGTTTTTCAGTGCAGATTTCTGAGACAGTTTATTGAGGTGGAATATTTCACATACAGTAAAAACTGTATTGGTTTTCAACTATGCAGAGACCATCGTACTGTGCCGCCCAGTACCCACAACAATACAGTCCAGCTACGTCTACACAGCGAGGAGCGGCGCCACGTGACGGGAAAGACCACGTGACGTGCATACGTTAGACCGTCCTCATGCAGGAGTTGAGCTATGTTTTAGTTACACCTGGTCTTCGGAACAATGGCGGAAGAGCGGACTACGAGGGGCTGGTGGGGCACTGTCCTGTCCTGGCTGCCTGACGTGCACCTCACCACAGGCTCTGTCCTCACTATAGTGCTGTCCCTGGCGATATCTGTCCCCGGACTGACCCGGGAGGCGGCTGCTGGATGGGACCTGGACGCTGGAGTGCTGGGCAGCGCCTCATGTATGACCTCCTCTACCAGGGACAACTACCGGGTGATAGCGTGTCAGGGGTGAATGATAGTAGTTCAGAGATCTGTTAGACTTGTAAAGTAGTTTCCAATGACAACCTGTTGGTTGTTGACGTCATTTTCCGTAGGCATCAGACTGTACTGTGGAGGTGCTGCTGCTACACTGTGACAGCCCCTCAGCTCAGGCTAGTCACAGTGCACGGGCTGCCATGATATCAGTGCTGATGGGGATCTAATACTTGGATCGGCCCAGTCTATATAGAGAGAGAGATTCTGGTCAGAACCTACATAGTGATCGGACATTGCTGCTGATCTTGTCTAGGGTGATGGAAATGCTCCAGAGGTTACACTTCTATTTTAGGAAACCCTGGACCTGTATGTCCATATGTCTCCCAATGAAGAATGTCATCAGATCCATGGCAGCATTGTATGGGCATGGGAAACATTCTGCAGTGTGTTGTACCATGTACTAGTAATCTGGATTAACTCAATAGACCTACTGATTATTTCTTAGGGTCCCTTTTAGAAGTGGGTGACAATTTCTGTGTCAAACAGTGAGGGGGAAGGGATTGGGGGTGGTCACACCTCTTTAATGTTAAAAATGCTTTAATCTGCAGTAAGTAAGTGTCAAAGGCACTGACAGCAGCACAAAAAGGACTGTATTCTGTGATCACACTAGCTCCTTAATACTGCCTGAAGTTTACACTCTGATTTTCATCTGACAGATTCCCTTTAATATTTTTATCATTTTTCCTCTGGCCCTAAGACATCTTATTCCCTATCCAGAGGATAGAGGATAAGATGTCTGATTGCGGGGGTCCCGCCACTGGGGACCCCTGCTATCTCGCATACAGCACCAACATCTGGGAGCTGCACGTATCGCTGCAGCCTCGGAGTCTGTGGGGTCACGACTATTGGGCTGGAGTACCGTGATGTCACGACTCAGCCCCCGTGTGACTTCACACTCTGCAATGCAAGTCTATGGGAGGGGGCATGACGGATGTCATGCCGCCTCCCATAGACTTGCATTGCGGGGGCGGGGTGTGATGTCACACAGGGGTGGAGTCGGGACGTCACGGTACTTCGGTCCAATAGTCGTGACCTTACAGACTCCGAGGCTGCATCGCTGCGTGCAGCTCCCAGATGTGGGTGCTGTATGCGAGATAGCGGGGGTCCCCAGTGGTGGGACCATTATGGGGGAGATTTATAATAACCTGTGCAGAGGAAAAGTTGACCAGTTGCAACCAATCAGATCGCTTCTTTAAATTTTTAGAGGCATTTTCAAAAATGAATGAAGCAATCTGATTGGTTGCTATGGTCAACTTTTCCTTTACTCGAGTTTTGATAAATCTCCGCCTATATGTATATTTGTATACATTGGTTAAAAAATTGTGTATATTTTTGTTACTGCAGTTATTGCCAGTGTGCAGGAAGGCTATGTGACACGCTCCCGGCTCACACAGCAGGCTGATAGACAAGCCAGTTGCCTGACAGATCCCTGCTTGTCCTGCTATCACTTCCTGTATTTGGACTCCTTATACAGACACACAGACAGTAGCTACAGGGACAGCATTTTTTCACCCAAAAAATATACACATTTTTTAACCAATGTATATTACAAAATATAATGGTTTTATCTACATTATATAAAAGGTTTTTGCTAAGGAAAGGGATACGTTAACATGTTTTAATAAAACATTGCTGTTATTACGAACATATCCCTTATACATACAGTGAGCAGCCTTTGTTGCTCCATTCTCTCTCATCATGCAGCTCCGCTCCTGCTTGGTCCCTTGTCCCTGTATGCACCCGGCTTGGTCATCATCCATACAAAGCGGCCAATGAAGGATGTGTAGATACATCATCACATGCTCCTCCATAGGCAGCCATGAATGGATGAAGAGCCACCTGGCTGCTTACAGGGACGGAGGACCAAGCGGAGTGATGGAAGAACAGGGCCACATAGAAGCCTTGCAGTGTATGTAAGTCATTGTTCATAATCACGGTAGTGTTTTTTTACTAAGAAATATGTATTAAAGGTGGCAACCCCTTACTTCAGATACAAAACTTGAGTCCCCCCCCCCATGGTTCTGCTAAAAAGAATTTACTAGGGTCCATGATTTTGTAATTGTGGTTCAGTAGAGCCATGTGTTACCTGAATGAGGTCTATGATGAATGGTAATCCATGTCATGCTGGATCAGCCATTTTATAAAGTAGAGGCCATTTCTGCTGCTCTTTGCTCTGCTTAAAGGGGTTCTCCGGTGCATAAACATCTTATCCCCTATCCAAAATATAGGGGATTAGATGCCTGATCGCAGGAGTCCCGCCGCTGGGGACCCCCGTGATCTTGCACGCGGCACCCCGTTTGTACTCAGACCCAGAGCGTGTTCGCTCCGGGTCTGATTATGGTCGACCGCAGGGCAGGCGGCGTGTGACGTCACGCCTCCGCCCCCGTGTGACGTCATTCTCCGCCCCTCAATGCAAGCCTACAGGAGGGGGCGTGATAGCTTTAAGAGGGGTGGCTCCTAGTTGAAAGGCCCCTTTGTTACCTCTTCATTTGCAGGCATATGATAAGGGGTCATTTAATCATCCACATTAGTGTGCTTGTGACATCAGTATCTTTTCCACATGTATTTCTTTATACAGAGATTCGTTTTTATTATGAAGGATGAGGCATAAATGTTGTTCGGTAAATTTTCATGTTTAAGTCACAAGTTCTACTGTTGTCTCAGTCCACAGATTGATCACGTACATTTATTTCCATGAGGATCTTCCAACGCTAGTCTGCAGTTGTTTGTTAGTCTGGTACTTTGGTGGCGGCTTTGAAGAGAGTGTTGGCACAGTGAAGTTCTGCTTACTCACTCCTCTGTTTGCTGTATGGAGTGGACTCCTTTACCTGGTTGTTATTGCCACAGGCATTAGCCTTCAGAAGGATGTGAAAGTCCAAGGATTTACACCTGTTGCCTTTTCAATGATCAGCGTCTTCACAATACGCACCAACCTGAGAAGACTGATATTTTTTGGGTTCATGGTGCCTACAAAGGCGATTCCACTGTTATTTCTAATCCCTGCCCTCTTTATACCACATGCCACCATCCTTAGCAACATATGTGCTATTCTAGTGGGAGTTACCTGTATCCTTTTACAACTAGAAGATGTTTAGAAGTATCAGAACACACATTGTAGCCATCAAAACTTATGCCTGTACTGTATCAACCAAAAGTACAACTCTACCTAAAGCTAAACTTTTACCGCTCCCGATGCTGTCCCGCTGCTCCAGCGTCTTCTTCGGGATCCTTCGGCTTCTTCCGCATCTTCTCCGGTGTCTGGGCCTCGCTTTCTGGTGATGTTATTACGTTGTGGCGCCGGGACGGCGTGTGCAGCGACTTAATAACGACACCGGAAAGCGAGGCCCAGACCCCGGAGAAGATGCATAAAATGCCGGAGGATCGCGAAGTGGACCCGGAGCAGCGGGGATAGGTAAGTGAACCTGTCCAGAATGCTTAAACTGCTATCCGACAGCAGCTTAAGCATTTTGCGCTGTCGGATAGCAGTTAATGCGATGGCCCCGACATATAAAAGCATCGTATGTCGATGCGGACATCGACATGCGATGGCCTCTGAGAGGCCATCGTATGTCGATTTGATCATATGTCGGGGCCATCGCATGTCGGGGGGTTACTGTGTGTGTGTGTGTGTGTGTGTGTGTGTGTGTATGTATGTATGTATGTATGTGTATATATATATATATATATATATATATACACACACACACAGTGGTCCCTCAACATACGATGGTAATTCGTTCCAAACGACCCATCGTTTGTCGAATCCATCGTGTGTTGAGGGATTCGTGCAATGTAAAGTATAGGAAGCTTTACTCACCTGTCCCCGCCGCTCCGGACCAGGTCCTCACCGCTCCTGATGCTGTCCCAGGGGCTCCCGATGCTGTCCCGCTGCTCCGGCGTCTTCTTCGGGATCCTTCGGCTTCTTCCGCATCTTCTCCGGTGTCCGGGCCTCGCTTTCTGGTGACGTTATTACGCTGCTGCGCCGACACGGCGTGCGTAGTGACGTAATAATGATGCCGGAAAGCGAGGCCCGGACCCCTGAAAAGATGCAGAAGACGCCGGAGGATCGCAAAGTGGACCCGGAGCAGCGGGAATAGGTAAGCGAACCTGCCCGAGATGCTTAAACTGCTATCCGATAGCATCTTAAGCATTTTGCGCTGTCGGATAGCAGTTAATGCGATGGCCCCGACATATAAAAGCATCGTATGTCGATGCTGACATCGACATGCGATGGCCTCTGAGAGGCCATCGTATGTCGATTTTATTATATGTTGGGGCCATCGCATGTCAGGGGGGGTTACTGTATGTGTGTGTATATGTATGTGTGTATATATATATATATATATATATACCCCCTCCCCCGCACAGCGCTATCATATACCCGTGTGTGTGTGTATGTATATATATATATATATATATATATATATATATATACACACCCCGCACAGCGCTATCATATACCCCCGCAGCGCATGTAGATATATATTATATATGCCCCCTGCACAGCGCATCCATATACATATGCCTCTGAAGCGCTGTCAATGATTAATGCAGTGGTCTCATACTTGCGGACCTCCAGATGTTGCAAAACTACAACTCCCAGCATGCACGGACAGCCGTTGGCTGTCCGGGCATTCTGGGAGTTGTAGTTTTGCAACATCTGGAGGTCCGCAAGTATGAGACCACTGCATTAATCATTGACAGCGCTTCAGAGGCATATGTATATAGAAGCAAAGTGGGGACCAGACATATAGCGTTATCTGGTCCCCACTTTGCTTCTATACACACTCCTCAGCAAACACCACAGCTGCCCCATCGCCTCCCCCATCCCCAGTGTTATAATTACCTGTTCCCGTCCCGGGTCCGCGATCATTCTGGCTTTGGCGTTGTTGCTGTGCGCGGTCACTGTGCGCACTGATGAGTGACGTCCCCAATGCACGTTGTTAGTCAGAACTGATTCTGACCAATGGCAGGGCAGGGCAGTGGGTTGCCATGGCAACCCCCCGTTCTGCCCATCCCTTGATGTCGAGGGGAACATGGGGAGAAGATGGAGGCTGGTACCTGGAGGAGAAGATGCCTGGGGAACCCCAATCATCGCTGGAGACTACTGGATCCTGGCTCAGGTAGGGAAACTACAGTGGAGGGGGGGGGGGAATGAAAGTGAAAGTAAAGTTTTGCAACATCTGTCCCTTCAGATTTTGCAATTTTCATGAAATTTTTGAAAATTGCTGCTCTAATTTGAAGCCCTCTAACTTTTTCAAAAAGCAAAAATGTGTCCATTTTATGATGCCACCATAAAGTGGACATATTGTATTTGTGAATAAAAATAAAATTTATTTGGAATATCCATTTTCCTTACAAGTAGAGAGCTTTAAAGTTAGAAAAATGTTAAAAATTTTCATGACATTTTGGGATTTTTCACCAAAACAGGATGCAAGTAATGCCGAAAATAACCAAATAACACCAAAATAAAGTAGAATAGGTCAAGAAAAAACAATCTCAGAATCAAAATATTCGGTAAAAGCATTTTCGAGTTATTAATTCGCAAAGCGACGGTGGTCAGAATTGCGAAAAAGGGCTCAGTCCTTAAGGGGTTAAACCCTTAACTACCCCCATTTGTGAGGGTCTGGGTTTTTGTTGAAAGTCCCATGCAAATCCATGGGAAATGTATGTTTCCACATAACTTCCGTACGGTTGAAGATATTTCAATAATACCTGGTACATATATTACTTATATGTCAAAAAAAAAGATATGATAGTTAAATTAACCATTACATACACCCTTATATAAACAATTGGTTTTTATTTAAAGTCCAATGCAAGTATATGGGGCATCCAGTACCTTACACCACAAGCTCCACTCTGCATCTCCTGGTGAATGTCAATCTGGCTTGCAAGCCACACCCCATCTTACAAGTACACGCCCACTGTTTAAGCCCCACCCCTTTATTCTCTACCCTTTTTGTGCATCGGTCTGGCTTGCAAATCATGCCCAGTCCCACAAAGCCACGTCCCCTTCTATATTCAGCTTACAATATCTTTATCACAAATCAGTCCCACCTGAGGACAGGATGTGAGGACGGGATATGGGGTTGGGGATATAAAGTCAAAAGCTTCCTCCTTTGTTGATTTTCCTCTCCAACAAGGATTAGGAAGGAAAAACTTGGCAACGCCGGGTACTCAGGTAGTAAAATATATAATTGCGATAGTCTGTCCCCCCCCCTAGAGCCTGATTAGGGACAGATCTCAGGATAGACTTCCATTGCACATCATCTACTTTCGCTTCTATCTGACATTTTGTAAAAGCAGGGATCAAATACCCCTCACAAAATTTATCTAACAATAATTTATAAATTACACCCCCCCCCCACCTTTCCCAGCGATCGCGCTTAAATAAGAGGGGGTTGTCTGCAGCTCTGCTTGCTTAATGACTGCATGTCCCGGGCATCAGGCGATAGAATTTCCACATCTCTGTAGATCACAAACAATCAAGTCAATTTTAACATGTCAAAAAAATTTCCTAAATGGTTGGTATACTTTACTTCGAATCTACTGATTTCTATGATCCATGGGTTTGTGTTATGGATTCCTTAACTTGAACACAGTTGGTATGGGTGGTTGTTTCTTCTTAGACCTCTCAGAATTATTATTAACACGAGTGGATCAGATGGTGCCATTCAAGGCATTAAAAAGGATCCCAATTTGGAGATACATCCCTGCAAGTTCAGTAGAAAGGAATGCCTCTCAAACCAGACAGTAAGTGATGGTACATTCACATACAGGAAAATGTTAAGTTTTTCCTTTTCAATAAATGAACAAAGATTTGTAACATTCTGTTTTCACTTTGTCATTATGGGGTATTGAGTGCAGAATGATGGCTTATAAAACAAGATTTTTATTTTAGCACTAGGCCGCAACATAAAAAGTGTGTTAATGCATTGTATATACTGGATAACTAAATCCTGATGCATATTCTGTATGTGCTCCACTGGTACAAAAATAAAATTAGGGAAATCTGCCAATGTTGGCATAAAAATGCCCCAAATTTTTGTGCAATGTTCAAAATTTTTGCGCAAAATACTGAAAAATATACAAATTTAGTTTCCTAGTATCAAGCATCAGTAAATTCCCCCCCCCCCCCCCCCCCAACTTCCTAATATCTTGCAAATCAACGAATCATCACCCCGTGTTCAGACTCCTACCCTATCCTGTGTATAGGGGATATGTTTTATTAGCTGGAGAACCCCTTACATATTTGAACCTCAATTATCCTGAGAATAAGGTAGTCTTGGACTTGAACCTTATTGTAGAGCAGGTCACACATACATAGTTGCTCTTCTGTTTCTATGTATGGGATCAGTAAGAGTTCCACTTCCCAGACCCCCCATAGTCTAATTCATTGTTTACTTCACATGTTTTATTTTGTAATAGTTAAACATTTTTATATGTGAATTCGAATGTGTTCTGTCTGCTTCTGTTTGAAGGCTCAATCCACCTCCTGGATCATACCCAGTCCAGCAGTATTATACTCCACCTCAAGGCCTCCCTGATGTCTACTCTCCATATCATCACATGAAGTCATCTGAGACATGGCCTCCTGCAAGTGCCTCAGTGTATCCAACAGGAGCAGCTTCTGGGCAACCATACAGCTATAACCCCACAGGAGAACACGCACATAGTCATAATGTTAATTATTCTTTAGCACGTACAGATTTCCACTCCCCAGAAGACCTCAGTATCTCTTCTGATCAGCCAGAACTACTACAGGTCCAGACTCGGTAAAATGATGGTGGGGAAGATTCATCAAAACTGGCAGAGGAAAAGTTGACCAGTTGCCCAAAGCAACCAATCAGCTCGCTTCTTTCATTTCTTAAAAGGCCTCTGAAGAATGAAAGAAGCAATCTGATTGGTTGCTATGGGGAACTGGTCCACTTTTCCTCTGCACAAGTTTTGATGAATCTCCCCCGATATTAAGTAATGACTGCATGTTGTCATGGAAGATGCTAAAGTTCTTTTTGTTTACATGTTTTACTGTGGATGGTAAAGTCTTGTGTGCCTTACCCAATCTTCTCAGGTTAACACCTACTAGTGGTGTCATTATGTACAAATATTAAACCTATTTTTTATACTGTGGAACACCACTTACTTTTTTACTTTGCTATGTTCAGCAGTAACAATCACTATTGAGTGAAATATTTTATTATTGATTGTATGACCTTTCTGAAAGATGGTCAATGATTAGATTTTTACATTGAGCCTTTCTGCTTTTATCACAAACTCGTTTCCTTTCTGCCTTTTGTAAATAAATATCTGTCACCACACTACCCTTTTGTTTTGGGGATTATTATTATACACTGCTGCTCAAAAAAAAAAATTTAAGGAAAGACTAAAACAGCCTACCTTGTTTCTCCGAAAATAAGCCCGGGTCTTATATTAATTTTAGTCCAAAAAAACACACTAGGGCTTATTTTCAGGGTAGGGCTTATTTATTTATGGGGGGGGGGCTGCAGGAGTGTGGAGGATGGGGGGCTGTGTGAGGATGGGGGGGCTCATAGCAGTGTGGAGGATGGGGGGGCTGTAGCAGTGTGGAGGATGCTGCACCCCCCCCCATCCTCCACACTGCTACAGCCCCCCCATCCTCCACACTGCTACAGCCCCCCCATCCTCCATACTGCTACAGCCCCCCCATCCTCCATGCTGCTACAGCCCCCTCCATACTGCTACAGCCCCCCCCCCATCCTCCATACTGCTACAGCCCCCCCATCCTCCACACTGCTACAGCCCCCCATCCACCCCTTCCCCTGTCGTCCTCCACACTCCCACAGTGCCCCCCCCACCCCTCTGCCATAATAAACTACCATACCTTACACCTTCATACTGTATGGAAGCTGCAGCGGCGGGACCTCCTTCTGTTGCTTAGCAGCCGGGGGCAAGGACACGTCCGTGACATTGGCCGTGCATACGCGCCGACGTTTTAAAGTGACAACGTTCCTGCCCCCGGCTGCTAAGCAACAGAAGGAGGTCCCGCTGCAGCTTCCGTACGGTATGAAGGTGTAGGATAGATAGTTAGATATGGCAGTGTTTCCCAACCAGGGTGCCTCCAGCTGTGGCCAAACTACAACTCCCAGCATGCTGTCTGGGCATGCTGGGAGTTGTAGTTTGACCACAGCTGGAGGCACCCTGGTTGGAAAACACTGAGATATGGGACAAGCCAAAGGAGGGCGGGGTGGGGGGGTCGGGTCTCCGGGCATTACTGGCGGCCACGGTCCGTATCTGGACCGTGGTCCGCCAGTTGATTACCCCTGGCCTAGGTCTTATTTTTGGGCTAGGGCTTATATTGCAGCCCACCCTGAAAATACTGCTAGGGCTTACTTTCGGGGTAGGGTTTATTTTCGGGGAAACACTGGAGATCTGAATGAATGAACTAATTGTATGTAATACTTTTGTCTTTACATAGTTGAATGTGCTGACAACAAAATCACACAAAAATTATTAATGGAAATCAAATTTACCATGGAGGTCTAGATATGGAATCAAAATCAAAGTTGAAAACCACACTACAGGCTGATCCAACTTTGATGAGGCTCAGTAGTGTGTGTGTGGCCTCCACGTACCCATATGACCTCCCTACAATGCCTGGACATGCTAATGATGAGGTAGCTCCCAGACCTGGACTAAAGCATCCACCAACTTCTGGACAGTCTGTGGTGCAACGTGGCTGTGGTGGAGGGAGCAAGACATGATGTCCCAGATGTGCTCAATCGGATTCAGGTCTGGGGAACGGGCTGGCCAGTCCATAGCAGCAATGCCTTACTCTTGCAGGAACTGCTGATACACTCCAGCAACATGAGGTCTAGCATTGTCTTGCATTAGGAGGAACCCAGGGCCAACCGCACCATTATATGGTCTCACATGGGGTCTGAGGATCTCATCTCGGTACCTAATGGCAGTCAGGCTACCTCTGGCAAGCACATGGAGGGCTGTGCGCCCCCCCCCCCCCCAAAGAA
The DNA here is from genome assembly GCF_029499605.1 of Hyla sarda. NCBI lineage: Eukaryota > Metazoa > Chordata > Amphibia > Anura > Hylidae > Hyla > Hyla sarda. The sequence goes on from NC_079190.1 coordinate 241,688,305, forward strand.
AAGCTGACCCACCACCAAACCGGTCATGCTGGAGGATGTTGCAGGCAGCAGAACTTTCTACAAGGCGTCTCCAGACTCTGTTACGTGCTCAGTGTGAACCTGCTTTCATCTGTGAAGAGCACAGGGCGCCAGTTGCCAACCTTGATGTTCTCTAGCAAATGCCAAATGTCCTGCACGGTGTTGGGCTGTAAGCACAACCCCCACCTGTGGATGTCAGACCCTCATACCATCCTCATGGAGTCTGTTTCTGACCGTTTGAGTGGACACGTGCACATTTGTGGCCTGCTGGAGGTCATTTTGCAGTGCTCCTCCTTGCATAAAGGCGGAGGTAACGGTCCTGCTGCTGGGTTGTTGCCCTCCTATGGCCTCCTCCTTGTCTGATGTACTGGCCTGTCTCCTGGTAGTGCCTCCATGCTCTGGACACTACGCTGAGAGACACAGCAAACCTTCTTGCCACAGCTCGCATTGATGTGCCATCCTGGATGAACTGCACTACCTGAGCCACTTGTGTGGGTTGTAGACTCCATCTCATGCTACCACTAGAGTGAAAGCACCACCAGCATTGAAAAGTTACCAAAACATCAGCCAGGAAGCATAGGAACTGACAAGTGATCTGTGGTCACCACCTGAAGAACCACTTCTTTATTGGGGGTGTCTTGCTAATTGCCTATAATTTCCACCTGTTGTCTGTTCCATTTGCTCAATAGCATGTGAAATTGTGTGATTGACTTGGAGTTACATTGTGTTTTAAGTGTTCCCTTTATTTTTTAGAGCAGTGTAGTTTACTTGCATTAATTGGTCTTAACCCTTTAACCTCTTGAGGACGAAGACCATACCTGTACGCCCTTATCCCACTCCCATTCTATGACAGCACGGGTCATAGCAGGCTGGTCCCGGCGTCTGATCAATGCTATGTTATGACAGTGTATGCAATCTGAAGATTGCATGTAATAGTCCTCTGTGGGGACTATAAAATTTGTGTTTAAAAGAAAAAAAAAAGTGGTATTGCCGCATGCGTAAATATAAGAACTAAAAATTTTTTATGTTACTTTAACCCCAAAAGCTTAAAAAAAATTTCATTTTATTTTGCCCCACAAATACATTTTTTAGGGGTTTCGCCATAGATTTTGTGGTGAAATAATTGATGTCATTACAAAGTAAAATTGGTGATGCAAAAAACAAGCCCTCATTTGGGTCTGTAGGTGGAAAATTTTAAGTGATTTTTAGAAGGGGAGGAGGAAGAAATGAAAGTGCAAAAATGAAAATGGCCCAGTCTTCAAGGGGTTAAGCTGACCTGATAGAAGCACAAAAATGGCTAATGTGTTGGCTTATTTAGATTGTGTCTATTTCTGTAATATAGGAGATGGGATGTGGGGAAAAAAAAAAAACTTGTCCAAGGGACTAAAACAGAACACAATCTACTTGTCCCTTATGAAAATCCACTAGACAAAATAATTAAAATCAAAATAGTACTTAAATTTGGGGGTTTTCTTTTTTTTTTCGCCATTCACCTTGTGGTCAACCTTACACGTTATTTTAATACTTTAGGTCGGCCTGATTATACCAATACCAAATATTGTTTTTCTTTAAAAAAAAAAAAATCTTCACCCCCTATAACATTTTTTATTTTTCCGTATACCGGGCTGTATAAGGGCTAAATTTTTGAGCCGTAATCTGCCTTATGTATTGGTACCATTTTGGTATTGATCGGATTTTTTTTTAACACTTTTTTTACTTTTTGTAAGCTATGGTGTTATAAACATAAAAAAAACTCAATTCTGTGATATGCTTTTTTTTTTTTTTACGTTAATGCCATTGACCGTACTGGATATAACATTTTATTTTTTAATAATTCGGACAATTACGCACGTGCCAATACCAAATATGTTTATTTTTTATTATGTTTACATATTTTTTTTAAATGGGAAAAGGGGGGTGATATGAACTTTTAATATGGTAGGGGTTCATGGGTGTTTTTTAAAACTTTTATGAAACTTTTTTTTTAATACACTTTATTAGGAGGAATCATTAGATTCCTCATACAGATCAATGCAGTTCTATTGAAATCCAGTGATCTGTGTTCATTTGGTTGAGCCTGCTCAAGGCAGGCTCAATCAAATGCAGATCTATGGGGGCAGCCATGAATGTAGAGGTGAGCACGCATCAGCTAAACCAGGCTGAGTGGGAACTTCCCCATTCAGAGTTTTGACAAACATCTAGCCTATAGGGTTGCCCAGATATAGACCTATTGTCCATGGCAATGAACAAGAAGGTAGACAGGTAAAATTTCTTGTGTCCAGAGGAGAGTCTCTTTGGATACATTTGCCCAGTAATGAAAGAAGGAGTCATTCCCAAAGCCCTGAGGGAAATCATTGAGGGCAGGTCCCTAGACTTCATGGTTTAATGGCAATTGCAAATTGTGAAGATCCTATCAGATCCTGTAATTTCCACGCTGCCTATGTGGTACTGACTGTCTCTAAAGTGTGCCTCCTGCTGTGCCAGTGCATCCTGCTTTGTCTGCTCATAGAAGCAGTCCGTCGCTCCGAACAGACACATAGGGATCTGCAAGTTGCATGCGCAGTGTACTCCCAGAGCTAGTCAGACTGTCAGTAGCTCATCTGCAGCATCAAATACGCTGCAGATGCGCTACTTATGACCCTACCCTTTAGAGGTTTTTTTAACAGTGGCTCGACAAAAACCTGTGGTCTATTGCTATAAAAGTAAACAAAAGTAAAAGTAAACAAATATCAGCCCTAAATGCCTTGTATGACTACAGGTTAGCTGAGCATCCATGGGTTAAAAGATTTGTTAGGTTGTTCAGTACTGGAGTACCCCTCTTTCTACCCCTTTAAGGCAGCAGGTAGACAGGTTGACCTTGAAACCTAGGACCTCCTTGGTATCTTAATTTTGTCCTTACAGCCAAATCACAGTCCCCCTTTGTACCTCTTTCAGATGGAATTATTATAATGCTATCATGGTAGCTTTCCTTTTCACGTATCCGGCTTCTGATAGGGAATACCTACAGAGTTTGGTCGCCACTCTACAAGATGCTATAGAACAGATATATGCAGGGTAGCTACTTGGTAACCTCGCCACCATACTTTTTTTTTTCAAAATTATAGACTCCAGTTGTCATCTTGTGAGGGCCTGATCTTTGTTAGAAAAGTCCTACATGCAGTAGTTTCCCACTCCAAGGCATGTACTTATCTGGGTTGCTGTCATGGGCCAGGGCAAAACATCATAGTTTTTCCTTGAGTGCATGTTTGCACTGGCCTTTATAGATATTTCTATTATGTATATTTAGGAGAGAGAAAAAATAAGGACACAAAGAAGTATTTATAAGAAGCATTATACAGTGGGGCAAAAAAGTATTTAGTCAGCCACCAATTGTGCAAGTTCTGCCACTTAAAAAGATGAGAGAGGCCTGTAATTTTCATCATATGTATACCTCAACTATCAGAGACATAATGAGAAAAAAATTGTCTGATTTTTAAAGAATTTATTTGCTCATATGGTGGAAAATGAGTATTTGGTCACCTACAAACAAGAAAGATTTCTGTCTCTCACAGACCTAAAACTACTTCTTTAAGAGTCTCCTGTCCTCCACTTGTTACCTGTATTAATGACACCTGTTTGAACTTCTCATTATAAAATACACCTGTCCACCTCCTCAAACAGTCACACTCCAAATTCCACTATGGCCAAGACCAAAGAGCTGTCGAAGGACACCAGAAACAAAATTGTAGACCTGCACCAGACTGGGAAGATTGAATTTACAATAGGCAAGCAGCTTGGTATGATGAAATCAACTGTGGGAACAATTATTAGAAAATGGAAGACATACAAGACCACTGATAATCTCCCTCAATCTGGGGCTCCATGCAAGATCTCACATCGTGGTGTCAAAATGATCACAAGAACAGTGAGCAAAAATCCCAGTTCCTAGGTCCTAGTGAATGACCTGCAGAGAGCTGGGACCAAAGTAATAAAGACTACAATCAGTAATACACTACACTGCCAGGGACTCAAATCATGCAGTGCCAGACGTGTCCCCCTGCTTAAGCCAGTTCATGTCCAGGTCATCTGAAGTTTGCTAGAGAGCATTTGGATGATCCAGAAGAGGATTGAGAGAATGTCATATGGTCAGATGAAATCAAAATAGATGTTTTTGGTAAAAACTCAACTCGTCATGTTTGAAGGAAAAAGACTGCTGAATTGCATCCAAAGAACATCATACCTACTGTGAAGCATGGGGGTGTAAACATCATGCTTTGGGGTTGTCTTTCTGCTAAGGGACCAGGACGACTGATCCGTGTAAAGGAAAGAATGAATGGAGCCATGTATCTTGAGAGTTTTAGTGAAAACTGAAGTCTGTGTTGCCCAGCGACAGCCCCAAAGCATCACTGCTCTAGAGGAGATCTGCATGGAGGAATGGGCCAAAATACCAGCAACAGTGTGTGAAAACCTTGTGAAGACTTACAGAAAACATTTGACCTCTGTCATTGCCAACAAAGGGTGTATAACAAAGTATTGAGATGAACTTTTGTTATTGACCAAATACTTATTTTCCACCATAACTTGCAAATAAATTCTTTAAAAATCAGACAATGATTTTATGGATTTTTTTTCTCATTATGTCTCTCATAGTTGAGGTATACCTATGATAAAAATTACAGGACTCTCATCTTTTTAAGTGGGAGAACTTGCACAATTGGTGGTTTTGGCCCCACTGTATATAAACAAAAACAGAAGATTGACAGAGATCTGTTTATAGAAAGAAAGAGGATTGTGCCTGAGCTCTTAGATCCTTGCTTACCTGTTTTCTTTCCAATGAACTGCAATGTGGTCTCTCCAGGGGTGCCACCATGGGCTCAAGGAAAAACCATTACTGGTGAGTGTAATTTATCCTTTTATATATACTGGTGATGATTATAATGTTTTATTAACTTTAAAATCCATATCTCAGATTGTGTCATATTCCTTGTTTATTATTGTAGCTGTATGCTCACCTATAGCATGCTATAGCCATAGTAGAGTAATAGACACCATATCAACTTTAAAGATGTACAGCAAAGGTGACCAGAAGGTGCTACATAGCTATGAGCCATCTGCCATGACTTCAGCTCAGGCAGACGTGTTAAAAAGTCCCAACCACAGATGGCTGTGACTGTGGGCAGCTGAGAGAGTACCTATCGTTTTAGCAAACTTCTGACATGTCAGATGCATGAATTGATTTGGGCCTTCACATAGCTTTGATTGAAAAAGAAGGGACAGAAGCATTTGGCTTAGGCTGGGTTCACACCACGTTTTGTTAAATACGGCTCCCGTATACGGCTGGGAGGAGGGGGCGGGCTTAATCGCGGCGCCCGCACTCAGCCGTATAGGGGAACCGTATTTAATGTATGTCTATGAGCCGACCGGAGTGAACCGCAGCCTCCGGTCGGCTGCTTTTTCGGCCGTATGCGGTTTCCCGACCGCAGGCAAAAACATGGTTGACCACGTTTTTGCCTACGGTCGGGAAACCGCATACGGTTGAAAAAGCAGCCGACCGGAGGCTGCGGTTCACTCCGGTCGGCTCATAGACATACATTAAATATGGTTCCCGAATACGGCTGAGTGCGGGTGCCGCGATTAAGCCCCGCCCCCCTCCTCCCAGCCGTATATGGGAACCGTATTTAACAAAACGTGGTGTGAACCCAGCCTTAGCCCTGTCAGTCTTAGTTTCTGTTCTCCTTTCCTCAAAGAGCAGAATAATGTATAAATAGAAAGCTTGTGAAACTTTCTATACTTTTATTTCTATACACTGTACACTTGGCTTAAAGTAACCTTTAAAGGAAAATATTCATATTACCTAGGCAGATAAGGTGATAACTGTTAGATTGGCGGACCCCAAGAACTGACAGGGATAGTTATAAGTAATTAGCAATTTGTTGACAGATGTTCTCATAATAATAGAACAATATTGCTGCTGAGAAGTCTGTGTAAATATTGTCCAACTTCTGATCAGTTTAGTATGTAAGAGTTGATCCAGCTCACAGTTTGCCCAATACTAGTGAAGCTGAGACAGACGCTGGATGAGAGACTGCTCGAAATGCCTTGAAGATAAGCTGTGCCATCTGTGTTCATGCACACCAGTGGATCCCCTGTATTTGTCTGTAAAGGAAAATGGTGGAAGATAAGATGTCCCTATATTATTGTTGCACATGGTTTGAAGCCAGTTTTATATATAAATATCAAAGTTGCAACAACATACTTACACCTAACTATTAAACAGGGCACTATAAAAAAGCATGCAGTCGCCAATGTATAAATGATGTTGCTGCAACATTGCATGGAAATTGGCCTTTGCATGTGTGTGTGCTTTCACCTGCATACAGCTATCATAACATAGTACTTGCCCCACTCTCACAGCCTGACCTCATTAAAGGGGTACTCCAGCCCTAAGACATCTTATCCCCTATCCAAAGGATAGGGGATAAGATGCTTGATCGCGGGGGGTCCCGCCGCTGTTGTCCCCCGCAATCTTTCATGAAGCACCCCGCTATCATCAGCCTTTGGAGCGAACATCGCTCCGGGTCTGATGAATCACGATCACGGGGCTGGTGTATCGTGATGTCACAGCTCCGCCCCCAAGTGACATCACACTCCACCCCCTCAATGCAAGCCTATGGGAGGGGGCATGACAGCTGCCAAGCCCCCTCCCATAGGCTTGCATTGAGGGGGAGGAGTGTGACATACAGGGATGGAGCCGTGAAGATACTCCAGCTCTGTGATGTCGATTCATCAGACCCGGAGCGATGTTCGCTCCGGGGGCTGATGATAGCGGGGTGCTTCATTGAAGATTGCGGGGGACCCAAGCGATCAGGCATCTTATCCCCTATCCTTATCTAGCATAAGACGTTTTAGGGCCGAAGAACCCTTTTAAGCCAGATTAGAAGATATGCAGTTTAGATGGCCCAACGGCAGAATTGAGCTGCCAGGGACTGAGGAAAGGTGATACGTTCTCAATCCCTTCAATATCCTCTCCTTGAATTGCCATATGTGGTGAATTCATGGCCCTTTGGGCCAAATCCAGCTGCCGTGTTATTTTATGTGGCACACGAGGTCCAGATACATTTTAGAGTTTGTAGCCACTCCTTTTGCTGGTGCCACCTGATCTGGAAGTGCTGGCTGTGTCTTCTGCGTTTGAATTACCGAGGATGCAGCCAGTGCTTGGCAGAAAGGGCAGCACAGAAAGTGGGTGTAATTTTAAATTATTAACTCCGGCGTGTACCTCCACACCGCTCTGCTCAGCAACTCACAGGTGATGATACAGTTCTGATAGCTCTACCCAAGGTAGGAAGCTTGGTGGAGTGAAAGGGGCTTGTTATTACCTAACCTGGTCCCAAAGGGCATTTTGGCCTTTTACTTACCAAGTGGTGCACCATAACATCTCTGGTGAAACAATTTGAACTACTTTGGTGTGTGATATGGTATCTCAGGGTATTTAACAATATATTAAAAGGGTACTCCAGTGGAAAAAATTTTTTTTTTAAATCAACTGTTGCCAGAAAGTTAAACAGATTTCTAAATTATTTCTATAAAAAAAATCTTAATCCTTCCAGTATGCTGCTGTATGTTCCACAGGAAGTTCTTTTCTTTCTGGATTTGCTTATACTTTGGACAGTTCCTGATGCGGACAGAGGTGTCAGCAGAGAGCACTGTGGTCAGGCTGAAAAGAACTCCAGAAAGAAATACAACCTCCTGTGCGGTATACAGCAGCTGATAAGTACTGGAAGGATTAAGATTTTTAAATAGGAGTAATTTACAAATCTGTTGAACTTTCTGGCATCAGTTGATTTGAAAAAATGTTTTTCCACTGGAGTACCCCTTTAAGGAGTAGTTACATACATACAGTTTTATAATTACAAACGGTCTTTAGGCAACCATAAGGCTGATGTGGCCCTCTCTAAACATTTTTAAAGATGAAGCTTTCATAGGACATATAGACATCATAAATGGAGGATCCTTTCTTGCCTTCTTAAGACTCCACTCTATTAGAGTCTTTCTTTGCAACATATGTTTATTATCTACCAATTGTCTGTAATATAACACTTCCCCTGCTACAGGGAAATTGTGCAGGTTACAGCATCTTCCAGATTCCCCCCAGATAGGTCAGAGAAGCTACACATAAAAGATGTCCGTAACACCGGCCAAGCCACACACTTGGTTCCTGACATTCCGGACATCCTCCTGTTGCTGGCAAAAATGAAACTTGGCTGTGTCCTAAAAACAGAGCCTCCAGCTGTAGCAAAACAACAACTCCCAGTATTGCCGGACAGCTATTGACTGTGCAGGCATGCTGGGAGGTTTCCAACAGCTGGAGGCACCCTGTTTTGGAAACACTGCCGTAGGGTAATTTTGGTGGAGGAGGCAAGTGTAATTCTTGCATCCGGGTCGGTCCCTATGCAAATCCCTAATCTAGGCCTCATATGCGCATGACGCTCTCTCACTTTGGAGCCCTGTCGTATTTCAAGGCAACAATTTAGGGTCACATATGGGGTATTTCCGTACTCTGGAGAAATTGCCTAACAAGTTTTGTGGGGCTTTTTCTTCTTTTACCCCTTATGAAAATGTAAATTTGGGGTCTACTACAGCACTAACATGCTGTTATTGCCCCATACTTTTCATTTTCACAAGAGGTAAAATGAAAAAAAGACCCCCAAAATTTGTAACACAATTTCTCCTGAGTACGGAAATACCCCATATGTGGATGTAAAATGCTCTGCAGATGCACAACAGGGCTCAGGAGTGAGAGCACCAGGTACATTTGAGGTGATTTGCACAGGGGTGGCTGAACGTTACAGCGGTTCTGACATAAACTCAAAAAAAAATAAATAAATAAACACCCACATGTGACCCCATTTTGGAAACTACAGCCCTCACGGAACGTAACAAGAAGTATAGTGAGCCTTAACACCCGACAGGTATTTGAAGAATTTTCGTTAAAGTTGAATGGGAAAATGAAATTTTTTTTTTCACTAAAATGCTGGTGTTATCCCAAATTTTTCATTTTCACAAGCAGTAATAAGAAAAAAGCCCCCCAAAATTTGTAAAACCATTTCTTCTGAGTATATAAATACCCCATGTGTGGACGTAAAGTGCTCTGCTGGCGCACTACAGGGCTCAGAAGAGAAGGAGCGCCATTGAGCTTTTGGAGAGAGAATTTGGCTGGAATTGAAGGCCATGTGCGTTTACAAACCCCCCATAGTGCCAGAACAGTGGACCCCCTCCCACATGTGACCCCATTTTGGAAACTACACCCCTCAAGGAATGTAACAAGGGGTTCAGTGAGCATTTACACCCCACTGGTGTGTGACAGATTATTTGAACCGTCATCCGTGAAAATTAAGTTTAATTTTTCATTTGCACAGCCCACTGTTCCAAAAGTCTGTAAAACGCCAGGTAGAGTAAATGCTTACTGCACCATTTCTTACATTCTCTGAGGGGTGTAGTCTCCAAAATAGGGTTACATAAGTGTGGGGTCCATTGTTCTGGTAGCATGGGGGCTTTGTAAACGCACAAGGCCCCCAACTTTCATTCCAAACAAATTCTCTCTCCAAATGCCCAATGGCGCTTCTTCTCTTCTGAGCATTGGAGTTCGCCCACAGAGCACTTTACATCCACACATGGGATATTTCCATACTCAGAAGAAATGGCGTTACAAATTTTGGAGGGCATTTTCTCCTATAACTAGAGATGAGCGAACTTACAGTAAATTCGATTCGTCACAAACTTCTCGGCTCGGCAGTTGATGACTTATCCTGCATAAATTAGTTCAGCTTTCAGGTGCTCTCGTGGGCTGGAAAAGGTGGATACAGGCCTAGGAGACTCTTTCCTAGGACTATATCCACCTTTTCCAGCCCACCGGAGCACCTGAAAGCTGAACTCATTTATGCAGGATAAGACATCAACTGCCGAGCCGAGAAGTTCGTGACAAATCGAATTTACTGTAAGTTCGCTCATCTCTACCTATAACCTCTTGTAAAAATGATATATTTGGGAAAAACTGCATTTTTGTGGAAAAAAAAAAAGTCATTTACACATCCAGGGGTCAAACACCTGTGGGGTGTTAAGGCTCACTGTACCCCTTGTTACATGCCTTGAGGGGTGTAGTTTCCAAAATAGTATGCCATGTGTTTGTTTGTTTTTTGCTGTTATGGCACCATAGGGGCTTCCTAAATGTGACATGCCCCCAAAAAACCATTTCAGCAAAATTTGCTTTCAAAAAGCCAAATGTGGCTCCTTCTCTTCTGAGCATTGTAGTACACCCGCAGAGCACTTTACGCACACACATGGGGTATTTCCTTACTCAGAAGAGATGGGGTTACAACTTTTGGGGGGCATTTTCTCCTATAACCTCTTGTAAAAATGGTAAATTTGGGAAAAACTGCATTTTAGTGAGAAAAACATTTTTTTTACACATCCGACTTTAACAAAAAGTCGTCAAACACCTGTGGGGTGTTAGGGCTCACTGTACCCCTTATTACGTGCCATGAGGAGTGTAGTTTCCAAAATAGTATGCCATGTGTTTTTTTTTTTTTTTGCTGTTATGGCACCATAGGGGCTTCCTAAATCCTAAATGCGACACGCTCCCCAAAAACCATTCAGGAAATTCACTCTCCAAAATGCTATTGTCACTTCTGAGCCCTCTAGTGCACCCACAGAGCACTTTACATCCACATATGAGGTATTTCCTTACTCGAGAGAAATTGGGTTACACCTTTTGGGCCCCAGTCTTTTCCTCCTTTTACCCCTTGTAAAAATTCAACAACTGGGTCTACAAGAACATGTTAGTGTAAAAAAATTGAGATTTTGAATTTTCTTCTTCACTTTGCTGCTATTTCTGTGAAACACCTAAAGAGTTAACAAACTTTCTGAATGTCATTTTGTATACTTTGAGGGGAGCAGTTTTTATAATGGGGTCATTTATGGGGTATTTCTAATATGAAGACCCCTCAAATCCACTTCAAATTCCGATTTTGAAAATTTTGTGAAAAATTGGGAAATTGCTGCTATACTTTGAAGCCCTCTGATGTCTTCCAAAAGTAAAAACATGTCAACTTTATGATGCAAACATAAAGTAGACATATTGTATATGTGAATCAATATATAATTTATTTGGTATGTCTATTTTACTTACAAGCAGAGAGCTTCAGAGTAAAAAAAAAAAAAAATTAAAAATGTTCTAATGTTTCATGATATTTTGGAATTTTTCACCAAGAAATGATGCAAGTATCAACAAAAATTTACCACTATGTTAAAATAGAATATGTCATGAAAAAACAGTCTCTGAATCAAATTCATAACTAAAAGCATTCCAGAGTTATTAATGCTTAAAGTGACAGTGGTCAGATGTGCAAAAAATGCTCTGGTCCTTAAGGTCACAATGGGCTTGGTCCATAAGGGGTTAATGATACAATTTTTGCTTACATATAATGCATTAAGTTGCTTTTATACATTTTGGGGGAGGGGCTTGCAGAAATGGAAAGAATAGCAATTCCAAAATGTTTTTTGGGGTACTCTGCGATGCTTTAGATGGGGATAAGATGTGTAGGGGCGGAGTACCCCTTTAAGTAGAGCTTGCAACAAATGCCTGACCATGTACTAAATAAATTATGAACAAGCGCATGCACCATTTCCTTCCCTAAATATGTAAAAAAAAAAAAAAAAAGCCAAAAATAGTATCCATTTACTGTTTAGGAAGTACATGTTGATCCTGTTCCTGTCACTTTATGGCAGATGAAACTTGAACAGCCTTATACCACATAAGCAGCATTACCAACAAATTCCCATACCAGTCCTGTTTACCTGATTAAATAAAGTGTTTGACAGTGAAGCCTTGAGGTAGAGAGACCCAGATTCGGTCTTACTGAGGCAAGTTAGACCAGTTGTCACAGTCCCAGCCAAACTGGTTAGGCCACCTGTTGGGAAAAAGTCTTTGTTGTTAACCTAGACTAGGTGGTTAAACTATTACATGGCTATTACATGGGTATTGATACATTTCCTGCACACTAAATGCAATGGTTATAGATTTTATCATGTTGTAGCTAGGATTTCTTTTTTCTTTTTTTAAGTTTGTCTAGTGAGGGCATCATTTGGCTGGTGCCGCCTACTGGAGGTAGTTTATGTTAGTCATTGTCCAGCACAAAAACGGATTATATGCCCAGCCAGATTATCCTTTAATCAGGGGAGTTACTCATCTGTAGACTGCTGTTTTAAGGGTTTTTGGCTCTAGTGAAAAAAACTAAATTGTAGACCTAAAACTTAACATTTAATCAGTATCCATTTAAAACACCTGAATAAACAGGCAATACAATACACCTGTGTAATATGTGCGCAAAAGCCAAGCCACAACCACAGTGATGAATGCCACAGACTAAATATACTTAGTAGGTGCTGCATGAAACGGTTAAAAGTAGTCATTACATGGTGATGTCCGCGAGGTATCAATCTGACTATCTCTTGTCCTAACCCCTTGACTCAGGATGGGGAGTAGTGAGACAACAGGGTGTGGGTGGGGTCAGGGAGCCTGTTATTGAACTGGTAAATACCCCTACACTCGACCTGCCCTAGGCGGAGTGTATGTCCTGATAGGGACGGCCCCACACATGAACCTACCCTGTTAATACTATCAGTCCCTGTAGTGAACTAGCTCACTAGTGACTCTCTCACCGGGACAATACCCTCACAACTTAACTTTATAAATACAATATAGTTATGGGGGTGTCACCTGGAGGATAATAGTGGTAAGTAATCAGTATGGATAAGCAAATAAGGGATAGGAAGATTATATATACAAATGCTGTATGATATCGTATCCAGTTCTGCAGTAATACTGACAATGTATAGTATAATAACCAGTACCACTGTAATCAATCAATATTAGGTTATAGACAGCAGCTCTGTGGTAGCATGTAATAAATGCAATATAGTATGATAGGTTATATACAAAAATACTATACACCTACAGTAATACACAATGCTAGGTTAATCCACTGACGCTCTACAGTATAATACCCAGTGCTTAAAAAACCAATTGATATCAGGCCATAATCAGCAGTTCTGTGATATCACGTAACAGTGCAATATAGTATGATAGGTTATATACAAAATACTATAAACTGACTCAGATTAAATAACATAAATAGATGATGTTAGAAAAACCATTGATACTCAAGCATTCTGATAAAATGGATAGCTGTATCTCAACGCATTTCCTGGTCCAACTCGTCAGGAGATAGGTGAAGGCAAGGTAGTGGTGAGCCCGCCATTTCGATGCATGCAGTGATGAAGATAGGGATGCGGCTGCCGGAACCAAGTGAGAGCGCGGTTAATTGCTCCCTGGCACACATTTACCTTAGTATAATTGGTTAGCGGTGAACCGCAGCCATCTGCCCGTTTCCGGTGTGGGCCGGAAGTGATGTATATTACGTCACCTTCCGATCTCGTGATTGCCGGCTAAATCCGATCGCCTGGTGTGTCATAAGCCATGGCCTAGGTGGGAGGAGCTACTGATCATGTGGTGTAGACACATAGGGTAATAACCTTTTAGGCAGCTCTTGTTTAATAGAGATAGAAAGAGCCGATGGATCATTAGATATAATTGATTGATAATATAAAGCTACCATCAGCTGCAAACCTATGTCTGTTGTTATAGTTGCCTGTGAGATAATCCACAAGTATGCAGGTATGAGTAGGATAATGCACATTCAGCTAATCCACTAATTATAGTAGGATCACTATAACATAAAAGATAGTATAGGAGCAGTCATAAATAACTATATGAATATATATGCGGGTCAGATGGATAGATACTGTATTAATAAAAAGGATGATGTCCATTATGATAAAAGGAGGAAATCAACATTATGATGAATGGTATGTTGTGCTTCTAGATACCATTGGATATTAATTATGGACCAACACTATTATTTATTAGAGAAACAGGCTTCACTCACTCAGGAGCTTGAGATTCTCAGAACTTCTGGACACCAGCATGTGTAAAATACAAAAGCTTTATTTCTTTCTTCAATATAAAAATATGATAGGGGTACAAATTGTGGTAAAAACAGACCACAAAAAGCATACTTTCTGCCCGGAGATTCCGCAGTGTGAACCTAGCCTTAGAGTATGCGAAGGCAGTCGGGTGGATACCCTCTTGCTCTAAATATATCCCGGAGGATCCTTGACTGTTTGTAGAATTCAGAGGAACAATCAGAAATTTGAGGAACAATTTCTTCGGACCCGTATATATTGTCCCTTGGGTTTCCCACGTTTTTGGGATGCGGGATGATGGCTGGTCCATGGAGGAGGGAGTTCGTAGCAGTCGATTTCCTGAATAAGGTGGTAGACAATTTACCAAATTCCTTATCATGGATCTCATATGTAAATGAGACCAATTGAATTACAATTCAGGACGTTGATAAAATCAACAAACTTCCCTCTCTCCCATGCCCAAAGAATAAATACATCGTCGATAAACCTGATCCAGAGTAGGATCCGGAAGGACCAACTATTCTCATCTGGTGGGAAGACAATTGTGTCCTCCCACCAGCCCAGGAGGAGATTCGCATATGTGGAGCACAAGGGCTCCCCAGCGCGGTCCCACTGAGCTGGTGTTACAACTTTTTACAGAAAATAGTTGTGTGTGAGAGTGAAGCAGAGAAGTGAAAGGACAAACTGGTTATGTGCCAAAAATTGGTTACCTCTCATTTGGAGGAAATGCTCTGCCGCTTCGATACCCTTATCATGCGGTATGCAGTTGTAGAGGGACTCCACATCTATACTTGCAAGATAAGTGGAGCTCTCTATTGGGACCTCCTCAATCAGTCGCTAGAAGTCTGTCGAAGGACGGCAAGGATATGAAAAACGGACAGAGTATCATGTCAATATAGGTACTTATTCCCTGTGTAAGGGAGTTGACACCTGAGACAATGGGTCTACCCTTTAGTAGACAGATCCCTTTATGGATCTTTTGTAGCCCATAGAATGTTGCTGTCATAGAGGTCCTTGGATATAGAAAACTGAATTCCTGGTTACTTATTAGGTTATCTTCCTTTGCTTTTGTCAGGATTTGATAAAGTTCCAGCTGGAAAGTTGGGTGGGATCGCTGGTAAGGACTTTCTCTGTATTTAAGAATATTGAGGCACATTTGACGGTATGGACCATGATCCAGGATAACTCAGTTGCCTCCTTTGTCTGACGGCTTTATAATAATGCTGTCATCTTTTTCTAAATCTTGGAGTGCTAGGGTCTCTTCCTTACTTAGGTTGAATTTCCTTGAATCTGTTTTTGAGATAGATTCAATCTGACATGTGACTAATTCTAGGAAGATGTCAATGCTTGTGACATCCGAGGCAGGCGGCATCACAGGGCTCTTACTACACAAAAAGAAAGAGAGATACGCAATATAATGCACACCCACAATAACTGTAATCCAAAAAGTATATCTTTATTACATATAAATAGTACAAAAAGCAGACAATACAGTTAAAACCAATTAAAAAAGGCCCAATTGGCCACTGCACAAACAAGGGGGGGGGGGGGGAAACCCCCACCAAGAAGAAGGGGAGAAACCCCCACCCAGGGCACCTGCCTCCATAAATACTCAGGTTATCAACCTATCATACAACAAGATTGTTAAATCAATACAGTCCTGTCCCCACAACACCAACAATACGTATACAACCTGAACATCTTCAGTATATAGCACAGGGGACTGGTAGTAGAGGACAATAGATCGAGGAGTAATACGGCAGGTGCCCCCCTAGAGACCCCACGCGTTCCGTTGCCCGTCAGCAACTTCCTCAGGGGTGTTGTGCCTCCTTGATTTAGTCTCTGCCATATATACCAAACATAATTACCCTAATTATGGTGAAGGAGTTACCTGTTTGCCCATTGTATCCCATCTCCGGTCATTGACCCGCTTGTACTTCCGGGTACAGAGAAGGTTACATCCGCTCCTTGATCCACATCCGCTCTCTTACAGCTGCGTCCCACACACACATCACTCGCGCGTGCGCAGAGTGTATTCCATATCAACAGCTAAAAGATCTCTCATATGCGATCACTGCGCCTGCGCGTCTCCATTCGCTCTAACCCATCACAACTCATCAGTCACACAGCATAACCCTAACATCACATTCCCACGCATGCGCACCACTACTTACGTCCCCATATTCTACTCACATCACTCTACCACACAGCGAAGTTCCCTTTTACCACGCATGCGCATCTCAACTATCACCCCTATGGTTCACACAGATATATTCATCTCTACACAAGGTTTTCTTTCCAGAAATCACATCTTATTGCTGTTTTATACCCATATGGGAATGTCGATTAACATAACTGAAACCCTGTTTTGGCTCCGTATAACCAGACATAGTTTTTATCCCCATAATTCACACATATCAATCTCTATATAGGGCATCTTTTCTAGAGATTGCATCTTATTGAATATGTAATAATATGCTTATACAGAGTACAAATAATACTTTTACCCCAAATAGAGAAGTACATGTAATGACATACTCAAGGAACCCTGCATCCAATCATGTCCATATCATCCTATATATAATAGTGATGGGTATCAAATCATAACATTCATCTTAATGCTCTACTATTTTGTTTAACCCTTTAGTGCGCTGTCATCTTAATATTCCTTAGTACATCAATATCATATAGCCCATACATCTCAAAGCAATGTTGAAACATAACCTATTATGAAGAATGCACTCGCCAAATCATTACACATACCAGATGGAGCTATAGCATGCTTGACACATATTACCCCTTTGGGTCTTGGACCTGTTTCCCTCTCTCAAGAATCTTATATACATCTCATCATAAAGACTTATACATATATTGGACTCACATATACCTTATATATCCCCCTTAGGCCATATTACACTTATTAGCCTGCTTAACACATAGTACCCCTTTGGGTCATAGAACTGTTTCCCTCTATCAAGAATCTTATATACATCTTATCATAGAGACTTATACATTTATTAAGCTTACTTATACATTTTGTATCCCCCCCTTATACCATATTACACCTATTTACCATTCATCCCAAGGTTTACAACCTATATCACCTATTAATACATCACCAAATGTTCCATATTGTTACTACATACCACTCTCCACATCTTTCACCTTCCATTGACAAAATAATTGAGGTAGGCCTGCCCTGTTCGAGTTTATTGGAATAGCCCACATTAGAACATCCCATTATAATCCATAAGTCCCCAAAGTTATCCATATTAAATGTGCTATAGAAAAATGTGCTATAAACAATTATATATATATAAATAGACACATACATTTTAAGTACAGGGTATAGTGACCCATTTCTTTCAACATAAGCCCATATATTTTTAGATCACCCCTCTCAGATGATTTGTATTCACATATTCAGTCTTACCCTATTTTCTCATATCCTCACCATACTTCATACCACTCTCAACATCCTTCGCCTTCCATGCGCAGACCAGAGAATTGTTTATACATAGTCACCCTGTACCCCTAACTGTTGGACTCCAGGTAACTCCTTCAACCAAACCTATACTTATAGTTTATTAAATTCATTTTGTTTTAACATTAGTATATCCATTTAGCCATCATCTTATTTTAAACATCATGTTACTGTATTAACGATCTAACGCCTACATTACACTGGTTCGTTAACATCTTTCAATATTTATGGTGAAATTCCCCCAAGCCCCTTTTTGGAGGTGGCATCTTCCCATATTCATGGTGAAATTCCCCCAAGCCGGGGCTCTTGACTTTTAATTCCATGAATGGCCCATGGCCCGGTACCCTTAAATCCTCTTATCACTAAGGAGTTCCACTGTTGCTAAGTCTTCTTCCATGATGCCTAACTCTTGACATTGATGTCTGTTATGAAATTTGAAAAATCTGTGCCATTTCAGTTTTTTATGGAAAACAGATTAAGATCCTTCAACCATTCAAATGTCTGGAACCTGGTGATAGGAACAAATGATAGACCTTTACGTAATACTTGTAGTTCCAAATTCGTCCGGTTGCATGATGATGGATTTATCACTTCTAAATAATTCTTCCTTACCGACCGCGTCGGTTCTGTTGACCCCATCCTTGATAACGGGTCTGGCATGGAGATGGAGGATGATGAGGAAGATGATAATGGTGCCAACCAAGAGACCTGTCCTGATGGATTCCCAATTTGGCCATTTCCTGAATTGCCTTCTCTGGGTTGTGAAGTTGGATATGTGTTTTGCCATTTTTTTCCTCTCCTTGGTTGTGATCTCACCCTATTATTACCTCTGCCAGCACCCTGAGAGGTGAAGTTACTTCTATCTGAGTCGGAGGTATCGTACTTAGTTGAGGATAGCTCTGTGTTCAATGTGACACTTGTTTGTTGTGTGAAATTGTAAGTTCTCTTTTCTTTAAAATCCAACATGTCCTTGAGGAACTGTTTATGCTTTCAGTCTTTTTTATAATTTTGGAATCGTTCCACCGAAGTTTGTAAAATAGACTCTTGACGACTATAGTCTGGGTTATTTTTGAATGTTTGAGCAGTTGAGATCAGTACGTTGAGATGTTTAGTTGTAGTCTCAAGAGTTTTCAATTCCTCCTTGTGGAGTATCTGCATAAATTCGAGAGAACTTTTTAGTAGCTTTTAGTTCCCAACATTCCAATAAAGCTGGAGTCCTGGATCTAGCAGCAGGAAAAATATTGATACCCGGTAGGAACTATTTTGTTCTGAATATAGTTTTCTAGAGACCGAACTTCCCACCAAGATTTAACATGTAACTTATAGGCACGGTCCAATTCCTTGAAGGTGGATTTCAAGGAAGGTACCAAGGTAGAGGTAGTGAGAGTCTCTCTCTGAGAATACTTCCTTTGCCTGAGTAGTCCACGCATCTATGCCATCTATTTTTGGCTCTAGTGAAAGGCTTTCTGGTTTGGCATTTATTCACTGAACATATTTTAATCGTCGCACATTGATAGTAAGGGAAGCTAACACCAATAGGGGGTACTGTAGAGCAAGTGTTTTCCTTATGGAAATGAGCTAACACACTACTTCCCTAGTCCCACTGTCAAAACCCAAATGATACATTTTTATGTTGTAGTTAGCATGAGGAAAGTGGATTCAGGAGCAACCTGGATTTTTAGGCCCCCCCTTCTGTCAGCAATTTATAATGATTTCCTCTTTAAAATCCACAGCATATACACTACATGTACACAGGCCCTAAGAATAGAAAGGGTATCCCTCCATGTGAGACACAACATAGTAAATCTAGTTATATGAGATTAGGATAAAACACCTTGTGGGGCATTCAGTTGCGCACTGGATTATTCATACTATCCACCATCAACATGCCAGATTAAAGTGGAAGATGAGGGACCAAATAACTAAATTTACTGGTCTTTTTGACATTCAGATGACATCTATTGTGAATGTTTTGGATGACAACGGGAATAATTTATGAAGCCAGTACATCTACCTTGAGACCTTAAGAAGTCTAAAATTTTTGCTCAAACCAGTTTTTAATACTTCACGCTACCATTGCAAAGTGGGCTGAGCTCAGCATGAAGAGAATAGCTAATGGTTGCTTTGGGCAAAACCAGACAGTTTTAACTTCAGGCAGATTGGTAAATCTGGGCTAGTATGTACAGACAACCTAAAGTGTGTGGATCATGGAATGATTTAAATGGGCACTGTCAGATTCAAAAACTTTTTATATGTTGTACATCTTGGCAACGCATTAACCTTTCAAATATACTTCATATTTTTTTTCTTTTTTATGGGTGGGCTAGCACTGTGTGATAGGACAGGAGAGAGCACAGAGGAGTGCTATCAGACAGGGGAGAGCACAGAGGAGTCCTATCAGACAGGAGAGAGCACAGAGGAGTCCTATAAGACAGAAGAGAGCACAGAGAAGTCCTATCAGACAGGGGAGAGCACAGAGGAGTCCTATCAGACAGGAGAGAGCACAGAGGAGTACTGTCAGACAAGAGAGAGCACAGAGGAGTCCTATCAGACAGAAGAGAGCACAGAGGAGTCCTATCAGACAGGGGAGAGCACAGAGGAGTACTATCAGACAGGAGAGAGCAAAGAGGAGTCCTATCAGACAGGAGAGAACACAGAGCAGTGCCATCAGACAGGAGAGAGCACAGAGGAGTAATATCAGACAGAGGAGAGCACAGAGGAGTGCTATCAGACAGGACAGAGCACATAGGAGTGCTATCAGAGAGGAGAGAGCACAGAGCAGTGCCATCAGACAGGAGAGAGCACAGAGGAGTGCTATCAGACAGGAGAGAGCACAGAGGCGTGCCAGGGGTGTGTTTGGGAACAATTTTTCTACACCTTTAATTTGTGTGGTGGTAATGTGTACGTGTGCTAAATTTATTAAATGGTTGCATGGCTTGTGATAAATATGGGGCTAGTACATTTAAAATCCCCCTCATAGGTTTTGCTAAATTTGGTGTGGTTTTGCAATAGTCACAGCAATAAACCATGAGGACAGTTTATCATTGGTTGTACCTTGTTTTTGTAGTGTTGAATTGTCGCACAATTTGTTGCAGTTCTTGTTTAAAGACTTTTATTATTGTGACTATTGCTTTAGATGTTTTCTCTACACCCTTCGCATTTTCTTAAATATTTTATATCATATATGATATCCTGTGACATCACTGAAGAAATGACACTGTGCTACAATGTAAAGCCTGTAAAAAAGTGTTCAATGTTACTGTCCCCCAAAACAACTCAACACACAGCCAATAATGTCTAAACCTTGGCAACAAAAGTGAGTACACCCCTAAGTGGAAATGTCCAAATTGGGTCCAAAGTGTCAATATTTTTTATGCCCACCATTATTTTCCAGAACTGCCCGAAGCCTCTTGAGCATGGAGTTCACCAGAGCTTCAGAGGTTGCCACTGGAGTCCTCCATGACGACATCTTGGAGCTGGTTAGAGACCTTGCACTCCCCCACCTTCCATTAAAGGATGCTCCATAGATGCTCAATAGGGTTTAGGTTTGGATACAGGCTTGTCCAGTCAATCACCTTTGCCCTTAGGTTCCTTAGCGAGACAGTGGTAATCTTGGAGGTTTATTTGAGGTTGCTTTTATTTTGGAATTTCTGCCCTGTGCCCAGTCTCCAAAGGTAGATAATCGTGCTCTTCCTCAGCATGTCACAATACATGTTAGCATTCATGGCTTCCTCAATGAATGCTCCCAAGTGCCAGCAGCACTCATGCAGCCCCAGACCATCACAGTTCCACCTCAATGCTTGACTGTAGGCAAGACACACGTGTCTTTGAACATATCACCAGGTTGCCGCCACACATGCTGACACCATCTGAACCAAATAAGTTTATTTTGGTCTCATCGGACCATGGGATATGGTTCCAGTAATCCCTGCACTTAGTCTGCTTGTTTTTACAATCTGTTTGCAGGTTTTCTTGTGCTTCATCTTTGGAAGAGCCTCCCTTCTGAGATGACAGCCACACAGACCAATTTGATGCAGTGTGTGGCATGTGGTCTGAGCACTGACAGGCAGACCTCCCCACACCTTCAACGTCTCCAGCAATGCTGGCAGCACTCATGTGACGGCCGCCCGTGGGATCTCTGCAACTTTTGGATATGACGTTAAAGGGGTACTCCGGTGGAATTTTTTTTTCAAAGTCAACTGGTGCCAGACAGTTAAACAGATTTGTAAATTACTTCTTTTACAAAAGCTTAATCCTTCTAGTGCTTTCTGCTGACACCTCTGTCCTTGTCAGGAACTGTACAGAGCAGGATAGGTTTGCTATGGGGATTTGCTCCTACTATGGACCATTCCTGACATGGACAGAGGTGTCAGCAGAGAGCACTGTGGTCAGACAAAAAAGAAATTCAAAAAGAAAAGAACTTCCTCTGGAACATACAGCAGCTGAAAAGTACTGGAATAATTAAGATTTTTTTAATCAAATTCATTTACAAATCTGTTTAACTTTCTGGAACCAGTTGATTTTGAAAAGAATTGTTTTCCACCGGCGTACCCCTTTAACGTCATATCCAAAAGTTGTGCAGAGATCCCAAGGGCGGCCAGCACCGTCGATGCTAGGAAAGCACGGGCATTGCCAGCACGGGCATTGCCAGCACATCAGTGCTGCCAACATTAAAGGGGTTATCCACCATAAAGTGATTTTAGTATGTACCTGCCAGAGAGTAATGGACCTGCTTAGGAAGGATCTGGTTAACTTTTTGTGAACTTGTATTTCCTGTTTAAGTTTTCTTTTTTGCCTACAAATCCCATAATTCCATTTTCCTCCCTCCCACACATCAGCCACCCCGCCCATTGAAACATAAGTGAGCTGCATCCATTCAAAAGACCTGTGGTTTTCAATCTGGGTGCCTACAGCTGTTGCATTAGTTGCAGATTTATCTCTCTCCCACCAAGCGATTGCTCCACCCATTGAAGCAGACAGGCTCCCTGTCATCAGCTGACTAGTGAGTCAGGTCTCGGCCGCATTGCAACCTGGGAAAAATCTGAGACAACAGTCATTTTGTATGCTGTTAAAAATAAATATTGGGGTGAAAATCACATAAGCATTGTGAGAAAACCGTCACACACAGGTACAGACACTATATTATGAACTACACTAACTTTACAGCCCCTGTAGCATAGCCAAATAAAAAAAAAATCCTGGAATTCCCCTTTAATTTACAAATCTGTTTAACTTTCTGGCACCAGTTAATTTAAAAATAAATGTTTTCCACTGGAGTACCCCTTTAAGCAATTTTTTTTTGAGATCCTCAGAGAGTTGTGTGCCTTGAGGTACCATGTTGAACTTCCAGTGACCAGTATTAGAGAGTTTATTAACGATAACACCAAATTTAAGATCTCTGCTTCCCATTCCCACCTAAGACCTTGTAACATTAATGAGTCACAAGACACAAGGGAGGAAAAATGGCTAATTGGGCCCAATGTGGGCATTTCCACTCAGGGGTGTACTCATGCTGCTCTCTCTTAAATGGCTGCTTTTGTCTCCTTATCATTGACTTTTATTTATTGCATTACAAAAAGTAGAAAATGTAACCCTTACACTGCTTATTTGCAAAGATTACTGTTACATTAGCTGTAAGGAAGCAGTGTCAGGGTTAACTTTCTGAATGGATGATGCAATTAAAAAAAAAAAGTCAGTTATAAGGAGACATGTTTTGGTGATAAAAAAAATTGGAAAAAAAACATTTTTTACATTTCTAGTATTCTTACAAAAAGTTCTGTTTGTTGTGATAGGTATACTAAAGAAAAGCTGGTTTACTGACCAGTTGAGGCATTCCCGACCAAGGTGCTACATAGGCTTCCAGTTGTTGGGTCCTGTGATGTCTGAGAAAGGCAGATGGGAATAATGGATGAACTGAACCACACCGGTGTTGAAAGGCGAATCAAGGCAAAGTTGTTCAATGTAGATGAAGCAGTGAAGTTGGGGTGTAGGAAAATCATATCTATACGTAAAGAACTGTGCCCATCTTCCAACATTATAGTAAGTAAGGATGGATCCCTGAGAAAAGATATGTGATGATGTTATACTTTCAGCTTTCAGACCGTTATTTTCAGATTTTTACATTGAGGCAAGAATATACTTGGCCACATTTGAATTTTAATTTATTTCATTTTATTTTTATCTAGGTAGAGAGCTGTTGAATTCAAGTAAAGTGCTTTTTTTCTTTTCATAAATCTGATTATTTTGGATCAAAAGGTCACATATACCCAACTAGAGGATTAAAAAGCAGGAAAATATTTTTTGTATATATAGTGCAGCATAGGCTAGGTTATTTAAAGAATTTTCTTTCCCAAAATGCCCAGACTGCAAGAAAATGTAACAATAAAGAGGACTCTCCTGCCACCGCTGCCTGGGGTCCCAGGATCTCGCTCCGCTCCTCTGCTGCCGTCTTCTTCCCGGTCCAGCCGTGGTCAGCGCGTCACGCTGACGGTCAGCAAATCACCGGCCGAAGTGATGTCGAGCCTTGGCCGGGGATAAGCTAAGCGGTAATGTAATGCACTGTGTCATGGCAATGGTTGCTTAGGCTCAGTGCATCACACTTCCACACAACATAACTACTCTATATCCTGATTCTATAGAGATAGCTGGGAGGGATCTGATAGGTGACAATGTCATCATGTAGCCCACAGGAAGTCAGTTGACCCAGAACAGAACTTTTTCTGACACAATAAACATCGATTTTCTATGGATCAGGCTGGTGATTACACGACCCAGTTACAGTAATGAAATCCATGGATGTTAAAATAAAACATGGCACTGTAGGACTAGTGATGGTGAGTGTTCATGATGGCAAAGAAAAGCAAAACCTGGAGTGCCAGTATATTGGGTTTAGTGTGGGTGAACTGGCTGACCGTTTTCCTTTAAGATTATGATCACGAGCAGTTTCGATAATGTAAGAATTTGAGGAAGTAATGCAGTTTCCTAATAAATAAACTCAAGGCCTCCATCCCTTAGATGCCATTTATCAACTTGTTCTGATTATAGTTAGAAAAAATGTATTCCCTTCATGTGCTCTCCCTGGGGCCATCAGGAGAATACAGACACCAATACAGAAGCTGTTCGCAACCTTGATACTGGATGTTGGCATCCCCTGGTAGAGCTGCATGTATTATCTCTAAATGTAGCCTCCTGTAACGTCCTAAAGTATAGCGTCCTATAGCAGAGGCATAGCTCTCCTGTCTGGTAAGTATGCCATGGAATGTATAACATACATTTTACTCTCATTGGATACATACAGGGGCGTACCTAGAGAATTTGGCACCCGGGCAGACCCTTTGGCAGCCCACCACCCACATTACTCCTTAATTACAGCCCCCCACCCGCACCCCCCTTAATTACACCCCACTCCCTCCCCCCAAATGACACCCCCCCTTAATTACACCCCCTCCTTCCCCCACCCTCCCTCCCCTTAATTACACCCCCTCCCTTCACATATAATTATTTACTTACATTTTTATGATGCCTCCGTCCGACCGCTGGTGATAGACCCTTCCGCTCCTTTAAAAGATCCGTGAAGGCAGCGTCGTGACGTCACATTGCGCACCACCGCAACACTCCTCCCCATGATGCTCTGACTCCCTAGATGCAGGCACCGGGCGGAAAAGCGTCGCGGTGCAGCAGTTAAAAGGGCCATTAGGTAGCAGTTTCTCCACATTAGGTAGCATAGATTCCCCACACTAGGTAGCATAGATTCCCCACATTAGGAAGCATAGATTCCCCTCATTAGGTAGCATAGAGTCCCCACATTAAGTAGAATAGTATTCCACATTAGGTAGCATAGATTCCCCACATTAGAAAGCATAGATTCCCCACATTAGAAAGCATAGATTCCCCACATTAGGAAGCATAGATTCCCCACATCAGGTAGCATAGATTCCCCACATTAGGAAGCGCAGTTTCCCCACATTAGGTAGCGTAGATTCCCCACATTTGGTAGCATAGTTTTCCACATTAGGTAGCATAGTTTTCCACATTAGGTAGCATAGATTCCCCACATCAGGAAACATAGATTCCCCACATCAGGTAGCATAGTTTTCCACATTAGGTAGCATAGACTCCCCACATTAGGAAGCATAGTCCCCCCCCCCCCCCCCGACAAGCACACACACACATAGACAGACACACACAAATAGACAGACACACATAGAAACACTTACCTGGCAGCGTTTCTTCCCTCTGGCGGCGGCCTAATGAGTGACGTCACTGACGTCCTCCTGTACGGGTCTGCGGAGGGACGTCACTCAGCAGACCCTGGCCGGCCGCCAGCACAGCTGCAAACAGGGTCGGTCGAGCGAGGTAATGGGGTGCTAACGGACAGGAGCGAGCAAAGCTGAAGGCGAGGGGGGCACCACGGTCACTGAGCGGCATGGTGTCACCCCATCAGGCTGGTGTCGCCCGGTTTGGTCCACACCCCAGCTGCTACGCCACTGGATTGGGGGGGGGGGTGACTCCGTCATGGCACCCCCTTGTGAGTGGCACCCGGGGCGGGCCAACCCCCTGCCCCCCCTTGGTATGCCACTGGATACGTAATCAAAAATTAAATTAATAACTGTAAAACTTGATATTCACTTAAAAAGAGTACCTGACATCAAACCATATTTTCTAAACTAACTCAGATTTTATTCCCCAACTACTCCTAACACCCCTCCTGCCCTTAAAAAAAATTCCGGAGTTTTAAAAAGCTGTGTATCATACCTTTCCCCTTGCTCACATTGTGTGAGCTCCCGGCAGGAGAAAGTGGGCGTTACCCAGCAGGCGTGACATCACTGAAGCCTGTGAGAGCTGTGCTTCACCATGCCCCGCACGCACTTCCTGAGTTTGGTCTCCTGCCAAACCGGGAGGAGACCAAACCAACAGTTTGACAGAACAGAGCCACCTAGTGGCCGTTTATTCAATTACATAAAAAACATATAAAGGTTGAGAATTTTAACAGCAAGTAAATAGCAAAGTGTCTTATAATTATAAAAGGAACCATTTATTAAAAGGTTAGTTTGGTGACAGGTACACTTTAAATAGAATAAACTAAGTAGTGGTTCACTCATTAAGATGTACCGCTTTGCTCCAGAAAAACTGGTTCTGGAACATTGGTTCTAAAGTACCAACAGAACCATTTTAATTTTTAAAATGTATATAAACTCGCCTGTTTTTAACACACGTAGCTGAGCTCAGTACCCAGGAACCACTCAATAAGCTGCCAGCACACAAAGTTATTTGATTTTGTTGCAGAACAACACTCCAGGGCCATGGCTCACTTGAATTAAAAAATACTGGACATGGTGCCACCCCTGTTAAAACAGAACAAACACATAATACAGTTATAATAAGATATCACATCAATTGGAGGTCTGGAATCTCTAATGACTGTTACAAAGGGCTCAGATTAAGTTATAATTATGAATTATAATTTTAAAGGCCTATGGTTAGAAGAGTCAATTAATATCAAAATGGTAGGGGTACCCCCACTGATTTGCTAACTGGAGAGGCCCAAGCTTCTGCTTCATCTGTTTACTAGGCAGAGCTCATTATACCTGCCATCCTTTTCATGCTGCCAGAACCATTATTTGGGGAAGAATAGTTATTTATATGTTTTTTGTTTCATGTTTAGATATTCACTTGGATATGACTGGCCATACATTTGGGGCAGTCGAAGTGAAATCTCACTTTTGATTAAAGTAATATCTCTATCTGTTTATTGAAAACTGTCAAGAGGCGGCTGTTGACAGGTATTGACATTTTCATAATGTAACTCTCAGGGTCCGTGCAGACTATGGAATCTCGACCCAGATAAATTCTGTGCAGAGATCCCAAGGGCAGCTGGCACAGTTGACACTAAGACCACACAGGCATTGCCATCCGCATTACACTCAATATTCCGCTCAATATGAACAGAAAAAACAGATCACCCCATTCCTAAACCTAGAAGCAGGACATAATATTAGTCAATTCAGATTTTTAATTATTGACCAAGTCCCAATACTGAGGAGAGTGGTTGGTAGGGAGAAGCTTCTAAAAAACTGAAGGAACCTTAAGTGGATACACATGTTAAATACATTCTATCCCACTGGCCTAAATGTGGACTTTGGCCTTTACCTTATATGTAGTCATTTAGGTTTTTCTTGCTGCATGTTACCTTCTTTTTTCACTTTATTTTCAATATTTTCTTGTTTTTTTTTCTCTCACTTTGTCATCTTCCTTTTCTTTTTTTTCCTCACTTGTTTCAATTTTTCTGCTTATACTTAAATCTATTTTCCAATTTGTTCTTTTCTTCTTTTTCTGGCCTCCTTTATTTTAATTTTTTTTTCCCTCTTTCCCCCTTTTTGTTTCTCCATTTTCTCTTTTTTTTTTCCTCTCTTCTTTTATCCCCCCTCTTTTTTCCCATATTTTTTTTCTTTTCATCTTTTCTCATTTTTTTATCTTTTACCCTGCTCAGTTATTTCTATTGATTCACAATTTTGATTGTTTTAATATTAATATATTTATACCATCCTTTTTATCTTTCTCTTTTAGGCACAATCACTTTATGAAAGTCACTTCATTTGAAAGCACTGTCACTTTACGACTGCTGTAATGGTTATGTAATCTGAAATGACAGGCTCTATATTCCCATGCATTTGCCATTGCACAGGGAACTGGATTGGGATTGAATGAAACACAGTGCATGCATAGCAAGTGCTCACCTGCACAATAGTGTTCATTGTCACAGTTAGGGTAAGGGCATGAAGCTGATAGGCCAGTATATAGAAGGGGCACAATCATTGAAACCGGTCTACTGAGGCAGGCAGCACAGAGATCTCTCATCAAGATAGAAATGGGGGAGATCAGAGGAACATATTACCTTAAGGAGGCAGCGTGGAGCTTTTAACACTATTGCAGTATATATATTTTAAAGTCTATATGCAAAAATGTAGTATACACGAGTGACATATGTTATTAATGGATGTTTTGTTACACTTGTTATCCTGCTTTAAAAAGGGCACTGCAGCCGAAATGTTGCATCATTGTTCACTATGGTGGAATTAACTTAAGTCTTTTTTAAATATACCAGACCTCTGGTTATTGATGTGATCCCACCCTACCCTTTTGGATGACTGGTTGGTCACCTACATAACAGATGTGGTCAAGTGCTGACTCTCCTTGAATACTAAGGGTATGTTCACACGGTGAAATTGAAAACACAGAAATTCAGCCGCAATACCATCAGAATTTGGGAAAAGGAATTTGTGCAGAATTATGAAAATTCCACCAGGTAAACATAGCCTAAGAATGAACATGTTAATTTTTGCGTTTGAATTCCAGCAGCTAAATTTCTGTAGTGTGTTCTGAGCATAGGATACCACTGACCATCAATGGAACTGTTGCACAACAAAATCAGTGTTGAATTTGTTGTGCAGTTTTTGGTGCTGATTTTGGTGTAGCTTTTTAGGTGCGCTTCCATGCAAAACTGCTCCAAAAAGTGACTTATCACTTATTTTGTTGGCACGGTTATTGTCAGCGCTGTTTTTGGAAACTACATCCATTTTTTTCTTTTCCCTTTAAAGCCAATGGGAGATGGAGACCCTAATAAATAAACTCTAATGCTGCAAATAAATTGTAGATCTGATTGGCTGACTACTGCTACTATAGCAAAACTTCCTTCTGTATACAGATTCACATTCTGGTTCCTTACCTCCCACTGCCAGGCTGTCCAAATTCATTGATATATTGACGATATCCTTGCTTGCACTATAATTCCTCAGACCCTGCACAATATTGTCAGCTTTTATCCCACTTATGGTAGCATTGTCATTACAGAACAGCAGCTGGAAATGTGTGGTGGTTGGATTAGAGCTAAAACAACAAACATAACATGTCACAGGTCAGCCATATAAGGCTTGGTTCACATCTGCATTGTATTTTGCATTGTCAGACTATGTCCATCATTTTACTGCGCAAAATAAAGCCTAAAATAAAGGTCTGTTCATTCATGCATAGTCCTGTATTTACTCATGCATACTATGAACTTTACCTTAGCAAGAAGACAGATGCATTTCTGTAGCCCACATTTAATAGACTACGTTTTAGTCTGGTATTTATCTGAAAGAAATATTATAAAAGAGACTGAAATAAGGAAGAAAAATGGGGCACATCTGAATACATTATTTGCCAGGTGACAGGGTCTACACATGCCAAATATCATTTGTTGTACATTTTGTGCCTATGCTGTATTACGGTCATAGAAGCTGGTTAGGATTATTAGCACTACAATTTAGCTTTAATACAGCACTGTAAATACTCAGAGCTTGCACAGGTGTAATACACCTGCCGGTATCGTATAACCGGGCACATTTTCACAGACAGTCTTTGTTAAACCTTGAATGCTTATAGCAGGAAACACTGCAATCCTGTTTTCTCCTTTAGCAATCTGCACAAAAGATGCATTTTTCTTTCAGTATTCAACAATTCTCTAGATTCTTGTATGTATGAATTAAAAGTAAATACAATCTATCTGTCATAAATAAATGGATCTTTATGACTGACTGTGTAAATATGAGGTATTCAAAGCAAAAACTGTTAGGAACCAGATTGACCCCTTCAATTATTTATTTGACTTTATTAGTGTCAAACACAACTTAGTTATCAATAGAAACCAAAGCATGAAGCTAAAATAAAATATGAGTACTTGGCTTTTTACTGCTAATTTACTGTCTTTCTGCTTTTTCTGCGCCACTCTAGTCCCTTGTCCTAAGTGACAGGTGATGTGCCCTTCTGATCACAGAGACACATTTTATCAGGAGGATGCAAGTCATTAAGACTGTCCCTTGGCTCTGTTTTACCTGTGTAGATTAGAGGAACCTCTCTGCACTACGCTGTTCAACCAGTTAAGACAGGTTTCCTTTAATCATATCACAGGGAACCAATAATGATTGGTTCCAGGGCCACCATTGGAAGTTAATAATATTGTATTAAACAATGTTGTGTACGATAGACAGGGACAATCAGTGCTTGCACTTCAGTAACACAGGCGTATAACCAGTAAAATACCCACTCTGATTGGTTTAGATCCAGACCTTCCATAACATTGTATGTTGAGTATAATTTCAAGTTAAAGTGGTCCAGGAAAGGCCATGTATGTTGAAAATATTGTAACCTGAAACCACTGTAACTTTAGAGACTACTGTATACATGTATATATCTAGAGCCCATAGCCCAAGTATGTCCCTAACCATGACCTAACCACACCATCAGCCACGGCCAAGCCAACCCAGCCTCCTCCTTTTAATATTCTTATTAATAACAGTAGGAAACCCTACCATGTGGTTGCAGAAATCACACTCCTATCACCCTCTGTTCTCTATATGTACACATTTCCTGAGAGTAATAGGAGTGTGATTGCTGCAACCACACTCTTAGCACTTTCAGGCAGCCTGTACATGCTGAGGTCTCACAGATAGTTAAAAAAATATATATATATATTACTTTCTCGGTAGCTCTTCACTGGGGGACACCTATACTGATGGGTATATGCTCTTGCCACTAGGAGGTGCTGACACTAGGAAAAAAAAGTCGTCTCCTCCCTGGCAGGATATACCCGCCTACTGGAAGTGAGGTAATCAGTTTTAGCTAGTGTCAGTAGGAGGCAAGACATAGGTCTGGGAGCTCCCCAGACCTGGTCTTTTATATTATTTTCTAGTAAGGTCTGTTTAGTTAGTTTTTTTTTCTCCTTTTTGTTTCCCTTTTTCAGGTGGGGGTTCAGGAGCATGGTGCTATCTGTTCCCCCCATATGCGATTAAGGGGCACAGGCATAGAGTATGTACTGTTAACCCCTTCTCACCAACAGCAAGTGCCTGGAGGTTGTACCCTGGGTCCGGGTCTCTACTTGCCCCTGCTCGCCCCGCTATCTTAGCCTGGTATGATGCAGCTTGGCCATAAGCTGGTTGAAGACTTCAAGGTGAGTATAAGAAAATGGAGCTGTGGGTGAGTATGTACTACAACCCCCCTTCCCCCTCTCCCTCCCTCTTACTCAATCAGGGGTCCCCTTTCTCTCATGTGCCCAGCTCCTCAGCTGCCATTACTCGCAGCTGTGCTGGGCCGGACCCCTCATGGCCTCTGGCGCCATTCTGGAGGGGACAGTCCAGTGAACCTTGCCTCCCCCCCCCCTTTTCGGGCCACGCATTTCTAACCTACATGTATTGCGGCCAGGCACAGTACCCTGGCCACATTATCTTCACTATCGGCCATAGACTATATGCTGCTGCCCCAGTTTCAGTCTCTGGGGCAGCGGGTCTCCCCCACGGCTGACCACGTTCTCAGTGTGGGCACACCAGACCGCTTACTCATATCTGCTGCGGCCAGTCACAATGTCCTGGCTGCGTTCCTATAGACTGACCGGAGACTTACAGCTGCAAGCAGCGGGTCTCCGGTCCCAGGCTTACTCCTATCATTATGGCCAGGAGCAGTGTCCTGGTCACGTTTTTCATGGGCTGACCGGAAACCTACAGCTGCAGGCAGCGGGTCTCCGTGGTCCCACGTGGCCGGCCGCCCCTCAGTGCGGGCATACCAGCCTGCTTACTGCTCCCCATGCGGCCGGGCTCTTCCCTGGTTGGGGAGGTACCCGCCACGTCTTTCAGCCAGTTCTCCAGCCCTCTTCCTTTAATAGCTGCAGATCGTCCGGCCGGCGCCCTGTTCATGCAGCCGGGTGCAGCATCTTATAAGCTCCCCCCCTCCTAGTCTGAGGCTGGCTCAGGGGGCAATGATCTTCTAGCGTGCCCTCCCTTCTCTGTGGGCTGCGCCGTCTGTCAAAGTAAAAAAAAATTAAATAATAATTCACCACTGGCTACTCAGACCATTTGGTGGTGTTTAGTGCCCTCTTGTGGCCATCAATTGTATTGCACCCTTGATTTTTCATTGCTTCTTGATCTCCCCCTTGTGGCAACAAAGTGCTATTACAGCCTTGGCCTGTCACATCTGTTTTTATCAGTTTAATATCTGCAGGGTTCCTTTTCTAGGGATGGAATCGGGAGCCGCTTTATTCCTTCAGTCACCCTGTACAGTGGCCTGCTTTAGACTATTTGCATTGTCAGTTGAGGTATGCCTCTGGCGTATATATTTTCTGCAGGGTTCTCACTCTGTCAGGGAACATATGCGCACCGACGTGGCAGGTTACTGCCAGGGATTTCTCGATCCCTCAGAAACTATTGGGGATATATTCAGTGTCTAGCACTGAGAGCCATGACATGTCATGCCCATCGTGCCCACGGCCGAATTCCAGTCCCTCCCTAACGAGGCAACACATTGGTCAGGTGTCCTTGCAAGAGTTTTTTTTTTTTTTATTCCTGGCAGATGCTAAGGGCACTCTGTCAGGTCCGCCGGCCATCCATCATGGGGGTGTTCTGGCGTGTCATACAATATGATTCCCTCCTCCACATGCTGCCACATCCGCGGCTAGGGCTCTGGACCCTCCAGTCTAGTGCGTGGTCTCCGTGGAAGTGGATTGGTCCTGATATCGATATGCTGGACAGTAGTCTTGCCTATCACTCATCTCTCAGCTGCTGCGTCCGCAGCTGGCACTCCGGTACCCCACTTCTGATGCAAGGTGTCCGACGGAGTGACCCATTGTCTAATATGGTACCATACCAGTAAGCCAGACAGTGGTCTGCGTGGTTTCCTCCACCACCTGCCACTCATCACACAGCTGATGTGTCTGCGGCTGGAGTTCTGGTACCCCACTGCTGTGCGTGCTGTCCTCAGCCTCCCCCGATCTCCCAAGGTGGCAGGGATACTATCTGTGGCTCCTAGGCCTCCCCTCCCTCCCACATGGGGCATTGGGGCACAGTGATTGCCTATTCTGGCTGTCCCCTTTTATTCAGCGCCTGGAAGTGTACTTGTTCAGCCAGACTGTTGTCTGCACGGTCTCCATCGCTGTCTGTCTCCCATATCTGGGCTGCCGCGGGCTTGGTCAGGTTTCCAGTACCTCTCTGCTGGTGTAAGTACTCTGGATGAGGGTCCCTGCAGGTATTTGGGACTGATGACAGTCAGCCAGACTTTTGTCTGCTGGGTCTCTTACACTGCCAGGTCCAATACCCTACTTTCTGCCAAGGTGTAGTTACAGGTGAGTCTTCCAGTGTTCCTCCATGGGCCCTATACAATACACCAAATACTGGTTTGCAGGGTTCCCTCCTTTACCAGGTTCCTCCCTACATGCCTGCCGCTCTCACGGCTGAAGGCTGGTAACCCACTTTCTGTGTGTGATTCTGTCTACAGCACCCGGTGTGGCCATGGTCCCTATGCCAGATAGCCAGACTGTGTCTGCATGGTTTTCTACTCCGCCAGGTCACCTTTCCCATTCTTGCCGCTCCTGCGGTTACAGTCTGGTGACTAATTTTCCAGGTGACGTTCCAAAGAGTGTTTCATTGTATCTTTTATACTTGCCGGTCAGACTGTGTCTGCATGTTTCCTGCTCCACATACATCCTTCATCCCCTGCATCTGCGACAGCAGTCCTGGTGTGTGGCACCATTTGGAGCTGGGGTGTGGGCGTTTCCTGCAGGTTCCATGGGATTTCACAGAAAGAGCAGCACTCTCAGTTCCCCTTTTGTAAAGGTGCAACGTTGGTCTTCTAGGGGCATGGTTGTGACACCATGCTGCCGGACTTTTGAATGTCTGCGGTTTCTTTAGAGTCTGCAATCTTGGTACCCCTCTATCGTGCGGTAACCACGTCTGTGTCCCTACATATGCTAGGCCACTCTGCACGTGTACAATCCACCTTCCCTTTTTTTCTGTGGGATGTGCCTCGGGCCTTCCTGTGATCTTGTTTCCACAGGTTTAGGCGGTCGAACTCCTCTGCTCTGGCATGGGGCGTGATGGGGCGGCACAGTGGGTTCAGCCCCCTCCATGTCTCCAGGTATTTGTCCTGGGTTCCTGTTCAGGGTGGTTCAGACGCCGGCTCTGTTGCCTTGGGAAATGACCAGAATGGCTCCATTGACGCCCATCTGGTCCAGGGTTACACCACGTTGAGGTGTTCCTCTCAACACTTTGGGTGTGTGTGCTTTTTACTTCCATTCATAGTCAGGACTCAAATTGGCTCCTCCATTCCTTGATATGTTGTTGCAGGGTTCCTGGGGACTACGTCCACCCAGTTCTTTGCCCCCTTACCTTCGGCATTTCACTGCTCCTATAGTGCCTGGTGCACTTTGATCATCCCCCTTCCACAGGGGGTACAAGGATCAGGGAGCTTGGCATGGTCTGGTCTGGGTTTCATAGGGACCACCCCTTGTTTTCCCCTCCTCTATATCAGCTGAGCTGCGCACTTTTGCAGCCTGGCTCTCTTCCTGTTTCTTGGTTCTATCTACTGCTGCTCATACAGACTTGGCACTCTCCTCTGTTGGAGGAGTTTATGCACTGAGGTATGGCTTGGCGACAGCCGGTCTAGCACCGTCTGTTGTTTGGGTCCTACCATTGCTCTCCTCCTCCCTGGAGGGTTTTGTTCCTCCTTCCTTGTCGGTGTCAGTTGCGCTACACTGACACTACAGTCTTCTGGAGTAACCTTCCCTTTTGCTTCCTCCTCTGTTCCCGTCCTGACGGCATGTTGCTTCGGTCCGCTCAGACTGCTGGGGTTCATGTCTGGTTAATCTCCGTGTCTTGGACACTATTCTAGTATGCTGTGGCGTGTCTTCTTTTCTAGGTCGGCCCTTCTGGTTCTTTGGGCCTTAGGGATGGTTGTGGTCTCGGGCAGGTTAGCTCTCCTGCCCCGACTTCTCCGCGGTCCCTTTTGTGGGGCGGTCTTTCTGTACCACACTTCTTGTCTAGACGTAGAAATTTGTCACCCGGAGCATTTCGCGGATGTTGGGTTTACTTACTCTACAGGTGTACGTCTTCCAGGCGACTCGGAAACCTCAGTTTCCCATGTTGGACGCATCGGTGTTCCGAGATGCCCCTTTTGAGGGCATTCCGCTCCATTTTTGGCCTTATTCCTTCTGTCTCCTCCTTCGTGGGTCAATGGGCGGTGGGCGTTTTGGTCATCCGGATTACTCTACTCAAGCTTCTTTCACCTCCCAGGGGCTCACGGTGGGCCCCTGGGACAGAGGTTTTTGGTCTGCAGCTGTTCTGGTCATCGATTTTCTGCACCAGGCCTCTCCACAGCCAGTCTCCATCCTTCTTTCTTTTTTCTTGTCTCCACCTTGTCTGTGTTTTTCTTGTCTCCACCTTCCGTACTCGCCTTCTGCTCAGGCGTACGCTGCTTCCACTGCCGTTTTTTCCGCCATGTTCTCTTGACTTGGTTGACTCTGGATGGGGTTCTCTTGTTTATTCCCTTTTCCATTTTTGTTTCCCAGCCGGTTAGCCCTCTGTCTGGTTCTGTGTTCCTTGGAGTTGATTCCTACCTCCTCCTGGAATGGTTCCGGACCTTTTGGCTTCCTAGTTGACTTTTTCTTGTCTCTCTTTATGGATCGTAGTTTTGGAGTCTCTACATAGGACGGTCTCTTCCCTGGCGTTCTAGTCCTTCTCCCTGGAGTTCTTCTAGGAGTTGAGTTTGTGGGCCTCGGTTGTCTCTGCCCGGAATCTCGTCCGCAGGCCTTACGGTCAAGTGGGTTCGGTCTCTGGACTAATTCCCCTTTTGCTGTTAGTTGTTTTTCCCTCCCTAGGGGACGACTTTGGTACGTCCCATCAGTATAGGTGTCCCCCAATGAAGAGCGACCGAGAAAAGGAGATTTTTTTTGTACGCACCGTAAAATCTCTTTCTCGTAGCCTTCATTGGAGGACACCGCACCCACCCATTTCTTAATTCTTTGTCCGGATTAGAAAAAAAGTTGAAAAAAATCTCCTTTTCTGAATAAACAGTAAAAATATCTATGTAATGTTTACATTACAAGACAATTTTTTAGTCATGACGTATTACCTCTAAAAGTGATTCAGTTACTAAATAACAATGAGCATACAAAGAGCAAATATCAACACATAACCACCCTACTGTTACGAATCAATTCCAGTATACTGCAGCCAATATTGCCAATAATACTACTAAACAAGAAGGAATATTATCACTTTACGTATTCTTACACTGTTACTAACCTAATGCTGTATACTAAGACCAATATTATCAATAATACCAGTACACAAGGAGAAATATCACCATATATTTTACCATCGTACTGTCACTGGTCAAATCCTTTATACCAAGACCAATAATACCAGTATACAAGGAGAAATATTATGACCACATATATTACCACTATGCTGGTACTGACCAAATTCAGTATACCGATAACCAATGTTACCAATAATACCAGTTTACAAGGAAAAATATTACCACCCTACTTATTATCATGCTGTTTCTAACCTAATCCTGTATACTAAGACCAATATTACCAATAATATCAGTATACAAGGAGAAACATTGTCACTATACATATTGCCATCACAATATTACTGACCAAATCCAGTATACTAAGATCAATATTACTAATAATACCAGTATACAAGGTGGAATATTTTCACTATACATATAACCATCATACTGTCACTGACCAACTCCTGTATTCTGATACTAATATTACCAATAATGCCAGTATACAAGGAGAATAATATCACCATACATACTACCATTATACTGTTAATGACTAAATCCTGTATACTGAGACCAATATTACCAGTATACATGAAAAAACTTTATTACTGTACATATTACCATCATACTGTCACTGACCAAATCGTTTATACTGAGACGAATAATACCAGTATAAAAGGTGGAATATTATCACCATACATATTATAATGCGGTCACTGACCAATTTTGTATACTGAGACCAGTTTAACCAATACCAGTATACAAGAAGGAAAATGATCACCATACATATTACTATCATAATTTTACTGATCAAACCAAGTATACTAAGACCAATAATACCAGTATTCATGGAACAAATAATTACACCACACCATAATCTCAACCATTACCACCACACAGTGACTCAATAATACAACCATAGTGTTACTGACTAAAAAGACCAATATTACCCCATACAATGACCCATATAGTAGAAGATAATAGCATTATACCGGTTTTGCAAACTGTAACCTTTCAATGTGTATTGCCCCACACATTAATAGTGACCACTATTTTTCCCTACATAGTAGTTCTGCCCCTCTGTGCCCCTCTATAGTTTTAGGTCACCTCTGTGCCACCAAATAATAAGTAGGCCCCTCTGTGCCCCATATAGTAGCTAAGACCCACACTGTGTCCCCATATACTACATTCTCCTCTGTGCACCCATATAGTGCAGACTTTATGGAGGTACCTCTGTCCCTCCATATAGTACAGACTCCCCCTCTCTGTGCCCAATATAGTGCAGTTTTTCAACTTCCCTGTGTCCCCATACATGGCAGGCTTTCCCTTCCCCTCTTTGCCCCCATACAGTGCAGGATCCCCCCTGTGCCCCCATACAGTGCAGGCTCTCCCATCACCTATGTGAAAAAAAACCTAAATTTACCGGCTCCCCTGTAGATCCTCTCCCTCCGGTCTTCTGCATTCCTCTCTGATCTTCAAGGGTAGGAACAAACATGTGGTACATGTCTATGCCGGAAATCTCAGGCACAGGCTGAAGGGGGTTCCGATTGTGCACTAATAAGCTGTAAACAAGTGCTGTTAATAGTAGCACTCGTTTACAGTTTATAAGCGCTTGGTCAATGCCCCCTTCCTCCTCTGCTCCCCTGGTGCGTGCACCCACCCAAGTCATACTGTGGTCTATCGGCTTCAGTCTACCTGATCGTGGATCCGTGCACCTCAATTTGAAAGGTGAGCAGTGGACAATACATTTTTACTACTATTGTCGCTTCAGTCCACCTACAGGGAGCCAGGGAGCCACTATCCAGGGAGCCACTATCCCAAGCTAGGGAGGTCTACCTACATGGGGGCAGCTATCTAGGGGTGGTCTACCAAAGGAGGGCAGCTATCTGGGGGGGGTCTTCCTACAGGAGTAGCTATCTAGGGAGGTCTACCAACAGGAAAGCAGCCATCTTGGGCTCTGCTTACAGGGGAGCAGCTATTTAGAGGGGTCTGCCTACAGGGGTGCAACTATCTAGGGGGTCTTCCTACAGTGGGACAACTATCTAGGAGGTCAGGCTGACATTATTGCTGTTAGATGTATTTCCATTTTGTATGTGTGGTGCTCTCAGCAAAGGTTAGGAGTCATGCGTTTTGGAATTTAATCACTTGTACGTATGGAAATGTCTTTAAACAGGTCCCACAAACAGAAAATATACATTCATAAACAGGACTATGGTCAATAGTAGACTAAATTTGTTCAATAAAAGTCTACAGGTACAAATGGCATTTTGAACATATTCTAATTAATACTGGTGACAGCACCAAAACATGATGAATGGGACTTAAAGAATAACTGGTCAACCTACCAGAGTTTCTAAACATTTAGCCATCCTCTGGAAGTCAACAGAAGATGCATCATTATACTGTGCCAGGTACGTTTCATTTAGTAATTGAAAGGAGCCCACAAACATTTTGCATGTCTCCCTGGAAGGGTCAGTTGGACTTCCTGAATGTTGCGATTCAGACAACAGTGCATCAACGGTCTCCTTTGTGAAATTATTGGTGCTTCTGAAGCCATTAATAATCATTGGGAACTCTGGGAGATGAATAACAAAAATTATTATTCTATCAATCCTAAAATGCATTTTAATTCATCTGTCTAAATGATAACTTTCTTAAAGTGTACTTGTCATTCTAAAAACCTGGTTTTGTTACACCAACCCTTAGGGTGATTTTAGTGCACTTACTGCTGTTATTAAGCCCCTGAGAGTCCCCTCCACAGTGTACAGCCTTTTGTTGTCAAAACAGCATGACTTTAGCACATTTGGCCTAGAATGACCTCACGTTTTTTTTTTCTCTTTAAAGGGGTACTCCGGTGTAAAACTATTTTTTTCAAATCAACTGGTTTCAGAAAGTTAAACAGATTTTGTTAATTACTTCTATTTAACAATCTTAATCCTTTCAGTACTTATCAGCGGCTGTATGCTCCAGAGGAAGTTGATTTGTTCTTTTCAGTCTGACCACTCTTTTCAGTCTGTTTGCTGACACCTCTGTCCGTGTCAGGAACTGTCCAGAGCAGGAGCAAATCCCCAAAGCAAACCTCTACTTCTCTGGACAGTTCCTGACATGGACAGTGATGTCAGCAGAGAGCACTGTGGTCAGACTGAAAGTAACAACTCAACTTCTTCAGTAATATACAGCAGCTTATAAGTACTGGAAGGATTAAGATTTTTATATAGAAGTAATTTACAAATCTGTTTAACTTTCTGAAACCAGTTGATTTGAAAAAAATATTTTCCACCAAAGAACCCCTTTAAAGCAGTTTTAAAGGAAAACTGTCAGCCTGTTCACCCACACTAAACCTAATACACTGGGTGTGGGTGAACAGGATTCCATAGAGGGGTCACTTACCTAAATTGGTCTAGTAGGTCCTGAGATCATCTTTGGAAGTTTCCTGGCAAATGTTTTCGCATCTTGTGGAAAGTGTATATATATATTTTTTTTGAGCAGTTGTAATCATGCTACAATATTTGTGACTTATTGGCCTCTACTGTCAAGGGTCTACTTTTAAAGTCATGGGTTGCACTTTGTGGCCCACTCCATTAAAGGGGTATTCCAGGAATTTTTTTTATTTGACTATGCTACAGGGGCTGTAAAGTTAGTGTAGTTAGTAATATAGTGTCTGTACCTGTGTGTGACGGTTTTCTCACAATTCTTCTGTGATTTTAACCCCAATATTTATTTTGAACAGCATACAAAATGACTGTTGTCTCAGATTTTTCCCAGGTTGCAATGCGGCCGAGACCTGACTCACTAGTCAGCTGATGACAGGGAGCCTGTCTGCTTTAATGGGTGGAGAGATCAATCTGCAACTAATGCAACAGCTGTAGGTACCCTGATTGAAAACCACAGGTCTTTTGAATGGATGCAGCTCATTTATGTTTCAATAGGTGGGATGGCTGATGTGTGGGAGGGAGAAAAATTGAATTATGGGATTTGTAGGCAAAAAAGAAAACTCAAACAGGAAATACCATTTCACAAAAAGCTAGCCACAGTATTATGGTAATCTCACAACATAGCCATTTAGCCCCAAGACAAGAGCAGATCCTTCCTAAGCATGTCCATTACTGTCTGCCAGGTACATGCTAAAATCCTCTTATGGCGGATAACCCCTTTAACTACAATTTAGAGCAGTAGCTGAAGAAGTTGCTCTTGGAGGATGTTTAGATACCATTCTTTATTCATGGCAGTGCTCTTAGGCAAAATTGTGAGTGAACATGCTGCCATTGGAGGAAAAGCCACTCCACACATGAATGGTGTCAGAATCCTTTACTGTTGGCATGACACAGGACTCAGTGCTCACCTTTTTTTCTCTGGACAATCATTCTTACAGATGTCCGAAGAGCGCTTTATTAGAGAAAATTGATTTAGCCCAGTCTTCTGCATTCCAAACTCTGTACAACCTGCATAATGTCATTCTGTCTGTTGGTTTTTCTGGAGAGATGTTTCTTCTTCTTCTCAATGTCAGGCCAGCCTTCAAAAGCCCTTGCCTCGCTGTGCACCGACACCGGCCTGCTGCCATTCCTGAGTAAGCTCTGCACTGGTGTCGAACCAATCCCATAGCTGTACCCTCTTTAGGAGATGGTCCTGGTTCATTTTGGTATCTAAACAACCTCCAAAAGCAACTTCGAATGATCTAAGAGCATTTTGGGCATAAACAATGCTTTATTATTGCATGATGGAGCGCCATGTTTTGTGATAGGTTTGTAAACAAAACATTGAAATTTTAGATCCTCCCAGATTTCAATCTCATTGAGAACCTGTGGTCACTTATCAAAAAGAATGGGTTGTCATCAGTCAGGATTTGGCCCAGATCTACCATGTTAGGGTGTATTGCAGATGTCTTAAAAAAGAAGGATCCACGTTTTCAATATTGAGTCTTGCATAAACTTCATGTATTTGTCAAGAAAAGATTAAACACTTCTTAAATGCTTATTATTCTGCTTCAGTATTACATAGACACATCTAACTAAAATGTCTAAAAAACACTAAAACAGCAAACTTAAAATCCAAATATGTTTCAGTCTTAATACTTTATGGGGGACATTTATAAAAACCTGTCGGGAGGAAAAGTTGCTGAGTCGCCCATGGCAACCAATCAGATCGCTTCTTTCGTTTTTCAGAGGCCTTTTCAAAAATGAAAGAAGCCATTTGATTGGTTGCTGTGGGCAACTCTGCAGCTTTTCCTCTGGACTATCATTCCTCGGTGCTTACTCCTGTTCTATCAGACTTCTGTCTAAAAACAGAGAGCGGCGGGGAAGTTACAGAGCAGCCTGAATTGTTTAGATGAAGAGACTCAGCACAGCACTGCAGATTAAGGGAAGAAGATGAATCATTCAGTGTGAAGAAATGCCCTCTCCAAAGCACAGGATGACAAAGTGAGGGATTTGCATTGAGGGGGTGTAGCGTGACGTCACAAGGGGGCTGGTC
Organism: Hyla sarda; assembly: GCF_029499605.1. Lineage (NCBI taxonomy): Eukaryota > Metazoa > Chordata > Amphibia > Anura > Hylidae > Hyla > Hyla sarda. Next base: position 241,730,393 of record NC_079190.1, read on the forward strand.
GTTACATCATGACCCCCGCAGTCCACACCCAGCATCCTCTTAAGGACATACTCTTTCCATTTTTGCACTTTAGTTTTTTCCTCCTCACCTTTTAAAAATCATAACCCTTTCAATTTTGCACCTACAGACCCATATTATGGCTTGTTTTTTTGCACCACCAATTATACTTTGTAATGACATAAGTCATTTTACCAAAAAATCTACAATGAAACCCCCCCCCCCAAAAAAAAAACGCCTTTTTGTAATTTTTTGGGGCTTCCGTTTCCACGCAGTTTTACTTTTCAGTAAAAATATCACCTTATCTTTATTCTGTAGGTCCATACGGTTAAAATTATACCTAACTTGTATAGGTTTGATTTTGTTTTACTTCTGGTGAAAATGATAACTGTTAGCACAAAAATTAGCATGTTTAAAAATTTCCTCTTCTGACCCCTATAACTTTTTTATTCTTCCACATACAGGGCAGTATGAGGGCTCATTTTTTGCACCATGATCTGAAGTTTTTATCGGTACCATTTTTGTTTTGATGGGACGTTTTGATCGCTTTTTATACTTATTTTATAGTATACAAAGTGACCAAAAATCCGCAATATGCGTACGCAGTTTAATTTAACAATATATTTTTATAGTTTGGACATTTTAGCATGTGGCGATGCCACACATGTTTATATTTGTTTTTGTTAAAAAAAAAAAAATTTAAATGGGAAAATGTGATTAAAACTTTTATTAGGAAAGGGGTCAAATCATATTTATTAACTTTTTTTTCACTTTATTATTTTTTTTTTTTACACATTTATAGCCCCCATAGGGGACTATAACATGCAATCTTCTGATTGCATAAATTGATCAATGCTATGTCATAGCATAGCATTGATCAGTGTTATCGGCGCTCCATTGCTCCAGCCTGGATCTCAGGCATGGAGCAATCGAGCGACAATTGGACGCCGAGGAGAAAGGTAGGGACCCTCCTTGTGTTACCTTAGTTGACCGGGACACCACGGTTTTACCGCGGTGATCCCGATCAGCCCTACTGAGCTGCCGGGAAGTATTTTTGTACATTTTAGATCGGTTGGTGATGTCCGGTATTAGCCACGGGTCCTGGCCATTGCTAGGTGCCGGGACCAACCCGCTATGATATACAGTGCGTGACCCCGCGTAATATCATGGGAGAAGGCACGGGGCATACAGGTATGTCCCGCATCCTTAAGAGGTTAATAAATACTTTCATTCCCCCAAAAGAAAACAGTTTTGAAGCACCTACTCCTTTACATTGTGTTGTTTCTCTGTTCAGGGCTGGTGCAAGGATTTTTGCCACCCAAGGCAAAAGCTAATATTATTGCCCCTTGAATCCACCCATTGGTCCGCCCTTTGACACGCCCCACCATACTACTTGGATGACACTGTAACAAGCCCCTTTCTCATGTAATTAGCTTACTACTTGGGTGACACTGTAACAAACTGGCTGAGCGAGTAGTTTGGATGCTGGTTGTCTAACTTTCTTGTGGCAGGCAGAGCGGCTCCCCCCACTCAAGAGGGTGCTCTAGGCGGCTACCTATTTTGCCTATAGGCAGAGCCGGCCCTGTCTCTGTTACTTCTCCTGGAAATGTGTGGCTAAATTGACAACAATGTTCAGTCAGTGCTCACATTGTCAGATTGTGTAGGCATATATGCCCTATTGGCAAGGGGAATGGGAGCATCCTGTAGTCATTTATTTATGCACTTCTAGAAGGAAAAACATAGGAACTGCTCAAAACATGGCTCTAAAAAAAAAGATGCTCCTGCTTTGTATTTTTTATGAGGAATACAAAAATTTACCAAAACATATCAGGATTGGTGATAGTCACTATTGTTTTTAACAACTTCTCTTCATTTGAGACATAGTATATTTGATATATAACATATTGGTAAATTGCTTAATTTGACTCCTTACACATCTCTAGTAACAGAGATAGAAAGACAGAACAAAACAAGTGGGGACAGTGCTAAGCTGGTGCTATGTGCAGGAGAAGGGGAGAGAGGAAGAAATCAACCCTGAGCTGTGTCCATGCATGCTGAGGCATTCTCCATCAACCAGAGGATCTGCACTGTCCATGAAAGGTAGATTAAGGCTTTCCTCTCAACTCTGCTGTGCTGTTTATGAGAGGTAGATCAAGGCTTTGTTTTCGTCTTAGCAGCAGGGGTTCAGTGCTTAGTATTACCCCTTCCTTTCTGTGCTGCTGCTGTTTTTGCTTTCTGCTAACACAGCACCTTGCAAAGCCAGTGCATTGGAAATACATTCTCCCTACATGCCATCAATAGTAGTGAATGGTAAGTCATCCCCAGCACAGTGCCATCCTGTCCAGTCCAGTGCACTTTCACCAGCACTGGTGAGGAGTAAATGCGGTGTTGTGATTGGCCAGACAACTAAAGGAGTAAGGAATGTAACTGTTTGTGTGCTACAGGCAAACAGCCCATCTCTGGCTCCACCTTTGAAATATGGAGAATGAGAAGTAAGTGTGCACCATGGAGAGGACTCTCAGGGACTCAATAATCACAACAAAAGAAGTAAAATCACCACTCTGAAGACAACCAACAAAACCATGCAGGTTTTTAAATATCTTTTTAAGAAACAGGTGCACTTTACGTTTAATACATCTTACTTACCTAAGAAAATCCTTGCACATAAAACCAGACCAGCTATTGCTAAAAGAAGAATGAATCCACTGAGGCAATGAATGCAGCAGGTACAACATTTGACACAACAGCTGCAGCACTTAGTTTTTGACTGGAAAAGAAGATTATTGATGAATTATTGTTATTATCATTATTAGGATTTTTACTTACAACTATATCCATTTATGCATTTTATCATGGAAAGTATAGGTAATTCTTCCTTGGGAGTCATTTTACAAACAATGTCCTACCCATTGCTGTCCAGTGTCAGTGGTCACACATGGTCAAAAAGTCAGTCAGATCACCTGGATCTTTTTTTATTTGGCTATTGTGAGATGAATTCGAAAGAAGGGCAGGGGTTGTGTTAGTAAGTATGTAGACGCAATAGATAGGCACAGGCGCATTTTTTTTTTAGGTTTTTATTAAAATGTTTAAAGAAAAGTACGCTGAATAATAATTTCCTACGCTGGGGGTGGTTACAGGGCTTACATGTACAAAGTCTTAGCATTTTATAGTGGTCATGGCACTCTTCACTTACGGCAGCATGGAAGCAGCAACATTTCTCATCCTTCCCTATTCCTGATAGGATCAGCAGCACCATACTCTCTTCATTAAAGGGGTACTCCGCTGGAAAACATTTGTTTTAATCAACTGATTCCAGAAAGTTAAACAGATTTTTAAACTACTTATATTTAAAAATCTTAATCCTTCCAGTAATTACCAGCTGCTGTACGCTCCAGAGGATGTTCTTTTCTTTTTGAATTTCTTTTTTGTCTGACCACAGTGCTCTCTGCTGAAACCTCTGTCCATGTCAGGAACTTTTCAGAGCTCAGAGAAAGAGCCAATCCCCATAGCAAACCTCTCCTGCTCTGGACAGTTCCTGACATGGACAGAGGTGTAGGCAGAGAGCACTGTGGTCAGACAGAAGAGAACTCCAGAAAGAAATTCAACTTCCTGTGGAGCATACAGCAGCTGATAAGTACTGGAAGGTTTAAGATTTTAAATAGAAGTAATTTACAAATCCGTTTAAAGGGGTACTCCGGTGTTAAACAGATTTGTAAATTACTTTTATTAAAAAATCTTAATCCTTTCAGTACTTTTTAGCAGCTGTTTGCTACAGAGGAAAATCTTTATTTTTTTAATTTCTTTTTTGTGTTGTCCACAGTGCTCTCTGCTGACACCTGATGCCCGTATCAGGAACTGTCCAGAGCAGGAGAAAATCCCCATAGCAAACCTATGCTGCTCTGGACAGTTCCTGACATGGACAGAGGTGTCAGCAGAGAGCGCTGTGGACAACACAATGAAGAAATTTAAAAAGTAAAGAATTTCCTCTGTAGCATACACCTGCTAAAAAGTACTAAAAGGATTAAGATTTTTTTAATAGAAGTGATTTACAAATCTGTTTGTTTAACTTTCTGGCACCAGTTCATTTTAAAAAAAGAAAGTTTTTCACTGGAGTACCCCTTTAACTTTGTTGCACCAGTAAAAAAAAAAAAAAAAAAAAACTTTGTCCACCGGAGTAACCCTTTAAAGTGTTCTCCACATCTTACACAATTCACCAATCTGTTTACAAGTGTTATTCGTAGTGGCAGCCAAAAAATATATATTTCTGGATATGCTGAAAGGCTGGGTTGCATGTGCTTCATTATTTCTGCATTGTGTTCACAAAGAATGAAATTCAGAGTGCAGAAAGTGCCTTGTTGGATGCAACCACCACTTGGGCACTTGAAAAAAAAAAGCCCTGGATGCATCCCTTGTTTGAAGTTCTGGTTGGTTTTCATTATTCTCCACCTTTCTTAGTCATAGTTACTGTCATCAGACAAAATATGGTGATCATACACTCAGAGAAGGGGAATTATTGCTATGGCTAGTTGACATTGGATTCTGAGCTCAGGAGGAATGTCAGCCATTCCCTGCATCATAGATGCTTCCAGAAACAGTATTTTATTGGTTCTCATAAAAAATCTGTTATGAATTGCTGATGTAACAGAATAAGAAGGGGGATTTCCATCTCTCAACGTTTATCGCTATCTACAGGATATGAGATAACAAGCTGATCAGCGGGGGTCGGACTGAGACCCCCACTGATCACACGATTGGAGTAAAATTGTACCCAGAATAGATATATTGCACTGCATGTGCGTGGCCAGCGCTTCATACTTTCTTTATGGGTCTTTTAAGCATTGCTGAGAATAGAGCTTAATGGTAAAAAGCTTAATGCATCTGTGATAAACTGTCTGCACAGACTGCAGAAAAATGTACAGTATACACATAATAGGAAAATTCATCAAAACTTGTACAGCGGAAAAGTTGCCCAGTTGCCCATAGCAACCAATCAGTTTGCTTCTGTCATTTTTGAAAAGGCCTTTGAAAATTAAAGAAGCAATCTGATTGGTTGCTATGGGCAACTGGTCAACTTTTCCTCAGCACAGGTCTTGATGATTCTTCCCCAATAGCCATTCTTAATACAACTGTATAAAGAAAGTACACTGCATTTTATTGGTTAAATGTGAATTTAATCCGAATTGTACGATTGTCTCTCATGTACTGTAAAGCAAAGACAAAAGTATAAATTTACAATGGAATGTAGTTATGCCAAGCAGTGTTTTACAATCTTTTTACTCTTTTTTTCTTTTTTCTCTTTTTACAATACTAGCTGAGTACCCGGAGTTGCCCGGTTTTTCCTTCCCAATCCTTGTTGGGGAGGAAAATCAACAAAGGAGGAAGCTTTTAACTTCATATCCTATCCCCATATATTGTTGTCATATCCCAACCCCATATCCCCTCCTCATATCACGACCTCCTATCCCGACCTCCTATCCCGTCCTCCTATCCCATCCTCCTATCCCGACCTCATATCCCATCCTCCTATCTCGACCTCCTATCCTGACCTCCTATCCTGACCTCCTATCCTGACCTCCTATCCCGACCTCCTATCCCGACCTCCTATCTCGACCTCCCATCCCGTCCTCCTATCTCGACCTCTTATCCCATCCTCCTATCTCGACCTCCTATCCCGTCCTCCTATCCCGACCTCCTATCCCGTCCTCCTATCCCATCCTCCTATCCCGACCTCATATCCCGACCTCCTATCTCGACCTCCTATCCCGACCTCCTATCCCGACCTCCTATCCCGACCTCCTATCCCGACCTCCTATCCCGACCTCCTATCCCGACCTCCTATCCCGACCTCCTATCTCGAACTCCTATCCCCACCTCCTATCCCCACCTCCTATCCCCACCTCACATCCCGTCCTCCTATGCCAACCTCCTAACTCGACCTCCTATCTAAACCTCCTATCCCGATCATCCCGTCCTCCTATCTTGACCTCCTATCTCGACCTCCTATCCAGACTTCCTATCCCATCCTCATATCCCAAACTGTAAGATGTGTACCAGGTATTGAAATATCTCCAGCCGTACGGAAGTTATGTGGGAACATACATTTCCCATTGATTTGCATGGGACTTTAAACAAAAACCCCGACCCTCACAAATGGGGGTAGTTAAGGGTTAAATTAACTATCCTATATTTTAAGTGGGCATATAAGTAACGTGACCAAGTATTATCGAAACATCTCCAGCCGTTTGGAAGTTATGCAGTAACATATATTTCCCATAGACTTGTATGGGACTTTAAAAAAAAAAAAAACGCCCCTGGCAAATGGGGGTGAGTAAGAGTTAAATCACCTATCCTATGTTTGTTGTTGACATATAAGTAACGTGTGTGCTAAGTTTCATGTTAATATCTTTAGCCGTTTGGACGTGATGCTGGAACACACATACATACATACATACATACATACACACACACACACACACACATACATACATACATATACACACACATACACGTTGAGTTTTATATATATATATATATATATATATATATATATAGATGAGTTTATTTCCATACCTTCTTGTGCAGTAACTGCCGATCTCCATCATTTTCAGCTGCTTCTGCCATTAAAGCCATCAGTCAGAATATTGCTAAGCGCACTTCTGTCTTTTTCTGTCATAAACTTCACATACCTTTTGAGAGGAAATGCTGGGTTTAAATACCGTAATTTCGACTATGAAAGAGTCTTACAAGTTAAAGGAGTTGTTTCACAAAGATGACCCCTTATTATATAATGTAAAAAAAAAAAATTTTAAAAACCGAATAAACTATGAAGAAAGCCTCAGGCTTTATAGAGAATTTGTCTATATTACACTGAACACTAAATGAGCATTTAGAGGGGAAATTATGATTGTTTTTTCCCTTGATTTTTTTTATATTACATTGTCATAAATTTTTGCGCAATTTGCAAATTTAGTGACTGTCATACGCCCATTCTTTTTTTAATATGTAGTGTGGTTGAAGTCAAAAGAGCTTGGTAGCTGTTATATTAAAAGAGGCAATTTTAGAATTTCGTACATTTTTGCACAACCTCACTCCAGCAAAGGCCACACTTTGAAACTTGCTACTTAGCTATTTATAAAGAATTTTTTCCATTTTGGTAAAATTTGAGGGACGTACACATGACGTCTGCACAGGAAAATGGCAGGAAAAACAACTAGATTAGCATGATAAATTCTTCCCAAGACTCTGCATTTATTACTGTGCTAAGGGAGAACGCTGAGGGCCCCAGAGCTCGTGCATGTCATTGGGAGGATTGTAGCACTGCACCTCATAGATAGGACAGCATAAACCTGCTGAATCACAGGTGTAATTTAAGACATTACATTTTGTGCCTGACTCATTATTAGTTATACAACTCTTCCTGTCACACAACATGATCATTTTATGTACTGCGAATGCTAAACAAGCCTGGAACGCCTGTAGGATTTTCAGGACTTAAAGGAGTACTCCCGTGGAAAACTTATTGTTTTTTAATCAACTGGTGCCAGAAAGTTAAACAGATTTGTAAATCACTTCTATAAAAAAAAATCTTAATCATTACAGTACTTTTTAGGGGCTGTATACTAATGAGAAATCCAAAAAAGAAATGCATTTCCTCTGATGTCAGGACCACAGTGCTCTCTGCTGACCTCTGCTGTCCATTTTAGGAGAAAATCCCCATAGCAAACATATGCTCCTCTGGACAGTTCCTAAAATGGACAGCAGAGGTCAGCAGAGAGCACTGTGGTCATGACTTCAGAGGAAATGCATTTCTTTTTTGGATTTCTCTTTAGTATACACCCCCTAAAAAGTACTGGAAGGATTAAGATTTTTTAATAGAAGTGATTTACAAATCTGTTTAACTTTCTGGCAACAGTTGATTTAAAAAATAAAGTTTTCCACGGGAGTACCCCTTTAAATGCAGGAGTTTACTTTGCTTGAGTTGTTGTTTTTGATAAGTAATTTGTCAGTTCTTTTTAAAACTAAGGACATAAAACAATGGTTGTTGTTTGGCTCAGTGATAGAATATAGTGCCAACGTAATTGCCAACACTAAGGGGGTAGTTATCAAGCCTTCCCTCCCCGGTAGAGGCGTATGCCTCTGCATAAATCCAGCGAGACTGTGTGCCCATGTTGAAATCTGGTTTTCCAGCATAAACTGCTATAAGACAGGTGAGCGGTGGCAGCCATGTCCCCTCCTCCCATAACCCCCCTTTTCTAATAGACCACGTCCCTTTAGCAAGCACCAAAATGGCAAATAATTTCACAGATTCTGCAGTTAGCACAAAAATTGTGCGATTATTTTCTTTTTCCATAGCCGTCCGCTTGAAGCAACTCCAGGAACAACCTGCAATGATCATTAACCCAGAGCTAGCTGTGGCCACTAGTGTTGCATGTAAGAATGGCCTAACTTGTAGATGAACAGCTTAACTTTAAAGGGAACTATAATTTACTTTCAAATGTTGTGGTGTTTATGAGAGTTCTTAATTTCAAAGATGAGCAGTGAGCAGGGCGTTTAGTTAAGGGCTGGCACTCCACTGGCTCCCCTTCACCCAACTGGGCTTGATTGACAGATCTCTACCTATAAAAAAATAGGGAGAGCCCTGTCAATAAAGCCCAGCAAGGCAGGGAGTAGTGAGCTGGCCCCTTAATTTTGTTTTCCACTCTAAGCTTAGCAAATGGCCATCACTTACATCATGCTTGCCTCCACCTAGGAAGGAGGAGGACAGGCTGATCTCTATGGGAGCAGGAGAAGGTGAGGTTTTCTAAATCTTGGCACAAAGTTGGGCATTGTTAAATTAATGAGGATGGGGTACCTAACTAATACAGGGGCATGTACCTACTGGGTGTACCTGCCTACCTCCTGAGGGGACTTATCTAGTGAGGGGGACCTATCTGCCACTGGGCCATGCCTACCTAACTGCTGAGGGGGCCCTAGCTGCATAACTACTTGGGGGAGCTACCTATCATAGGTCCTACCTACTGGGGGTAGGGGACAAACCTACTTTCCTTCCTGCTCGGGGGGGACATACCTTAAACCTTGCTATCAGGGGCCCTAAGTACCTAAAGATGGACACATTCCCCTACATATTGGAGGGACATATCTATGTACCTAATGGGAGAACTACTTAAGAGTAAGGTTCTATATACATACTTAAATGGGTATTCCTATCTCTGTACTAGGGTGCTGCAGCCACGTCCAGACTGCTTGTGGCTGCTGTATGTGGTTGGGAAGTAAAAAAAAAAAAAAAAACAGCTTAGCTCATGATACTAGGCTGTCTATGCATCTCCTGCTTAAGTTAATGGGAGTTCCCCAAATTTCATAAAACAGTCGGCGCCACTGTTTTTGGCTTCCTAACCAGCAGCTGGGACTAAGATTCTGCGGACATAAGTTGTAAATGGAGGAAATCGTCAAGTTCAACTGTGTTTTATTGAAGATTTTATTGTAGTAATATAAAATAGGTTTGTTTCACAAGGTAAGAAGAAAATTTGAGGCTGCATCGCCTATGACCCTTACTCTATTTTTTAGAAGCGGGAAAACCTCAATACTATTGGCTCTAATGAGCAATGTGAATATGTAATTTGATAGATATGTCCTATTGACACATATGTTTACCTAAATTTATGTTGCATTGTATTTCCCTTTTTTTGTATTGATTTATATCCATTGATTTATTTGTCCTAGTTTCTCCTGATATGTTTATCTATGTGTATCATAAGTTGTTGTTCCTATTTGCTGCTCTCTAAATTACTCATGCTTCTCCTTCTTTATCTATTTTGGCTTTTTCTTTGGACGAAATGATTAAGTCCATCACATTAGAACAAGGTACTATGGCAACAAGATGCACCGGATATGATGCTGTGGAAGGGCGGATGTAAACATTAGAATCAGATGTCTGCCAGGACATTCCCACGACGGGCGGGAGTATGTTTTCGGGAGACGCGCACGAATATGTAATGCGCGCAAACATGTGATTTGCACGATCACATGACTAGTTCATGGGAGGTATGTAGCAATTATGACATGCGTCTTGGCGGGAAGTGACGTGATTGGCTGAGCGCTATCATGGTCCATTTAGGGGATATTTAAGGAGAGCATGAGGAACAGCTTGCACCTGCAGTTTGGATCGGCATCTGCAGTGTATGCTATTCATATACAGGACGGAGGGTAAGAAAGTACATTAAATTTACGAATATGTGATTATCTTTTTTGTAATATGGTAGTGACATATTGTCACTGTATACTGTATTGTAGATCTATACTATGGAACCATTGTGGCTTAGAGGGTAGCTATAATAACGTCTCCACGGGCAGATTGTTGGATCGAGTACATGTGCAGCCTTGTAAATAAGATATGTGGCATACGGTGGTGGTGGCTGTTGATACAATTGTTTTCTTTTATAGCAGTCACTATATGGTGTTGCAAACAACTGAGAAAGTAAAGATCCGGCACATGCAGGACTAGGGTGATGTGGAACTACAGGGAGAGGTAACGCTGCAGACTGGGCACAGGTGTGGAGGTAGGCGGTGCAAATCACAATTGATACATAGTATGCAAAAAAGAGACCAAAGGAGACTGCACTCACCATCCACAGGTTTATTCAAAAGCGTGTAGGCATACAATAGCGGAGACAGGGGCACACCGGGACAAGTTGTTTTACGCTGTCTTGCAATTCTTCAAGCCCTCAAGCCCTTCAAGCTTGAAGAAGCGCAAGACAGCGCAAAACAACTTGTTCCGGTGTGCCCCTGCCTCCACTATTGTATGCCTACACGCTTTTGAATAAACCTGTGGATGGTGAGTGTAGTCTCCTTTGGACTCTTTTTTGCATACTATATGGTGTTGGTCTTAGGTTTACTTACAAATTCTGGGTCCTCTATATCCTTCTGACTAGTGGTAGCAAGATGTTATGTTTATCTGGTTTAAAAAGAGCACATCGGTATTGAGGGATGATTTCCATATCTGGCTATCTGCATTGGAGGTATTGTGGCCCCTATATATTGTTCCAGACTATGTTTTTTTTTCTTTTCCTGAGGTTCATAGATTTATTCATATTCCATCTAGTTCCTTGTATTTAATTTGAATTGCAGAATAACAATGAAATATTTATCAATTTATTCTTCCCCTTTCCTGTATACTACTTTTCTTTGATCCCCTGATGAACCGGTGTATGATATCAGATACACGGGGAAACACGTCGGGATTTGTGGGTTTTTACATCAGGAGAATTGTTGTTACTCTATATATTATATTATTTTCACCTGAATAATTTCTATGGTTATTATGATATGGTTTTAATGTTGTTTACAATAAAGAGATATTTTTAGCAATTTTTTTTGTTGGTTTCCGGATAAATATAGCTAATTGACACTCCAGTGTCATTTGTGTCAGTGTAAGAAGAGAATGGGACCTATAGATATTTTCATTAGCAGTAAATATACATTACATAACTGATGCAATGCTTATAGAAAATAGTCATGTTGGGGAGCCACACATAGTTTAAAACCAGCCCCCCTCTTAGACTTTGTTCACACACAGTATTTTGGCCCATTTTTGGATCCAGAAAATGGCTGTTTTACAAATAAATAAAAAAAACTGCCCAAAATGGCTGAAAATATTGACCAAAAGTAAGAAAAAGGCAAAAAAGCTTTAAGAGTCAATAGCTGACTGAAAATGATGCTTGGAAACATAGGCTCGGACTAGGTTCATACAAAGTATTTTGTTCTGGTATTTTTAGACCAGAAGTAGGTCCAAAACACTGAAAAAAGTACTAATATTTCCATTATAGTTTTTCGCAATATTTTTTGCATTACTGGTTTGGGCTAAATATACTAATCAAAATACTACATGTGAATGCAACCTTGGAGAGACCAAAAGATCAGAGGTGACAGTTTACGGTTTGTCTAAGCCTAAATTCTCATCTGGGTTATTTTTTTCTGTTGTTCTGTCCCATTATAGGCTGCACTATTTTATCTAACATTTTTTTGGTGGCAGAGACGGTGATAAAGACTCCTAGTGCAAATGTGAAGCTTTAGCTATATATTAGAGTCACTTTAATTGGCAACCTTCTAACCCCAGAGACTATCCTCATTTTGTCATACATAAAACATATTACAGTACCCATTTATTTAAAGGACACTTGAGTATTTCACTATCTACCATGTTTCTTCACCTGTTTTTGGTGGCATTTTCAGGGAGTTTTTACCTTTTCCCCCCCTTTTTTTTATGATAATATGAAAATAATTGCAACCCCTCTTATGCTTGCCTGCCATGTTAGGAGTGCACTGGATCTTGTACATTTGGTGACTGCAGCTTAGACTAGACGTTTTGCCAAAGGTATCCGGTATACAAGCAGATGTATGAATATTTGTTTACTGGGTGGTGCTGTATTAACAATTGTTAGCAGCAAATAGTTTACTAAACCCTGTTACAATGGATATTGGATGCACACTTTGTGTTCATTTCAGTTACACAACAGGTTTGCACATGAATAAATCCTTCATATGTCTGCTGGTTGGAATTGCATTTTATATTGTTCAAAGCGCACATACTGATTCAATCAAAGGTTAGCTATGGGTGTTTCTAGTACTCTGGACAGTTCCTGACGTGGACAGAGGTGGCAGCAGAGAGCACTGTGGTCAAACAGAAAAAAACTATACAACTTTCCTTGGAGCATACAGCAGCTGATAAGTACTGGAAGGATTAAGATTTGTATATAGAAGTAATTTACAAATCTGTTTAACTTTCTGGCACCAGTTGATTCGAAAACATTTATTTTCCACCGGAGTACCCCTTTAAGTTTTAGTAGAAGATGAAAATTTAAAAGGAAACTCAAAATTCAGATTTGTTTCACAAGGCAAGAAGAGAATGGAACCCGTAGACCTTTGCATAAGCAGAAAATATACATTACAAAATTAATGCAGTGCTCTTATCAAATAGTCATGTTGGGGAGCCACACCTAGTTTAAATAAGCCTGTCCTTAGACCTTGTTCACACACAGTATTTTGGCCCATTTTTTAAACCAGAAAACAGTTCTTTTACAACAAAAAAAAACTGCCTAAAAACATTGAAAAAATTTACCAAAAGTAAGAAAAAGGTGGAAGAAACAGGCCAAATGGCTTTTAGGCTCAAAATGGATGAGTGTCGCAAATTTTTCTCCTTTTGAATTGTTTCCCTCTGCATTTTGCGTATCTCAGTAGCGCTGCCTCCCTCTTCTCTAGATGGGCCAAATGGTTCTTATCTGCCGACACATTCTATGTTTCTAAGCTTCTCTTGCCGTGCAAATCATATAGATTTCCCCTACCAAGACCCCCATCTGAGAACCTGGCAGTACCGTATTTTTCGCCGTAGAAGACGCACTTTTTCTTTCCCAAAGCTGGGGGGGAAAAGTTGGTGCCTCTTATACGACAAATACACATTGAAACCGGCGGTCCCTGCGGCCATCAACGGCCGGGACCCGCGGCTAATACAGGACATCACCGATCGCGGTGATGCCCTGTATTAACCCTTCAGACGCGGCCATCAAAGCTGACCACCGCATCTGAAGCGAAAGTAACACTAACCCGACTGCTCAGTCGGGCTGTTTGGGACCGCCGCAGTGAAATCGCGGTGTCCCGAACAGCTTACAGGACACCGAGAGGGACCTTACCTGCCTCCTCGGTGTCTGCTTCATACCGGGATCCCCTGCATCGCTGGCGCTCTCCTTCGTCGCCATCACGTTGTCGCGCACGCCGTCCCGTCATCCAATAGGAGCGGCGTGCGTAGTAGCGTGATGGCGGCGACGGAGAGCGAGGATACCGGACAGCAAAGACGTTCCGGAGCGACGAGGACACCCCGGGGACGCGGCAACAGCGATGAAGGGTGACATCCAGGGCAGCGGTGACGAGCGGTGAGGGGTCCGAAGCGGCGGGGACACGTGAGTACTACCTCCTATAACAGTGGTCTTAAACCTACGGCTGTCCGGGCATGCTGGGAGTTGTTGTTTTGCAACATCTGAAGGTCCGCAGGTTGAAGATCACTGTCCTATACTTTACATTGTATTTGGTTCAGAATCTTTATTTTTTTTAGATTTTTATGCTTTAAAATTGAGTGCGTCTTATATGCCAGAGCGTCTTATATGGTGAAAAATACGGTAAGTGTTCAGTTTCCCTGCTGCACCGAATCACTGGGTTGTCTGTGCAATGCAGCACAAAACAGGGATGATATGCTCTTTGTAACTACTCTACGCTTTAACAAAACAAACCATAACACTTTGTATGAAGTGTGTTCGATGTTTGGCAATAAACTTTTGATGGACATTATATAAGGTGGAATTGCTAAAACCTTCCACCCAGAGGTTGAATGTAGCAGAAAACATGTGCCACTTCTCCATGAAATGCATACATATGGTACATACAGTGAGTAACATTTAGTGTTGTCTTTGCTATCTTTATATAGCACGGGTGTGTCTGTGCTTACAAAATCCGTAAGGAGGTTACATAGATATAATTATATATTCATATAAAGAAATATACAAGAGATTATATTTAGCTATAATCATATGCAGATTTATATTAGCTGAGCTCCCAGGCTAAGGATGTTAAAGGTGATAACATTATTTCATTGGTATCTTATTTAACAAACATAAGAAGAATAAAGATTATTCCCAAGGGCATGGTGGCTTTGAAACAGCAATAACCAGGACCATAAATAACCCTTTTTTGCATTACTTACATGAATTTTAGCTTCCAGTCGTCCTGCGCTCATATGTTTGATATCCTTTTAGCAAGGACAGTGTTCCATGTATCTAAGGCTCTGGCTTCTGCATCTATCCCACAGGAAACGATGCTCAAAATGTACAAGATAATAATAGCATTCGCCGGAGCCATTTATACAGAAACACCTGATCAAATAATGGCCGGTATTGGTTGGATTTTTCCAGGCTCCATTATAAGCCATCACATACAATAGATAATATTTATTTAGATATATTATCTGTTTTGTTCTTTTACCCTATTCAGCATCACAGGGATCCTGTAATGTGATGTATGTATTATCTGGTGTATCATGATGCATGTGTCATAACAAAGACACTAGCACACTCTTGCTCGACATAGACAGAGTTCTGTTTGAAATGTGAACATGTTTATTCATCATGGATAAAGGAAAAACTGCTAATTATATTTGGCCTTATGCATATGACTGCATATTATGTGTGCATGAGGCCAAATGTAATTTGCAAATCAAAGTCATATGCATGAGGCCTGAACAGCACTACACAGAAGGCCGGGATTGGCCACCGGGCTGCCCACCTTCTTCTGATGCCAGGCTCATTTTTTTTTTTTTAAGAAAAAGCCTTTGCTGCCCTGCCAGCATGTGCAGGTAGGTTATGCTGGAGGGGCCTCCCACTCTGGACTGATCCCGAGCCCCAAGTATAATCAGCCAGGGCAAAAAACACCTTCACTTTAACAGCAGCACGTCTGGTAATAGACATGCTGCGTGTAGGCATGCCCCTGACTTCACGGACGTGTCCTTGCCCCGGTTGCTCAACTCTGAGCAGGTGCAGAAGAACTATGCTGGCTCATTGCTGGTGGTAACTGTCTGCAGCCCCCAACCCCTCAAGGTGCAGAACCGTTATGCCTATGTACTGTAGACAAAGGGGTCTGGAGGATGACATAGGGGTCTGGGGGATATAGGGGTCTGGAGGAGAGGACAGTGGGTTCTGAGGGAACAGAGGAGTCTACAGGAGAGGATAGAGGGGTCTGAGGGGCATAAGGATCTGGGGCAGAGGAGTCTGGAGGAACGGTCTTAGCAGTCTGGGGGACATAGGGTGTCTGGAGGAGGACAAAGGGGTCTGAGGGGACAAAGGAGTCAGGAGGAGAGGACAGGGAGTTCTGGGGGGGGGCAGAGGGAATCTAGAGGAGGACATAGGGGTCTGGGGGGACAGTGGAGTCTGCAGGAGAGAACATGGAGTTCTGGGGGGGGAATAGGGGGTCTGGAAAAGCACATAGAGATCTGGGGGTGACAGAGGAGTCTGGGGGCAGAGGAGTCTGGAGGAGAGGACAGAGGGGTATGGGGGAACATAGGAGGTCTGGATTAGGACATTTGGGTCTGGGAGAGGACAGAGAGGTCTATGGGAGACAGAAATTGGGAGGAGCAGCAAAACTGGGGGCAGAGGGGTCTGAAGGAGGAGGACAGAATCTGAAAGAGGTGGACAGAGGAGTCTGAAGGGAGGAGGACAAAGGAGTCTGGAGGAAAAGGGCAGAGGAGTCCTGGGGCCATAGGGGTCTGGAGGAGGACAGAGGAGTCTGAAGGAGTAGGACAGATGCCTCTGGAGGAGGACAGAGGGGTCTGAAAGAGGAGGAGGACAGATGGATCTGGGGAAAGGAGAACATAAGGGCCTAGATGAGGACTTAGGGGTCTGGAGGAAACAGAGGAGTTCTGGGGGGGACAGTACAGGGGTGGCAAACTGAGAAGAAACAGTGTGTGGCAGTATTACTGTCAGGGTAATAGTGTTTGATAGGGTTATATTTAGGGGGCACTGTGTGTGCAGGGTTATATTTAGGGGGCACATTGTGTGGCAGGGCTATATTAAGAAGGCACAGTATCTGGCATGGTTATATTAAATATTGTCTTTATATAGATGATCTGTTGACAAAGTTAGAAATCAATGATTTCAAACTCTGCTGGGGGAAGATGTAGCTGGACGAAATCATGGGGCCTTAACAAGATGACAATGAAGATAAAGAAGATAAAGACTACAGAGAAAACATCACATTTGAGTCACTTATATCATTTTGTATTCTGCCCGACTGTCCCATCAGTGATAAAGTCACTTATAAGTTCTGCAGTGATGATGGGTAAAACTGTATCCCAATCAGTGTTTCTCCAACTGTTGCAAACCCCCCCATGATGCTTGATGCTCTTCAGGTATGATAGGATTTGTAGCTTTGCAAAACACTTGAGCCAAGGTGATTGATAGGGGTCCCAGCAGTCACAAAATAATGGGCTGCTTAGCCTAAGATACACAAGCCTGTTTTTGGTCCCACTCCGGACCTGCCACACAGAGTACTTATTTATTGTATATATCCATGAGCCATCATATGAGATTACATCTGTAATATGACATGCAGTGGAAAATGTTACTTTTTTATATGTGATAAGCCTGTAAAGGCTGTATTTATGGGAGGGGCGTGGCCTATTTATAAGCCGGCTCACCCTCAGGACAGGGCGTTTCATCTCAGCGTAGTAGCGATAGTGTAGGCATACGTCATTGGCTGATCCAGCTGACAGACCTCCTGTTGAATTTCCCGCCAATGGTGTGGAGTGGTGCGGCCTCGGCAGCCCCGCCGGCTGCCTCAAGGGGGAATGCTAGATGCTATCACCACAGAGGCTACAGGTAATGAGTGGGGGCACAGGGAAAACCCTAGAACCCATTTCGGAGGATGTGGTTGTAGGGTCGCAGCAGGTCTCCCGGGCAGGTTGTGTTAGGGGGAGGGGGTGGCGGGTTGCTGGCTGTTCGTCGTGGCGGACTGTTCGTGAGCCAGGCATTCTGCTAGGTGGGATGGTGGTTCGTGCAGCGCACTCGGCCCACAGACGCAGGTTTTTCACCTGTCAGTCCCTTGCATGCCTGCTGTAGCCAGTAAAAAAGCAGTGCCATACCAGTAATCATCGATATCCAAACTCCAGGGCCGAAGCCAGGGGAAAACCCTATTTGTACACCCTTAAAATATAACTTTTAATAAAGTCTCTTAAAAATTTTCCTAAGTGAGATTAAAACTTGTACATGACAGGAATATGTATTAACACATATGACGGGGAATACCTTCACCAAGTCAACATTGCCATAACATTCCTCTTGGGAACGCTGTTGTTACGGCGAAACATGTAGAGGTCGGCATGTTATGTTAAATTTTAAAATATACATTGACAGGTGGTGATTGCGGCAGACTGCAGCGCCGCTACACAACCTGTACTTGGAGAAGATATTCTCCGTCATATGTGTTAATTCATATTCCTGTCATGTACAAGTTTTAATCTCACTTAGAACATTTTTTAAGAGACTATATTAAAATTTATATTTTAAGGGTGTGCATATAGGGGTTTTGAGGGATGGCCCCTAACTAACCCTGGGTCCATAGTGTTATTATCCCAGTAATCATCACACGCCACTTGAGAGGTTCGTCTGCATCACAATCTGCCGTCTCCCACCTAATCACAGCAGCTCAAACCCGTATTGAAGTTCAGACAGATCCGTCAGGCTCACCCCAGTGTAGCCAGTCAGTAGGAGGTAGTTCTGTGTTACCACTACTCACGTCCTGACACACGGTGACGAAGCCCCAGCTGTGGTCTGGGTACTTACTGTCAAGCAGGCTGCTCTAACTGAGGCTATTGTAGCTAAGGTTCACGAGTATTTAAACTTTCGTGTTTGCAACCTGCTGGGATGCCACAGTGTATGCACGTGACAACATTCCAGATCAAGAACGTGGCCCAGTTCATATTAAATATGGCCTGCATAAATTTTTAGTATCTCCTGCATACATTGCAATATCAGCATGTACTGTAGTTTGCATGTGGTCAGCATTTATATCGTGTATACTTTCATAACAGCTACAGTGGGCTTTCATTTATGGTATATTAATGCACAAAACGCTTGTAGCATTTGTATTGTTCACACATTTATAGCATTTCCATTGTGCATAGCATTCACACCTTAAATACGTTCATAGTTTTGTTATACGTATATGTACATACACTCAGTGTGCATACATCCTCAGCGCTTGTATTATGCTTACGCTCTCAGCTTGTCCTCATGCTTACCTAATTTTACTGTACATAAGCTGAAAGCATTATATTGTGAATACGTTCATAAGTGTTTATAGCATGCATATTCATAACGTTCATAGCCATCGCAAAAACGGCTGTCCGGCAGCACTGACTGCTTCAACTGCCACCGCATAGCTGTTTAATGTGCCCTATGTGTCTTGCTCAATGATACTCACATGTCCCTGCCGCTCCGGCCCGTCAGTTCGCCGTTCCTCTGCTGCCGCATCACTATGTTGCCGCTGCCCTGCGCCGTCTCTCTCCATCGCCATCATCACGTCGCCGCTCACCCCGCCCCTATTGGGGCGGCATGTGCGGCAACGTGATGATGGCGACAGAGCGATGGCACAGGGCAGTGGCGTTGTAGTGATACGGCAGCAGAAGAGCGGTGAACTGACGGGCTGGAGCGGCGAACTGCCGGGCCCACAGTAACAGGGACATGTGAGTATCATTGAGCATCCATGTACTCAACATACGATGGTTTCAACATACGATGGTCCGCCTGGAACCAATTACAATCGTATGTTGATGGACCACTGTATTAGCATCCTGGTTGTCTGAATGTGTACACTCAGCATCCGATTTTAAAGGGGTACTCCGCCCCTAGACATCTTATCCCCTATCCAAAGGATAGGGGATAAGATGTCAGATCGCCGGGGTCCCGCTGCTGGGGACCCCGGGGATTGCCGCTGCAGCACCCCGCTATCATTACTGCGCAGAGCGAGATCGCTCTGCATGTAATGACGGGAAATACAGGGGCCGGAGCATCGTTACGTCATGGCTCCGCCCCTCGTGACGTCACGGTCCGCCCCCGTTAATACAAGTCTATGGGAGGGGGCGTGGTGGTCGTCACGCCCCCTGCCATAGACTTGCATTAAGGGGACAGGCTGTGATGTCATGAGGGGCGGAGCCATGACGTCACGCTGCTCCGGCCCCCCGAACTTGCTCTGCGCAGTAATGATGGCGGGGTGCAGCAGCGGCTATCCTAGGGGGCCTCAGCTGCGGGACGGCGGCGATCTGACATCTTATCTCCTATCCTTTGGATAGGGGATAAGATGCCAGGGGCGGAGTACCCCTTTAACCTTCTATTCCTATAGAATGTGGGATATGTACTATTCTAGTCCCTATTGCTGACATATTTCCAGAGATAAAACACAGTCCTCAGTGTCCTACCCAAAAAATGAGTATGTGAAGGATATTCGGTTCAGATATATGAAATATATTAGCGTTTTTTTCGTCCGGATGCTTACTAGGCTGTTCCAAATAGTCAACAAACGCGTTTTGGGGTACACTGGGATCTATCCAAACCCCTTCCTCAGTGGTGTATGAATTATGTTCTATCTTGGTTCCATTTTATACCTATCTGGACCAATCACCTGTGTCATTGTTGAATTGGAAACAAAATCTGGTATGGATCAGGAATATATGCCATACTTATGTGGCTACCGAAGATATTAACTGATATGAACCTATGTACATACAGATATGCACTCAATCACCCTTGTGCATGGGGATATAGTAATCATAATCAGATAAATGAAAAAATTAATTAAAAATAGAAATAAAAAGAAAACAATTATAAAAATGAGAATGAAAAATTCCTGATCTATACCAGATTTTGTGTCCAATCCAACATTGACACAGGTGATTGGTCCAGACAGGTATAAAAAGGAACCAAGATAGAACATAATTGATACACCACTGAGGAAGGGGTTTGGATAAATCCCAGTGTACCCCGAAATGCGTTTGGTGACTTTTTGGAACATCCTAGTAATCATCTGGACATAAAAAATGTTAATCTGTATTCACATCAAGCGCGATTGGAAACACAGCCCAAGTGCATTTTCTGCCGACACTTGAGAAAGAACTGTTGGACCAAAAGGGGTTAACTACTGCCACCTTTACCCACCTATATTTAACTTTTAACTATAACTACATCTATTGCCATCTATTGCTGCCTTAAGTTTGAACATCTATGGGAGAGCGCGCCCCCACGGTCAGCTGATCTGCAGTCACGATCTGACCTGCCCGAAACTTGCCAGCATGCGACCGCAGAGAACATCAGACGCCATTGGAGCGTGGCTACAGCAAACGCTGCTGGCTGGAGCCCCGAAGCAAGGACAGAAGCCTCGACGCGGTGCAGTGAGTGGCACGTGGCGCCAAACAAATCTTTCTCCCGCAGGTAGTCCACGACACATCGACTATTTATATATAAAGTGGAAGTACCTATTGCATAAGGCGGAACTCTATCCTCTTTACAGGTGGACATTTACTAGGTGGAACTATAGATTTTTTCCTATCAGCCCATGCTGGCATAGTTATACCAATTGTATCCACAGTGTGTGAGAACACTTTTTTTTTATTACAGGTGGACTTCTATCATTTATCTTCTGGCTTGTGTGAATATTCCTATTGCAGGTGGACTCTGTATCATCCTTATTACAGGTGGACTCTGTATTATTTGAAAGAGACTAGTGTAATATCCCCTGCTAATTAGTCCGGATATCTAAAAACTGCCAGGGCCCTGCGGAGTGTTACATTTTTTAGATTCTTTTTCTTGTCATTTTATTTTATTTGTGTCATTTGTATTTGATAACTGTTGGTATTAAATTTGTACATACCTATTCATATATTTGAACCTGATATCCTTCACATACTCATTTTTTGGGTAGGACACTGAGGACTGTGGACTGTGCTTTATATTGTTTTAATTTCTCTTTGGGTGAGAGGATCACAGTTAACCTTGTGTCCCCAGTTGCGAGCTCCACATCTTTTAACGACATTTCCAGAGAGACAACCTCACGACACTTAGTTGGTGTGTCACTGTTGTGCCTCTCAGGTCTGCAGGGGGGATGCACTGCATAGTCATTGTTACTGACATGACTTCAGAGCAACGTCATTACACATAGGCGGCTGTATACCTGTTATGCCTGCCACGTCTGCAGAGGGCATACACTGCGTATTTGTTGTTGCTGACATGTCTTCAGAACAATAACATTGTTACACATAGGCGGCTGTATACCCGGTATACCTGCCATGTCTGCAGGGGGATGCACTGCGTAGTTGTTTGTTACTGACATGTCTTCAGAGCAATAACTTTGTTACACATAGGCGGCTGTATACACATTTTACCTGCCACGTCTGTGGGGGATGCACTGCGTAGTTGTTGTTACTGACATGTCTTCAGAGCAATAACTTTGTTACACATAGGCGGCTATATACACATTTTACCTGCCACGTCTGCGGGGGGATGCACTGCGAAGTTGTTGTTACTGACACATCTTCAGAGCAATAACTTTGTTACACATAGGCAGCTTTATACCCGTTATACCTGCTACGTCTTCAGCAGGGATGCACTGCGTTAGTTGTTTCTGTCTCATATTCAGAGCAATGACTTCATAACACAGGCACTTGTATAGATTTATTGTGGTTACGCAAGATTCGTCGTCAACTATAAGCTTGAGTTTTTTTAGAACACATAGAGTGGACTTCTTTTGCTACTTGTAACATTCAAGTGGTCACGTTACGCATTTCTACATCGCCTAGTCTTCAGGTAAACATGACTTGCATAGCATGGTTGCCTGCATAGTGATTATTCATGAGCACTTTCATGCACCTCATGAACAAGCGTTTATGTTTATTTCCATTTTTTGTTTTCCTTTTCACAGGTTCTTATGTCCATTCACCTAGTCGTTACATTTTTGTCCTCTTTGGAAGGGTTGGGGGCTTTGCTTTGCGGGCATTTTGATTTGTTTTTGCTGAGGTCAAGTCACAGTCTATTGTACATATTGATACATTGCAAGGGATACATGTGATCTGGTCTTAGCGGGGGTCATACCCGTCAAGGTGTGGCAAGTCATGGTTTACAGGTTTTCAGGCCACGGATCACAGGCTCAGAATTTGGTTGTTGTGTTTGTTACGTTAGATATGTTCAGCACACAGAATAATTGATTAATGCGTTCAAGTGTCGGTGTGGCGTTTATAATTCCAAACCTTGTTTCATTCCTAAGTCATACGTTTTTTTTTTTTTTGCCCATTAAAGGCATGCCGTCAGACGCGGTTATTGTCACATTTCAGCTGTCATAGTAGGGTCAACCTCAATGGTACAGGTACGTATTTCAGCTAATGTGTTTAACCCCTTAAGGACGCAGGACGTAAATGTACGTCCTGGTGCGGTGGTACTTAATGCACCAGGACGTACATTTACGTCCTGTGCATAACCGCGGGCATCGGAGCGATGCCCGTGTCATGCGCGGCTGATCCCGGCTGCTGATCACAGTCAGGGACCCGCCGGCAATGGCCGACGCCCGCGATCTCGCGGGCGTCCACCATTAACCCCTCAGATGCCTAGATCAATACAGATCCCGGCATCTGCGGCAGTACGCGATTTCAATGAATGATCGGATCGCCCGCAGCGCTGCTGCGGGGATCCGATCATTCAGAACGCCGCACGGAGGTCCCCTCACCTTCCTCCTTCCGGCTCCCGGCGTCTCCTGCTCTGGTCTGAGATCGAGCAGACCAGAGCAATAGATGACCGATAACACTGATCTGTTCTATGTCCTATACATAGAACAGATCAGTATTAGCAATCATGGTATTGTTATGAATAGTCCCCTATGGGGACTATACAAGTGTAAAAAAAAATTTTAAAAAATGTAAAATAAAAAAAAAGTGAGAAATCCCCTCCCCCAATAAAAAAGTAAAACGTCCGTTTTTTTCCTATTTTACCCCCAAAAAGCGTAAAAAATAAATTTAATAGGCATATTTGGTATCGCCGCGTGCGTAAATGTCCGAACTATTAAATAATAAATGTTAATGATCCCGTACAGTGAACAGCGTGTACGTAAAAAAAAAAGTACAAAATTTCTACTTTTTTAATACATTTTATAAAAAAAAATAATAAAGAATTTATTAAAAGTTTTTATATGCAAATGTGGTAGAAAAAAAAGTACAGATCATGGCGCAAAAAATGAGCCCTCATACCGCCGCTTATACGGAAAAATAAAAAAGTTAGAGGTCATCAAAATAAAGGGATTATGAACGTACTAATTTGGTTAAAAAGTTTGTGATTTTTTTAAGCACAACAATAATATAAAAGTATGTAATAATGGGTATCATTTTAATCGTATTGACCCTCAGAATAAAGAACACACGTCATTTTTACCGTAAATTGTACGGCGTGAAAACGAAACCTTCCAAAATTAGCAAAATTGCGTTTTTCTTTTTAATTTCCCCACAAAAATAGTGTTTTTTGGTTGTGCCATACAATTTAAGATATAATGAGTTATGTCATTACAAAGGACAACTGGTCATGCAAAAAACAAGCCCTCATACTAGTCTGTGGATGAAAATATAAAAGAGTTATGATTTTTAGAAGGCGAGAAGGAAAAAATGAAAACGTAAAAATTTAATTGTCTGAGTCCTTAAGGCCAAAATGGGCTGAGTCCTTAAGGGGTTAAGTACATGGCTCTGTAATTTTGCTATAAGATTTACTTTTCTCTACCCTACTGCTGTTTACATTTTCCCCCTCTATAGGCGTGCCCTCATTCATGGTTTTGGGCACAGTTCAACCGCTGCTGTTAAGTTTAGTGAATGTGCAAGTTGCTCTGTTAAGTAGGATAACGTATTTTCCAGGTTTTACAGTGTAAGGTCCAAAGGGTCTGGGATATTGGAGGCAGTCTGATGTGATGTTCAGGTAAGTACACCTCTTCATTTTAGCCACGACCACAATAGAATTTGTGTGATTTTTCTTTGTAAAAGAGAAGGCATAGTGGTACTAAAAGATTGTGATGCTTGCCGATGCCATTTTCGGTAATCATAGAAATGCGCATGCTGTATTTTGGGTCTTATGTGTGCACTGTCTAAGGTCTCATTCACATGGCCGTCTGCCCCCGTAAATTCATGCCTGTTCTGCAATCCATTTGATAATTTATCAAATGGGTTGCAAACGGCTGTAAAATAATCCCATTGATGTCAATGTGATTTTTTTTTATAATCCTTTATCACCCGTTGCACCCGTTTTCTTCCTGTTCTGTTTTTTTTGTTTTTTTTTTGACGGGGGGAAAAGACGTTGCATGCAATATTTTTTCTCCCATCAAAAATAACAGAATAGAAACGGATATTACAAATTTTACATTTAAGTCTATGGCAAACGGATGAGCATATAATGTAATCAGTTTGCACCCGGTTTTTAATATCCGTTTTTGAACCGTCATTACTTCTGAGCATGCTCAGAAGGAGTGAAATCAGCAAACTCTGTGCTGCAGGATTACTACTACTCCCATCATGAAAAATACTTGTTTCCATGATGGGAATAGTAGTTTCCAGGCTGCGGGAGTCTGGGGCGACAGAGGAGGCTACATTAGGGCTTGTCAGGATCCGGACTGGTATACGGGGAGGACACGGGTGGTGGATGCTCTGTGTCAGTGAGATGATGGCGTGGGCCGTACCAGGGGAACGGAATCTAAGGGGTTACTGGTTTTCACCAGAGCCCGCCGCAAAGCGGGATGGACTTGCAGCGGCAGGTAACCCCCAGGTCATTCCACCCGATAGCGACTCAACCTCACAGACAGCTGAGACAGGCACGGTACACAAGGACAAGGCAAGAGCAAGGACGGACGTAGCAGAAGGTCTAGGCAGGCAGCAACGGTTCGTAGTCAGGGGCAACGGCAAGGGTCTGGATACACAGGCAATGGAACACACAGAAACGCTTTCTCAGGGCACAAGGCAAAAAGATCCGGCAGGGACAGGAAGGGGAAGTGGGTTTTTATGGTTTGGGGAGTGCTTGGAACTAATTGGGCCAGGCACCAATTAATGGTGCACTGGCCCTTTAAATCTGAGAGACCCGGCGCGCGCGCCCTAGAGAGCGGGGCTGCACGCGCCGGGACAGAGCAGAAGGACGGGGCCGGTGAGTGACACGGGATGCGACCTGAGGGCGGGCACGTCCCGCCACGGTAATCACATCCCCGCCGAGGGACACAGAGCAGCGCTCCCGGACAGCGAGTCTGACCGGGCGCTGCAAGCAGGAGAGTAACGCCGCGAGCGCTCCGGAGGGGAACCGAGGCCCGGAGCGCTCCGCGTTATAGTATTCTTATCCTCATGTTTCTTCATGCGAGAAGAGGCCAGTGAGAGCGACTTTTGAGTCTCTTTCCAGATAGAGGAGAAGTCCAGGGTCAATTCATCTACGGCAGGAACTCCAGATGAAGTGGGGATGGGGAGGGGGGGAAGCGGGTGACGGCTGTACACCACAAAGAACAGAGACTTGGCGGATGACTCAGAATTTTTGAAATTGTACGAGAATTCAGCCCAGGGTAACAGGTCGACCCAATGATCTTGGCGGGTGGAGACAAAATGTCGCAAGTAGTCACCAAGGATCTGGTTCACTCTCTCCACTTGTCCATTGGACTGCGGGTGGTAGGAGGATGAGAAATTTAATTTGATCTTTAATTGATTACAGAGAGCTCACCAAAATTTTGACACAAATTGAACGCCTCTATCCGAGACGATATGCGTGGGAAGCCTGTGAAGACGAAAAATCTGCAGAAAAAATAGCTTCGCCAACTGTGGCGCAGAAGGAAGGCCTGGGAGCGGAATAAAGTGAGCCACTTTGGAAAAACGATCAACGACCACCCAGATGACAGTGTTGCCATGGGATACAGGAAGATCAGTGATGAAGTCCATGGCTATGTGGGACCAAGGCTGTTCAGGCACCAGCAGCAGATGGAGAAGACCTGAAGGCTTCTGACGAGGGGTCTTGTCACGTGCACATACTGTACAGGCTCGTACGAAATCGGTCACATCCTTTTCCAAGAAGGACCACCAAAAGTGTCTGGCAATCAACTGTAAAGTCTTTTTGATTCCAGCGTGACCAGCCAGAAGGGAGGAATGGCCCCATTTGAGGATCCAGAGGCGAAGACGGGGAGGAACATAAGTCTTTCCTGGAGGGATAGGCACCAGAGAAGCAGGAGCAGAAGAGATCAGACACTCAGGGGGATGATGTGCTGAGGAAGGGTCTCAGCTTCAGAGGCATCGGTGGTACGAGATAGAGCATCAGCTCTGACATTCTTGTCTGCGGAACAACGAACACCTAGCCTGGCGAGGATTTAGCCGCTGGGTGGATTGGAGATAAGACAGATTTTTGTGATCTGTATAGATGGTGATGGGGTGAAGGGATCCTTCCAGAAGATGTCTCCACTCCTCAAGGGCCAACTTAATTGTTAGTAGTTCATGGTCTCCAATGGAATAGTCTTTTTCTGGAGCATAAAAGGATTTGGAGAAAAATCCGCAAGTGACATTTTTTACTTTAGTGGATTTTTGAAGGAGAACAGCTCCGGCTCCAACAGAGGAGGCGTCAACCTCGAGGAAGAAGGGCTTCTGAGGATCTGGTCTGGACAAGACTGGAGCAGAGGAGAAGGCGGCTTTGAGGTGGTTAAAGGCTTCCTCTGCCTGTGGCGGCCAGGATTTCGGATTAGCATTTTCCTTACTCAGTGCTACAATAGGAGCAACGATGGTGGAGAAGTGGGGAATGAATTGACGATAATAATTTGCAAATCCGAGAAATCTTTGGATTGCTCGCAGGCCAGTGGGACGAGGCCAATCCATTACCGCAGAAAGTTTATCAGGGTCCATTTGAAGACCTTGTCCGGACACAATGTATCCCAGGAAGGGGAGACTGCTGCGTTCGAATAGACACTTCTCAATTTTGGCGTAAAGTTGATTTTGGCGTAGTCGCTGGAGCACTTGACGAACATGAAGGTGATGATGGGTCAGTCAGGAGAATACACAATGATATCACTGACCTGAGTGATGTCTTCTCTGTTGTCGTTCCTTTTCCACTGGTCCAGACGCCAGGTCTTCTTCCAGCTCCATCTTCTCTGCAGAGTCTGAGGCCCAAACTTCATTGTCAGCAGATCCTCCACTTTGTATGACAACAATAATCATTATAATACTGCCAGATACTGTGCCCTAAATAAAATACTGCCACACACTGCACCCACTGAATGTAATACTGCCACACACTGTAACCACTGAATGTAATACTGCCACACACTGTACCCACTGAATATAATACTGCCACACACTGCGCCCTGAATATAATAATGCCATACACTGCGCCCCAAATATAATACTGCCATACACTGAGCCCTGAATATAATACTGGCATACACTGCATCCTGAATATAATACTGGCATATACTGTGCCCTGAATATAATAAGGCCATACACTGCGCCCTGAATATAATACTGCCATACACTGCGCCCTGAATATAATTCTGCCATACACTGCGCCCTGAATATAATACTGCCATACACTGCGCCCTGAATATAATACTGCCATACACTGCGCCCCAAATATAATACTGACACACACTGTACCCTGAATATAATACTGCCATACACTGTGCCCTGAATATAATATTGCCCCACACTGTGCCCTGAATATAATACTGCCAGACACTGCGCCCTGAATATAATACTGCCATGCATTGTGCCCTAAACATAATACTGCCATTAGTTTTTGGATTAGCCTTTGGATAGGGGATAAGTTATCGATTGCGGGGGGTCCAAGCATTGAGACCCCCCACGATCTCCTGCACGGGGGCCCAGTCAGTATGCCAGAAGCCGACGTCTGACCCCACAGGAAGCCGTGGTCGGCACGCTCCCTCCATGTATCTCTATGGAGTATGCGGAGGGGTGTGTCGGCCGACACTTCGTGCGGGGTCGGCATACCTCTTTTCCTGCCAAGGCCCGTACTGGAGATCGCGGGGGTCCCAGCGCTCGGACCCCCCCCCCCCCACAATCTATAACTTATCCCATATTCTTTGGACCCCGCATCTATCAATCATACATATACACCTCCCCCCTTATCCTTGGTTTCCTCAGCCTCACACCTCCCCAAACCCCCCCATCCTTGTTATCCTCACCAACACCCCCCCAGCTTCCCCCCCTTTAATCATAAATATATACCCCTCCCCTCATCCTTGGTCCTAACCCCCATCAATCATAATTATACACCCCCCCTCCTCATCCTTGGTCCTAACCCCCCCATCAATCATAATTATACACCCCCCCCTCCTCATCCTTGGTCCTAACCCCCCAGCCTTCCCCCATCAATCATAATTATACACCCCTTCCTCCTTGTTCGTCACCCCCAGCACTAATACATATACAACACCCCCCCTTTCCTCAGTCTCCTAAACCCCCCCATCAATCATAAATATACACCCCCCCTCCTCATCCTTGGTCCTAACCCCCCAGCCTCCCCCCATCAATAATACATATACAACACCATCTTTATTCTTTCGTTCTCCTCAGCCTACCCTCCGCAGCCCATGCTTACCTGAAGCACTCAGCAGCAGTGCCGGGCTCCCAGCTTTACGGCGTGAAGACGCAGGGGGGAATGATGCCGCACGTGATATCCCACGTGACTCCCCTGCGCTCCCAGGGCTACGGACAGACAGAGTGGACAGGGTGGCAGACAGAGCGGACGGACACAGACCAGAGTGGGCAGCAAATTTTCCGCCCCCCCCCCCCCCCGGACTGCGGACTCTAAGCGGGTGCTTGGTCCGCCTAGTTATAGAGCCGGGCCGCCTGTGCAGCCCGCTGGTCCTATTTTCATGTAGGGGCCTGGAGCCCCTACGTTAATCCGGCCCCAGGCCCAGCGGCCCACCAGAATAGATCCCGGTATCCCGGTAAGCCAGTCCGGGCCTGCTAGCACAGCAGGGGGACAGACGTCTGGCCCCCCACTGCGCTAGCTATGTATATTGCTCCCCCGCTGCGCTGCCTATACTGTAGATCTTGCCCCCCCTGCAGCGCTTCTATACATATGGTCCTGCAGCGCATCAGGGCAGCCGGAGAACACAGCGCAATGCTTCCCCAGCCGCCAGTGTAATTCACCATTACAATCCTCACTAATTACTTTAAAAACCCTGCAGGGAGCCGGCACCGAAACACAGTAAAACACACTGTATATCCAGGGGAGTGGAGCATGCCGCCTTCTCCCCTGGTTAATAACTTCTGCTCATATCGTGTCCCAGAAGTGAGACCCAGTGCGATCAATCCCTCAGCCACTGTACTACTACAAACAACATGGAACAGACTTTGTTCCATGATGGGGGTAGCAGTAGAAGCACTAATTTAGCCTCCAAGCCGCCTGCAGACTCCCGTAGCCGGGGAACTACTACTCCCATCATGAAAGGGAGTCTGTTCCATGATGGGAGTAGTAGACGGCTGATACTAATGGATGAAAAACAGATGCAAACGGATGCCACTAAATAGTATCCCTTTGCATCAGTTTGCATCCGTTAGTAGAATGGTCCATTTAGGAGGCAATATCGGACAAAATCTAGATGGGGGACAACGGCAGTGCCTAAGTAGAGCAGCATTGTGGTTTGGTGGTAAGCAATGTTGTCTAGGGTTCTGGGTTCCAGTACAACCAGAGCAGAGTTGTCAAATATGTCAGCACTATATAAGTAAAAAGAATGAATGAGCTTAAAGCATATGGAAACTTCCTGAGGATCCCCAAACATCTTCCATGGATCATAAGATTTGACACCAGATATGTGAGATTTAGGATGGAGGTATATCATGAAATAAGGTTTTGAAAATAGGCTATACATGTACTGTGGGGCAAAAAAGTATTTAGTCAGCCACCAATTGTGCAAGTTCTCCCACTTAAACAGATGAGAGAGGCCTGTAATTGTCATTATAGGTATATCTCAACTATGAGAGACAGGATGAGAAAAAAAAACATAAATTCATATTGTCTGATTTTTTAAGAATTTATTTGCAAATTATGGTGGAAAATAAGTATTTGGTAAATAACAAAAGTTCATCTCAATACTTTGTTATATACCCTTTGTTGGCAATGACAGAGGTCAAACTTTTTTTGTAAGTCTTCACAAGGTTTTCACACACTGTTGCTGGCTAGGCCACTCCAGGACCTTGAAATGCATCTTACAAACCAACTCCTTCGTTGGCCGGGCGGTTTGTTTGGGATCATTGTCATGCTGAAAGACCCAGCCACATTTCATTTTCAATGCCCTTGCTGATTGAAGGAGGTTTTCACTCAAAAACTCACACGATACATGGCCCCATTCATTCTTTCCTTTAGATGGATCAGTCGTCCTAGTCCCTTAGCAGAAAAACAGGCCCAAAGCATGATGTTTCCACCCCCATGCATCACAGTAGGTATAGTGTTCTTTGGATGCAATTCTGCATTCTTTCTCCTCCAAACACGACGAGTTGAGTTTCTACCAAAAAGTTCTACTTTGGTTTCATCTGACCACATGACATTCTCCCAATACCCTTCTGGATCATCCAAATGCTCTCTAGCAAACTTCAGATGGGCCCAGACATGTACTGGCTTAAGCAGGGGGACACGTCTAGCACTGCATGATTTGAGTCCCTGGCGGCGTAGTGTGTTACTGATGGTAGCCTTTGTTACTTTGGTCCCAGCTCTCTGCAGGTCATTCACTAGGTCCCCCTATGTGGTTCTGGGATTTTTGCTCACCATTCTTGCGATCACTTTGACACCACGGGGTGAGATCTTGCGTGGAGCCCCAGATCGAGGGAGATTATCAGTGGTCGTGTACGTCTTCCATTTTCTAATAATTGCTCCCACAGTTGATTTCTTCACACCAAGATGCTTGCCTATTGCAGATTCAGTCTTCCCAGCCTGGTGCAGGTCTACAATTTTGTTTCTGGTGTCCTTCAACAGCTCTTTGGTCTTGGCCATAGTGGAGTTTGGAGTGTGACTGTTTGAGGTTGTGGATAGGTGACTTTTATACTGATAACAAGTTCAAATAGGTGCCATTAATAAAGGTAACGAGTGGAGGACAGAGGAGACTCTTAAAGAAGAAGTTGAAGGTCTGAGAGAGCCAGAAATCTTGCTTGTTTGTAGGTGACCAAATTCTTATTTTCCACCATAATTTGCAAATAAATTCTTTAATCAGACAATGTGATTTTATGGATTTTTTTTCTTATTATGTCTCTCATAGTTGAGGTATACCTATGATGAAAATTACAGGCCTCTCTCATCTTTTTAAGTGGGAGAACTTGCACAATTGGTGGCTGACTAAATACTTTTTTTCCCCCACTGTAACTATGTAATAGGGGATGTGTGGCCAATGGCTGATAGCTGCAAAGGACAGTAGGAAGTACCCAGCAATCATTTTTGCCGCTCTCCCAATTTGAAGCTCATGCCTCTTGCCCTGCCCACATGACGCTCATTCCACTTGTTCATTACAGCCCTTAGTCCAACTTTGTGACTTTTATAAACAATCCTTTGATTGCTTACATATATCAATGCAATATATATGCATTGCAGTGGTCTATGTGACCGTCACTCTACTGGTCACAGCCTGCATAGCAAAGGCCTCAGGATGCTGTGGCAACCAGTTGCCACCCCTTACTTACATCACAGGGGTAACGTCTGGGCCACTACACCACTAACAACGCATATCAAACAGTTTAGATGCTATGATTGCTATTAATCGTGGTGTCTAAATTGATTAATGACTGGCAATAAAGTAATCTCCAATGTTGATAAATATCAGCAAGTGTAAGCTTCACAAAGTGGCTGGCACCTGCCAGGAATGAAGTAGGCTTGGCTTCCGAGCCTGCGCCATACTCTCTCACACAACCCATGACATAACAGTATATCATGAGCCAAGAAGGGGTTTAAAAGTCAGTTATTTAAATATTTTTCCATAAATCAATAGTATAGGGAAGATATTTCAGAAATAGAGTCTTTCCTTCTCCCCCTGTCTCCTGCACTGGTCACTCCCTGAATTCAGTTGTAAAATCTACACACATGAGGCAGAAAGGAGATAGATTTTCAACTTCACTGATGGATCAGGTTACAGTTGCCGGCCATACAGATCCATTGAAATGGAAGAGGTGAAGAAAAAAGTAGCTGCTAGAGTGAGACAGAAGCAGAAGACAGTGTTGCTATTTCTAGTAGGTGTTCTTACCCCACAGTGATACTGCAGAGTATTGATGTACATGTCATTATTGCTGCTTCTTTTGGGTGTATCTGAAAGAGAGAGAGCTTTCATAGGCAAAATAGCATCTTGTCTCAACGTAGCATTCAGGATAAGCGGCAATTAGAGATGGAGCATACAAAGAGGACAAGCAGCTGAAAAAGGGAGGATATAGGTCATAGAATAATCAGAAATACTGTTATTCCTTAGGTACACATACCAGAAATCACTCAAAATGATAGGTACACTTTAAAGAGGTACTTCAGGGAACTAAACCCATAGCCCATCCTTTTCCTCTCACCAGCCTATTTAATTGTCTAAATAATATTTATTATCTACAGTTATGGCTGTAATTGTTGGCACCCCTGAAATTTTTCAAGAATATGAAGTATTTCTCACAGAAAAGGATTGCAGTAACACATGTTTTGTTATACACATGTTTACAGTGGTCCCTCAACATACGATGGTAATCCGTTCCAAATGAACCATCGTTTGTTGAAACCATCGTATGTTGAGGGATCCGTGCAATGTAAAGAATAGGAAGTTGTACTCACCTGTCCCCGCTGCTTCGGACCTGTCACCGCTGCCCTAGATGTTGCGCTCCATCGCTGTCACCGCATCCCCGTGGTGTCCCCGCCGCTCCGGAACGTCTCTGCTGCCTGGGTATGTCGCTCTCACGTCATCGTCATCATGTCACTGTGCACGCCGCTCCTATTGGATGATGGGATGGCATGCGAGGCGACGTGATGACGACGATGGAGAGCGCCGGCAATGGAGGGGATCCCAAAGAGGACGCTCCGGAGCCCCGAGGACAGGTAGGAGACCATCACCGGAGCACACGGGGCACCATAAATGGCTCTCCGGCGGCAGCTGAAGCAGTCAGCTCTGCCGGATAGCCGTTTTTGCGATGGCCCCGACATACAAAAGCATCGTATGTTGATGATGCCTTCAACATGCGATGGCCTCTGAGAGGCCATCGCATGTTAAAATTATCGTATATTGGGGCCATCTTAGGTCGGGGGTCACTGTATTCCCTTTGTGTGTATTGGAACTAAACCAAAAAAAGGGAGGAAGAAAAAGCAAATTGGACATAATGTCACACTAAACTCCAAAAATGGGCTGGACAAAATTATTGGCACCCTTAACTTAATATTTGGTTGCACACCCTTTGGAAAAAATAACTGAAATCAGTCGCTTCCTATAACCATCAATAAGCTTCTTAAACCTCTCAGCAGGAATGTTGGACCACTCTTCCTTTGCAAACTGCTCCAGGTCTCTCTTATTGGAAGGGCGCCTTTTCCCAACAACAATTTTAAGATCTCTCCACAGGTGTTCAATGGGATTTAGATCGGGACTCATTTCTGGCCACTTCAGAACTCTCCAGCTCTTTGTTGCCATCCATTTCTGGGTGCTTTTTGATGTATGTTTGGGGTCATTGTCCTGCTGGAAGCCCCAAGATCTCGGATGCAAACCCAGCTTTCTGACACTGGGCTGTACAGTGCAACCCAAAATCCGTTGGTAATCCTCAGATTTCATGATGCCTTGCACACATTCAAGGCACCCAGTGCCAGAGGCAGCAAAACAACCCCAAAACATAATTGAACTCCACCATATTTCACTGTAGGTACTGTGTTCTTTTCTTTGTAGGCCTGATGGCTGTCAGGAAATGTTGAATTAATGCTGAAGAGGATGGAAGAATGGTAAAGAATATCAAGAAGCCCAAGAAAACAACATGGGCCCCAGGAGCCATGCATTTCAGGCAGAATCATTTACAGGGAACATAATCATGTAGTTTTGTGGCTTTGGAGTGTTTTATTTACATGTACTTCCCTGGAGCAGCACTTTACATTTTAAGCTCTTACCTAAAAATCTTCTACTTAACATTGCTGACTTCGCCACCTTCTGCCATACCTGTACTTTGTGTTCCAATATTTGCCTAATACAAAGCTAAGATAAAATAGGTAATGGTTTCAATTTTTAAAAAACTTATATCTGTGGTTTCCATATAAGAAGGAAGCAATTTTAATGAATTGTGAGCACATCATGTATGTGGCATATCTATAAACACCAACATTGTGCAGGTTACTTGCAAAACTGCTTTTATAATCCATTTCTTTTCTTTACCCCACCTTTTCTCCAGACTTGTACAAGCCAGGGCTGCAAAGGTATTGCAAAACTAACAGAAGCTTACAATAATCCTGTTAGCTTTCCGCGTGATGTAATTTGAATCAAGGTGGCATGACCATAAAGACTGCAGGATCAAATAAAATGTGGTTATTTGATAGAACTAACTACAGAGACAGCATCCAGGTAAGCAGGATTCATTCCACTATAATTATTATCACTATTATTATTACCATTATTACTAAGGATTTATTATCAATTGCTATTAAAATGCGTTCTACAGCCCACATGGTTAGACTAGGTTTCCACACAAGTTTTTTTCTGGCATTTTTAAGGATATCTGCCACTGCAGGAAAATATAAATGAAGAACTTCTACTTCCTACTGCATCCACTTCTGACTTTGGCTCAAAAAATGCAGTGTCAGTTTTCAATAAACCACCAGAAAAAAAAACTGTGTGTAAGCCTAGCCTGAATGATATTATTATTATTGCTTATAACTAGGGATGAGCCAATCAAATCTGACGAATCCGATTTTGTTACAAATTTCAGGAAAAATTTGATTTGTAATGAATGCGAATATTGCCGCAATTCCATTGTGCGAATTGCTTCATTAAACTCCATTTAGTGCGGTCCAGGCTCCAGGGGCTGGGCATCTAAAATGGCGGATCCATATGTGAGGACATGGGGCAAGGAATACTGGGAAGGCGGGAACAAGGGTCGGCGGGATGACCCTGAATCACATGCAACATGCAGCCTATCAGCAGCCAGCCACCCCTGTGATCTCACAGCCCTATATAATCGGCAGCCATCTTTCGGACAGTCACATCCGCATTCTATTACAGAGAAAAAGGGACAGAGAGCAGTGTGTGTTGCACAGAATAGCATTTTTACAGCAGCAATTCAACCTCCCAGTCACATCAGTGTTCTATTGCAGAGAGGGATTGAGAGCAGTGTGTTGCACAGAAAAGCTTCTTTAAAGCAGCGATTCACCTCAAGCCCAAATCCAGCCTAGAAGCACTGATAGGGAAGGGAGTGAGACTGAGAGAGAGTGCAATTTTGGGTGTAGTACACAGCAACTGGGTGTTGCAGCACTGATGTGTACAACAACTGAAATGCTAATAGTAGCCAGCCAGTTAGGGTGAGCAGAGCACAAAAAGCATATTGTCCTCTATTAAGTGTAACCTGTGCGTACATCTAAGGGCCTAGATACTGTGAAAGGCCAGGCAAAAGTACACACCTGCTGGTGTTGTAGACAAATACTGTTTTAAGCGTACTTGAGCACATTGTCCTCTCCTCATAAGTGCATACGACATACGTACATCTAAGTGGTCTACCATTTTGTTCCTGTTAAAGTCTTCAGGGCCTAGATACTGTGAAAGGCCAGGCAAAATTA
Source organism: Hyla sarda (assembly GCF_029499605.1). Taxonomy (NCBI): domain Eukaryota; kingdom Metazoa; phylum Chordata; class Amphibia; order Anura; family Hylidae; genus Hyla; species Hyla sarda. Next base: position 241,766,725 of record NC_079190.1, read on the forward strand.
CACACCTGCTGGTATTGCAGACAAATACTGTTTTAAGCATACTGGAGCGCATTGTCCTCCCCTCATAAGTGCATACCACATATGTACATTTAAGTGGTGTACTCTTTTTTCCTGTTAAAGTTTTAAGGGCCTAGATACTGTGAAAGGCCAGCCAAAAGTACACACCGGCTGGTGTTGTACACAAATACAAAGTTTTAAGCGTAGTGGAGTGTATTGTTCTCCCCTCATATACGCAATAAGTATGTCAGGCAGAGAAGTGCCAGGACGTGCACAGAGGAGTGGCAGATGCCTAAATTCATCAGGCAGAGGTCACAGCAGACTGGGGACGAGTGGCAGCAGGAGTCGCAGCGAGAGTCCCGAGCTCCCGCTATCAGCTTGCAGTCGTGTCTTGACCAGATACCCATCTGCCGACATTGATTGGTTAACACGGTCATCCACTTCATCACAGGTGGCATCTGACACTACCAGTCAACAGTCGGGGGGTTCCTCAGACTCAATCCTCAGTTGGCATGGTCCGGGAGCAGTCCCTGTCCTCACATTGCCTCTGTCCTATGCTGTTCCCTCCCCCCACAGAAGTATCTTAAGCTGTGGGTTCAGCTCCACTATTTAGTGAGGACGATCTAGAGGACAGTCAGCAGCTACTGCCCAGCCAAGAAGTGGATGAGACATTCGCCGCTTCCTCGGCTAGGCGGGCAAGTAGTGATGAGGAGAGTGGCGTGGGAGGTGGTGTTGCAAGCGTTCAGGCTCCTGAAGCAGACACTGTTGAGGAACCTGAGGAGGATATCAGTGACGTGCAGACACAACTCGATGATGATGAAGCCGATCGCACTTGGGAGCCGGGTGCAGAAGGGGCTTCATCATCATCAGGAGAAGAGGGTTGCAAGTTGTCTGTGAGGCAGCAGCTGAGCCAGCAAGGTGGTAGCATGGTTGGCAGTCAGTGTGGTGGCAAAAGTGGAAAGTCTGGAGCCAAACGTGCCCTGGGTAGACCACCTACTTCGCGGCAACCTACCTTCCCCGGAGGTAGTGGAACAGGCGTTCCTGGAGTTGGCGGCAGTAGCAGTCAATCAGTGCGGACTATTGGTGGGAAAATCAGCTACTCGGCGGTGTGGCAGTTTTTCATCAAGCATCCAGAGGATGTTAACCTGGCCACATGCAAGATGTGTGAAGGTGAAGCGTGGCCAGGGTCCCAATGTTGGCACCAGGGCCCTGCGTCAACATATGCAGCGTCACCATAAAGCGGCCTGGGAGAACTGTGGCTCTTATATGGTGGTCTAGACTGCTGCATCACCCAGTGGCACACCGATTCCTGTTTCAGCCACCCAAGGCTTCACCACCTCATCCAAAGGGAGCTGTGTGCAATACCCATCTTCTGTCACTCCAAATGCTCCTGCTCTTCCTACTTCAAGTCAGTCATTCTGCCAGCAATCCATTGGCGAAGCCATGTCCAAAAGACAACATTATGCACCCACTCATCCAATGGTGCAGAAGCTGAATGTGCTCCTGTCCAAGTTGCTGGTGCAGCAGTCCCTCCCTTTTCAAGTATTGGACTCTGCACCTTTTAGAGAACTGATGGCTTGTGCCGAGCCGAGGTGGAGAGTCCCAAGCTGTCATTTCTTTGCGAAGAAGGCAGTACCAGCCCTGCACAATTTTGTGGAACAGAAGTTGGGCCAAAGTGCACGGCAGCGCCGACATGTGGAGCTGTAACTATGGTCAGGGACAATACATGTCCTTTATGGCCCACTGGGTAAATGTGGTTCCTGCACAGCCACAACAGCAACTTGGACAGGTCAGGCTGCTTCCGCATCCACACTCTCAGGCTGTTGGTCCTGTGATGGTGTGTGACTCCGCCTCCTCATCCTCTACCATGTCCTAAGCCTCCACTGCATGGACAAGTCTCAGTGCCCCTCCAGCATACCATGTGTGCAGGGCACAGCGGTGTCACGCTGTTCTTCACATGGTTTGCCTCGGCGAACGGAGTCACACAGAGGAGGAACTGCTAAAAGTAATTCATCAAGAAAACGAATAATGGCTTACTCCACGAAAAATGGAAATTGAAACCATGGTGAACGACAACAGGAAGAACATCTTGTCTGCGCTGAAATAAGGAAACCTGAGACATGCGCCCTGCATGGCACACATTTTCAATCTGGTTGTCAAGCGGTTCCTGAAGTGTTCCCCACATCTGCAAGACATCCTAACAATGGGAATGAAACTTTGCATGCACTTCAGCCACTCGTACACCGCAAAGCACACCATCTTTGAGCTGCAGCGTCAGAACGGTGTCCCCCAACATAGTCTGATTTGCGACATTTCCACACATTGGAATTCCACCCTCCATATGTTGGACCGACAATACGAACAGGGAAAAGCCATCACCAATTTCTTGATGATCCAAGCGGATAGGGGGACTCCCCTGTGTAACTTCAATGTCAACCAGTGGCAGCTCATACGTTACACCTGCCGTTTGCTGAGGCATTTTGAAGAAGTCACATTATTAGTCAGTCAGCAGGATTACGGGATGAACGACGTCATTCCACTGCTTTATTTACTACAACTCGTGTTGGGAACGATGGCTGGTCAGGGCACTGGAGACATGGCGCCCACATCTCACGGCGACATGAGCCCTATGGGGGCTGACCTGGAGGGGGAGGGGCACAGTAGAGCACAGTTTAGGTTTTGCGAGATGGGCATTTTTTCTAGTCATCTGACAGGAGAGGAGATGCAGGAGCAGCTAGAGGAGCTAAAGGGTTATGAGGAAGGCGAGACAAAGGACCCAGACACATCGTGGAAGTATGCAGTGGAGATGGAGGCAGGGAGTCCCTCCGAGTCACTTGCACAAATGGCACGATGCATGCTCACTTGGTTGTGTAGTGACCGCTGAATTGTCTCCATTCGGCAGCGGGATGACTTCTGGCTCTCCACCTTATTGGACCCTCACTACCGACACAAAATGGGGGCCTTTTTTACACCCACTGAGAGGGAGGACAAACTGACCTACTACAGAGACATCCTATGTAGTCAGTTGGCCGATGCTTATCTGAGCCATCGTCCATCCTCTCGCATGTCTGACTCAGGGGGGCCCTCTGCACTCACGTTCCACTGCCATGGCTGCTGGGGAGGGGTGGGGTGGCAGGAGCAGTACCAGTTTCATCAGCAGCAGGAAAACATATTTAAGGGGCTGCTCCCCAGTTACAGACATTCCTTGGCATCAGACCACAAGTAAGTATTGAGGATATGCATTAGGTAAAACTTTACTTTTCATAGGATAAAATATATGGACCGAATTTTTTTTTTTTTTTAAATCAAACAAAAGGAAAGGTGTTCAAAAAACACCATGTGCCACCTACACCACCAAGTATTAATGTGATGAAAAAGACCTCTAAAAGGTGGAAGGGAACAACGTATGGTCCATTGTAACCGGTGGGGGTAAAAACTTCCCCTGTAAGGCCCTACTCTAACATTATTAATTCCCTTCTTGGCAAGTGTTACTCACCCTAACATGGGTGGCCCCACACATGAACCTCTCCCTATTTCCCCCTACAAACACTGCCATTTCACAGGGTTTTTACATGGAAATAGGGAGAGTTTCCTGTGTGGGGCCACCATTTTTAGGGCGAGTAACACTTGCCAAGAAGGGAATTAATAGGGCAAAAGTAGGGCCTTACAGGGGAAATTTTTTACCTCCACTTGCTACAATGGACAATACGTTGTTCCCCTCCACCTTTTTCGAGGAAAGTGTAACACATCTTAAAAAGGGAGGCCCCACTCAGGATCCTCTCCCTATTTTCACCTAAAATCCCTGGGAAATGGCAGTGTTTTCAAGTTGAAGTAGGGAGAGCTTCCTATGTGGGGCCGCCCTTTTTAGGTTGGGTAACACTTGCCAAGAAGGGAACTAATAATGCCTTACAGGTAGGGCCTTACAGGGGAAGTTTTTACCCCCACCGGCTACAATGAACCATACATTGTTCCCTTCCACCTTTTAGAGGTCTTTGCATCACATCAATACTTGGTGATGTAGGTGGCACATGGTGTTTTTTGCACACCTTTCCTTTTGTTTGATTTCAATAAAAATTTTGGGTACATATATTTTATCCGAAGAATACTATTAAAAGTTACGTTTTATGTAATGCATATCCTTAACCCCTTAATGATGAAGGACGTATATTTACGTCCTCTGCCGGCTCCCGCAATATGCCGCGGGGTCACGCGGTGTCCCCGCGTCATATCGGGTCGGTCCCGGCAGCTATCAACGGCTGGGACCCGCGGCTAATACAGGACATCACCGATCGCGGTGATGCCCTGTATTAACCCTTCAGACGCGGCGATCAAATCTGACCACCGCGTCTGAAGTGAAAGTGAAAGTGACCCGGCTGCTCAGTCGGGCTGTTCGGGACCGCCGCGGTGAAATCGCGGCATCCCGAACAGCTTACAGGACACCGGGAGGGCCCTTACCTGCCTCGGTGTCCGATCGACGAATGACTGCTCCGTGCCTGAGATCCAGGCAGGAGCAGTCAAGCGCCGATAACACTGATCACAGGCGTGTTAATACACGCCAGTGATCAGCATGAGAGATAAGTGTGTGCAGTGTTATAGGTCCCTATGGGACCTATGAGCAGTAGCAGTGAAAAAGGAATCCGATCCTGGCACTCACCCATGCGGCAGCTTAATGCTATATATACAGGATCGTGCAGTCAGCTGTCAATCCTCGTCTTTATGTTTGTTAAAAATGTATCCTTATTAGATCCATTTAGAAGGAGGCAGGTCGGGCAGAAGATCCATCATTAGCCATTTAGGCGACAGCCATTTTGCATCTACCTGACGTTTTCTCTAGGCTTCTTTTGTCTCCGGAGTGCAAGACAGATTTCCACGCTGACCGATGATATCTGATCCCCTGGACACGCCCTGCGACAAAACAAAGTCAGCCCCCACAGCAGATGCAACAACCAGCTCGAGCCGCGTCCTTGATGTAAATCGCGTCCTCCCCAGTGTAAATAAAAATAAACATATGTGGTATTGCCGCGTGCGTAAATGACCGAACTATAAAAATATATCATTAATTAAACCGCACGGTCAATGGCGTACGCGCAAAAAAATTTCAAAGTCCAAAAAAGCGTATTTTTGGTCACTTTTTATACCATTAAAAAATTAATAAAAAGTGATCAAAAAGTCCGATCAAAACAAAAATGGTACCGATAAAAACTTCAGATCACGGCGCAAAAAATGAGCCCTCATATCGCCCTGTACGTGGAAAAATAAAAAAAGTTATAGGGGTCAGAAGATGACATTTTTAAATAAATAATACATTTTTTAATAATTAATTAATTTAAAAAAAATTTTCTGCATGTAGTTATGATTTTTTCCAGAAATACGACAAAATCAAACCTATATAAGTAGGGTATCATCTTAACCGTATGGACCTACAGAATAATGATAAGGTGTCATTTTTACCGAAATATACACTGCGTAGAAACGGAAGCCCCCAAAAGTTACAAAATGGCGTTTTTTTTTTCGATTTTGTCGCACAATGATTTTTTTTCCGTTTTGCCGTGAGTTTTTGGGTAAAATGACTAATGTCGCTGCAAAGTAGAATTGGTGACACAAAAAATAAGCCATAATATGGATTTTTAGGTGGAAAATTGAAAGGGTTATGATTTTTAAAAGGTAAGGAGGAAAAAACGAAAGTGCTGCGTCCTTAAGGGGTTAATACTTACTTGTGCACACTAACACTTTTACAAAAGAGACCGTTTTCTTCTGCCTACCTGCCTCAGCTACTATTCCACCTGATGCCACACATCTAATGTCAAGTTTTCCTTTTTTCACCCACCTTTCATCAGCAGGTACTGGTATTGCCACCCACAGCCCCATTATGTCACCGTGTCACTATCAGGACTCCTGATGCTGCTGTTGCCACCTCCAGGCTGTCTCATACTGCCACCATATGTTCTCCTCATGCTGATGTCAGCTTCAGGCTGTCTCATTCTGCCACTATATGGTCTTCTCATGCTTCCGCCACCTCCAGGCTGTGTCATTCAGCCACTATATGGTCTCCTCATGCTGCCGCCAATTCCAGGCTGTCATTCAGCCACTATATGGTCTCCTCATGCTGCTGGCACATTAAATAAAACTTTTTAGGTTCATCTATTTGAAATCTTCAATTTAAATGTTAAAAAATATCTTAAATCTTTTCAATTGTGAGGTCCTATGGTCTCGTCATGCTGTTGCCATCTCGAGGCTGGGTCATTCAGCCACTATATGCTCTCCTCATGCTGCTGCCACCTCCACGCTGTGTCATTCAGCCACTCTATGGTCTCCCCATACTGATGCCACCTCCAGGCTCTGTCATTTTGCCACTCTGCTACAGTGATTCTAATAGCGACGCCTCTAATATGCATGTAATACTTAATAACAGTATAATTTCACTAACCCAGTACACACCTTATGTGTGTTACGGCAAGGCAAAGTGTTCTACACCCCTATGAAGGCTCTCTGTAGGCCAGAAATAGCCGTTTTAATACAGATTCACCGTGAATAAATTCAAACCGAACTGAATTTTTGGGAAAATTTTTAAAAAATGTGCTCATCTCTACTTATGACTATTAAGCAAGACCAAAAATTGATTTATCCACATTACAGGTGCCTGTACATGGGTAGATGTCTGCTGTAACTGCTGCATTACAGACAACTGTGCAGCAAATACTGCACATGGTTTACAGGTACTTGCCTTAGTTTTGTGGTAGGTACAAGTGAAGCACATATAGGAGGGTCTTTAGTAAAATCCTGTGGCTGTATGACACATCAGAGGAAGCAGGAGGTAGCTTTGATCATCGAGGGCTGGACACTGTCGATAGACAGCCATAATCCATTGTAGAAGGTGATTATGCTATATTTTTAAACACAAACACAATAAAAACCCTTAAATAAAAATGACTTGTTTTTGTTCCAAAACTTATAAATGGGCACAGTCAAAAACTTTTTATATGTTCTACATCTTGGAAAAACATTAACCTTTCTAATATTCTTCATTAATAAAATCTCTCCTTTTTATAAAAATTATGGCTTATAAAAAAAAAAAAGACCACTAGGGGTTCCCAAACCATCCAGAACATAATCCAGTCTGGCTGCAGCATCGTCTTTGTCACAGCCATCACGCCCCCTCCCATAGACATGAATAAAGGGGGCATGACGTGATGTTACGAGGGGGCGTGGACGTGACGTTACGTCTCTGACAGCAGCGCCCTGCACAGAATTCCGGGAGCTGCACCGAGATCGTGGAGGTCCCAGAGGCGGGACCACTGCAATCATACATCTTATCCCCTGTCCTCTGGATGGGGATAAGGTGTATAAAGCCGGAATACACCTTTAAATGACTGGCATCTGAGCTAGTTTTGATGACAATCACTGACCGTGGCTGTCAGCTGCTATGGTGATGGTATGGAGTATATGTATGGAGAGAGCTCAACTTCCGAGCTAACGCTATGCATGCTTAACGCTCCCATGATGTACTTATCTGCCCTACCTGTTAATGGTTTCCCCCTCTTTACTTTATGTAAAGAAACCACACCACTTACTATGTAAAAAGAAAAATCAGTAATTTACCGTATTTATCGGCGTATAACACGCACTTTTTAGCCTAAAATTTTTAGCCTAAAGTCTGTGTGCGTGTTATACACCGATACACCCCCAGGAAAGGCAGGGGGAGAGAGGCCGTCGCTGCCCGCTTCTCTCCCCCTGCCTTTCCTGGGGTCTAGAGCGCTGCTGTCGGCCCTTTTCACCCCCTGGTTATCGGCGCCGCTGCCCGTTCTGTCCCCCTGACTATCGGTGCCGGCGCCGATAGCCAGGGAGAGAGAAGCGGCGCCGACAGCCAGGGGGAGAGAAGGGGCAGCGGCACCCATTGCCGGCGCCGCTGCCCCCTTGCCTCCCCCCATCCCCGGTGGCATAATTACCTGAGTCCGGTCCGCGCTGCTCCGCTGCTCCAGGCCTCCGTCGTGCGTCCCCGGCGTCATTGCTATGCACGGCGCGGCGCATGACGTCAGAGCGCCGCGCCGTTCAGCGCATAGCAATGACGCCGGGGACGCACGACGGAGGCCTGGAGCAGCGGAGCAGCGCGGACCGGACTCAGGTAATTATGCCACCGGGGATGGGGGGAAGCAACGGGGCAGCGGCGCCGGCAATGGGTGCCGCTGCCCCTTCTCTCCCCCTGGCTGTCGGCGCCGCTTCTCTCCCCCTGGCTATCGGCGCCGGCACCGATAGTCAGGGGGACAGAACGGGCAGCGGCGCCGATAACCAGGGGGTGAAAAGGGCCGACAGCAGCGCTCTAGACCCCAGGGAAGGCAGGGGGAGAGAAGCGGGCAGCGACGGCCTCTCTCCCCCTGCCTTTCCTGGGGGTATATCGGGGTATACACGCGCACACACGCACCCTAATTTTTTCATGGCTATTTGGGTAAAAAACTTTTTTTACCCAAATATCCGTGGTAAAATGAGGGTGCGTGTTATAGGCCGGTGCGTGGTATACCCCGATAAATACGGTACTTAAATGGGCACTGTCACCAACTTAATTTTTTGATATGTTGTAGTACTTATGTACTACAACATATCTCTAATATACTTTTATTTTTTTCATTAAAAAGGTTTATTTTACATTTAAAAACCGGCCACTGAAAAAGGAATGATTTTGGAGTGGCAATCAGTCCTTTTTCAGTTAGGCTGCACTCGCTCCCTGCCTGTCAATCAGACAGGTGGGAGCGAGCGCATTGGCTCCCAGGCCACTGGCTGGGAGGCCACTCCTCCTGCACATCGCCGCCGCCGCCTCATTGCCGCCGCTGTCCCTGCACGCCCGCTGCCGGACTCTGCAGTAGCTGCAAGTGTAATGAGGGAACGGGGTATGCGGGGCAGGGGGGGGGGAGTGAATGGGCTAGTGCCGTAGCTAATGGGCTAGCAAAAAAAAAATAGGATAGTGGGAGCTACGCTTTAACACAACTTGGTATGAAGATTCTACAACACACAGTGCAAGCCAAATAGTATTATATGCAATCAGCATACAAATACAATCATTATAATTACTGATAAAAATAACCCACATAAACATACCACATTACACCTATAGATATCATACGATACACATAAACCTTCTTCAAAGAATACATAATACATGTTGATCCTCCTGCACCTAATCTATCCCTGTTTCAAAAGGGAATCAAAACTAGTCTGTGAGGATATATGGGCTGTTTGTAGAATGGTAAAGGGGGATACGGTCAAAAGGTTGTTGATAGTGGTTTCCTATCTTAGACCTCTCGAGGTCTGGGGGTTTATTTCTCTTACACTGCCCCCTCAGGAGACAGCCCGGATCTGCAGCATTTCTGGAGACTAATAATAAACAGGAAAATACTACTAGCATTCCTCACATGGATCAACTGCGATACAATTAATGGTGGTGCTCAGCAGGTAGAAGTACACTATAGCAGTATTATCCATCCAAAGAATGAAACATGCAGCACCCACCACGTGATCAAACAAATCTTTTTATGTTGGGCTGGTCATGGTGGCATGAGGCACATGTGATGCCATGAAATGGCAACACCTCTCATGCCCAGCTTGGAATAGAAAGTTTTTTTGTCTCATGGTGAGTGCTGCATGTTTTATTCTTTAGATGGATATTTCTTCAGGTTAGTTAGCAGTAGCTGCAAATCTGCACCATATAATGTAGATTTTGGGGCGAATGTGTTGTGGATTTACTGAAGTTGATGTCAGTGCGAAAAATGTAAAAAAGGGAAATAATCATTGTAAAATTTGCAGTAGTGGGTTTTCCTGTGAAGTTATATTTTTGCAGCAACATATGCAGTAGTACATTTCATTTTAGATTTATTGTAAACTAGCTGAATACCCGGCGTTGCCTGGTTTTTTCTTTCCTAATCCTTGTTGGGGAGGAAAGTCAACAAAGGAGGAAGCATTAGACTTCATATCCCGCCCTCATATCCTGTCCTCATATCTCGTCCTCCTATCCTGACCTCCTATTCCATCCTCCTATCTTGACCTCCTATCCCGTCCTCATATCCCGACCTCCTAACCCGTCCTCATATCCCGACCTCATATCTCGACCTCCTATCCCGACCTCATATCCCGTCCTCCTATTTTGACTTCTTATCCCATCCTCCTATCCCGTCCTCCTGTCCCGTCCTCCTATCTCGTTGTCCCATCCCGACCTCACATCACGTCCTCACATCCCGACCTCACATCCCGACCTCACATCCCGACCTCACATCCCGACCTCACATCCCGACCTCACATCTCGACCTCACATCCCGACCTCACATCCCATCCTCACATACCGTCCTCACATCTCGTCCTTATGTCCCATCCTCATATCCTGTCCTCAGGTGGGACTGATTTGTGATGAAGATATTGTAAGCTGAAAATAGAAGAGGATGTGGCTTTGTGGGACTGGGCGTGATTTGCAAGCCAGACCGATTCACAAAAAGGGTAGATAATAAAAGGGGTGGGGCTTAAAATGTCGGCATGTTTTTGTGAAATGGGGTGTGGCCTGCAAGCCGGATTGACACATTCACCAGGAGATGCAGAGCGGAGTTTGTGGAGCAAGGTACTGGAAGTCCCATATACTTGCATGAGACTTGAAACAAAAACCCATCATTTATATAAGGGTGTAAGTAAGCTTTAATTTAACTATCATATCTTTTTATTCGACATACTAGCTGAATACCCGGCGTTGCCCGGTTTTTCCTTCCTCATCCTTGTTGGGGAGGAAAATCAACAAAGGAGGAAGCTTTTTACTTCATATCCCATCCTCATATATTGTTGTCATATCTCAACCTCATATCCCGTCCTCATACCCCAACCTCCTATCCCGTCCTCCTATCCCGTCCTCCTATCCCGTCCTCCTATCCCGACCTCCTGTCCCGACCTCCTGTCCCGACCTCCTGTCCCGAACTCCTGTCCCGTCCTCCTATCCCGTCCTCCTATACCATCCTCCTTTCTCGTCCTCATATCCCAACCTCCTATACTGACCTCCTATCCCGTCCTCCTTTCTCGTCCTCATATCCCGACCTCCTATCCTGACCTCCTATCCCGCCCTCCTATCCCATCCTCCTATTCTTTCCTCCTATCCCGTCCTCCTATCCCAACCTCCTATCTCGTCCTCCTATCCCGACCTCCTATCCCGACCTCCTATCCCGACCTCCTATCCCGACCTCCCATCCCGTCCTCATATCCCGACCTGTAAAATGTGCACCAGGTATTGAAATATCTCCAGCCGTACGGAAGTTATGTGGGAAAATACATTTCCCATTGATTTGCATGGGACGTTAAACAAAAACCCCGACCCTCACAAATGGGGGTAGTTAAGGGTTAAATTAACTATCCTATATTTTAAGTGGACATATAAGTAACATGTGACCAAGTATTATGGAAATATCTCCAGCCGTTTGGAAGTTATGCAGTAACATATATTTCCCATAGACTTGTATGGGACTTTAAACATTAACCCCGCCCCTGGCAAATGGTGGTGAATAAGGGTTAAATCACCTATCCTATGTTTGTTGTTGACATATAAGTAACATGTGTGCCAAGTTTCATGTTAATATCTTTAGCCGTTTGGAAGTTTTTGTGGAACATACATATATAAATACATACATACATACATACACACGTTGAGTTTTATATATATAGATAAGTAACATGTGTACCAGGTATTATTGAAATATCTCCAGCCGTACGGAAGTTATGTGGGAACATTTCTCGTAGATTTGCATGGGACATTAAACAAAAACCCTGACCCTCACAAATGGGGGTAGTTAAGGGTTAAATTAACTATACTATAGTTAACTATCCTATAAATTAACTATCCTATATTTTAAGTGGACATATAAGTAACATGTGACCAAGTATTATCGTTTATGCCGTTTGGAAGTTATGCAGTAACATATATTTCCCATAGACTTGTATGGGACTTTAAACATAAACCCCGCCCCTGGCAAATGGGTGTGAGTAAGGGTTATGTCCTATGTTTGTTGTTGACATATAAATAACACGTGTGCCAAGTTTCATGTTAATATCTGTGGATGTGATGCTGGAACACACCCACACACATTGGGGGAGATTTGTCAAAGGATTTAGACTGGTTTTTCCTGTCTAAATTTGTCGCACAGAAAGTCGCAGTCTAAATATGTGAGACTTTTGTGCGACTTTTGCTGTAGAGGATTTTTAGAACATGATGCATGCAAGTCTATTTTAGACGGAAATGCATTGGAAAATGCATTGGTGCTGAATTTATCAAGTACGACTTTTGTGCGACAAGTCGCATCTGCCCAAAATACGCTGAAATGTCAGACCATGTTGGAGCAGGTCTAAATGCAGTTTAAGCTGTAGACCCTGAAGTCTTAGCACAGAATTTATCAAGGGCTGTGAGACCTTTGATAAATTAGGAGCACAATAGACAGGAGACAACCACATACGCTGCTCTATAAGCATACCCAGAATAGACTAGATTAGGAAATGTCCCCCATTGAGTGTCGTATAGATTGTCACTTCCCTATGTAAACCTACAATTAGAGTGAACTAAGCAGCGATCACAATCCAAGATTTATTGTTCTTCTAGGGCATCTAAGTTTGAAGTCTAAGGTTATAGGAGTTTCTTGGCACTGACAGTAGAGTAAATCATTTTATTTAGCATGTGGAAGGCAAAGTTGACTTAAGCTTTTGGCATCAGGCTGTGTAAACAAAATTGCCTTTGTAAGCAACTTTCAAAAGTAAGTCCATCCCCATATTATTGATCTGGCGACATGACCTAATATGATCAACAGAAATAAGCCATTAAACCCAAAAATAAAGATATTGTAAATTGATAATATTCTGATCACAGCACTTTATAACCTACGAATCCTAGATATTGATGAGTATTTGTGAAGTGTCTGACACCAATGACTTCATTAGGTTAGGTGGGTGCTCACATGGTGGGAAAACCTGCAGCAAATTTGTGGCAAAACCACTGCAAATTCTGCATATGTGATGTCAGGATTATGATGTAAATTTGTGGTAGATTTCACTCCTCTACTTTGAAAAGGGGTAAAAACTGCAAAAAAAAAAAATGCCTTAAAATCAGAAATACAAATTTCAGGCCAATTACAGGCTACACGTGTAGTTTGTAGAGGGGTTCAGTGTCTTCTTAGGGCAGTCAGTATACTGCCAGCATTGAGGCTGCCAATTCTCCCCTACCCCTTAAACAAACAGTGTAAGTACAGAATGTACAACCTACACTGCACATCTGAAGTCTGAGTTAAGTCTCCAAGAGCTGTAAGCAGCTCCTTCTCAGCTGTAGTGCCACGGCTCTATGGGCATGCTGGCTGGGGCTCTGATAAGTGGAGCAGCAGATCAGAGAGAGTCCTGCAGGCTGCTGCTCAACCAATCAGCACTGGTATAGTGTAGGGGAGGATGGAGTGATGCTGGTTTCCTTTGAAAGGGAAGCAAGGGGTGGTTACATTTGGAAACTGCCTCATTGCATATGCCCCGTGGGCATTTATGTATTTTTGGGTTTAAATGGGCACTGTCAGATACAAAAACTTTTTATATGTTGTACATCTTTGCGAAACATTAAACTTTCTAATATACTTCATAAGAAAATGTTATTTCCTTTTTATAGAAATCATGGCTTATAAAATCATGGCTTTGTCCAAGCTGAAGCACAGACATGGACAATGTCCAGTAAGTGAGGGTGGGCTATCACTTCTCTGTGTCTGATAGGACAGGAGAAAGCACAGAGGAGTACTATCAGACAAGAGAGAGCACAGAGGAGTCCTATGAGACAGGAGAGAGCACAGAGGAGTACTATCAGACACGAGAGAGCACAGAGGAGTACTATCAGACACGAGAGAGCACAGAGGAGTGTTATCAGACAGGAGAGAGCACAGAGGAGTACTTTCAGACAGGAGAAAGCACAGAGGAGTACTATCAGACAGGAGAGAGCACAGAGGAGTACTTTCAGACAGGAGAAAGCACAGAGGAGTACTATCAGACAGGAGAGAGCACAGAGGTGTGCTATCAGACAGGAGAGAGCACAGAGGAGTACTATCAGACAGGAAAGAGCACAGAGGAGTGCTATCAGACAGGAGAGAGCACAGAGGAGTACTATCAGACAGGAGAGAGCACAGAGGTGTGCTATCAGACAGGAGAGAGCACAGAGGAATACTATCAGACAAGAGAGAGCACAGAGGAGTCCTATCAGACAGGAGAGAGCACAGATGAGTAATATCAGACAGGAGAGAGCACAGATGAATACTATCAGACAGGAGAGAGCACAGAGGAGTACTGTCAGACCGAGCACAGAGGAGTACTGTCAGACAGGAAAGAGCACAGAGGAATACTATCAGACAGGAGAGAGCACAGAGGAGTCCTATCAGACAGGAGAGAGCACAGAGGAGTACTATCAGACACGAGAGAGCACAGAGGAGTACTTTCAGACATGAGAAAGCACAGAGGAGTACTATCAGACAGGAGAGAGCACAGAGGTGTGCTATCAGACAGGAGAGAGCACAGAGGAGTACTATCAGACAGGAAAGAGCACAGAGGAGTGCTATCAGACAGGAGAGAGCACAGAGGAGTACTATCAGACAAGAGAGAGCACAGAGGAGTCCTATCAGACAGGAGACAGCACAGATGAGTAATATCAGACAGGAGAGCGCACAGATGAATACTATTAGACAGGAGAGAGCACAGAGGAGTACTATCAGACCGAGCACAGAGGAGTACTGTCAGACAGGAAAGAGCACAGAGGAATGCTATCAGACAGGAGAGAGCACAGAGGAGTGCTATCAGACAGGAGAGAGCACAGAGGAGTACTTTCAGGCAGGAGAAAGCACAGAGGAGTACTATCAGACAGGAGAGAGCACAGAGGAGTACTTTCAGACAGGAGAAAGCACAGAGGAGTACTATCAGACAGGAGAGAGCACAAAGGAGTACTATCAGACAGGAGAGAGCACAGAGGAGTACTATCAGACAGGAGAGAGCACAGAGGAGTAATATCAGACAGGAGAGAGCACAGAGGAGTACTATCAGACAGGAGAGAGCACAGATGAATACTATCAGACAGGAGAGAGCACAGAGGAGTACTATCAGACCAAGCACAGAGGAGTACTGTCAGATAGGAAAGAGCAAAGAGGAATACTATCAGACAGGAGAGAGCACAGAGGTGTGCTATCAGACAGGAGAGAGCACAGAGGAATACTATCAGACATGAGAGAGCACAGATGAGTAATATCAGACAGGAGAGAGCACAGATGAATACTATCAGACAGGAGAGAGCACAGAGGAGTACTATCAGACCGAGCACAGAGGAGTACTGTCAGACAGGAAAGAGCACAGAGGAATACTATCTGACAGGAGAGAGCAAAGAGGAGTACTATCAGACAGGAGAGAGCACAGAGGAATACTATCAGACAAGAGAGAGCACAGAGGAGTCCTATCAGACAGGAGAGAGCACAGAGGAGTAATATCAGACAGGAGAGAGCACAGATGAATACTATCAGACCGGAGAGAGCACAGAGGAGTACTATCAGACCGAGCACAGAGGAGTACTGTCAGATAGGAAAGAGCACAGAGGAATACTATCAGACAAGAGAGAGAACAGAGGAGTCCTATCAGACAGGAGAGAGCACAGAGGTGTGCTATCAGACAGGAGAGAGCACAGAGGAA
Source organism: Hyla sarda (assembly GCF_029499605.1). NCBI lineage: Eukaryota > Metazoa > Chordata > Amphibia > Anura > Hylidae > Hyla > Hyla sarda. The sequence goes on from NC_079190.1 coordinate 241,782,421, forward strand.
TACTATCAGACAAGAGAGAGAACAGAGGAGTCCTATCAGACAGGAGAGAGCACAGAGGAGTAATATCAGACAGGAGAGAGCACAGATGAATACTATCAGACAGGAGAGAGCACAGAGGAGTGCTATCAGACCAAGCACAGAGGAGTCCTGTCAGATAGGAAAGAGCACAGAGGAATACTATCAGACAGGAGAGAGCACAGAGGTGTGCTATCAGACAGGAGAGAGCACAGAGGTGTGCTATCAGACAGGAGAGAGCACAGAGGAGTACTATCAGACAGGAAAGTGCACAGAGGAGTGCTATCAGACAGGAGAGAGCACAGAGGAGTACTATCAGACAGGAGAGAGCACAGAGGTGTGCTATCAGACAGGAGAGAGCACAGAGGAATACTATCAGACAGGAGAGAGCACAGATGAGTAATATCAGACAGGAGAGAGCACAGAGGAGTAGTATCAGACCGAGCACAGAGGAGTACTGTCAGACAGGAAAGAGCACAGAGGAATACTATCTGACAGGAGAGAGCAAACAGGAGTACTATCAGACAGGAGAGAGCACAGAGGAGTCCTATTAGACAAGAGAGAGCACAGAGGTGTCCTATCAGACAGAAGAGAGCACAGAGGAGTCCTATCAGACAGAAGAGAGCACAGAGGAGTACTATCAGACAGGAGAGAGCACAGAGGAGTGCTATCAGACAGGAGAGAGAACAGAGGAGTACTATCAGACAGGAGAGAGTACAGAGGAGTCATATCAGACAATAGAGAGCACAGAGGAGTACTATCAGACAGGAGAAAGCACAGATGAGTACTATCAGACAGGAGAGAGCACAGAGGTGTGCTATCAGACAGGAGAGAGCACAGAGGAGTACTATCAGACAGGAGAGAGCACAGAGGAGTACTATCAGACAAGAGAGAGCACAGAGGAGTCCTATCAGACAGGAGACAGCACAGATGAGTAATATCAGACAGGAGAGCACACAGATGAATACTATTAGACAGGAGAGAGCACAGAGGAGTACTATCAGACCGAGCACAGAGGAGTACTGTCAGACAGGAAAGAGCACAGAGGAATGCTATCAGACAGGAGAGAGCACAGAGAAGTACTATCAGACAGGAGAGAGCATAGAGGAGTGCTATCAGACAGGAGAGAGCACAGAGGAGTACTTTCAGACAGGAGAAAGCACAGAGGAGTACTATCAGACAGGAGAGAGCACAGAGGAGTACTTTCAGACAGGAGAAAGCACAGAGGAGTCCTATCAGACAGGAGAGAGCACAGAGGAGTAATATCAGACAGGAGAGAGCACAAAGGTGTGCTATCAGACAGGAGAGAGCACAGAGGAGTACTATCAGACAGGAAAGAGCACAGAGGAGTGCTATCAGACAGGAGAGAGCACAGAGGAGTACTATCAGACAGGAGAGAGCACAGAGGAGTAATATCAGACAGGAGAGAGCACAGATGAATACTATCAGACAGGAGAGAGCACAGAGGAGTACTATCAGACCAAGCACAGAGGAGTACTGTCAGATAGGAAAGAGCAAAGAGGAATACTATCAGACAGGAGAGAGCACAGAGGTGCGCTATCAGACAGGAGAGAGCACAGAGGAATACTATCAGACAGGAGAGAGCACAGATGAGTAATATCAGACAGGAGAGAGCACAGATGAATACTATCAGACAGGAGAGATCACAGAGGAGTACTATCAGACCGAGCACAGAGGAGTACTGTCAGACAGGAAAGAGCACAGAGGAATACTATCTGACAGGAGAGAGCAAAGAGGAGTACTATCAGACAGGAGAGAGCACAGAGGAATACTATCAGACAAGAGAGAGCACAGAGGAGTCCTATCAGACAGGAGAGAGCACAGAGGAGTAATATCAGACAGGAGAGAGCACAGATGAATACTATCAGACAGGAGAGAGCACAGAGGAGTACTATCAGACCGAGCACAGAGGAGTACTGTCAGACAGGAAAGAGCACAGAGGAATACTATCTGACAGGAGAGAGCAAAGAGGAGTACTATCAGACAGGAGAGAGCACAGAGGAATACTATCAGACAAGAGAGAGCACAGAGGAGTCCTATCAGACAGGAGAGAGCACAGAGGAGTAATATCAGACAGGAGAGAGCACAGATGAATACTATCAGACCGGAGAGAGCACAGAGGAGTACTATCAGACCGAGCACAGAGGAGTACTGTCAGATAGGAAAGAGCACAGAGGAATACTATCAGACAGGAGAGAGCACAGAGGTGTGCTATCAGACAGGAGAGAGCACAGAGGAATACTATCAGACAGGAGAGAGCACAGAGGAGTACTATCAGACAGGAAAGTGCACAGAGGAGTGCTATCAGACAGGAGAGAGCACAGAGGAGTACTATCAGACAGGAGAGAGCACAGAGGTGTGCTATCAGACAGGAGAGAGCACAGAGGAATACTATCAGACAGGAGAGAGCACAGATGAGTAATATCAGACAGGAGAGAGCACAGAGGAGTACTATCAGACCGAGCACAGAGGAGTACTGTCAGACAGGAAAGAGCACAGAGGAATACTATCTGACAGGAGAGAGCAAAGAGGAGTACTATCAGACAGGAGAGAGCACAGAGGAGTCCTATTAGACAAGAGAGAGCACAGAGGTGTCCTATCAGACAGAAGAGAGCACAGAGGAGTCCTATCAGACAGAAGAGAGCACAGAGGAGTACTATCAGACAGGAGAGAGCACAGAGGAGTGCTATCAGACAGGAGAGAGAACAGAGGAGTACTATCAGACAGGAGAGAGTACAGAGGAGTCATATCAGACAATAGAGAGCACAGAGGAGTACTATCAGACAGGAGAAAGCACAGATGAGTACTATCAGACAGGAGAGAGCACAGAGGAGTACTATCAGACAGAAGAGAGCACAGAGGAGTACTATCAGACAGGAGAGAGCACAGAGGATCACTATCAGACAGAAGAGAGCACAGAGGAGTACTATCAGACAGGAGAGAGCACAGAGGAGTACTATCAGACAGGAGAGAGCACAGAGGAGTACTATCAGACAGGAGAGAGCACAGATGAGTACTATCAGACAGGAGAGAGCACAGAGGAGTCCTATCAGACAGGAGAGAACACAGAGGAGTACTATCAGACAGGAGAGAGTACAGAGGAGTACTATCAGACAGAAGAGAGCACAGAGGAGTACTATCAGACAGGAGAGAGCACAGAGGAGTACTATTAGACAGGAGAGAGCACAGAGGAGTGCTATCAGACAGGAGAGAGCCCAGAGGAGTGCTGTCAGACAGGAGAGAGCACAGAGGGGTGCTAGCCTACCCTCCCTTACTGGACTTTGTCCATGCCTGTGCTTCAGCTTGGACAAAGCCATAAATTGTATAAGCCATGATTTCTATAAAAAGGAAATAAAATTTTCTCATGAAGTATATTAGAAAGGATAATGTTGTGCCAAGATTTAAAACATATAAAAAGTGTTTGATTCTGACAGTGCCTATTTAAGGAAAACAGTGCATGTGCATGTACAGTGGGGCAAAAAAAAGTACAGGGTGGGCAAGTTATATAGATACACCTTAATAAAATGGGAATGGTTGGTGATATTAACTTCCTGTTTGTGGCACATTAGTATATGTAAGGGGGGAAACTTTTGAAGATGGGTGGTGACCATGGTGGCCATTTTGAAGTCGGCCATTTTGAATCCAACTTTTGTTTTTTCAATAGCAAGAGGGTCATGTGACACATCAAACTTTTTGGGAATTTCACATTAAAAAACAATGATGTGCTTGGTTTTAACGTAACTTCATTCTTTCATGAGTTATTTACAAGTTTCTGACCACTTATAAAATGTGTTCAATGTGCTGCCCATTGTGTTGGATTGTCAATGCAACCCTCTTCTCCCACTCTTCACACACTGATAGCAACACCGCAGGAGAAATGCTAGCACAGGCTTCCAGTATCCGTAGTTTCAGGTGCTGCACATCTCGTATCTTCACAGCATAGACAATTGCCTTCAGATGACCCCAAAGATAAAAGTCTAAGGGGGTCAGATCGGGAGACCTTGGGGGCCATTCAACTGGCCCACGATGACCAATCCACTTTCCAGGAAACTGTTCATCTAGGAATTCTCGGACCTGACACCCATAATGTGGTGGTGCACCATCTTGCTGGAAAAACTCAGGGAACGTGCCAGCTTCAGTGCATAAAGAGGGAAACACATCATCATGTAGCAATTTCGCATATCCAGTGGCCTTGAGGTTTCCATTGATGAAGAATGGCCCCACTATCTTTGTACCCCAATATACCACACCATATCATCAATGTTTGTGTTCCAACAGTCTTGGAGGGATCTATCCAATGTGGGTTAGTATCAGACCAATAGCGGTGGTTTTGTTTGTTAACTTCACCATTCACATAAAAGTTTGCCTCATCACTGAACAAAATCTTCTGCGTAAACTGAGGGTCCTGTTCCAATTTTGGTTTTGCCCATTCTGCAGCACCTGAAACTACGGATACTGGAAGCCTGTGCTAGCATTTCTCCTGCGATGTTGCTATCAGTGTGTGAAGAGTGGGAGAAGAGGGTTACATTGACAATCCAACACAATGGGCAGCACATTGGACACATTTTATAAGTGGTCAGAAACTTGTAAATAATTCATGAAAGAATAAAGTTACGTTAAAGCCAAGCACATCATTGTTTTTCTTGTGAAATTCCCAATACGTTTGATGTGTCACATGACCCTCTTCCTATTGAAAAAACAAAAGTGGGATTAAAAATAGCTGACTTCAAAATGGCCGCCAGGGTCACCACCCATCATGAAAAGTTTCCCCCCTTCAGAAATCCCCATATCAAACCTCTTCTACTCTGTGCAGTTCCCGAGACAAGTAGAGATGTCAACAGAGAGCACTGTTGCCAGACAGAAAACAACAACTCAACTTCAGTAGCTGATAATTATTGAAAGGATTAAGATTTTTTTATAGAAGTAATTTACAAATCTGTTTAACTTTCTGGAGCCAGTTGATATATATATATATATATATATATATATATATATATATATAGAAAGATTTTTCCTGGAATACCCCTTTAAAGATGATTGGCCTACATAAGATAGGAAACCTCTTAAAGGGGTACTCTGGTGGAAGATAGGAAATCTCTTAAAGGCTAAGTTTCCACTTGTTTTTTTTCTGGCAGTTTTTGGAATACTGTCACTGCAGTTTTTGAGCCAAAGCCAGAAGTGTATTCAAAAGGAATAGGACATATAAAGGAAGGACTTACGCTTCTCCTCCCTTATGGATCCACTTCTAACTTTGGCTCAAAAACTGCAGTGGCAGTATTCCAAAAACTGGCAGTAAAAAAAACAAGTGGAAACTTAGCCAAAGGGGTACTCCGGTGGAAATTATTATTTTTTTAAATCAACTTATGCCAGAAAGTTTAACAGATTTGTAAATGACTTCATCTGCTGTATGCTACAGAGGAGGTTGTGTAGTTTTTTCAAGTTACATAGTTACATAGTAACTATGTAACTACATAGTTAGTACGGTCGAAAAAAGACATATGTCCATCAAGTTCAACCAGGGAATTAAGGGGTAGGGGTGTGGCGCGATATTGGGGAAGGGATGAGATTTTATATTTCTTCATAAGCATTAATCTTATTTTGTTCCAGGAATGTATCTAATCCTGTTTTAAAGCTGTTAATTGTTCCTGCTGTGACCAGTTCCTGAGGTAGACTGTTCCATAAGTTCACAGTTCTCATGGTAAAGAAGGCGTGTCGCCCCTTGAGACTAAACTTTTTCTTCTCCAGACGGAGGGAGTGCCCCCTCGTCCTTTGGGGGGGTTTAACCTGGAACAGTTTTTCTCCATATTTTTTGTATGGGCCATTAATATACTTATATACGTTTATCATATCCCCCCTTAAACGTCTCTTCTCAAGACTAAACAATTGTAACTCCTTTAATCGCTCCTCATAGCTAAGATGTTCCATTCCCCATATTAGTTTAGTCGCGCGTCTCTGCACCCTTTCCAACTCCGCAGTGTCCCTTTTATGGACGGGTGCCCAAAACTGAACAGCATATTCCAGGTAAGGCCGTACCAATGATTTATAAAGGGGGAGTATTATGTCCCTGTCCCTTGAGTCCATGCCTCTTTTGATACATGACAATATCCTGCCGGCTTTGGAAGCAGCAGCCTGACATTGCATGCTATTCTGTAGTCTGTGATCTACAAGTACACCCAGATCCTTCTCTACCAGTGACTCTGCCAGTTTAATCCCCCCTAAGACATACGATGCATGCAGGTTATTAGTACCCAGATGCATAACTTTACATTTATCCACATTGAACCTCATTTGCCAAGTGGATGCCCAGACACTTAGTCTATCCAAGTCATCTTGTAACTTATGCACATCCTCTATAGACTGTACCGTGCTACAAAGCTTGGTGTCATCTGCAAAGATAGAAACAGAGCTGTTAATACCATCCTCTATATCATTAATAAATAATTTAAACAACAGTATTGGACACAGTGCTCTCTGCTGACACCCCTGTCCATGTCAGGAACTGTCCGAAGCAGTAAAGGTTTGCTATGGGGATTCGCTAATGCTCTGGACAGTTCCTGATGTGGACAGAGATGGCAGCAGGGAGAACTATGGTCAGACAGAAAAGAACTACACAACTTCATCTGGAGCATATAGCAACTCAGATGGAGTTCCCTAAACATCAGCTTTTTGCTCCAACTACAGAGTTTTATAAACTGTTTAGACGTTATGCCCAGCCAAAAATCTCTCCAGCTATCTGGGCATGTGGACATGGTCAGTCGTGTCACCCCACCTTACTCTCCAATGCATCTTGCACTGCTTCCTCCAGGAGCATTGATGAGATCTGTGTACATTTGGGTGTAGTATTTATGAATGAAATTGTGACATGGGCAGAGTGCAATTATTTACATCTATTAGACACTCCCTTATTTCTTTTTAACCTGTCTTATGTGAATGTGTTTTTATGGAATATTTATGTGGGATGGTTTTCTAATTTATTATTAAAAATCCATTCATTTTTTTACACAGTTGTTTTTGTTGGCTATTTTATGTCAAGAACCTGTAGGTGTATACACAGTATTAAAGTTTCCCATTCACATATTGTAGCTGCCAGCCCAAAGATAGCTAACTATCTCGATCCCTCCATACACATGATCATTAAAGTCAACTTATTGCTCCAGAAAACAAAAGCATCAAACACTTAAAATACAACGTGTGTGATCCTTCTGTTGAGACACTCTCCAAACACATTAGATGGTTACCTGCTAAAATCAGCAGTTTTGGCTAGCAAATGCCTAATATATATGTAATGAGTATGAGGGTCTTTAGGATGGGAGAACATTGGAAGCCTACAGTGCTGATTAGGATCTCTTGCGGCCAGAATTGTGTGCTGGGAGAGAGGGGGCGATATGAATGAGAATTCCCGGACAACAGGACATTTAATCATCTGTGTTGGCATGCAAATGAATAAGGGTGTGCTTGGATCCCTTGCTGGTTTGAGTAGATCATTGAGTAAAGGAAATAACCTGGCACCACCAAATTAAATAGTGTTTTATTTTACGAGATCAAAAAAATAACAATATTACAACAAAAAGGTAAACCCCTTAAGGGCACACCAATTTTTTATTTTTTATTTGTTCCTCCTCGCCTTTTAATAGCCATAGAGCTTTCAATATTCCACCTACTGACCTATATGAGAGCTTGTTTTGTGTGCCACCAATTTAACTTTGTAGATATACCACTCATTTCAACACAAAGCTAAAGAAAATCTCCCCAAAAATTGGAGAAGGAGGTGAAAAAATAGCCACCAGGGCTGTACTGGCCCTTGGGCATACTGGGCATTTGCCTGGTGGACCGGGCTGTCTGTGGGCCAGGCCATCCATTTGCCCTTAGCAGTGACACTCACTGTGGTGGGAGCAGCCGTGGCCCATGGCCGCCGCTTTAAGAGAAAGCAGATGCAAGGGTAAAGTTGTCAGCCCTAGACTGGAAAGCCTTCGCTTTAAGAGTGTAGCCCAGCGTTTGCTGCTTTAAGAGACGTGAGAATGTCTCCTTAACTACGCCCCTCATGTTGGCCTTAGTGAAGAGCGGAGCCAGCAGGCTCAGAAGAAGAGCACAGTGCTACTGTGGGAGGGGAGTATGGTTTTTCCGTTTTATTTTATTTTTTTATCTTGGCTATAGGGGCTGATATTTTTACCTATAGGGGGCTGCTGCTTCTACTACATCCTAAAGGGGGCTGGTACTTCCGCATTTTAAAGAGGGCTGCTGCTGTTACACCCTAAAAAGGCTGCTGCTTCTACTGCATCCTTAAGGGGTCTGATACTACTACATCCTAAAGGTGGCTGCTGCTTCTACTGCATCCTTAAGGGGTCTGATACTACTACATCCTAAAGGTGGCTGCTGCTTCTTCTACATCCTTAAGGGGGCTGCTGTTACTACTAAATGCTAAAGGGGGCTGCTGCTACGACTACAACCTTAAAGGGGCTACTACTACTACATCCCAAAGAGGTCTGCTGATACTACATCCTAAAAGGGCTGCTGCTACTACTACAGGCTAATGTGGACTGCTACTACTACATCCTAAAGGGGCCTGTTGCTACTTCTACATCCTGAAAGGGGCTACTACTACTACATGCCAAAGAGGGTTGCTACTACTACATCCTAAAGGGGGCTGCTGCTACTACTACAACTTTAAAGGGGCTACTGCTACTACATCCTAAAGAGGGCTGCTGCTACTACATCCTAAAGAGGGCTGCTGCTACTAGATCCTAAAAGGGTTGCTGCTACTACTACATTCTAAAGTGGGCAGCTACTAATATATCCTAAAGGGGGCTGCTGCTACTAATACATCCTAAAGGGGGCTGCTGCTACTAATACATCCTAAAGGGGGCTGCTGTTACTACTTCATCCTAAAGAGGGCTGCTGCTACTACATCCTAAAGTGGGCTGCTGCTGCTACTACATCTTAAAGGGAATGCTGCTACTACTAGTACCTAAATGAAGATGCCAGAAGAGTATAGATAGCAGAAAAGTAGAGAAAGAGTAGAAGGAAGGATAGAATGAAAGTAAATAGACAAAAAACTTTGAGAGTTGAGGAGAGGGAGAAGTGATATGGATGGGTGACAATCTGGCTGCGAGGTGGTAACAAAAGTAACACTTTTAATCCCAGAGGGGAGTTGGGAAATGCTGTAAGATATTAACCCCTTAACCACAATGGACGTAAATGTACGTCATTGTGCCGTGATACTTAACTCACCATGACGTACATTTATGCTCCGCCATGACCGCGAGCACCTGACCAGCATTCGCGTCAAGCGCAACAGGTCCCAGCTGCTATCAACAGCCAGGGGCCCGCTGGTAATGGCCGACATCCGTGATTGTGCGGATGTCCACCATTAACCCTTCAGATGCCGTGATCAATCACGGCTTCTGTGGCAGCGCGGTACTTTAAATGGATGATTGGATCGCCCGCAGCGCTGCCGCTGGTATCCGATCATCCATAATGGCGGACGGTGGACCCTCACCTGCCTCCGTCCATCTCCAGAGGTCTTCTGCTCTGGTCAGAGATCGAGCAGACCAGAGCAGAAGATCACCGATAACACTGATCAGTGCTATGCCCTATACATAGGATTTAACAGTATTAGCAATCAAATGATTGCAATAAATAGTCCCCTATTAGAGTATAAAAAGACTTGTTGACCTGTTGCCGCTATACCCTGTATTAGGGGGGCTACTGGGACACTTTTAAATGAACCTGTTGGTATTAATAAGGTGTTTCAGCAATTCTATAGTGGTCTCCATACCTCTCAATCACCGACTGTTCCAGCTGGTTTAGTGTCTTTTTTGCAAGGTTTTCCTCTTTAAATGCAGCTCAGCCTACTGCATTGGATGCCCCCTTTTCTGATGAAGAAATCTAGAGGGCTATTGCTTCTCTTCAATCGGGGAAGACCCGAGCGGCTTATCCCCATTTTACAGAATCTCTTTAGCGTGGCCCTGGAGACTGGGAGACTCCCGGACTCTATGAGAGAGGCCCTTATTGAGGTTCTTCCCAAACCAGGTAAGGATCCAATGCTGTCAGATTCCTATAGGCCCATTTCTCTCCTTAATGTAGATATCAAACTTCTGGCTAAAGTTCTAGCTAATCGGCTGTGTAGGGTCATAGCCTCTGTCAAACATCCTGACCAGACAGGTTTTATGCCAGGGAGGGCCACGGATATTAATGTACAAAGATTGCACCGTAACATAGCTGCAGCTGAAGGGGATGCCTCTGGGGGATATGTAGTTAGCCTAGATGTCTATAAAGCCTTTGATTTTGTGGAATGGCTGTATTTGCAGGGTGTTTTGGGGGCCCTACAGTTTGGGCCTCGGTTCCGGGCGTGGGTACGGTTGTTATATGATAGCCCTAGAGCTAGGGTGCGCACTTATCTAGAGGTTTCTGACTCCTTTCAGCTAGGAAGAGGGACGAGGCAGGGGTGCCCCCTGTCCCCTTTTTTGTTTGCCCTGGCCATTAAGCCCCTGGCTGCGGCTATCTGAGCATCTCCTTGTATTCATGGAGTACGTAGGGGTTCCTTGGAAGAAAAAGTGTCCATGTATGCAGATGATACTTTGGTTTACCTAGCAGATGTCCATGATTCCCTAGGGGCCTTGTTGGCTTTCCTTGAGGATTTTGGTTCCTTGTCCGGTCTCAGGGTTAATTGGGCCAAGTCTTCCTTGATGCCTCTGTCAGTGACGGCTGCACTTGTTCCCCCGCTTCCTTATGGGTTGCAGGTGGTCACTCACTTTAAATATTTGGGAGTGGAGGTTTCTGCGTCTGTAAAGGACCATGTAAAGTAAAATTTAGATCCTGTGTTGTCATCTGTGATAGCTATATTACAGGCCTAGTCCCCTTTACCTCTATCTCTGGCTGGCAGGATTAATATATTTAAAATGATTTATCTGCCTAAGTTTTTATATTTGTTTCATCTTTCCCCGGTGAATCCCCCGAAGAGATTCTTTACGAGGCTGAATGGCGCTTTGAGATGCTTTTATTGGCAGGACAAGCATCCGAGACTGGGTCAAGCACTGCTCCAAGTGCCCAAACTGAGGGGAGGCTTAGCTGCTCCCAATATGCACAATAATTTTCTAGCATCTCAACTGGTGTATGCTGCCTGGTGGATCGACTTGGATCTGGCGAACGCTTCCACTGCTCTGGCGGGAGTTCTTATGGGTTTGTATGAAACACTGACTAATACCCTGTACAGGTTTACCCCTACTTCTAGGTTATTGTCCCCTATTAGGACTGTGGCCAAGGTGTGGTCAGTGGTTTCTAGATGCTTTCCACTACCGGTAATGTGTCCCAGGGCACCACTGTGGCTAAATCCCCTTTGAGCACCTGTAGGAGTTGGAGGCTGCCAGGTTCTTGAGCGCTCATGGAGTCAAATTCGCCATGCACTTGTTTGGGGAGTTTCCTGCTTTCCTTCATTCCAAGAAATGTGTGACCGCTTCCATCTCCCTCGGAGTGCCCAGTTTAGGTACTTCCAGTTGAGACATGCGGTGGTGGCGCAGTTTGGCTCCCTTGATGTGACCCCGGCCTATTCTGAAGTGGAGTTGCTTCTGGGTAACGCTAACCTCACTAAACTTTGACTCAGGCTTATACATTATTCCAGCAGGTCCGGATCCATTTTAGTTGGCTTTTGCAAAGTGGGTAGATGATATTCCTGATTTGACGGTTGATCAGTGGAAGGAAGTTGTTAAGACCTACTACCCCATGGTGGTTAGTGCTAGAGATCTGCTTATTCAGGTTAGGTTCATCCTTCGATTATATTATACTCCGGTTAGGCTACTCTGTATGGGTATCTCTTCTTCAGATGTTTGTTTTCGGTGTCATGCGGATGTGGGCTCTCTTCTACATGCTATGTGGAGTTGTCATTGTGTGGAGCCCTTCTGGAGGGAGGTGCTGCAATTCTTGGCAGACCACTTGGAGTTTCCTCATGTGTTTTCCCCTGTTGTTGGGCTGTTGGGTGTTATTGATGACTTAGCTTTGGGCTCCCATAGGCGCCTGCTTATTCAGTCCTATTGTTCTGTGCTTGGAAAGTTCTGATTATGGCCTGGAAGGATACTCCCCCTCCTCCCATTGCCCGATGGTTCAACCTAGTTAACAAATATGTTCCGTTGTACAGGATGCTGTACATTAGTCGCAAGTGCCCCAAGAAATTTGATAAAATCTGGAATCCTTGGCTTCTTATAGGAGAGTCGGTTGTCCCTCCGGAACGAGTTGGTTCCTCTGGGTAGGTTGGTTGTTTTTATATTGGGCAAGGAAGTTGGGGATACTCTGGGGATGTGTGGGAATGTGTGTGTGTGTGTGTGTGTATTGTCCGCATTTCTGTTAAGTGTTTTGGTGTCAGCCGGGGGTAGATATCCTCGACTGCTTACTTCAAGGGGTTGTACTGCTGCTCATTTGCTCCTGTTTTTTGAGGTGGTGGGGATGGGTCTAACTCTGGCTGTATGTTGTTTTATTTTTGTATTGTGTTGCTAAATCATTAAAGTTATACATAAATACTTTAAAAAAATAAAATAAAAATCTAATTGTAATCCCATTGTGCACTCAATATCCCATAATGATAAAGTGAAAACAGAATATTGGAAATCTTTGCTAATTTATTAAAAGGAAAAAGCTGAAATACTGCAGTAACATAAGTATTCAGATGCTTTACTCAGTACTTAGATGAAGCACCTTTGGCAGCTATTACAGCCTCCAGTCTTCTTGGGTGAGATGCCACAACGTTTACACCTGGATTTGGGGATTTTTTACCATTCTTCTCTGCAGATCATCTTAAGCTCTGTCAGGTTGGATGGGAAACATCGATGGACATCTATTTTTAAGTCTCTACAGAGCTTTTTAACTGGGTTTAAGTCAGGGCTCTGGCTGGGCCATTCTCAGAGTTGTCCCACTTCTCTGCTGTCTTGAATGTATGCTTAGGGTCATTGTCTTGTTGGAAGGTGATCAGCCCAGGCTAAGATCCAAAGCTCTCTTTATCAGGTTTTCATTAAAAGAAATCTGTCACCAGTGTCACCTGCACTAACCTGTCAGTACCGACAGATTGTGCAGGTGACACTGATGACAATGGTACTTACCTTGTCCCGTTCCGTGCAGGGGATCTCCGGTAATCTTCTCCGGTAAGCTTCAGCTCCGGCCTGGCTTGGGGAACGGACGGAGCTTAGTGACGTCACCTTTGCTGGGTCCCGCTACTAGAGAACAGCAGGGGTGACGTCACTAAGCTCCGCCTGTGCCTCAAGGTAAGTACCATTGTCATCAGTGTCACCTGCACTACATGTCTGTACCGACAGGTTAGTGCAGGTGACTCTGGTGACGGATTTCCTGAATATGTCTGTACTTTGCGCCATTCAGCTTTTTCTTAACTCTGACAGTGTCCCTATCACAGCTCATGGTGCTGCTACCTCCATTCTTCTCTGTAGTTTTGTATACTATGGTGTTAGGCAGGTCATTTGAAGTTCCTGGTTTCATCCAGAAATTATGCTTATAATTGAGGCCAAAATTTTAAATCTTTGTTTCATTAGACCAGACAATCTTTGTTCTCTTGGTCTGAGAGTCCTTTAGGTGCTTTTTTTTTTCCAATTCCGGGCAAGCTATAATGTGTCTTTTACTGAGTAGAGGCTTCTTTCTGACTAGCTCTAGGAAGAGTCCTGATTGTTCGAAACTTCTTCCATTTAGGAATTATGGTGGTTACTGTGTTCTTGGAAACTTTCAGTGTAGCAGAAATGTTTTTGTAGCCTCATTATTAACACAGCCTCTGAGCTCTACATGTAGTTCTTTCCCCCTTATGGCTTAGTTTTGGCTCTGATATGCACTGTCAGCTGTGAGACCAAGTATAAACAAGGCTGTGTCTTTGCAAATTCTGTCCAATCAACTGAATTTACCACAGGTGACTCCAGTCAAGGTGTAGAAGCATCTCAGAGATGATCAAGAGAAATGGGAGGTCCACAGGGCTAAATTTCAAGTTATGCATTTATTTCTTATTTTTTTTATTATTATTTTTTTTTTAAATTTAGTCCGCATATGGGGACTATTACATGGAATCTTTTGCTATTGCACAGCATTGATCAGTGTTACCTGCACTTTGTTGCTCTAGCCTTCCAAAGCAGGCTAGAGCAACACAAAGATTGGGCGGCACAAAGGGAAGTAGGAACCTTCTGGCTGTCATGTAAGGTGATCCAGACCATGTGATTAACCCGATGTGGTCCTGATCACCTCAGAAACAAACCGGTAACATAGAATTGCCAGCTTTAAATCCTGCAATCTGCATGGGGGGGATGATATCACAATCCTGCTCCGTAGCTGCCACCTTTGGGAGGGAAGAGGTTAAAGGGAAACTGACAGCCAGTTCACCTGCACTTAAACCAATACCTGTGGTTATACTGTGAGTAAATCGTATTACAATCAGGTATCACTTACCCGGATTCACAGTCCCGTTCCCAAAATACCAGTTGTATTAGCCTCCATTGCTAATAGCTGACTTTGTGCAAAGTAGGTGGGTCCTAGCATGCTGATGAGTACGCTGGGTTCCGTCTCCATTGTGCAAGGCATGCTTTTAGCCATGGAGGCTAATACAACTGGTATCTCCGGAACAGGACCGCGGATCTTGGTAAATAATACCTCATTGTAATCGGCTTCACCTGCACTACAACCCCATGTATTGGGTTTCAATTAAAGATTTAATGTAGCTGGCATCCTGTTACATGTGCATCAAAAGGTAAGACGTGGGATTTTACAAATACATTTAAATATATCATTTAAATATATTTATTCTACACCATGAGATACAGCCTGGACAGTTTTTGCTTTTTGCTCATAGCTCATATATTAGATACATGCTTAATAAATGTGATTAATCTTGCATGTATTAAATACCTCCTTGTGCTTTTCCTGCTATCTGTACATTCTGTAATCTACTTAATATATGAAAAAAGAGCAAACATGAACTCTGGCCAGAGATATGTTACATATGGTAGAGTAACGTGATACTATAGTGTAGACAGTTAAGGTGTGGGCTTCTCTTCCTAAATACCGTATATACTCGAGTATAAGCCGACCCGAGTAGAAGCCGAGGCCCCTAATTTCAACCCAAAATCCCAGGAAAAGTTATTGACTCGAGTATAAGCCTAGGGTGGGAAATACATCATCCCCCCTCTGTCATCATCCAGACCCCCGTCATTAACATCCTCATCATCATCACCGCCTGTCATCATCCAGACCCTCATCATCATCACCTGTCATCATCCCCTTGTCATCATCCCACACCCCCCCCCTTCATCATCCCCTTGTCATCATCCCCACCCCCCTTCATCATCCTCTTGTCATCATCCGCCCTCAGTGGTCTTCAACCTGCGGACCTCCAGAGGTTTCAAAACTACAACTCCCAGCAAGCCCGGGCTGCCATCGGCTGTCCGGGCTTGCTGGGAGTTGTAGTTTTGAAACCTCTGGAGGTCCGCAGGTTGAAGACCACTGCGGCCTTCGACATCATCCAGCCCCCTCTCACCCCCTTTAGTTCTGTACAGTACTCGCCTCCTCTCTGCGCTGGTCCGGTGCTGCAGGACTGTCCGGTGAGGAGGTCGCCCGGTGGGATAGTGGTTCCAGGCTGCTATCTTCACCGGGGGCGCCTCTTCTCCGCGCTTCGGGCCCAGAATAGAGGCGTTGCCTTGACGATGACGCAGAAGTACGTTGGTAATGAACGTACCTCTGCGTCATCGTCAAGGCAACGTGACTATTCTGGGGCCGAGCCCGAAGCGCTTAGAAGAGGCCTCCCCGGTGAAAATAGCAGCTCGGAACCACTATCCCACCGGACGACCTCCTCACCGGACAGTCCTGCAGCACCGGACCAGCGCCAAGCGGAGGCGAGTACTGTACAGAACTAAAGGGGGTGAGAGGGGGCTGGATGATGTCGAAGGCCGCAGTGGTCTTCAACCTGCGGACCTCCGGAGGTTTCAAAACTACAACTTCCAGCAAGCCCGGACAGCCGATGGCTGCCCGGGCTTGCTGGGAGTTGTAGTTTTGAAACCTCTGGAGGTCCGCAGGTTGAAGACCACTGCGGGTGGAGAGTTCACTCGAGTATAAGCCGAGGGGGGTGTTTTCAGCATGAAAAATCGTGCTGAAAAACTCGGCTTATACTCGAGTATATACGGTAGTTCAAGCTTAACCTTAAGGTGAATTGCAAGGATATTTCATCACTCATCTGCTGACCGTGCATCACAGTATTTCTACAGCATTCATCATCTGTTAAGTTACATTATCGACAAAACATGCACTATATATTATTATCAGCCAAATGTGTATAAAACCTACGGGGGCAGATTTACTATTGTAACTAAACCAGTTTATGAAATCCCTTGCAATACTTATTCTGACACATACTAGTATGTTGGAATAAAAGGGCAAGGCTTCAGAGTTGGACTGAGTGTGACACATTTGGGATCATTTTAGAACACAGTAGAAGAATGTTGGGAAACAGCACCAGATCCAACTCGGTAATGTTATAAAGGAGATCTGTAGTGCAATATAATTTATCCCCTATCCTTCGGATAGGGGACAAGTTATATATCATGAGGGGTCTGAGTGCTAGGGGCCCCCTGATCTCCCGGACGAGGCCGCGGCAGTATGCTGGAAAGAGGGTGTTCCATCCCCGCATCATGCGGCGGCCGACACGTCCCCTCCATGTATCCCCTAGAGATACATGGAGGCGGCGTCTCTGCCACGGCTTTCTGCTGGGGACGACACTGCACTTTCTGCAGACTGCCGGGGCCCCGTCTAAGAGATCGCGGGGGGCCCCAGAGCTCAGAACCCCCGCTATCTATAACTTATCCCTTTTCCTTGGGATAGGGGATAAGTTATATTGCACTACAGATGTCCTTTAAAGGGGTACTCCACTCCTAGACATCTTATCCCCTATCCAAAGGATAGAGGATAAGATGTCTGATCGCGGGGGTCCCGCCGCTGGGGACCCCCGCAATATAGCATGCGGCACCCACCTGTTACTGCTCCGGAAGTGCTGGAGGGTCTGGCTCCTGACCACGGGAAAGGAAGATCGTGATGTCACGACTCCACCCCAATGTGAGGCCACGTCCTGCCCCCTCAATGCAAGTCTATGGGAGGGGGCGGAGCCAGACCCTCCAACGCTTACGGAGCAGTAACAGGTGGGTGCCGCATGCTATACTGAGGGAGTCCCCAGCGGCGGGACCCCCGCGATCAGACATCTTATACCCTATCCTTTGGATAGGGGATAAGATGTCTAGGGACGGAGTACCCCTTTAAGGCTTGTCACTTGTTTTGTGTGCAAAAATTGCACAAAAATGCCACAACTGCCACAGAGCTTCACTTTTTTTGCTGCAAATACGCAGCGGCCAGATGTTAGCAGAAAGTAGATAGGGAATCATGAAAAACACAATACCTAGTTGCGTTTTTGAGTTTGGCGTTGAAACTTAAGCGTTTGTTGGTGCAACATCTACACTGTGAGCACAGCTTCTGTATATTGTCCTGTATATGCCTATACTGTATACTCCTAGTGGGGCTGGGTCCTTAAGGGGCCAAAACACATTTTTCATGAAAAAAACGGCTGAAAAATGGGCACAAATTTTTAGCAGTTTTTTAAACTAAGGCTAAAAATATTGCCAAAAAGTGTGAACTTAACCTAAGGATGCCATTTTTGCGTGGTTTTGACCATAAGTGGTACTGGAACATAAACTACAGCTCATTGCACCTATGCACGTGTATACATATTGTAGAACGGGACCCTTCACACAAACCCAAACAGGCAGGTGTCACAGTCTTGTAGTCTTGGGTTTATTGTTATAATTTACATACAGCAATAAGTTACACTTGCCACATGCGGTATAACAGAAATTCAGAGTCTCTATTAAAAAGAATACACAAAAAAGCCGCAAAAATGGCAACTGCGCATAATTTTGCATCTAAAATACACCAAAAAATGGTGTACATTCATCCAAGGACCCTAAGCACAGCCAAGACAACGTAGACAATTCTGCAAATGTCCTTGAGTGGCCCAGCCAGAGCCACTTCATTTCGAGGCTCAAAGCTCAGTCCATCTGATTGCAGAATATGACTCCATTATAAGTCTATGCAGCCCAGTGTTTCTTGTTTCCCAACCATGGTGCAGGATTTTTTTTATTCTTAAATTTCCCACCCCAGCCTGCACACCTGTGACTCACGCTGCCGGCGCAGCAGGGGTGGGGGGGGGGGGGGGAGGGAAGCTTGTGCCGGCGCACACAGCGTCCCCCTCCCCCTTGCGGTGCAGTATGTGAGGCCAAAAATGGTGCCCTGCCGGAGAGAAGAACTGGCTGTGGAAGCTGTGCTGGATTCCCCTGCTGGCTTGCAGGTACTGTACCCTTTTCACCCCTCTGTTACCCCTTCTCAACCCTGTCCAAACCTCCACCCACCCGTCACCCATGTCCCCCTTCCGTCACCCATGTCCACCCTCCTGTCATCCATGTCCACCCCCCTGTCCATCCCTGTAACCCATGTTCACCACCATCCAACCCCCAGTCTACCCCCTGTCACCCATGTCGACACTCCTATTCACACCTCTGTCCCTTTGTCACCCCTCTTTTATCCCCCTTGTCATCCTTGTCCATCCCCATGCTTCACAGAAGGTATGGTGTTCTATGGATGCAACTCAGCATTCTTTCTCCTCCAAATGGTACAAGTTGAGTTTTTACCAAAAAGTTCTACTTTGGTTTCATCTGACCATAAGATACTCTCCCAATCCTCTACTGGATCATCCAAATGCTCTCTAGCAAACTTGAGACAGGCCCGGACATATACTGGTTTGAGGAGGGGGAAACGTCTGGCACTGCATGACTTGAGTCCCTGGGGGCGTAGTGTGTTACTGATGGTAGCCTTTGTTACATTGGTCCCAGCTCTCTGCAGGTGATTCACTAGGTCCCCCTGTGTGGTTCTGGGATTTTTGCTCACCGTTCTTGAGATCATTTCGACACCACAAGGTGCGATCTTGCGTGGAGCCCCAGATCGAGGGAGATTATCAGTGGTCATGTATGTCTTCCATTTTCTAATAATTGCTCCCACAGTTGATTTCTTCACACCAACCTGCTTGCCTATTGCAGATTCAATCTTCCCAGCCTGGTGCAGGTCTACAATTTTGTTTCTGGTGTCCTTCAACAGCTCTTTGGTCTTGGCCATAGTGGAGTTTGGAGTGTGACTGTTTGAGGATGTGGACAGGTGTCTTTTATACTGATAACAAGTTTAGGTTAACAGGTGCCATTAATACAGGTAATGAGTGGAGGACAGAGGAGACTCTCAAAAAAAAGTAGTTAGGCTAAGTTTCCACTTGGGTTTTTTTCTGGCAGTTTTTGGAATACTGCCACTGCAGTTTTTGAGCCAAAGTCAGAAGTGGACCCATGAGGGAGGAGAAGTATAATTCCTTCCTTTATATGTCCTATTCCTTTTGAATACATTTCTGGCTTTGGCTCAAAAACTGCAGTGGCAGATCTCCAAAAACTGCCAGAAAAAAATACAAGTGGAAACTTAGGCTGCTTTCACACTATAAAATGTATCCGTTTTAAAGATCCGTTTGAAGTTACGTTATAAAAAACCTGAAAATAGTCCGTTAAACAGCCGTTACAGAATCCCATACAGCCGTTAGAAAATCCCATTATAGTCTATTGGATTTTTACCTTATCAGTTTTAACCCGTTATAGCCCGTTATTAATAACGGCCATTATTTTGTGATGGGAGAATGAATAAAAGAAATGCACTATTTCTCCTGTTACAATCTTCCATCATAAAATAACGTCCGTTATTAAGAACAGGCTATAATGGGTTTAAGGGTGCGTTCCCACAGGGCGTATACGCAGCGTATTTAACGCTGCGCAAAATGTATGGCAGCAGCGGGAAATACGCTGCGTATCCCTTGCTCACTATACACACAGGGCTTTCCGGCGGCAGCCCTATGTGTGTAGTGAGTTTTGGAGGCGGGGCCGTGTGCCGGCGTATCTGTGACGCGCGCCCCCGCCTCCAAAACTCACTACACACATAGGGCTGTCGCCGGAAAGCCCTGTGTGTATAGTGAGCAAGGGATACGCAGCGTATTTCCCGCTGCTGCCATACATTTTGCGCAGCGTCAAATACGCTGCGTATACGCCCTGTGGGAACGCACCCTAAATGGATAATGTAAAAATCCCATAGACTATAATGGGATTTTCTAACGGCCATATGGGATTTTGTAACGGCTGTTTAACGGACGATTTTCAGTTTTTTTTAATAACGGAACTTCAAACGGATCTTTAAAACAGATACATTTTATAGTGTGAAAGCAGCCTTAGCCTTACAGGTCTGTGAGAGCCAGAAATCTTGCTTGTTTGTAGGTGACCAAATACTTATTTTCCACCATAATTTGCAAATAAATTCTTTAACCCCTTAAGGAGAAAGGGTTTTTCCGTTTTTGCATTTTCATTCTTTCCTCATCACCTTCCAAAAATCATAACGCTTTCAATTTTGCACATAAAATTCCATCGGATAGCTTATTTTTTGCGCCACCAATTCTACTTTGCAGTGACATTAGTCATTTTACCCAAAAATCCAAGGCGAAACGGAAAAAATAATAATTGTGCGACAAAATTGAAGAAAAAATTAAATTTTGTAACTTTTGGGGACTTCCGTTTCAACGCAGTGCATTTTTTGGTAAGAATAACACATTATCTTTATTCTGTAGGTCCATACGGTTAAAATGATACCCTACTTATATAGGTTGGATATTGTCGTACTTCAGAAAAAATCATAACTACATGCAGGAAAATTTATATGTTAAAAATGATCATCTTCTAACCCCATACAGGCCGGTATCAGGGCTAATTTTTTGCGCCGTGTTCTGGAGTTTTTATCGGTACTATTTTTGTATTGATCTGACTTTTTGATCGCTTTTTATTCATTTTTTCATGATATAAAAAGTGACCAAAAATACACTATTTTGGACTTTGGAAATTTTTTGTGTGTACGCCATTGACCGTGCGATTTTATTAATGATATATTTTATAGTTCGGACATTTCCGCACGCGGCGATACCACATATGTTTATTTTTATTTACACAGTTTTTTTTATGGGAAAAGGGGGGGTGATTCAAACTTTTATTAGGGAAGGGGTTAAATGACCTTTGTTAACTTTTTGCTTTCACTTTTTTTTTGCAGTGTTATAGGTCCCATAGGGAAATCGGATGCGGATCAAATCGGATGTGTTTAATGGATCCGATTTTTTTATGTAGGTCAATGGATCCGACTTTATATACGATTTCATACGATTTTAAGTTATAAAAGTCGTGTACTCAGGTCGGATGGAGAAATTGTGATGTGAATGCAGCCTAAGGCTAACTTTCTACCTGTTTTTTTTTGGGAGGGGAAAAATGCAGAGAAAAACGCCAATTCTGCCGCATGGTGTTTTTTCGGCCAAAAAACGCTGTGGCCAGATGTTAGCTGTAAATCAATGAGAAATCCCAAAATTCTTATTCCACTTGACGTTTTTCACTTTGGCATTTTTTTTTTATCCTTTTTAAGTTTTTTCACTCTTTTTTGGCGTTTTTCAGCTCCTTGGTGGTTTTCCAAAATTGCAGCATGTTGAGCCACTGGCGATTTTTTTGTCAAAATCGTGGCGTTTTTCTCCCATTGAAGTCTATGGGAGTGAAAGAAACACCAAGAAAAACGATATGTGGGTTTTAACTTTGGCGTTTTTTCAGGCGTTTTTTATTCTTTTTTTGGACTATAGTGATCTAAAAAAGTGATGGAGATTCCTTTTTAATAAAATTTCGTAGGGTACCATTAAAAAAATAAAAATAAAAAATATTCAGTAGTGAAGGGAAAAATTGTATCTAATGAAATGTATCTTTTTTATAACAAAATTTTTATAAATTTTTAAAACAGGGATAAATTTATGTGGGCGGGCAGGGACCAAAAAATGTAGCCGACAATAATAAAAATGTAGTGTGTGTATGTTTTTCACTTTTTTTCTGTATTTTTTATTTTTTTTAGGTAGTACTACTACTCCCAGCATGGAACACACTGTTCCATGATTGGAGTAGTAGTACCTGTACTAATAGACAGATCACCCTTTGCGCTCCTCCTGTATAATTTATAGATGCGGCCGGACGCTCTTCTATGGTCCCCTGCACTGACGTATATATATACATCTATTCATATTTCCCGCAGAGAGCTGTGATTGGCCAGATGGTTCCAGCCAATCACAGCTCTCTGTGGTAAATAGGAATATGTGTATATATATACGTCAGTACAGGGGACCATAGAAGAGCGGCCGGCCGCATCTTTACATTATACAGAAGTATCACAGCGGGTGTCAGGAGTGACATCCTCTGTGATCTTTCCTTAACTGCAGGTACTACTACTCCCAACATGGAGCACACTCTGCTCCATGCTGGGAGCTGTAGTACCTGCATTAAAAGACAGATCGCAACAGGTGTCAGAAATTACACTCGCTACGATCTGTCTATTAATGCAGATACTACAGCTCCCAGCATGGAGCAGACTTTGCTCCATGTTGGGAGTAGTAGTACCTGCAGGTAAGAACAGATAACAGCAGGTATCACTACTGTCACCCGATGCAATCATCAGATCTATTGCAAAGATGGAGCAGCTTTCTCCTGCGCTCACATCTCTGCCCTATACTCCGTCTGGCCACTCACTCATATTTCCCTCAGAGAGCGGTGATTGGCAGCAACCATCCGGCCAATCACCACTCTGGGCAGAAAATATGAATGATGTTCTATTCACATCACTGACCGGAGTACAGAGCAGAGATGTGAGCGCTGTATAGAGCCGGTCCGCATCGGCATCGAGTGTCATGACTATGTCTATTAGTACAGGTACTACTACTCCCATCATGGAAAAGTCTGCAGAGTAGTACTACCTAAAAAATTTAAAAAATAGAGAAAAAAAAGTGAAACACACACTTTATTAAAAAATAATTACAATTTTGTTATAAAATATATAAATTTTGTTAAATAAACAAATTTCCATCACTACTGCATCCTTTTTTTTTTTTTGGTACCCAACAAATTTTGGGTACCAAAATAAACTGCCAAGGTGCAATTTCCACACAAATGAAAAAACACCAGAGAAACCGCCAGACGCAGGAAATTGCACTGCCGTTTTTTCTTGTGGTTTTTTTTTAAACCAAAAAACGCAGGACAAAAAAACCAAGTAGAAAATTAGCCTAAGTGGGAGAACTTGCACAATTGGTGGCTGACTAAATACTTTTCTGCCCCACTGTATGCTGAAATCCTCATCAATTTCAATTGATTTCAGTTTGCATCCATTCCATCTGTTTTCTATTTTGTGAACAGAGGAAACATTGCACGCACTATCTTTTTCAGGATCCACTTATGTACATGAATTGCTCTGTTCAAAAATAATGATACATCAAAGATGTAAACTGAGCCTAAACAGTCTAAGGGTATGTTTCCATGGTGGAAAATGGGCATTCCGCACATTTGATTAATCCAGCGGGCACTAGGACCACTCAGAAATGCGCTGTCTCATAGATAGCAATGCATTTCCAAGCTGTATCCGCAGAAAGAATAGACAAGTTCATTCTTGCTGCGGACGTCAGAATCAGGATTTCCGGGAATCGGGAAATTCCACCGTGTGCACAGTGCAGCAGCATCCCATTGAAATCAGTGGGACTCTGCTGAAGTGTAATGTCCTTGTGAAATATTCTGGCACGGACATTCTGCCGTGTGAAGATACTCTAAGGCTGCATTCACATGACATTTTACATCTGCCCAGTTCTTACAGTTCATATAGAATTGTATATTTAGGGTATGTTCACACTGTGGAATACCGTGAGCGGAATTCCGCACAGTGAACGTTAGCATTAGTGTAAATGGTTCTTCCGCGTGACAATTCCGCCTCTGAAATTGTTCTGCGCAAAGAAAGATCATGTTCAATCTTTGCGCAGAAGTCCGCGAGCACTGCATAGCTGTCAATGGTGACGGTGCAGTGCCGCGTGGTCCTACCACAGCCGCCAGCTGCCAGGCTGAATCTCCGCTTGCTGAATTCCACGGGCAGAGATTCAGCTACATATCCGTAGTGTGAACGCACCCTTAGACAAATCCACGGACTTCAATTCACAAATAGAATCCAACTCATGCACCCGTTTTGATCCATTTACGTTTTCGTGGTTGACCACTAATTTGTGCTCTGATTCAAAGACAGATAAAAATTGGATTGGATTTTTCTTTAAAGGGTACTCCGGTGAAAACCTTTTTTCTTTTAAATCAACTGGTGCCAGAAAGTTAAACATATTTGTATATTACTTCTATTAAAAAATCTTAATCCTTCCAGTACTTATTAGCTGCTGAATCGTACAGAGGAAATTCCTTTCTTTTTGGAACACTGATGACATCACGAACACAGTGCTCTCTGCTGACATCTCTGTCCATTTTAGCAACCGTGCATAGCAGATGTATGGCAGATGTATGGCAGATGTATGCTAAGGGCAGCATGGTGGCTCAGTGGTTAGCACTGCTGCCTTGCAGTGCTGGGGACTTGGGTTCTAATCCCACTAAGGGCAACAATAAATAAAGTATTATTATTATAATAATGACGTCAGCAGAGAGAACTGTGCTCGTGATGTCATCAGAGAGCATTCCAAAAAGAAAAGAATTTCCTCTGTAGTATTCAGCAGCTAATAAGTACAGGAAGGATTAAGATTTTTTAATAGAAGTAATTTACAAATCTGTTTAACTTTCTGGCACCAGTTGATTTAAAAGAAAAAAGATTTTCACCGGAGTACCCCTTTAACATAACTGTCTATTTTCATCCATTTAACCCTTTAAAGACACAGCCCATTATGGCCTTTAGCACACAATACATTTTTATTTTTGTTTTTTCCTCCTCTGCTTTTAAGGGACATAACTCTTTTATATTTTGACTCCGGTTTAAAAACCGTACTGCAACCGCACTTTTTTTTAACATGGACGTCAAAGGGAAACGCACAAGTATACGGTTCCAAATGGGAAACTGTATATGGTTTTTACTTTGCACATGCGCATTTGCATCCTAAAGTCCCCCTCCCATTACAAATGGACAACATTTTCATAAACAATTTTTTTTTTTTTAAATAAAATCAGACAGAACCGTATGCAATTTTAAAAACAGTAAACAGTTTAAAAACGCATACGGTTTACTTTTACCCATACAGTTCCACCCGTTTTTTGCCATACGGTTTTCTTTAGAAAAACTGATTGAAAACAATATGGCAAAAATGTGGTGTGAACCCAGCCTAATCCTGATTGTCTGATTCAAGAGGGATTACGCCTCAATTTCTTCAGTGTGAACAAGCCCATAGACTCTGCGGAATTTCCCTTGGACTCCTTCACCTCCGAATCGTTACGCAAACCGATTATTTACGGCCCCTTTAACAAAAAAAAAAAAAAAAAATCCTCACCTCTGCCCAACTTCTCCTTATGTGACGTCACCCACAAACCCCGCCCCCATTCCACAGGTTCTCCCTCCCCTATAGGTCCTCTGGGCCCTAGCGAGGGCTGGTCACGGAAGTGGGCTGTCTCAGGACCGTACCAACACGCACAGTGGGGTGGGTACCAATTCCTTTTTCATAACTTTCAATAAGGAAATTCTTTATTTTACTGATTAAGTGATTTTTTTTATTTATTAAAATCTCTTAGTATGATTCAGTTTCTTTCAGCAGTGTCATACGAAGCTTTATATTTTTTATTATTATCCTCCGACTTCCTAATCCTCCCCCTCGCCTAAATACTTGGCAGCGGCCCTGAGTCAGCTGACGTGCCTGTGGTGTCAAACCGGGGAGCACAGTTCGCTCTTCTTGTTACCTGCTGGCGTCGCCGAGACAACCGGGCCCGGTAAGTTATTCCGTACTGGTTTAAGGTAAAGCCTGGGGAATATTGCGGGTTGTTGCCATGGAGACGCGAATTCTGAGCACGTGTTCCTGCAGGGTCCTGGCACCTGCCGGATTGAAGCGCGTCCTCTTAGTGCTAAAATGCATGGCTGCGGTTCTCCTAGGAGCTGCGGCATTGAGGACTGAATCTCCTACTGCGTCTATAGACCCTTGTCTGCATAGTTCATCATATAGTAAACCAGTTAGGCAAGCTAGGCATCAGTCTAGGGCGGCACAGGAATGGGAATGCTGTGATTTATTTTATGTTCCCATTAAAGTGACCGCAGTGGCTAACGTGTGTTGTTGGCCAGTGTAACCCAACCTTTAAAACCACAACTCCCATTATGATATGGCAGTGTTTGGGTGTCAAAGCATGTTGGGAGTTGTAGTTTTTGCACCTCTAGCTGTTGCTAAACTATAACTGGCTGTTTGGGCATGCTGGGAGTTATAGTTTTGCAGAATCTGTAAGTCCACAGTTGGGAGACCAATGCATTAGATTGTTACCCAACCAGTGTTCCTCTAGAGCAGTGGTCTTCAACCTGCGGACCTCCAGATGTTGCAAAACTACAACTCCCAGCATGCCTGGACAGCCGTTGGCTGTCCGGGCATGCTGGGAGTTGTAGTTTTGCAACGTCTGGAGGTCCACAGGTTGTAGACCACTGCTCTATAGGCTGTCTGGACATGCTGGGAGTTTGTCTTTCAACAGCTGAAGGCACACACTGCTAGACAGTTATAGGCACTGTTAGGAGGGGTAAGCGATAGCTCTACTGGCATCTCTC
The DNA here is from genome assembly GCF_029499605.1 of Hyla sarda. Classification (NCBI taxonomy): domain Eukaryota; kingdom Metazoa; phylum Chordata; class Amphibia; order Anura; family Hylidae; genus Hyla; species Hyla sarda. The sequence continues at coordinate 241,809,154 of NC_079190.1, forward strand.
TTATACAGCACATTGCTTACTTTGATTCCAGTTTCTTCACATCTGTAACTAGATTGTAAATGGCTGGGCATGCTGGGAGTTGTAGTTTTGCAACAGCTGGAGGCACGCTGGTTGGGAAACACTGCTTTGGCTGATAAGATTTTCCATGCACGTACTTATGTAGTGGGGAGGTTACCTTTGTGATATGAACCCTGGGTGTTAGTGTCATCTGTAAATATAGTCAGGCTATAGGAAAGGCAGAGACCCAGGAAAGTAAGTGTGGTTGAAAGCAGAAGTGCATCAATGGGGTAATACAGTGGTCCCTCAAGTTCCAATATTAATCGGTTCCAGGACGACCATTGTATGTTGAAACCATTGTATGTTGAGACCATATCTCTATGGAAACCTGGTAATTGGTTCTGAAGCCACCAAAATGTCATCCAAAAATAGGAAAAAGTGAGGATTAAAGAAAAATAAGAAGATAAATAATATAGATAAAGAAAATCCTTACATATAAAAGTAAGAAAGAGCTGCTGGGAGCTGTAAATCACTCTCTGTCAGTGTTTCCCAACCAGGGTGCCTCCAGCTGTTGCAAAACTACAACTTCCAGCATGCCCGGACAGCCGTTGGCTGTCCGGGCATGCTGGGAGTTGTAGTTTTGCAACAGCTGGAGGCACCCTGGTTGGGAAACAATGGTTTATGTAGAGGACAGGAGCTTCTTCAGGGTCCTATACAGTACACACAGTGTCCCAAATGGAGCCGCCCTTACTTGGTGTCCAAAAGAGCAGCTAACCCTGGCACAGGTAAGGAGTAGTACAGGACTTGTAGTTCCTCCCTGTACTGTAGGGGGCACTACCAGACACCAGTCAGTGCATGCACTTCAGTAATAGAGGTGATTTACCAGTAAAATGCCCATTCTGATTGGTCAGTTCCTCCAGTTGTGACATATTTAACACATCTGGACTGTCTGTACATTGTATGTTGAGTCTGGTTTCAAGTTACGATGGTCCAGAAAAAAAACATTGTATGTTGAAACTATTGTATGTTGAGGCCATTGTAAGTTTAGGGATCACTGTATATGAAAGGGTAGGGTTCCCAGCATAATACATCAGCCTTCTAAGACCCTTCCTTGCTAGCTAACTTATTTATTTTCTTATATATATATAAATATATATAATATATATATATATATATATATATATATATATATATATATATATATATATATATATATATATATATATATATATATATATAATTTTTTTTTTTTTTTTTTTTGTGTTGCCTATTCCTTCTATTCTAAAGTATCTGGGGGTAGGTTTAGTTTCATGATTTTATGGATGTCCTGGCCCCAACACAGCATTGAATGAAACCCTCCAATGAATAAAGCAAGAGGCAGCCATACAAAGTAAATTAATAACAGGTCCAGTATTAACCCATTGTTTACCGGACAGGTCCCAGAGTCAGAAAGGAAGAGTAGGTGTCAGGTTATTCTTTCTAGCCCTCAAGATGCAACAGTCCAATGGATATTTTTTTTATTTTTTATTAAGGGAATTGAAAACCCTAATTTAGGATCAATACAGATCCCACTTTTTTTTGGGTCACGTTACCTTATAATTCTGATACATATTCTATTCACACTGGAAAAGCAGACTCCAAAAAATGCCTAAATGTACATTTTCCAGCAACCATTGACTTCCATGGGCAAATGCTCAAAACAGCATTAAAATCCGTGAAACATTACTTTTCCAGAACATTTCTGCTTGGAAAGGGTATGTTCACACGGGCAGGTTTCCTGCTGCAGGATTTCCGCAGTGGTACCCTCCATAGGGTCTGCTGTGGAAAACCTGCAGCGGGTAACCCTCCTGTGTGAACGTACCCTAAGGCTTTGTGTACCTGTACTATAGCTGCCAGCGATCCCTGATGTGTGTGCTCACATGTATATTTCAATAGGGAGAGAAGAATAAGCTGCTGTCAGACACTATATCTCATTGGAAACAAAGGATCAGCCTATTGGAATTCAACATGAGTCATTCTTGTTCCCTATATCTGCTGTCAGGCTCATTCCAGATGGCTCTATACCCCTCCGATATTTGGACTGGCCATAAACATGAAGATTCCCCTACAAACTGCATACAGGATCAGATATTTCACACTATACATGACATGATGTCTTGTACCCGCTAGGCTTCTTACACAGACATTTTCTTCACCTGTTAAAAGACCCGTTATAAACGTCTGTTAGTAAAGCCTTAAAAAATTATATTAAACATCCGTTACAAAATCCCATTAAAGAAGTACTCCGGCGCACACTTTTATCATTTTATCTGGTCCAGGCTGCAAAATAAAAGAAAACACCCTTTCTCTTACCTGCCAACGAGCCCCCGGAGCTCCGGTACACTCCGGTACAGGTGTTCGGTCCCCGGACTCTATTCTTCTTACTTCCTGTTAGCCCGACACGTCACACGGAGCTTCAGCCTATCACCAGCAGAGGCGGGACATCGCTGCGGCCGGTGATAGGCTGAAGCTCCGTGTGACGTGCCGGGCTAACAGGAAGTAAGAAGAATACAGCCCGGGGACCGAATACCTGTACCGAAGCTCCGGGGGCTCGTTGACAGGTAAGAGAAAGGGTGTTATCTTTTATTTTGCAGCCCGGACCGGATAAAATGATAAAAGTGCGCGCCGGACATCTCTTTTTAAAGTCTGAGATTTTTTGATTTTCCGTTATAGCCTGTCATGAATAACGGACGTTGTTGTGACTGAAGTAAATAACGGCACATGCACAAATATTTCTTCCGTCACAAGAAACAGGTAAATTGACGGCCGTTATTTTTAACATTAAAGTCTATGGCAAAGGGATGAGCCTTTATGTCATCCGTTTGCACCTGGTTTATAATATCCATTATTACTTCTCAGAAGAGCTGACATCAGCAGACTCCTGCAGTGCTGAGGGACTACTACTCCCATCATGGAACAGACTTCTTTTCATGAAGGGAGTAGTAGTTCCCCGACTGCAGGAGTCCGCCGGTGGCTGAGGCGGCTACATTAGTGTTTGTAGTACAGAGGCTGAGGGGTTGATCGCACCCTCTCACTTCTGAGACCCGATGCGATCAGAAGTTATTAAACGGGAGCAGGCGGCATGCTCCACACCCCTGCGATGTACAATGAATGTATTTTATTTTCATTTTTAAATTCCCCACCAGGAGCCCTGAATGGCTGGTACAGAGGAGCCATTCAGGGCTCCCAGCGGGGTTTATTAAACTTCAGTGCATCCCCTTAAGTATATAAATTTTATTTCCCCCCCCCCCCCCCCTGCCTAATGTCTAGTCATCTTCTAGTGCTGTCACAGCGCACAGCAGGGACATGCCATTCCATTCCCTGCTGCTCATCTCCGTATCTGACAGAGAGGAGCAGCGGAGAATGGAGGGACCTGTCTCTCCTGTGCGCTGTTATAGCACTCCATTCCCCGCTGCCGGTACCTGACCTGTACCCCCAATGCTGCCTCACATTCATATATTCCCCACCGCCGCCCAACATGTCCCCGCTGCTGCCCTGCTCCAAGCGCAATCAATGTCAGTCTATTCCACACTGCTCATGTCCGTACCCGACAGAGATTAGCAGTGGGGCTGGTGCAAGTACAAATGGTGGGGACTTCCAAGCTCAGCTAGTATTTTTTATAAATAACTATCTCTGAAAGAAACCAGAATTCCTGAGTCAGAAATTCTGAAAGGGAATCTGACAGCAGCATCACCCACCCTAATGTGATGGTACAGGGTAAGGATATGTTCACATGGCGAAATGTCTGTGCGAAATTCCATGGGAATTTTCCGCACAGACGTTCTGCAGCAGCAGAGTCTTATTAATTTCAATGGGATTCTGCTGCACTGTGCACATGATGGAATTTCTGTGGCAGATGTTTTTGGTGCGGAAATCTTGATTCCGGCGCCTGCAAAAAGAACAAGCTTGTCTATTCCTTTTGTGGATTTTGCACGTAAATGCATTGCCATCCATGAGACGGCGCATTTCCAAGTGGTCCTAGTGCCCGCCGGATTATACAAATGTGCAGAATGTCTGCCCATGTTTTTTTTACACAGTGTGAACATGGCCTTGTGGTAATGATGCTGATTCTAATGCACTTTACCTTTTCTAAATCTGCTACGCCCTTCCTGAGATCTATAAAAAAAAAAAACTCCTCCTATCTTTAGCATATTGGCTTTAGGGTGTAGCGGTGCATGTACGCTGCTCACAACAAGTAGGACGTGTGGATAAGGTCATAGCAGGTTAAGCTGAAGTGCAAAAGACAGGAAGCTGAATATTTATTGTGGTACTGTATCACAGGGGCTGGGGAAGACAATTTGCATATTAGGATTCGTCTTTACATCTTGGGAAGGTAACCTGCAATAACATTAGCTTCACCTGCACTATTACCCTGTATAATCAGGTTAGTGCGAGCGATGCTGCTGACAGATTCCCTTTGAGGGTAGGGTCACACTTAGGGCATCTGCAGCGGGTTTCCTGCCGCTGAAATTCCACAAGTGGATTAGGCCCCTTTCACACTGCCGTTGCGTGCCATTTGAAAATAAATTTTTTTTACCGTTCTCATGACGGGGCACAATGGGTAACAACGGACCGTTCCTATTTCCTATTATGGGGTCCGTCGAGCGCAGTTGTTTTTTGACGGGAATAGCGGAAGAAAAAGACGGTGGAAGCAGTATTCTTTTTCTCCCGCTATTCTCCCCGGCTCCCATGACAGGCGTCATACTGCTGTAACATAACGGCAGTGTGAAAGGATCCTTATGTTGCTATCCATTGAAGTCAATGGGTTCTGCTTGAAGATTTTCCCATATACCTGTGTGATCACATGACCAGGACAGTGTTGGATGCTGCGGACGTAGACCTTAATGTCCCTACTGAATAACAACAAGCAGAGATTGTGAGTATTGCAAGATATTAGTATAGGAAGTACAGTAAAAAAAAAAAGACCTTTTATTTTCTGAAAGCAGAATACTCTTCTAGCTGAAGGTTCTCTACAGTGGCTCCTGCTGTTTATGTTGTACATTCCTATGTTAACTCAGCTGCCAACAGTCTAAAGCAGTGCTCTATCTGTCCTGGTGCTTTTACACACACATGCAGGCTCGGCTGGATGGGAATAGGGAACAAGCTGCTGCCAGACATCTGGTGGTGATTTATGTCCCAAGAGGATTTTCTATGTTTAATTAAATATACCCAACCCTTCTCTTCTGACTTCTCACTCAGCAGCATTGTGGGGGATCAGTGGCAGGTAAGTATAGTGTTTTTTTTTTTCTTTTTTTTTTTTAAATTGACACCTTACTACATAAGTACTGTGTGTGTGTGCAGTACGTGATTCTGTGACAGCTGACTGGCGGTCATGTTTGTAGTTCTGCATGTCCTTCCATAAGTGTTTTGTCAGTATTGTGGGCACTATGCCTATAAACTGAAGTGTTCATGGATTGTTGGGGGGGATAGGTCTCTTACATGTGTTGCCACATTTTCATTTGGACGCACATGACGGCATGCTCGGAGATCTGGAACACTTGATAACCTGTTATCTGACATCACCTTTGCCTCCCTGACCGTTTGTACTCTAGAGATGACAGTTCAGCAATAACAGGGTTTGTGTGCCATGTAATCCTGTTGAGGTTGGCCTGCACAAATCCTTTGCCTGTACCTTAACACTGAGGACATTTTCTCAGTGGATTTGCACTGTTCTAAATGATCCAGAATCTGTACTTATGTCCCCACTGTCTTATTAACAGTCAGCACTTCTCAACATATTCAATCTTCTAATATTCATATTCAATCCGATATCTTGTCGGAAGTTCAGTCGTGGAATTTTTAATCTGGATATACTTTGTGGATTCTCCATAGTGTGAATGCAGCCTAAAGGTGAAGTGACAATGACTCGCGTAGACCACAAAACAAATTGACATCTAAAAGACTGGGAAGAAATACCGTATATACTCGAGTATAAGCCGACCCGAGTATAAGCCGAGACCCCTAATTTCAACCCAAAATCCCAGGAAAAGTTATTGACTCGAGTATAAGCCTAGGGTGGGAAATACCTCATCCCCCCCTGTCATCATCCAGACCCGTCATTAACATCCTCATCATCCCCTTGTCATCATCCCACACATCCCCTTGTCATCATCCCACACATCCCCTTATCATCCCACACATCCCCCCTTCATCATCCCCTTGTCATCATCCCACACATCCCCTTATCATCCCACACATCCCCCCTTCATCATCCCCTTGTCATCATCCCACACATCCCCCCTTCATCATCCCCTTGTCATCATCCCACACATCCCCTTATCCCACACATCCCTCCTTCATCATCCCCTTGTCATCATCCCACACATCCCCCCTTCATCATCCCCTTGTCATCATCCCACACATCCCCTTATCATCCCACACATCCCCCCTTCATCATCCCCTTGTAATCATCCCACACCCCCCCCTTCATCATCCCCACCCCCCTTCATCATCCCCACCCCCCCCCCCCCCTTCATCATCCTCTTCTCATCATTCGCCCTCAGTGGTCTTCAACCTGCGGACCTCCAGAGGTTTCAAAACTACAACTCCCAGCAAGCCCGGGCAGCCATCGGCTGTCCGGGCTTGCTGGGAGTTGTAGTTTTGAAACCTCCGGAGGTCCGCAGGTTGAAGACCACTGCGGCCTTCAACATCATCCAGCCCCCTCTCACCCCCTTTAGTTCTGAGTACTCACCTCCGCTCGGCGCTGGTCCGGTCCTGCAGGGCTGTCCGGTAAGGAGGTGGTCCGGTGAGGAGGTGGTCCGGGCTGCTATCTTCACCGGGGGCGCCTCTTCTCCGCGCTTCCGGCCCGGAATAGAGCCGTTGCCTTGACAACGACGTATCTGCGTCGTTGTCAAGGCAACGTGACTATTCTGAGGCCGGGCCCGAAGCGCTTAGAAGAGGCCTCCCCGGTGAAGATAGCAGCCCGGACCACCTCCTCACCGGACCACCTCACCGGACAGTCCTGCAGGACCGGACCAGCGCCGAGCGGAGGTGAGTACTCAGAACTAAAGGGGGTGAGAGGGGGCTGGATGATGTTGAAGGCCGCAGTGGTCTTCAACCTGCGGACCTCCGGAGGTTTCAAAACTACAACTCCCAGCAAGCCCGGACAGCCGATGGCTGCCCGGGCTTGCTGGGAGTTGTAGTTTTGAAACCTCTGGAGGTCCGCAGGTTGAAGACCACTGCGGGTGGGGGAGTTCACTCGAGTATAAGCCGAGGGGGGTGTTTTCAGCACGAAAAATCGTGCTGAAAAACTCGGCCTATACTCGAGTATATACGGTACGTAATAAATGTAGGATATGGGAGGACCTGACATAAGCAGTCATCCGGTAAACCACTCTGAATGCCACGGTTCAGTAAGGAATATGACTGCTATTCAGTTATATTGCTGGTATTGCCGCCTAAGGGGGTGAACTCAGTCACCTATGTATGTGGAGCTATAGTGCATGTTTGAGTCGGGTCACATAAGAATTGCCATATATAGGTATTTCAGTGTTGTACATAGAATCAGAGTTTATCTAAAGAGAAGTGATATTGTGCAATATGGCAAGGACTTCTAGACTGCTGTTATGTAACAGTTCATTTAAGTACTCTTAGAGAAACGTGTCCCATGCGTGGAGCCACCTAGGGGAATCTAGTGCATGTTATTTTAGGAATGACACAGCAACAAAATAAAGATGGATTTAATGTAGCTAGCAATAGTACAAGGACAGATTTTGTCTGGTTTGAGAGGTATTCTTATCATGGCAGCCCATAGCGGATTGATGCAGGTCTGATTTTACCCTACATTTACACTGCAAAATCCATACTTTCCCTCTTTTGGGCAAATGTAGATAGTAGGACACTTCTACTATCCTCTGGTGGCTTATCTCACCAAGAACAAAGGGATCAGGGAGATAAAATAAAACATGTATGACCCTTTTCTCCCAAACACATGATATATGAGGCCCCCTAAGGCGATGTTGACATGGTGGAATGTCCGCACTGAAAAAGCGTTTCGGCGCGATAACAACCAGTCGCCAGCTCGATACCCCCGCGTCTTCACCACCTGCTTCCCTACACGCTGTTACCCGCATTTTCATGTGAACAATAAAGAAGCTTTTCAAGCAAGTCTGGGTGAGTGCTCCGTATTTAGTTTGTACTCCACCTGCCCTCTTTCACCTACATTCTACGTGTCAGCACCCATATAGACTCATTATAGCTTCCAAGGGGCCGTTTACTGCACACAGAGATCTACCTCACCAAGCCGACCATCTCTGCAGGTGGCACTGAGCGCATCTTTGTTGGACAAAATAAATAAAATAGACATGTCTATTCTTTCTGCTGACTCCGGAATCCGGATTTCCGCAGCAATTCCGCTGTTTGCACAGTGCAGAAGAATCCCATTGAAATCAATTTTGGAGGAACTTCATTTGTCTTTAGGATTAAAGGGGTACTCCAGTGAAAAGTAACTTATCCCCCTATCCACAGGATAGAGGATAGGGAAGAAGTGTCTGATCGCGCGGATTGTTCGAACGATTGGACCCCCTTGTGATCTTCTGCTCTGGCTCTCTGAAAGCAGTGCATGCTGGGGTTGGCACTCCATTCATTCTATATGGGAGCGCCAAAGAGACCCAGGTGCTGTACTCGGCATTTCTGGTGCTCCTGTAGAAATGAAAGGAGTGTGTGCCCTCCCCAGAACGCACTCCTTTTAGAGAGCCGGGGCCCGTGTAGGAGATTTCTGGGGTTACCACCAGTCGGACGTCTCACGATCAGACAATTTTATAAGCTACCCTTTTTGCTGTCACACTCCCTCCCATAGGCTTGCATTGAGGGGAGGAGCGTGACGTCACATGGAGGCAGAGGCGTGACGTCACACGCCGCATGCCCCATGGTCACCAGTAATCAGACCCGGAGCAAACTCGCTCCGGGGACTGATTTTAACTGGGGTGCGTGCAAGATCATGGGGGGTCCCCAGCGGCGGGACCCCCGCGATCAGGCATCTTATCCCCTGTCCTTTGGATAGGGGATAAGATGTCTAAATGCCGGGGTACCCCTTTAAATACTTGCAGAGATCTTGGCACTTGTATTCACTCAACATTCTCCTTCTTTTAGAATTATTAACCCTATTGCATCACGTTGGTCCTACTAATAAATGCCCCTTTTACCTGTGCTAAAATGCCTTTCTGGACGGAACTTTTTTTTTTTTTGGATAGTTTTTCTCCTTATTATAGCTAGTCTTTGTGCTATACTGAGGCATTTCCTTGAGATGAAAGCAGGACGCAGGAGGCAGACACTGTTGAGAGCAGGTCACTACAATTTTGTTTTAACCTGCTTAATGTGTCATACCCACCGACTATCTGATATGCATGGTTGTGGGTGTCCTGACCTTCCCTTGATGGCAGATTTCGGGGATAAGAAGGATCATCCTATCTCACCATGCGGATCCATTCATTCTCATGGAAAATAGGCTGCGACCAGGGTTGTTTGGCAGCAGTCTACTCCCCCCCCCCCCCCCCCCCCCCTATTGCATTGTTTTTCAGCATGCTGTGAGTTGTAGTTTTGCAACAGCTGGAGACACACAGTTTGGAAAACACTGCCCTATTGGCTAAGGCTGTGAGAAACCTGGCTGAACCGCGAAAGGAGCGCTGCCTCGCCTCAGCCGGTCAGTCAGCGGACGCTGACCCCATCTCTCTACCTCCACTTCGCCATCTTTTAAGAAGATATTGTAATAAAGAGGATGTTTTAATTTTCTCTGGGTGAGTGCAATCTTGCTTTTTCTACTGAAGTACTGCACTGTCCTATTGGCTGTTCACTTGATAGCTATGTGTGATCAGCTTTACGTTGCAGTTGGCCTGCATTTTTTATCAATGTTTAGCCGCTGTGACCTCACATTATGCAGGGCTACGCTGAATCTGATTTGGATATTGCATTTTAAGGCAATGTTTTTAGTATGTATTTTGGTGCGTATTATGCTCTAAAATGGGTGCTGCAAAGTATGACTGTCTACTATGTTTTTATTTTTTAAGGGAATACATGCAGCAGTCCATTGTTAATTGCAGTGCATGTGTGCTTTTTATTTTATTTTTTTTAAAGCATACACATTTTACAATGGCCAGAATAAGTGACCTGTCACTTATTCCGAGACTATTCCTGTTGGAGAGGCAGGGAGCTGTTTAGCCACATTAAAGGGGTTCTCTGCTGGAAAACAATTTTTTCTTTTTATCAACTGGTGTCAGAATGTTAAACAGATTTTGAAATTACTTCTCTTAAAAAAAAAAAATAAAAAAAAAAAATAAAAAAAAAAATCTTAATCCTTCCAGCACTTATCAGCTGCTATAGGCTCCACAGGAAGTTCTTTTCATTTTGAATTTCCTTTGTCTGACCACAGTGCTCTCTGCTGACACCTTTGTCCATGTCAGGAACTGTCCAGAGTAGGAGCAAATCCCTATAGCAAACCTCTCCTGCTCTGGACAGTTCCTGACATGGACAGAGGTGTCAGTAAAGAGCACTGTGGTCAGACAGAAGGGAAATTCAAAAAGAAAAGAACTTCCTGTGGAGCATATAGCAGCAGATAAGTGCTGGAAGGATTAAGATTTTTAAATAGAAGTAATTTACAAATCTTTATAACTTTCTGGCACTAGTTGATTAAAAATAATAATAATATTTTTTTCCAGTGGAGTACCCCTTTGAATGGAGCTTATTGAAATCATGATGGCATTTACAGATGCAGTCCAAAATATTGAAATACGTTGCAGAAATCCAAGGTTGCTGTTAGAATTTCTGCCCTGTATTGCGCTGCATATTTTTCCCCTCTGGAAAAGTATAGCCTGTAGATCCACTCAGACGCAAGTAAAGCTTTCAGACTCCTTCCTTTACATAAATTTCCTCTAAAATATTATGCCCTAAGAGGAATACTGATGTCATCTACCCCTTTACCAATAGAACCCTGAGGCAAAGTTTACACTAGTGTAAATACGAGAGCGCATACGGCAGGTCGACCACAGTTTTAGGTCCGGTTGTAAAAGTGCATACGGCGCAAAAATGAGCCGACCGAACATTTCACTCCGGCCAGCTCATTGAAATGTATTACATACGGGAGCGCATAGAAAGGCATACGGGAGTGCAAGGTTTGAGCTCCCCCCCCCCCTGCCATATGCGCTACCGTATGGGAGAAAACGTGATGTGAACCCTGCCTAATTCGGCTGCATTTTTGCATCTGTATTATGGTTGGAAGTTGCGGCCCTACCACAGATTTGATGACACACACGGACAGCCAATTACTGTGGATAGATGTATTCCACTAGTGTGAACCCAACCTGATTTTTTTTTGTGTGATTGCCTAAATTGCAGTTGTTGTTCTTGGCCACATGGCAAGTAACGTTGCTGAGTCATCCTCCTAATCGCATGCTGCATGATCGCATTAATGGAACAGAATGATTAGCTGTGTTCTTCTGTACCCAAGGGAATAGAAGACAACCTGCCAATAAACCTCTCATGACCCTGTGTGCTTGGGAAATCATGGGTGTGCCAGGTTGGCAAGGAGCCCATGTATTGCATTTTGTCTTTATCAGTTCTTGGATTCCTCCTTTTGGCTCACTGAGATTGGGATGAAATATAAACATTAGAGTAGAAGACTAGTTGACTGATTTTGGATGGAGAAGTAAATCTGTTCATCCCTGGAAAAGGGATTTACTACCTGCTTTCAGTCTTAATGGAGAACTCCGGTAGAAAGCAAATGTTTTCAAATCAACTGGTGCCGGAAAGTTAAACAGGTTTGTAAATAATTTCTATTAAAAAATCTTAATCCTTCCAGTACTTATCAGCTGCTGTATACTACAGAGAAATTTTTGAAGTTCTTTTCTGACCACAGTGCTCTCTGCTGACACCTCTGTCTGTGTCAGGAACTGTCCAGATTAGAAGCAAATCCCCATAGTGAACCTCTCCTGCTCTGGACAGTTCCTGACATGGACAGGGGTGTCAGCAGAGAGCACTGTGGTCAGAAAAGAACTTCAAAAATTTCTCTGTAGTATACAGCAGCTGATAAGTTCTGAAGTGAAATTTCACACAAACTGTCTATTGGCCCCATATTTATTACAGGTCCAACTATACCCCCCCCCCCCCCCCCTTTTCCCACAAAGCAAAGTTAGTACAATCGGAGTTAACTGACCTACATAACTGCACTGTTATTCTGCCCTATGGATCTAATCACTTCCTGGTTTCCTCTCTGAACTGCGACCCTGCTGTTGCCAGGAAACAGGGAAAACTCTTTCCCACAATCCCCTTTGCTTGCACATACAGTGGATACTGTTGAGCAAGATGCATTTAAAGTGAGCATGCGTCAGTGTCTCAGTGGATGCCCTAAGATTGTAAACAAGGGCAACAAAAAAGGCATGGGGGATTAGTGTTAGTATATTAAAGGAGATATCCAGTGGTGAAAAACTTAAAAGTTTCAGATCGCGGGGGGTCCGACCACTGGACGGGGCCCCGACAGCCCGTGGGTAGGGGGCGTGTTGACCACCGCACGAAGCTGCGGCTGACACGCCCCCTCAATACAACTCTATGGCAGAGCCGGAGCGCTGCCTTCGGCAATCTCCGGCTCTGCCATAGCGATATATTGAGGGGGCGTGTCAGCTGCAGCTTCGTGCGGAGGTCGACACCCGCTATCTGGCCAGCGAGCCTGGGCCCTGTACAGAGAGATTGCGGGGGGCCCCAGTGGTCTGACCCCCCCGCAATCAGGAACTTATCCCCTATCCTTAGGATAAGGGATACGTTTTTCACTACTGGACTACCCCTTTAATATGTAACAGGACATTTTCAGTAATGCGTTTTCATTGTAAATAGGTTTAATTCGCATAACGCATCAGTTTACACCTATTTATCTTCACGGTAGAACCGTTATAGCATAGCATAGCATATTGTATAAGGATCTGTTAACATCAAGGTTTAGCTATTCGCTGTAGGAACTCGTAGCCTATGCTTTTGTATCCCACAAATATAAGTCTGTCTTTAGCCTGTTAAAGGAAAACTGTCAGACCATTCACCCACACTAAACCTTATACCAGTGTTTCCCAAGCAGGATGCCTCCAGGTATTGCAAATCTACAACTTCCAGCATGCCCAGACAGCCTATCTGGGCATGCTGGGAGTTGTAGTTTTGCAACAGCTGGAGGCACCCTGCTTGGGAAACACTGTGTTGTACACTGGCTTATAGTGTAGGTGGACAGGAGTCGAACGCTGGTTCACTTACTTAAATATGTCCAGTAGGTCCTGAGATATGTCCACCAGAAGATCCACTGCTGAATTCAGTGAATCACACAGTGGGGGTGGGGCTTCACAGGGGGTGGGGCTTCATCGGCTCAATTTACTTATTCATTGTCACTAAGCCCAGCCCCATGCGAAGCCTGCCCCCACTGCGTGACTCACTGAATTCAGCAGTGGATCTTCTGGGGGACATATCTCAGGACCTACTGGACATATTTAACCCCTTAAGGACCCAGGGCGTACAGGTACGCCCATGGGAATTCTGGTCCCCAGTTCTCGACCCAGGAGCAGAGACAGCGGCGTTAGGCACGATCCAGCAGAGCAGCAGCAGTAGGTAAGGCCTTTCCTCCTGCTGTTGCCTAGCAACAACTCCCAGCATGCACAAAAGGGCATTCTGGGAGTTGTTGTTATGCAATAGCAGACGGCACAGCTACAACTCCCAGCATGCCCTTTGGTAGTTTGTGCATGCTGGGGGTTGTAGCTATGTAACAGCTGGAGGCACATTTTTTTCTATGAAAGTGTGCCTCCAGCTGTTGCATAACTACAACCCCCAGCATGCACTGACAGCCAAAGGGCATGCTGGGAGTTGCAATAGAGTGCCTCCAGCGGTTGCATAACTACAAGTTTCAGCATGCTGTAAGTGCATGCTGAGACTTGTAGCTTTGCTACAGCTGGAGGCACTGGGTTAATTAACAAACACGGTTTTTCAACCAGTGTGCCTCCAGCTGTTGCATAACTACAACCCCCAGCATGCATGGACAGCCGAAGGGTATGCTGGGAGTTGTAGTTTTGCAATAGCTGAAGGTTTCCCACGGTAGGGGTACATTCACACGGGTAGTGGTTTACTGTGAGTTTCTCGCTGCAAGTTGAGATGCAGCGAATTTTCCGCTTCAGCTCAAACTCCCATGGGAAATTCACTGTGAACCCTTGCCTGTGTGAATGTACCCTAAAAACACTACACTACTCTACACAAAATAAAAGGTAAAACACTACATATACATATACCCCTACACAGTGCCCCCCCCCTCTAATAAAAATTTAAAATGTCTGGTACGGTACGGCACGGTTTCCAAAACGGAGCCTCCAACTTTTGCAAAACAGCAACTCCCAGTATTGCCGGACAGGCATTATCTGTCCAGGCATGATGGGAGTCTTGCAACAGCTGGAGGCACCATGTTTGGAAAACACTGCCGTAGGCAAGTGTAATTCTTGCATCTGGGTCCATCACTATGCAAATCCCTAATTTAGACCTCAAATGTGCATGGCGCTCTCTCACTTCGGAGCCCTCTCGTATTTCAAGGCAACAGTTTAGGGCCACATACGGGGTATTTCCATACTCGGGAGAAATTGCCTAACATATTTTGGCAGCCTTTTTCTCCTTTTACCCCTTATGAAAAGATAAAGTTGGGGTCTACTCCAGCATGTTGTTGTAAAAAAACACTAACATGCTTTTTTACACTAACATGCTGGTGTTGCCCCATACTTTTCATTTTCACAAGAGGTAAAAGAAAAAAGACCCCAAAATTTGTAACACAATTTCTCCTGAGTGCGGAAATACCCCATATGTGGACGTAAAATGCTCTGCGGGTGCACAACAAGGCTCAGGCGTGAGAGCGCACTATGTAAATTTTAGGTGATTTGCACAGGGATGGTTGATCGTTACAGCGGTTCTGATGTAAACGGGGGGGGGGGGGGGGGGGAGGGGGGGGGGGTTTAACACCCACATGTGACCCCATTTTGGAAACTACACCCATCACGAAACATAGCAAGGGGTATAGTGAGCCTTAACACCCCATGGGTGTTTGAAGTATTTAAATTAAAGTTGGACGTGAAAATTTTTTTTTCACAAAATGCTAGTGTTATCCCAAATTTTTTATTTTCACAAAGAGTAATAGGAAAAAAAGCCCCCATAATTTGGAACACCATTTCTTTGGAGTATATAAATACCCCATGTGTGGATGTGAAGTGCTCTGCTGGCGCACTACAGGGCTCAGAATTGGGCTTTTGGAGAGAGAATTTGGCTGGAATTGAAGGCCTTGTGCATTTACAAAGCCTCCATGATGCCAGAACAGTGGTTCCCCTCCCAAACATGTGACCCCATTTTGGAAACTACACCCCTCAAGGAATGTAATAAGGGGTGCAGTGAGCATTTATGACCCACAGGTGTCTGACAGATTTTTTGAACATTGGTCCTTGAAAATCAAAAATATAATTTTTCATTTGCACAGCCCACTGTTCCAAAAGTCTGTTAAACGCCAGTGGGGTGTAAATGCTCACTGCACCCTTTATTGCATTCCGTTAGGGGTGTAGTTTCTCATATTACCTCTTGTAAAAATGGTAAATTTGGGGTAAAAACTGCATTTTAGTGAAACAAAAAATGTACATATCCGATCTACCGATCGTATTGTCCTGTGGGGTGTTAAGGCTCACTGTACCCCATGTTACGTGCCTTATAGGATGTAGTTTCCAAGTTTTTTTCTCTGTTCTGGCACCATAGGGGCTTCCTAAATGGAACATGCCCCCCAAAAACCATTTCAGAAAAACTCACTCTCCAAAATCCTATTGTTGCTCCTTCACTTCTGAGCCCTCTAGTGCACCCACAGAGCACTTTACGTTCACATATGAGGTATTTCCTTACTTGAGAGAAATTGGGTTACACATTTTGGGGGGGGCTTTTACCCCTTGTAAAAATAAAAAAAACTGCGTCTACAAGAACATTGTTGGTGTAAAAAAATTTTAGATTTTGAATTTTTTCCTTCACTTTTCAGGGTTAACACTTACTGAATGTCATTTTGAATACTTTGAGGGGTGCAGTTTTTATAATGGGGTCATTTATGGGGTATTTCTAATATGAAGACCCTTCAAATCCACTTCAAACCTGTACTGGTCCCTGAAAAATACTGATTTTGAAAATTTTGTGAGAAATTGGAAAATTGCTGCTGAACTTTGAAGCCCTCTGATGTCTTCCAAAAGTAAAAACATGTCAACCTTATGATGCAAACAAAGTAGATATATTGTATATTTATATCAATATATCATTTATTTGGTATGTCTATAAGCAGAGAGCTTTAGGCTGCGGTCCCACGTACCGCTTTTGCAGCGTATTTCACGCTGCACAAAATCGGGTGCAACAGCAGGAGATACGCTGCATATTCTTAATCATACATACAGGTAAAGCCGGCGACGGCCCTGAGTTTTCACTGAAGTTTGGAAGCAGAGCCGCATCCTGGCGTGACTGTGACACGCGGCTCCACCTCCAAAGTTCATTGTATATGTGAATCAATGTGTTAAGCCTGTCAGGCTGTACTTATGCATGGGGCTGGAATATTCCGCCCCTAGGTGTATATAACGCCCCCTGCTCTTACTCGCAGGGCGTTCATGAAATTTTTCAGACGAAGGGGAGGTCATGCTGCCCTGTTGGTGCCAGCAGTTGAATTTTCCCACCATGTCTGAGTTCCCACGGCCTGCTTTATCAGGCGTGTCCCTGGTGGCTGACTGCACTTACTACGGTAGTATAGTCTATGGCTGCAGGTGGCATGGTGGTTGCCCTCTCATTTCTATGTGAATAATGCGGCTGTTGCTGCTGTCGGATCACTCGGGGTAAGGTACTGTGGCTTGTGTTGTGAGTGGCGGTGTCTGGATTGGGGTAAGTTCTGGTCTCCCGTGTGCAGCCAAGGGGCAGCTCTGTTCCCACCGACATGCCCTCTGTGCCTGCCACGTCTGCAGGGGGGGGATACACGGCATAGTTGTTGTTACTGACACATCTTCAGAGCAACCGCATCACGACACGTAGTTGGTTTTATACCCTTTATACCTGCTACGACTGCAGGGGATTCATTGCATAGTTGTTGTAACTGACACTCTTCAGAGCAACAACATTACGACACATAGGTGGTTGTATTCCTTTCGTACTGGCCACGTCTGCAGGGGATGCACTGCACAGTTGTTGTTACTGACACGTCTTCAGAGTGACAACATCATGACACATAGGCGGTTGTATACCCATCATACTTGCCACATCTGCTGGGGGATGCACTGCGCAGTTGTTGTTGTTGTTGTTGTGGTTACTGACTCGCCTTCAGAACAACAGCATCATGGCACACAGGTGGTTGATTTCCTTTCATACCAGCCACACCTGCAGTGGGATGCACTGAATAGTTATTGTTACTGACACGCTTTCAGAGAAATAGTTTCATGACATATAGGTGGTTGCAAAAAAAAAGTAGTAGATGGTACATAAGATCCGTCAGGTCGATATGCATTATGTTTACTCATAGACCTGGCCCATCTACAGGCACGATGGTTATGCAAGGATCAGTCACCTGCAGTGGGCCATTACTTCTGAGACCAGTTGGTTTGTAGTTTAGGGTATGGCTGTCGGCACAGTTCGGGTAGTCTTCAGGTAATTTTCTCGATCCTAGTTCTGGTTACAGGTAATGTGGAGATCATGGTTAAGGTCTGTCATGTGGTCCGGTTACTTGTGTGTCAGTTGGCTAACAGTTTGTGTTTTTGACCTCTTAATCCCTCTGCTCGTTCTTCAGAGTAGGCTTAGTGGCCATTAGCTCCTCAGTACCAGGCACCGCCTTCATTCATAACTAGTTGGTTGATTCTACTCTGAATTAGGGGGTTGTGCTGGTCAGTGTACTTAGGGTGTGGTGTTGTTTGAGGTTTATGCATTCTGCTACTTACCCTACCGGGTTATGTGTTTGGCCCACTTAAGGCATACCCTCGGCCACGGTTATGGGCACAGTTCAACCGCTTTTTTTAAGGTTTAATGCTTCCATTCAGGTGTGTGTACCGTTTGTGACATGAGCACGAGTGTAAGCCCTGAGCACAAGTATTAAGCCTGTCAGGCTGTATTTGTACGATGGGCTGGAATAATCTGCCCCTAAACTACTAGGCGGGGCATATAGATGTTGTGGGCAGGGGGTAGAGGCATATAACGCTCCCTGCTCTTACTGGCAGGGCATTCGGGATGTTTTTAGTGTAAGTCCTGAGCACAAATATAATTTATTTGAGATGTCCATTTTCCTTTTATAAGCAGAGAGTTTCAAAGTAAAAAAAAAAAAATAAAAAAATAATTTACAATTTTCACATTTTTTTTATTTTTCACCAAGAAAAGTAAAAGCATCCTAGAGTTAATGCTTAAAGGGACAGTGGTCAGATTTGCAAAAAAATGCTCGGGTCCTTTTAAGGTGAAAATGGTCTGGGTCCTTAAGGGGTTAAGTGACCCCTTGTTGGACTCCTGTTCACCCTCACTATGACCCAGTGTATAAGGTTTAGTGTGGGTGAACAGGCGGACAGCTTACCTTTTAAACTCTAAGGAATTCTGCAGTATATGACAGAATACTATTTTGACGTCCTGACGTGTACCTGTGTATTTCTAGTCAAAACATTGTAAACAGCCCCCAAGACGATCTATATGGATTGTTAATCTATACAAGCTGTAAAGCTGTCTTCACACTTACATGAATTCTGTTCCGATTGGTTGACAATGGTTTTTGGATGGTCCGCATAGTGTACCATACCGGACAGACCCAGTGTGGGTCAGTTGGGAGGGCTCATCTTGGATCTTGTCACATTGACGTGGCCCCTAAGTTATTTGGCCTGGATAGTCTCTTACATTTGTCAGTATAAATGCTTTGTGTTTTTGCTGGGTAACATTTGCGATCTGAAATCTCATCCTTGTCTCAGGGATTTACTAGAAGATTGCCTAAACAGCTGAAAGAGCGCATTTGGTGTGTGGTAATGTGGTTTCCTTCCCCAATTTCGTATAGAAGATGTAGCATGATTCAGTACATCTAGACCATGTGAACACAGCAGTGTCATTGGAGATGAGGTTGCTAAAACCTAATATACTTGGATAGTGACTTGTGACCGCTCGTGAATTCAGGCTATGTCATTGGAGTGTAAGAACTTGCTGCTGCGTGATGGTTTCTAAACCTGAAAGGAACACTGTACTTTTAATTTTTTAGTTTTCTTACATGCAGTTACACATTGGTAACTATAACATTTCTACAAAGAATGGTGCATTTCCACTTACTCCTGTGTACAAGCTGGTTGACATTAACCCCTTGAGGACCAAGCCCATTTTGACCTTAAAAGGGTAGTCCAGTGGTGAAAAACGTATCCCCTATCCTAAGGATAGGGGATAAGTTTGAGATCGCGTGGGGTCCGACTGCTGTGGCCACCTGCGATCTCTCTGTACGGGGGCCAGGCTCTCCGGCCAGATAGCGGGTGTCGACCTCCGCACGAAGCGGCGGCCGACACTCCCCCTCAATACATCTCTATGGCAGAGCCGGAGATTGCCGAAGGCAGCGGAGGTCGACACGCCCCCTTCCCGCGGGCTGTCGGGGCTCCGTAAAGGAGATCGCAGGGGGTTCCAGCGGTCGGACCCCCCGCGATCTCAAACTTATCCCCTATCCTTAGGATAGGGGATAAGTTGTTCACCATTGGACTACTCCTTTAAGGACCAGGCTAATTTTATGTTTTCCTCCTCGCCTTCTAAAATCCATAACTCTTTTATATTTCCATCTACAGACCCATATAAGGGCTTGTTTTTTGCGTGACCAATTTTACTTTGTAATGAAACCTCTCATTTTACCATAAAAGGTACAGTGAACCCAAACAATTTTTTATTTTTTTTTTAGGGAAGAAATTTAAATGAAAACCACAATTTTGCACATTTTGGAGGGTTTCGTTTTCAGTGTACACTTTACGGTAACAATGACATGTGTTCTTTATTCTTTGGGTCAGGACGATTAAAATGATACCCATGGCTAGATACCTTTCTATTTTTGTACCGCTTAAAAAAAAAAAAAAAAAAAAAAAAAAAATAAAATCTAAAACTTTTTGTACAAAATCAGTAATCTAAAATCGCCTTATTTTGACCACCTATAACTTTTTTATTTTTCCGTATATAGGGCAGTATGAGGGCTCATTATTTGCGCCGTCATCTGTACATTTTATCGATACTCCATTTGCATATATAAAACTTTTTTAGATAATTTTTTGGGGAATGAAATGTGACAAAAAAGCAGCATTTTTGGACTTATTTTTTAAGTTTACGCTGTTCACCATACAGGATCATTAACATTATATTTTGATTGAAAATTTACGCACACGGCGATCCCAAATATGTTTATAAAAAAAAATGTTAAAATTACGCTTTTTGGGGTAACATGGGAAAAACTGACAATTTTAATTTTTATTGGGGGGGATGGGATTTCCAATTTTTTATACTTTTTTATATTTACATTTTTATTTTTTTTTTACACTTTAATAGTCCCCATAGGGGACTATCTATATCAATCATTTGATTGCTAATACTGTTCAGTGCTATGCATAGGACATAGCACTGGTCAGTATTGTGGATGATCTTCTGCTCGATCTCAGACCAGAGCAGAAGACTCCAGGAGACGGACGGAGGCAGGTTGAGGGAACCTCCGTCCGCTATTACAGATGAACGGATAGCCGCGGCAGCGCTGCGGGCAATCCGATCATCTATTTTAACATCTGCATTGCCGCAGATGCTGTGATCTGTACTGATCACGGCATCTGAGGGGTTAATGGCGGACATCCGCGTGATCAAGGATGTTGGCCATTACCGGCGGGTCCCCGGCTGCTGATAGCAGCCAGAACCTGGTATGTATGACACGAGCACCGCTCCGATGCTCGTGGTCATACACAGGACGTAAATGTACGTCCTGGTGCGCTAAGTACCGCCAAACCAGGAAGTACATTTACGTCTGTGGTCGTTAAAGGGGTATTCCAGGATTTTTTTTTTTATTTGACTTATGCTACAGGGGCTGTAAAGTTAGTGTAGATCATAATATAGTGTCTGTACCTGTGTGTTTCTCACAATTCTTCTGTGATTTTTAACCCCAATATTTATTTTTAACAGCATTCAAAATGACTGTTGTCTCGGATTTTTCCCAGGTTGCAATGCGGCCGAGACCTGACTCACTAGTCAGCTGATGACAGGGAACCTGTCTGCTTAAATGGGTGGAGAGATCAATCTGTAACTAATGCCACAACAGCTGGTAGCTGTATTTTTGACGATTTGTTCACCTTTCAGGATTTTATTTGCTTGTACATATGTTCTGCTTGCGTTTCATATCTCGTAACACTGTACACCCTTCCTGAGAAGCTGCAAAGTTCAGATGGCAGGTACTCTGCTGCTTGTGATCACTTTGTTTTCTCTAGAGCCGCACTATAACCTTCGCCCTTTTGGGATGTTACGATCTACCTTGAACTTGAGCACAATTTGCTTGTTCAGTACTTTTAAGGATAATTTCACAATCTGCCACTGAATACTCTAAGTAGCCAGTGTATAACTATGAATACTCCTTCAGGGTGCGTTCACACATGCTTATTTTTTGCTGCAGATTTGCTTCAACAGATTTTGCTGCCTATTGAAGTCAATGGGCAGCAAAATCTGCAGCAGCAGATCTGCAGCTAAACTACGCAGGATGTGTCATTTTTTTTGTGCATATTATCTGCCACTGAAGTTAATGAGTAGTAAAATCAGCTGAACACAATATGCAGCACCCTCGGTACATTCGCATGTGCAGATCTGATGCAGATTTTGCTGTCTATTGACTTCAGTGGGTAGCAAAATTTGCTACAGCAAATCTGCAGCAGATCTACAGCAGAAAATACGCATGTGTGAACGTACCTTCAGTGTATATTCATGTTTGATTCTCTCTTTTTATTTGCTTTCCTTGTTTATACCTAATGGACAGGGCAGCTCCCCCAGCTTCCATATTTCATTATTCTAAATGGGCATCACAAAAGGCACAGGGGGTATAGTTATATCTATATATAATATTAGTAAAACAAATATGGCCTCTTCTATGATGGCTGTTCTATCAGCCAACGGCTGTCCAGGCATGCTGGGAGTTGTAGTTTTGCAACATCTGGAGGTCCGCAGGTTGAAGACCACTTCAATACACCATACATATAAAATAAAGAAATTTTTCTTTGAAGTACAAGACTCAAGCATTTGTCCGCCATCGCATGCTGCCTTTATGAACCTTGCGAGCCCCATTATTGAGCCAATGGGGTTCTTTGCCCCTGCCAGTACTCTGTTTAGTTGGATCAGTGTCTTAAAGAGGACCTGTGGTCAAACAGAAAATAGCAGTTCTTTTTATTATGTACATATAGGTAGGGCTGATCACATACCCGGCCAGAGATATAGGGGGGGTCTGTGGGGTGTGCATATACAATTATGGGGGAGTGGTCAGCGCTGCTTCTTCTGAGATCATATACTGTACATAAAGCAGCTGCCGCCACCCCCCCCCCCTTCTTGTGCTTTATTAACCCTTACTGGCTGCTATATGACATCCTGGACGCAGTTGTTCTCCTGTGTCTGCCCCACATTGTTGTATGCCCCCTCCACAGTGCTGTGTGCCTTACAGAGTGGAAGCAGAATTGGAGAGAGCGTTGCACAGCACTTAGAAGGGAAATTCCTGGGGACCACATGGGACAGAGGACAACATGGTGTAGAGGCATCGGAGAACCGTGCCCAGGATACCACATGGTATGATGGATAGCAGCCAGTAGGGGTTAATAAGTGAAGGGTGGCAGCAGCTGCTTTGTGTACATTGTGTAGATGTCTCAGTATAGGCAGTACTGAGCACGTCAGTAAGAAATAAATGTGGATGGTATTGTCTGGCATAGTGGAGGCTAAAAGGACACTATCTTAACCTCAGTCAGGACAATGGTCGGTCTATAGCTGTGTTTGCCATATTCACATGAATCTTATCTGTACTCCATTATCAATATTCTTGGATATTGAGTGCCAGATAACACTTGCTTTTCCTGTAAAGTAATATGATGTGCCTGTCTTCAGCTGTATAGCAGATGCCTTTATTAGAAACAGGAAGACTTTTATTTTATTACATTTTTTCCTTTTTTTATGTAAAGAACGATATAAAGCTGCTTTCACACTGCAGCCATCTCCTTAGCTCCCTCTTGTGGTGGATTCTGGTATTGTTATGGCATAGATGTCTAAAGTAAGGAGGCTTGGAGGATGGAACCAAAGTTGTAGCTAGCTCCTTTTGGCCCAATTGCAATTTGGCCAAAATTGCGGTGTCCTGGTCAGCTCATACGGCGAGCGGAGGTACCCTACCTGCCTCCGGTTTATCCGATCAGCCCCTAAATGTAAATAAGCCCCTTACCTAATAAAAGTTCTGATCACCCTCTCTTTTTCTAATATTTAAATAAAATAATTTAAACAAAAATAAACATATGTGGTGTGTAAATGTCCTAACTATTAAAATATAACTTTAATTTAATAAACCACACGGTCAATGGTGAAAAAAAATGCTAAAGTTCAGACTTGATTATTTTTGGTCTCTTTATATAACATAACATTTTTTATTAAACATGCTAAAAAAAAAATCCCATAAAGACAAAAAATGTAAAGCTAAAAACTACAGATCATGACACAAAAAGTGAGCCCTTGTACAATATTATTATAAGGGGCATATTTAGAAATGAGAGGACACAGTGGGAATTATTATTTATACATAAGGGGACACAAAAGGGAATCCACTGGAAGAAAAAAAAAATCTTTTTTAATCAACTGGTGCCAGAAAGTTAAGCAGAATGTAAATTACTTCTATTAAAAAAATCCCAATCCTTCCAGTACTTTTTAGATGATAACTTCCTCTGCAGTATTTATTTTCTTTTTGAATTTCCTTTCTGTCTGACCACAGTGCTCTCTGCTGACACCTCTGTCCATGTCAGGAACTGTCCAGAGCAAGAGAGGTTTACTATGGGGATTTGCTCCTACTCTGGACAATTCCTAAAACGGACAGAGGTGTCAGCAGATAGCATGTTTGACACAACTTCCTATGTAGTATATAGCAGCTAAGTACTGAAAGGATTGGGATTTTTAATAGAAGTAATTTACAAATCTGCTTAACTTTCTGGCACCAGTTGATTTAAAAATGTTTTCCAGTGGAGTACCCCTTTAAATAAGCCCTTTTGTGTCCCCTTATGTATAAATAAATAATAATGCCGACTGTGTCCTCTAATTTATAAAAATGTATAATACAATATTATAATGTACGAGGGCTTACTTTTTGTGTCATTATTTGTAGTTTTTAGCTTTACCATTTTTGTCTTTATGGGATTTTTGAGCATGTTTTTTTTTACTTTTATAATATTATATAACTATTATATAACTTTTTATAATATTTCTACCTTATGTGTTAGACCCCATTCACATCCCTTTCAACAAGTATATTGGGAAAGCTCTCAGCATACCGGTGTCCAAAGAGGCCCATAGTCAGATGAAAGTCATAGGGGAGTGTTCCCCTTTGTGTGTATATATATATATATATGTATGTGTATGTGTATGTATATATATGTATATTTATATATATTTTATATTATCGTGTGTGTATATATTATATACACACATACATATACACTTCTCTTTATTGTCATCTAGTTTATTCTAAGCGTTTACTTTTGGCATAATTCTTATGGTTTCTTTACAATATTTGTTCCCATGCCTAAAAATACTTGACAAAAATGGCAAAACCCTGCCCACGTTTTTATTATTGTACTATGTTATTGTTAAGCATTTTTTTTTTAAATATTCTTCCTTCTTTTTGCCCTTTATAGTGTCTGATATAAAGATGGGTGATTCCTGTGCTAACAAAGATGTGTGCCAGTCAGAGGAAGGAAGCAGTGTGGCAGAAGAAGCAATGTTCAGTATGGCGGACATGTTCTTGTTATCACTCATCGTTGGATTGCTCACCTATTGGTTCTTCTTCCGCAAGAAGAAAGAGGAGCCAGTTGAATTTAAAGTTCAGACCACTGTGTAAGTGTTTATATTTTTTCTTTTTTGGGAAGTGTTCCTGTTATTAAAATTCTTTTGACATGTCCAAAGTTTTGAATGACAAAAAGCTGTGGCTTCGACAATTAGAGTACCTACCACCAAATAAAACTGCTAATTACACAAGGAACACTATATTAAAAGACACTTTCCCATCCACTTTCCCCTGCTGGGAGATTGCATAGAGATTGAATACAGGTATGATACACAGCTTTTTAAAGGGTGGGAGGGGTGTTAGGAGTAGTTAGGCAACATAGCCTGAGTTAGTTTAGAAAAGTTTATTTGGTGACAGGTACTTTTTACACGTAAAAACTTACATTGATCCCCATCCAGCTTCTTTGGACGACCCATTTGAGGTCTATGGGGCAGTCTGTGATGTGCTTAAGCTTGTACTTCTCCCTGCTTGTTCTGCTGATTTAGTGTGTTTTTTTTTTTTTTAATTTAAATTTTTTAGCGTGCCAAAAAACACTGGGTGTAAGGCTAGGTTTCCACTGATGTCCGCCATTAATCCCTCAAATGCCGTTATCAATACAGATCACTGCATCTGCAGCATTGCGGTCATTTAAATATATGATTGGATTGCCCGTGGCGCTACCGTGGGGATTCGGTGATCCAACTTGGCAGCCAGAGGTCCTCTTACCTGCTTCGCCCGCCATCCCGGGGTCTTAGATTGGCGGTAATGCTGACCAGTGCTATGCATATATGCAATCTATGAGGACTATAAAAGTGTAATAAAAAAAATATATATGTATATGTGATCAAAAAGTTAAATATAAGCAAATGAAACTACAGATCACCAATAAAAAATACAAATCATCACGCAAAAAAATTAGCCCTCATACCACCCCGTATACAGAAAAATTTGGAATTTATAGGTGGTTAAAATAGGGCAATTTTAAACATACAAATTCTCCCAAAAAAGCGATTTTCTTTGACCCCTTGGCACAGAACGCCGCCTTTATACAGCGGATGACGCAATACCTTCACGCACTCTGCCGTATATAGGTGGCGTTCATTAGATGTGCGTTCCTGCAGCGCTGATTGGGTTAATTAGGTCCCAATTAATTAAGTCCCTGGGTGTCCAGCGGGAGACCACTCCCGCCCGACACCCCTGGACCCCATTTGATTAACCCAATCAGCGATCGGGTGTGCAGGGGCGGTGAATTCGGCAGGTGCGCAGAGGTCCGGAGGCGGCGTCCACGATGACTGGGGTAAGTGCCCTCCCCCTAACAAGTTCCAAAACTACAACTCCCAGCATGTCCAGACAGTCTGGGCATGCTGGGAGTTGGAGTTTTGCATTATTTGGAGGACTACAGTTTGGAGACCACTGTGTAGTGGTTTCTAAACTGTGGTCCTCCAGATGTTGCAAAACTAGAATTCCCAGACAGCCAATGCCTGTCTGGGCCTGCCAGGAGTTGTAGTTTTGCATCATCTGGAGGAACTCAGTTTAGGAACCACTACACAGTGGTCTCCAAACTGTGTAGTCCTTCAGATGTTGCAAAACTACAACTCCCAGCATGCCCAGACAGGCATTTGCTGTCTGGGCATGCTGAGATTTGTAGTTTTGCAAGATCTGGAGGACCGCAGTTTAGAAATCACTGTGCAGCGGTCTCTAAAATGTGGCCCTCCAGATCTTGCAAAACTACCAGCATGCCCGGCAACAAGCGGCTGTCAGTACATGCTGGGAGTTGTAGTTTTGCAACAGCTGGAGGCACACTATTGGGTAAAAACCGAGTTAGTCTGTGCCAGCATGCACAGTCTGTCATGTTTGAGTTGTAGTTTTGCAACAGTTGGAGGTTTGCGCCCATAAACATCCCCTACAATGTGAATGTAAAGGGTACATTCACACGGTTAGTTTCCTAATGAAAGAAACTCGCTGTAAACCCCCGCCCATGTGAATGTACTCTAAAAAACGCTACACTACACTACCACAAAATAAAAGTCAAACACTACATATACACCCTTAAACAATTACCCCCCCCAATAAAAATGAATTTCCAAAATAGAGCCTCCAGCTGTTGCAAAACAACTCCCGGCATTGCCGGTTGGCAAATGACTGCCCAGGCATGCTGGGAGTTTTGCAACAGCTGGAGGCACCTTGTTTAGGAAACACTGGCGTAGGTTATTTGTGGTGGCGGAGGCAAGAGTAATGCTTGCGTCCGTATTTGCACCTATGAAAATCCCTAATTTAGACCTCAAATGCGATTGTCGTTCTCTCAACTCAGAGCCCTGTCATATTTCACGGCAACAGTTTAGGGCCACATATGGGGTATTTCCGTACTCAGGAGAAATTGTTATAAATTTTGTGGAGCTTTTTTTCCTTTTACCGCTTATGAAAATGAAATATTGGAGTCTACACCAGCAAGTCAGTGTAAACATTTTTTAGGTTTTTTACACTAACATGCTGGTGTTGCTCCATACTTTTCATTTTCACAAGAGGAAAAAGGAAAACAAGACCCCCCCAAAACTTGCAACGCAATTTCTCCTGAGTACGGAAATACCCCATATGTGGACGTAAAATGCTCTGCGGACACACAACAGTGCTCAGGAGTGAGAGTGCACATGTACACTTGAGGCCTAAATTGCTTATTTGCACAGGGGTGGCTAATAGTTACAGCGGTTCTGACCATAAAGGCAAAAAAAAAAAAACACATGTGACCCCATATTGGAAACTACACCCCTCACGGAACATAACAAGGGGTATAGTGACCCTTAACACCGCACAGGTGTTTGACAAATTTTCGTTAAAGTTGGACATGAAAATGGGGGGAAAAAAATGTTTTCACTAAAATGCTGGTGTTACCCCAAAGTTTTCATTTTCACAAGGGGTAATAGTAAAAAAAAAAAAGCCCCCCAACATTTGTAGCCCCATTTCTTCTGAGTAAGGAAATACCCCATATGTGGATGTAAACTGCTCTACGGGTGAACTATAATGCTCTGGAGAGAAGGAGCGCCATTGGGCATTTGGAGAGAAAATTTGGCTGCAATTGAAGGCCATGTGTGTTTACAAAGCCCCCATGGTGCCAGAACAGTTGGCCCCTCCCACATGTGACCCCATTTTGGAAACTACACCCCTCACGTAATGTAATAAGGAATGCAGTGAGCATTTACACCCCACAGGTGTCTGACAGATTATTGGAACAGTGGTCTGTGAAAATGAAAAATTTTAATTTTAATTTGTACAGCTCACTTTTCCAACGATCTGTCAAACGCCAGTGGGGTGTAAATGCTCACTGCACCCTTAGTACGTTCCGTGAGGGTTGTAGTTTCCCAAAGGGGGTCCCATGTGGGAGGGGCAAACTGTTCTGGCACCATGGGGGCTTTGTAAACACACATGGCCTTCAATTGCAGCGAAATTTTCTCTCCAAAAGCCCAATGGCGCTCCTTCTCTCCAGAGCATTATAGTTCGCCCGTAGAGCAGTTTACATCCACACATGGGGTATTTCCTTACTCAGAAGAAATGGGGCTACAAATTTTGGGGGGCTTTTTTTTTACTATTACCCCTTGTGAAAATGAAAACTTTGGGGTAACACCAGCATTTTATTTTAGTGAGAATTATTTTTTTTTTTCTCTCATTTTCATGTCCAACTTTAACGAAAATTTGTCAAACACCTGTGCGGTGTTAAGGGTCACTATACCCCTTGTTATGTTCCGTGAGGGGTGTAGTTTCCAATATGGGTTCACGTGGGTGTTTTTTGGGGTTTTTTTTTTTTTTTGCCTTTGTCAGAACCGCTGTAACTATTAGCCACCCCTGTGCAAATAAGCAATTTAGGCCTCAAGTGTACATGTGCACTCTCACTCCTCTGTTCTGGCACAGCAGGGGGCTTTGTAAACACACATGGCCCCCGACTTGTATTCCAACCAAATTCTTTCTCCATGGCGCTCCTTCTCTTCTGAGCATTGTAGTTCGCCCATAGAGCAGTTTACATCCATATATGGGGTATTTCCATCCTCAGAAGAAATAGTGTTACAAATTTAGGGGGATTTTTCTCCTATTACCCCTTATAAAAATGAAAACTTTGGGTTAACACCAGCATTTTTGTGAAAAAAAATATTTCATTTTCAGGTCCAAATTTTGTGAAAATTCGTCAAACATCAGTGCGGTATTAAAGGGTACCTTTCATCAAAAAAACTTTTGATATATTATAGATTTATGTATGCAGAATAACTTTCCAATAGCATGTTATTAAAAAAATATGCTTCTTTCTTTTAAATTTTCCACTTTGAAAAATTGACCACTAGGGGTCTCCCTACCAGTCCTTTTTTATAGATTTCAGACTCATGCAGGAGTCCTTAATCTCAAACTGCATCCGGAACACAGAGAAGCTCAACACTGCTCCCTGGCAGTGAGCAGGTGAGTTTGTCTGTGTTCCAGCTGCAGTCTGAGATTTAGGACTCCTGCATGAGTCTGAAATCTATGAAAAAATGACCACTAGGGGGTCTCCCTACCAGTCCTTTTTTTAAAGTGGAAAATTTAAAAGAAAGAAGCATATTTTTTTATAAAATTCTATTGGAAAGTTATTCTGCATACATTAATCTATAATATATAAAAATTTTTTTTTTTTTTTGATGAAAGGTACCCTTTAAGGCTCACTGTACCCCTGGTTACGTGCATTGAGGGGTGTAGTTCCCAAAATAGTATGCCACGTTTTTTTTTTTTTCTTTTTTTTTTCTTTTTGCTGTTCGTGCACCATAGGGGCTTCCTAAAAGCGGCATGCCCCCCAAAAGCCATTTCAGCAAAATTTGCTTTTCAAATGTGGCTTATTCTCTTCTGAGCATTTTAGTTCACCCAGAGTGCTTTACTCCACACATGGGGTATTTCCATACTCAGAAGAAATGGGGTTACAAATTTTGGGGGGCATTTTCTCCTATTACCCCTTGTAAAAAAATTTAATTTGGGGGGAAAAAAAACTGCATTTTAGTTGAATATTTTTTTTTTTCATTTACACCTCCTAATTTAACGAAAAGTTGTCAAACACCTGTGTTAAGGCTCACTGTACTCCTTGTTACAGGGGAACTCATTTAAAGATCTTCATAATGCACCTCAGTTGTGATTATAGGTCATGTAACATTTTTTTCCTCTTGGCAATATTTTTCTAAAAAAAAAAAAAAAATGCACTTTAAATTAGGAAACTCATAAAAACTGCACATTCTGTGAAACAAGATGACCAGGTGCAGTGATCAAACAGCATTGGTCCCAGCAGTTAGACCCCCTGTGATCCTGGGTGGTATGAGGGCGCCACGTCCACAGGTGGGGGTTGTGCTTACAGCCCAACACAGTACAGGACGTTTGGCATTTGCCAGAGAACACAAAGATTGGCAAATTCACCACTGGTGCCCTGTGATCTTCACAGATGGAAGCAGGTTCACACTGAGCACAGTGACAGACATGACAGAGTCTGGAGATGCCGTGGAGGACTTTCTGCTGCCTGCAACATCCTCCAGCATGACCGCTTTGGCGGTGGGTCAGTAATGGTTGGGTGTGGCATTTCTTTGGGGGGCCGCACAGCCCTCCATGTGCTTGCCAGAGGTAGCCTAACGGCCATTAGGTACCAAGATGAGATCCTCAGACCCCGTGAGAACATATGCTGGTGTGGTTGGCCCTGGGTTCCTCCTAATGCAAAACAATGCTAGACCTTATGTGGCTGGAGTGTGTCAGCAGTTCCTGCAAGAGGAAGGCATTGATGCTATGGACTGGCCCGCCTGTTCCCCAGACCTGAATCCGACTGAGCACATCTGGGACATCATGTCTCACTCCATCCACCAACGCCACTTTGCACCACAGACTGTCCAGGAGATGCTTTTAGTTCAGGTCTGGGAGGACATCCCTCTGGAGACCATCCGCCACCTCATCAGGAGCATGCCCAGGCATTATAGGGAGGTCATATGGGCACATGGAGGCCACACACACTACTGAGCCTCATTTTGACTTGTTTTAAGGACATTACATCAAAGTTGGATCAGCCTGTAGTGTGGTTTTCCACTTTGATTTTGAGTGTGACTCCATATCCAGACCTCCATGGGTTCATAAATTTTATTTCCATTGATAGTTGAATGTGCTGACAACAAAATCACACAAAAATTATGTAAAGACGAAAGTATTTCATACGATTAGTTCATTCATTCAGATCTAGGATGTGTTATCTTGGTGTTCCCTTTATTTTTTTGAGCAGTGTATCTGAACAAGCAACCCCCTTGGATATCTGGCTGACCAAAGCCTTTCCTGGCAAAATCAGCTGTCTTATTAAACTTTTAATGCACATTGCATCCATATGATCTTCCTATCCTCCACACATTGGCTTTATGGGTATGGCTTCCAGTTGTAGAGGCAAGGTAGCACATGCCTGCTTCTTGCAATAGCTGGACATTTGGGTAAAGCCGACAAGCTGAAGATAGGATAATGAATATTTATAAGAGGAGCTGGTGCAGTTGGGCAGAATGATGGAGCTGGGGAATGTCCTAAGTGCACAAAGAAGATAATTTGTATATTTTAGATTGGATTGGTAACCTGCATTAGAGTGTTATGATGGTATCAGTTTCCCTTGTGATTTTATACATTTAGAGAAATTTCATATTTTACAGCATTTTGTTCCAAACATTCCTTAAATTCATTCCATGATATTTATTTATTTTTTCTTTTCAAAACACAGCATGCTTTAGTTCAGGCACTTTCTCTTAGAATTTGCATTAGGACTGGAGAAAAACTACAGAAAAAACCCGGTTTTATAATTACCTGTTCCCGGGGTCCGTGCTACTTTTTGGGGGGAGGGGGGTTTATTATCGGCAAGGTAATTGCCGATACCGATAACGTCCAAAATCATTAATATCGGCAGATAATATCGGCCAAACTGATAATCGGTCGATCTCTACTTGGTAATACCTTTCCCTAAACATGCCCCTGTTAAAACAAGTCACATCACTTTGCTGGATGAAAAGGAATTCTAGCTCTTAAGAGTATTTTACATTTGGTGTGCATTGTTTTCTGACACTTCATTTACCAGTTGCGTATGGCAATCTCTTTGAACACCACTGTATTACAGTGTAACTTCCATTTGTCTCTGAAAGGACCCAACTACCTTTTGCCAAAACTAGTTATTAAAAGGGTTGTCTGGCGATAGAAATAACCGGTGTTTAGCGTCAAAACCTATAATGAAGCAACTTACTTATATGATGTTATCCATACTGCACAGATCTTTGCATAGTGGGTGAGCTGTCTGGCTAGTATCTGGGACATCACCCTTTCTGAATGCAGTCTACCCCCTTCCCCTCATGTCTGCTCAGGGATAGACCATTGATATGAAAAGGGAACTCATAGTACTGCTCATTAGATTTTAAAGGAAATCTGACACCAGTGTCACCTGCACTAACCTGACGGTACCAACAGGTAGTGCAGGTGACACTCATGACAAGGGTACTTACCTTGGCCGTTACCGTTACCTAGTGACGTCACCGCTGCTGTTCTCTAGAAGTGGGACACAGCAGGGAGCAGTAGCGATGAAGTCACTTAGCTCCGCCCATGCCCCAGCTGCTGCTGCTCTCTGCTGGGTCTCGCAGCAGTGGTGACGTTGCTAAGCTCCGCCCATGCCCCAAGTCAGGTGCCTGAAGCTGGAGCTAACAGCCAAGATTACCGGAGATCCCCCACCACGGAACAGGACAAGGTGAGTACCCTTGTCATCTGTGTCAATTGTACTATCTGTTGATACAGACAGGTTAGTTCAGGTGACACTGGTGACAGATTTCCTTTAATTAAGGCAGAATAAAGCATTTCACAGTAGTTTCCCTCAGAACAGGCTTAATGTTTTCTTATCTGAGAAAAGCTTTCTGCTGTCTTAAAATAAGCTGTAATATGAACTCCCCTTTTCATATCAATGGTCTTCCCCTGAGCAGACAGGAGAGTTGAGCTTTCTGTATTCACAGCCTGTGGCAAGACCTCACCCCTACAAGTCAGACAGATAAGCTGATATGGAAATATCTATGCAGTATGGAATCCAGTATGGCTGATAACATTATATTAGTAAGTTTACTTTATTATACCTTTTGACACCGTACAAAAGATATTTCTTTTGTCGGAAATCCCCTTTTAAATATCCCACTGGACAGTTTATATCTGCGTTAGCTCTGCTGAGTGGAATTCAAATAAGTATGGCAATTGAAGGAGAAGCACAGGTGCACCGGCACTACAACAACCACAATGCCCTTAGATACACAGAATGGGCCGATGATGCAGTGACTCCTAATGGGTAAGTATCTCTAGGTGGTGCAGACTATGAAACGAGGAGCTATTATCCTTAATGTACAAGAGAAGAGAAGTCGCACTCACCCAGTTAGATGCAAAATTCAGATCCTTTTATTAAACACCAGCAGTGGATGAAAGCATAAAAAGTCACTGACATGCTGGGAGCAAGGGCGCACGCCCTTAGACGCGGGGTATACAGCAGGAGCCTCCTGTTGTATACCCCGCGTCTAAGGGCGTGCGCCCTTGCTCCCCGCGTGTCAGTGACTTTTTATCCTGGGCACCATGGCTATTAACCACACCAGCACTACATTGGCATGTTAAAGGTATTACCAAACACTATAACATCATGGCATTTATTTACTCTGCAGACATCTAGTGACAGGTTCCCTTGAAGTATTATAGTTGAGGCCTTTTGGTACCGCTTGACCAATAAGTCATGTGAGTTTGGGCAGTGCTGAGCGGGTGCAGGAGAACCTACTGACTTATTTTGTTGTTCAGAGATGCTGTATGTTTAAAGGTTCCATCCTGGTTACAGGTTTCCTTTTTCAGGTAGTTTGTACAAGGCTGTCTTTTGATTATCTTTTTTTATCCTAATATTGATCTTGCTTAGAGCTGTTTCTTAGTTAAAACTGTGTGTTCCTGCAACAACGACTTATGCTAAGAGACTCTTCATACTCTGTTATGTACTGATTTTTGTCATGCTTTTGTTTTTTATTTATTTAGCCTAGATTACCACTAAAAACTGAAAGATGCTTATTGTGAGGAGAACACAACCTATGACCTAATATTGCAACAAGGAAAGATTGTCCAGCGCCTGGTGTGCACTTAAAAGCTTGCTTTATTGCTTGACTGGAGTCACAATTACAGGTAAAGGAACGTCTGACGCGTTTCGCACTCGCAGGTGCTTAATCGTAGACTACGATTCTACAATTAAGCACCTGCGAGTGCGAAACGCGTCAGACGTTCCTTTAAGTGCACACCAGGCGCTGGACAATCTTTCCTTGTTGGATTTTCGCCGTGACGGCTGGGCTGATTGCGCAGGTGGACCTTATCGGTCGTTGATTTGGAACGTGCAATTCTCCTTGTATGACCCTATATTGGTGTATTCTCTTTGTGTTGAAGGCTGTCCACCCATCCCTTATTACTTTAATTGAATGTGTCACTGTGAGGTTTAACTCGGGAGTACCTCTGTTTTTAGTGTCCTGTCATTTAAAAAACAAAACCAACTTTTGACATGTCAAAAGTTTTGATCTGTCAGGGTCTCAGTACCAAGTACCCCATCGATCAGGAGAATGAGTGGCCATCCTCCAAACAATTATAAGTCTATAGGGCTATCCAGAGAACCTGGGCAGAAATCACAGCAAGCAGAGGAGTAAAGCCACTGCTTGCTTCTTCTTGCTCATAATCATCAAAATGTTTGACTTGTCTCTGTGAAAAATCAAGAGTTTATATATATATATATATATATATATATATATATATATATATATATATATAATGTGTGTGTATGTATATAGTGTATATATATATGTGTGTGTATATATATATATATGTGTGTGTGTGTGTGTGTATATATATATATATAATGTGTGTGTGTATATATATATGTATATATATATATATATATGTGTGTGTGTGTGTATATATATGTATATATATATGTGTGTGTGTTTATATATGTATATATATATATATATGTGTGTGTGTTTATATATATATATATATATATATATATATATATATATATATATATATATATATATATGTGTGTGTGTATATATGACAGATACAGATTTGAATGTTAAAGCTACTGTGAACTGAAATTTTTTAAGTGAAAACACTATGGGGGGAATTTATCAACAGGTTTAACCCCTTAACGACAATGGACGTAAATGTACGTCATGGTGCCGTGGTGCTTAACGCACAATTACATACATTTACGCGCCGCCATGACCGCGAGCACCGGTACGGTGCTTGCTTCATGCACGGCAGGTCCTGGCCACTATCAGCAGCCAGGGACCCGCCGGTAATGGCAGACATCCGCGATCGCGTGGATGTCCACCAGTAACCCCTTAGATGCCGTGATCAATACAGATCACGGCATCCGTGGCAGTGCGGTACTTGGAATGGCTGATCGGATCGCCTGCAGCACTGCCCCGGGGATCCGATCATCCAGCATGGCAGCCGGAGGTCCCCTCACCTGGCTCTGGCTGTGTCCCGGGGTCTTCTGCTCTGGTCTGAGTTCGAGCAGACCAGAGCAGAAGATCACCGATAACACTGATCAGTGCTATGTCCTATACATAGCACTGAACAGTATTAGCAATCAAATGATTGCTATAAATAGTCCCATATAGGGACTATTAAAGTGTAAAATAAAAAAGTTAAAAAAAATTGAAAAATCCCTAAAGTTCTAAAGTGTTTCCTAAAGTTGCAAAATTGTTGCAAATCTGGACCAGCCCAGAACTGGCTCACAAAACTGGCCATCGAGTATTTTAGAGACCATTTTTTGCTGTAATTGTTTTTTTCTTACAGTGGGGCTACAATTGTGCAAGTTCTCCCACTTAAAAAAAATTAGAGGCCTGTAATTTTCATCACAGGTATACCTCAACTATGAGAGACATAATGAGGGGAAAAAATCCATAAAATCACACTGTCTGATTTTTTTTTTTTTTAAAGAATTGATTTGCTTGTTTGTAGGTGACCAAATACTTATTTTCCACCATAATTTGAAAGTTTTCTGGCTCTCACAGACCTGTAACTTCTTCTTTAAGAGTCTCCTCTGTCCTCCACTTGTTACCTGTATTAATGCCACCTGTCTGAACATGTTATCAGTATCAGCCTGTCCACATCCTCAGTCACACTCCAAACTCCAATATGGCCGAGACCAAAGAGCTGTCGGAAGGACACCAGAAACAAAATTGTAGACCTGAACCAGGCTGGGAAAACTGAATATGCAAAAGACAAGCAGCTTGGTGTGAAGCGATAAACTGTGGGAGAAATTATTAGAAAATGAAAGACATACAAGACCATTGATAATCTCCCTCGATCTGGGGCTCCACACAAGATCTCACCTCGTGGCGTCAAAATGATCACAAGAACGGTGAGCAAAAATCCCAGAACCACATGGGTGGACCTAGTGAATGACCTGCAGAGAGCTGGGACCAAAGTAACAAAGGCTACCATCAGTAACACACTACACCGCCAGGGACTCAAATCATGCACTGCCAGACATGTCCCCCTGCTTAGGCCAGTACATGTCTGGACCCATCTGAAGTTTGCTAGAGAGCATTTGGATGATCCAGAAGAGGATTGGGAGAATGTTATATGGTCAGATGAAACCAAAGTAAAACTTTTTGGTAAAAACTTAAGTCGTAGTGTTTGGAGGAGAAAGAATGCTGAGTTGCATCCTAAGAACACCCTACCTTCTATGAAGCATGGGGGTGGAAACATCATGCTGTGGGGCTGTGTTTCTGCTAAGGGACCAGGATGACTGATCCGTGTAAAGAAAAGAATGAATGGGGCCATGTATCCTAAGATTTTGAGTGAAAATCTCCTTCAATCAGCAAGAGCATTGAAGATAAAACATGGCTGGGTCTTTCAGCATGACAATGATCCCAAATACACCGCCCGGGCAATGGAGGGGCTTCAAAGATGCATTTAAAGGTCCTGGAGAGGCCTAGCCAGTCTCCAGATCTCAACCCCATAGAAAACCTTTGGAGGGAGTTGAAAGTCCGTGTTGCCCAGTGACAGCCCCAAAACATCACTGCTCTAGAGGAGATTTGCATGGAGGAATGGGACAAAATACCAGCGACAGTGTGTTATATACCCATTGCCAATATAACAAAGTATTGAGATGAACGTTTGTTATTGACCACATACTTATTTTCCACCATAATTTGCAAATTATTTAAGAATCAGACCATGTGATTTTTTTTCTCCTCATTATGTCTCTCATAGTTGAGGTATACCTATGATGAAAATTACAGGCCTCTCTCATCTTTTTAAGTGGCAGAACTTGCACAATTGGTGGCTGACTAAATACTTTTTTGCCCCACTGTACGTGCTGATGGATCTGTCCCTGGCAAGTGATGGGTAGGGCATGCCTGACATAATTTCTTTATAAAAGGAAGCCACATGAAAATTTTCTATGAGCCACTACTTGGCTAACAGCATAGTACAAAATATTCTTCTAATACTCTCGTTTAAGCCATTTTCAGGCTGCCAAACCTAGATCACCATAAACCTTCTGCATAATAGATTACTTGCCAGATTGGTCATTGTATCAAGTCCAAACCACAACTCTTCGCCTGGACATTACACAGTAGAAATACTGCTCTGCCAGGCTACACAGTTCAGCACAATACAGCAATCTGTTGATAGACTGATATTTTTACATATATTCCATTATTAATGGCTCTCCAGCTATTCTTTGCTAGCCACCATTGTGTACCTGCATCTCTCATGTTTCTGAGCTTTAGAGGCTCTTGTGTTACCGAGACATGTCAACAGATCAGGCGTGTTGGCTTTCCTGCCGAGCACAACTGCTTAAGATGTTTGTGTAAGGGATTCCTTCTGGGTGAGGAGGCCCAGTGGGGAAGGTTCAGATGTGAACTTCTGAGCAGAATGGGATAAATGTCTCACAAAAGGCAGCTCATGTTACAGGATGTGGGAATGGTAAAAGCTTGGCTTATGCAGCGTTCACATGTAGTTTTCAGTGCTGTCTTTGCTGTCAGTTGCCTCACCAAATCATTTTATAACCCAGATTATTACGTAGTGTCTTTACATTGCCTTAGAGGTTAGGCTACATTCACATCACCATTTTGCCATACTGTTTTGAATCCGTTTTTTTTTTGTTTGTTTTTTTACTTCAAAAACTTACAAACCTGTATGCAATTGTTTGCTCATTCAGCTTGCATTGACTACAATGTTATAAAAACTGTAAATGGTTTTTATTTATAATGGACACAAAACAAAAAACAAACAAAAAAAACAGAACAGGATACAAAACCATGGTAGACTGCAGTTTTTTGCACTTAAAAAAAAAAAAAAAAAAAAATGTTGAAAGATTGAAAGGTACAAAAACTTGCACAACCTGATAAATCTTTTTGTGTAAGTTTTCATATGGGTGGTAAATTTATGATGCAAGCATTATGGCTGTATACTGTTTTCAAATACAAGAACTGATTGAAAACAGTGGCAAAATTGTGATGTAAATGTACCTCTTTACCTTTTCTTTTTTTTTATTTGTAGAAAGATGATAAAACCGATCACAGTAAGGCTGGGTTCACATCACATATTTGCAATACAGTTCCCATTTCAGGTTTTTGATGAAAGATGGATTCCTCAAAACCGGACTAAGCTGTATGAAAACGTGTGTACAAATTTTAACCCGTATACGGTTTAAAAAAAAATTATGTTCAGTTGCATCCATTTTTAAGGGGAAAAAAAGTATACATTTTTAACTTTTTCACTCCATTATGAATAAAGTTTTACTTCTTTGATTGAAATTCCAAGAAAAAAAACTGTGCAAAGTCAAAAACTGGTGAAAACCGGATGGAGCCGTACGCACATACTGTTCTGTACGGTTCCCAATGACTCCCATGTTAAAAAAAATGTATATATACGTTTCTATACGGTTTTCACCCATACCAAAAACCGTGGTAAGATACTGTTTAGGGTACGGGAGAAAAACTGACAAAACGTACAGGATGCAAAACAGACACAACCAGATGCATCTTTTGGCATACGGTTTTCAATGCAGAGTCAATGCATATGGTTTTCAATTCGGTTCCGTACAGTTTTCAAATTGAAAACATATACAGTAACTATTGCAAAAACATGGTGTGAACCCAGCCTTAGATTTATTCAGTGACAGATGAGTAAAATGCCACAAAGTGTTTACCGTATATTGAGGCCGGGACCAATAAGTTTATTATTTCTTATCTTTCTCCCAGTGTTCAAATTTGTTTAATTTGTTTAAATTGATACTTATGTAACCTAAACATTTAAAGTAAAAAGGGCGAATATTGGATAAAAATAACATCCAGCAGATTCTTAGTAATTTTTGGGTCTGGTTCACTTGTTTTTAATGTTTAATATTTGTCCATTTCATATCATAATGCATAAGCCAGCATAAGCTAGTCTTTAGGAACGGAGAAAGGAAAAAAGACAAGTGATCAAAACTTTGAACATGAATGACTTGACATATCACCGCTTTAGCGCTTCCTTATCTGCTCATTTTAAAAGGACCAGAAAGATCTGGTTTGGGTAATAGTTGTAGAACCTGTATAATAAAAATAGCTATTTTAAGGTAAGGATTCTAAACCCAACCTAGTTATTTCCCTGCTGACCTACTTGTAATATACCGCAGACATGGGCTGACGTACACCTGTTTGCAGATTACAATATTCTGTATGACAGATTACTCGCTCTTGGCTCTTACATTACAGTCAAGACTTGAAGGCCATGGACACGTTTTAAGCCATTTTTTTTTTTTTTTTTTTATTGCATTGAATTTAGTGTATTAAATCATTATAAACAATGGCAAAATGTTGGGCCATTTTGTCTTCAGCTACTATGTATTACAAGACCAAATGATCAGTGCTTATTCCATTAGATTATTAATAATAAAATAATATAATATTATTATTAGTCATAAATGTTATATAGTTCCCTTGGTTCCAGGGCACTTTACATATGATAAAAGTACATAACACTAACGTAGGAACAGTGAATGTTATAAAGAATAACTTGCCAGTTGACATTAAAGGGAATAGGACCCTTAAAAATCTTCAAATCACAGAACCACTCCATGACTGCTCAGTGTGAAACTCCTCTTTGTCTGTTCTCCTGTATATTAATCTAACTATATATATATATATATATATATATATATATATATATATATATATATATATATATATATATATATTAATATAATATAATATAATATAATATAATATAATATATATAATTTTTTTTTTTTTGTAGCTCAGATTAACTGTCAGGATTAGAGGATAAATGTCCGATTTTGTGTGCGTTGGGGGTGACGTTTGGGTTGTATGGGGTCTGACTACCGAGACACTGAGTTCTCAAGAACAGGGCCTTGGGTCTTGTTGAATGCAGCAGCGAGTAGCGCATACACGTTGCCAGTCTATTGTCTGTGGATATGCTGCGGATTGCCAAGTACAACTCTAATTTACCTCAGGCATAGAGAACAATGGAGCTGTACCGCGCATGAGTAGCTTGCTGCTCCATTCATAACAAAGACCCGAGACCCTGTTCTGGACCCCCCTCAATGATCTGACACCAAAGGATAGGGGATATACACTGCTCAAAAAAAAAAAAAACTAAAGGGAACACGAAGATAACCCATTCTAGATCTGAATGAATGAACTAATCCTATGAAATACTTTCTTCTTTACATAGTTGAATGTGCTGACAACAAAATCAATAGAAATCAAATTTATCAACCTATGGAAGTCTGGATATGGAGTCACACTTAAAATCAAAGTGGAAAACCACACTACAGGCTGATCACACTTTAATGTGATGTCCTTAACCCCTTAACGACAAAGGACACATATTTACGTCCTTGCCTGGCTCCCGCTATATACCGCGTGGTGACCCCCGTGTCATATCTGGTCGGTCCCGGCATGTAACTGAAGCCGGGACCCAGGGCTAACAGCGCGCAGGCGCGGTGCGTGTGCTATTAACCCTTTAGACGCGGTGTTCAAAGTTGAATGCCGCGTCTAAAACGAAAGTAAAAGCTTCCCGGCTGCTCAGTGGAGCTGATCGGGACCACCGCAGTGAAAATGCGGTGTCCCGATCAGGTAGGACGTGAGCGGAGGTCCGCTTACCTTCCTCCTGCGTGTCCCTTCGACGATTGATTGCTCCAAGCCTAAGATGCAGGCTTGAGCAATCGACTGCCGATAACACTGATCAATGCAAAGCTATGGC
Organism: Hyla sarda; assembly: GCF_029499605.1. Lineage (NCBI taxonomy): Eukaryota > Metazoa > Chordata > Amphibia > Anura > Hylidae > Hyla > Hyla sarda. Next base: position 241,850,474 of record NC_079190.1, read on the forward strand.
TTTGCAGTGATCAGTGTAAAAGATCAGTGTGCGCAGTGTTATAGCCCCCTATGGGAGCTATAACACTGCAAAAAATAAGTATAAAAAAAAAGTTAATAAAGGCAATTTAACCCCTTCCCTAATTAAAGTCCAAATCACTCCCCTTTTCCCATTAAAAAAACAAAAAAAAATGTAAATAAAAATAAATATAGGGTATCATCAAAAATGTCCGAACTATAAAAATATATCATTTATTAAACCGCACAGTCAATTGCGTACCCGCAAAAAAATTCCAAAAGTCCTAAATAACGTATTTTTGGTCACTTTTTATATCATGAAAAAATGAATAAAAAGGGATCAAAAAGTCAGATCAATACAAAAATGGTACCGCTAAAAACTTCACATCACGGCGCAAAAAATTAGCCCTCAAACCGCCCCATACATGGTAAAATAAAAAGTTATAGGGGTCAGAAGATGACAATTTTAAACGTATACATTTTCCTGCATGTAGTTAGGATTTTTTCCAGAAGTGCGACAAAATCAAATGTATATAAGTAGGGTATCATTTTAACCGTATGAACCAATAGAATAAAGATAAGGTGTAATTTTTACCGAAAAATTGAATGTGTAGAAACGGAAGCCCCAATGATTTTTTTTTTTTTTTTCCCGTTTCACCGCAGATTTTTGGGTAAAATGACTGATATCACTGCAAAGTAGAATTGGTGGCGCAAAAAGCCATCATGGGGATTTTTAGGTGCAAAATTGAAAGAGTTATGAGTTTTAAAAGGTGAAGAGGAAAAACAAAAGTGCAAAAAATAGGAAAACCCATGGTCCTTAAGGGGTTAAAAGATGTCTACACCTCAGATTACAGTGCACTGAGTGGGGCTAGAATCTACCCCATCATATGAAGATCACATTTATATTTTATTTTTTTGCATACCAGCCCATCTCTGTACACCCAGCCTTTACCAAAGTTACCCCATGGTGACCAAAGCAGCAGTAAAGTGAAAATAAATCCTTCCTATAAATGGGTAGGGGGTCAGGGAAATATTGCCAAAGTGGTGCTAGTAGGGGAGTAAAGTAGCTTCTTGGTTTTTAAAATCTGCAGCGCAGTTCAATTATATGCACTGAACATTTCCACAGTGCCTGGATGGGGTTTGTTAAAAACGAATCCACTTTGCTCCTTCTGTATTCTGCTTAGGACTTCCTCTACACAGATTGGGATGGACGTTTTGGTCACCACCAGTTCTCCTAGAATACAGTCGCACCTGCATCATGTTTGTTGTTGTAGTGTCCACTTTCACAAGCGTCGTACATATTAAATCTTACCTAAAAAAAAAAAAATAGTTTGACTTAATTGGAGCGGGTCCTAGAGGTAGAATTGCTTGTGGCCAGTCACATTTACTTTCTCAGGTTTTCTTTGGAGCCTTTCCACCAGCAATTGTGTTTCAGCTTCTATGGAAGTCGCTACTTCAGTGCCCCTCTATCTGTGCCAGCCAGCCTTAACTTTAGGGTGTAAAGTAGGAAAATAGTATGTGTTAGGCAAGAAGTGGATCCCGTCTGTGATACAAAACAGTTTCCAGGGAAACCAGATGGTGGCGGAAGGAAGGGGAGTTTGGGCTTACTTGTTACACACAGATAAAGAGCGAGAAGAGGAAGAAAGGAGGAGGGGTAGAGAGGGAGCTGAGAAGCAGTGGTTCTTGGGATCTTTCATTCTCCCTTCCCATTCTTTTTTCATTCTTGCCAGATGTGAAGGATTCTTTTGCTTTTCCTTTTTTTTCCTCCTGTTCCTTTTGTGCTGCCAGAGTGGCTTTCAAGAAGTCTTCTCCGTGGAGAGGTGCACTCGGCATTTGAAGTCAATGGCTGTAACAACATTTGTTTTCTTGTTGTAGTCTTGAGTTGCTTTAAGTTTTTCTGGACAAAGCTGAGCACTTGAGAATGAAGCAACATCTGCATAGTCGTGTGCCGGCATTTGGGAGTGTAAACTTTCTTCTAGCCTGACCTTAGTAGGAAACCCAAAAGGACTCTTTGAGGATGGGATGCTTCAGCTCTGTCCCACAAGAGGATGTCATTGTAGTAGGGTGAGTGTGTGTATGTACTTGTGTGTGGGGGGAAGGCGTTGATACAGCTGAGAAAGTTGGCGTGAGACAGGTTTTCTTGGTTTTGTTTCCATTTGAACTTGCTGCTCGTGAGAACTTAAGTCTCATGTTTCCTCTCTTTGGGAGTTGAGCTCGGACATGCTCAGTCATCGCACTCCCTTTTATATAATGTTTTGCTTTTTTTTTTTTTCTCCCCAACAAAGCAGATTCTTGCTTTTTATAACCATTCCGTTTATTACGGTACGTCTGCCACTTTTAGGAATATATTTGTAAAACCATTTCAGAAGGTTTATCACATAATGTGCTTCTTTAAAAAAAAAAAAAAAAAAAAAAAAAAAAAATTTTTGTAAGGCTATGTTTACTTTACTGGAATCATAAAACACAGGACTATAACCTCTATTATCCCACTATGCCTCTTAACACTTGCTTTTGATTTATTTTTCCATTCACTGATGGTAGGCGGGGATCTTAAAAATAGTTAAAATTGTACACGCTTATTATACTAAAAAGTTGCAGAAGGCTTTATTTTCTTTGAAAACCGTGCCTTCTAAAGGACTTGCATCTTCCATAGAATTTCGTAGCATGTGTGAGCACAATCATTACTGCCTATGCTGTACATAGAGATGGAAAGGAAGGAAAGCGGACCGTACAAGCACACGTTATGATGATTTCACCCAGAAAATATTTCAGAGACTGAATTGAATGTTCTACTATAGCCCAAAATGTTTGTCTGTGTAATGTTGAATACCAAATAGGCAATGGGGTACTTTATACAAAACACCAGTCAATGCATCAGATTTTTTTTGATAAGATTTCCATTTGTTAGAAGTAGCAGTTTTATTGCTTAATTTGCTTTCTAAGGGCCAAATACCTGTAGCTTTAGTTTAGGTTCACATGTGGCCAATTTGTATTGTGGATCTGCAGCAAATTAAATTTCCAAACCTTTGGATCACATTTCAGACATGTTGGGCATGCTTATCCTTTTGTGGAAATGCCGCAGATTTTCACCTTAGATTTTGACCTTCCATTGTATAACACATGAAGTTGTTGCTGTGAGACTGCCATGGTTTGGGGGAAAATTCCATCACATGTCCATTGTGGCACCATCCACTGTTATTTGGTAACAGGTGCTAAGAAGCCATGTATAATGAAAGCTCCACCTCCTCCTGTATAGAAATAATGGCGTAATGATTTTTTTTACTGATTTTTCTTTTCTTTTTCAGAACATCCACTTCCCGAGAAAGCAGCTTTGTGGATAAGATGAAGAAGACGGTAAGATGGATTTATAACGTTAGTTGTCTGGCTGTTGAAAGTGGCCTATTCACTATAAAACAATCTACGGTAGTTTGTTGGCTGAGTTTAGGGTCCTTTTACACAGGTAGCTTTAAACACGGCTCAGGTATTGGCAATGAACCGCGTCAAAGCGACTGATGGACCACTAGTGCGGCTGTTTGCTCATTTGAGGGATGATCACTATGCTGTTTACACAGGACAATATGTTCACCGATAATCTTCCTATGTAAAAGGATGTACATGCAGCCCATCTGGCCCTCAAGTTTTAGTCAGCATGTTGGTGATGTCAGTGGTCCTAAGTAGTGTGATTCACACAGAAAAGTAGGAGCCATTTTCTTCTAATAGGTATAATTTAGAATCTTGAGTATGGTGAGTGGGCATGGGTACACATGGAGTCCGCTTCTTCTGCAGTTACCATTGCTTGAAGAGAGAAGCACATACAGATAACCATAAAGAACACAGACTGTAAAGTCAGTAGCTAATGGAAGTGCAAGATACGGGAGATTTGATGATCACGGGGGCTGATAATTTTCCTCTATTGTGTCTCGTTCCATTGAGAAACACTTTAGTCAGCATCTTCCCAGCCAGATGGTCTCTTTAAGGCACCAATATAGATATATGCACACATTCATTCAGCTGAGCGGTGAACAGAGATAAGATAGACTGAGGCATTGGAGTCCTTTTTTTAAGACTACAGTGAAATATCTTCTGAAAAGTATTACATCTGAATGTTGCCTATACTTACACAACTGAAAACCTGTGTGTAATGGATATTTGTATACACTGTATTTTTTATTTTTTTTTCTTAATTTTTTTTTAGGGCAAAAATATAGTAGTATTCTATGGATCTCAGACTGGAACAGGAGAAGAATTTGCTAATCGACTTTCTAAGGATGCTCACCGCTATGGCATGCGTGGTATGGCAGCGGACCCTGAAGAATTTGAATTGGTGCGTGGTGTACTATTTGTTTTGGGGCATATATTGCTGCTGATGTATGGGCCATAAAACTCCTTATAGGGATTAGTTTAAAAAAAAGCGAGTTCTGCACAACAAACGGCTGTTACCTCTGCATGGAGTTAGGCTGGGTCCACACTACGTTTTGTCCCATACGGGAGCGCATACGGCAGGAGGGAGCTAAAACCTCGCGCTCCCGTATGTGACCGTATGCGCTCCCGTATGCCATTCACTTCAATGAGCCGACCGGAGTGAAACGTTCGGTCCGGTCGGCTCATTTTTGCGCCGTATGCGCTTTTACAACCGGACCTAAAACCGTGGTTGACCACGGTTTTAGGTCCGGTTGTAAAAGCGCATACGGTGCAAAAATGAGCCGACCGGACCGAACGTTTCACTCCGGTCGGCTCATTGAAGTGAATGGCATACGGGAGTGCATACGGTCACATACGGGAGCGCGAGGTTTTAGCTCCCTCCTGCCGTATGCGCTCCCGTATGGGACAAAACGTAGTGTGGACCCAGCCTTAGAGGGTTCATGTAACTCCACAGAAGCTTTCTAGTAAAGGAGTAGCATAACGGCCCATGTAATTCCTCTAGACACATGCCCTATATTCAATCTACCTCATTAAAAATACAGGATGCTGTTTAGTGGGCACCAGCATCCATTGCTAGCTTATTGTTATTGATCACATAATAGAAGCCCTACATGTTCTTTTATTTTTAGAATGTTAAAAAGGAAACATTATACACTGCTCAAAAAAAATAAAGGGAACACTTAAACAACACAATGTAACTCCAAGTCAATCACACTTCTGTGAAATCATACTGTCCACTCAGGAAGCTACACTGATTGACAATCAATTTCACATGCTGTTGTGCAAATGGAACAGACAACAGGTGAAAATTATAGGCAATTGGCAAGACACCCCCAATAAAGGAGTGGTTCTGCAGTAGGTGACCACAGACCACTTCTCAGTTCCTATGCTTCCTGGCTGATGTTTTGGTCACTTTTGAATGCTGGTGGTGCTTTCACTCTAGTGGTAGCATGAGACGAAGTCTACAACCCACACAAGTGGCTCAAGTAATGCAGCTCATCCAGGATGGAACATCAATGCGAGCTGTGGCAGGAAGGTTTGCTGTGTCTCTGAGTAGTTTCTAGAGCATGGAGGCGCTACCAGGAGACAGGCCAGTACATCAGAAGACATGGAGGAGGCCGTAGGAGGGCAACAAACCAGCAGCAGGACTGCTACCTCCGCCTTTGTGCAAGGAGGAGCACTGCCAGAGCCCTGCAAAATGACCTACAGCATGCCACAAATGTGCATGTATCCACTCAAATGGTCAGAAACAGACTCCATGAGGGTGGTATGAGGGCCCGACGTCCACAGGTGGAGGTTGTGCTTACTGCCAAACACAATGCAGGACGTTTGGCACTTGCCAGAGAACACAAAGATTGGCAAATGCGCCAATGGCACCCTGTGCTCTTCACAGATGAAATCAGGTTCACACTAAGCACATGTGACAGACGTGACAGAGTCTGGAGATGCCGTGGAGTAACTTCTGCTGCCTGCAACATCCTCCAGCATGACTGGTTTGGTGGTGGGTCAGTAATGGTGTGAGGTGGCATTTCTTTGGGGGGGGGCAGCACAGCCCTCAATGTGCTTGCCAAAGGTAGCCTCAGACCCCTTGTGAGACCATATGCAGGTGCGGTTGGCCCTGGGTTCCTCCTAATGCAAGACAATGCTAGACCTCATGTGGCTGGAGTGTGTCAGCAGTTCCTGCAAGAGGATGGCATTGATGCTATGGACTGGCCCGCCCGTTCCCCAGACCTGAATCCGATTGAGCACATCTGGGACATCATGTCACACTCACACACACCAATGCCACGTTGCACCACAGACTGTCCAGGAGTTGGCAGATGCTTTAGTCCAGGTCTGGGAGGACATCCCTCAGGAGACCATCTGCCATCTCATCAGAAGCATGCCCAGGCATTGTAGGGAGGTCATATGGGCATGTGGAGGCCACACACACTACTGAGCCTCATTTTGACTTGTTTTAAGGACATAACATAAAAGCTGGATCAGCCTGTAGTGTGGCTTTCCACTTTGATTTTGAGTGTGACTCCATATCTAGACCTCCATGGGTTGATAAATTTGATTTCCATTGATCATTTTTGTCTGATTTTGTTGTCAGCACATTCAGCTATGTAAAGACAAATTTCATATGATTAGCTCATTCATTCAGATCTAGGATGTCTTATCTTAGTGTTCCTTTTTTTTTTTTTTTTTTTTTTTTGTAGCAGTGTAGTATACTTAATGATCATGTACTGTTCCTACTGCCACTTGTCTTGACCTGACATGTTGTTGCAGAATCTAGTCAAGATCTATGGCTATAATGTTCCATTCTGTTACGTGTTATGTGACATGTTTATGTGGACATCACATCAACTTATACCGGTGGTCAACAAGGACCTGAGAAAGTTGGTGTGAAAACAGTTTAGAATAACAAGGGTTGGGCTGTAGAAATTGCAGGTTTACCTTCCCAGTTTTGGACACTTGTTTATCACCTATTTATAAATCCTGGAAACCCATTTTAACCACCTTGTATAGCTCTTACAGCCCAAAGGCTTTGCCCACAAGGTTAAAATCCATGACTGTTTTATTGTGAAAATCATTTGTTGTTTGCTTTAAAGACATCTTTTGATTTTATTGAGAAATTCTGCACCACGCTGAATCCATGCAGTTCTCTTAAACCATGTTTTTCAGTGTGGAGGCATCATTTAGAGTGCAGATTTTAGCTCTTGTGAACATGAAGGATCATTTCTAATTTGTTTCCATTTATGTATTTATATGTTTCTTCACATCAAGAATTTCTTATAAAGATGCTGTATTATAGGTGTCTGCAACCAAATCCTTACTATCACGTGAGCCTTGCTCTTTTATTCTTGTACCTTGTAATACATTTATAAGGAATTGGTTTGCTTCTTTTTGATAACATGTAGCCCAATGCATTCTTGGTGTAGGAATTGTGCAGGAGATTTAATTTGGTTTGCAAATTGCATTACGGTTCAACATACCGATAGATAATTTTGGCTTTCTGTAAAAAAAAAAAAAATGTTCTTGTATGTTGGTGCTATATTAATAATGAAGTTATGAAAAGTTATGTGAGGGTGTATTCTTTTCTCAGTGTACAAAGTATTACAAGTGATAATTTTCTAATATTTGAGTGAAGTATTATCACTTTAAATGCGTTCCTTTTCCATCTGTTTTCACATACGTCTTGTGGTCTAGTTTTTTGAGTTTTTGGACAGTCTTTTGTGCCGGCTCCCCGGATTCTGTGCCACCGCCTTTGTTTAATCAGTTACAGAGTTCCTTGAAAGGACTATGCATGAGGCTAATAGGAATTATTAAAAACAGCCTTTATAGAAACAATCCAAAATGCTGCAATAGCAACCTATTCTCATGTTAAAGAAGGCCACTAGACAATGGAAGCTAGACACAAGCATTCTTCATTCATGGCTGAATTTTAACCAGGGCTGGGTCAGGGAGCTTTATTAGTGTGCTGTGGGAATCCTGTAAGTTAAGGTTGCTGGGGAGTAACATTGTGTCAATTTTTAGTATTGTGACAGTTTTATTATTCCAGGAATAGTGTAGTTGTCTATTATGTTTAAGAAGCAGAACTCATCCCCTGAACATTTCTGACAGCTGCTTTCCAGATTTTCTTTTATTGCCCCAATTGTTGCTCAATAACAGATGTTTTATGAGTATATTAAGTATCTGTATACTGCTTGTACAATATTGGATACTAAAATGTTTATTTTTGTCCTGCAGGCGGATCTTGGTCGTCTTACAGAGATTGAAAAATCTCTTGCGGTGTTCTGCATGGCTACGTACGGTGAAGGGGACCCTACAGACAATGCTCAAGACTTCTATGATTGGTTACAGGAAACTGATGTTGATCTTTCTGGACTAAAATTTGCAGTGAGTTCTATTAATAATCAAAATCCATGTTACATCCTTTAATCATTTTCTTTTTATCACTGAACTTTGCATTGGTTTCTCCTTTTTGCTTAGGTATTTGGCCTTGGAAATAAGACATATGAGCACTTTAATGCCATGGGTAAATATGTGGACAAAAGACTAGAAGAGCTTGGAGCTGAAAGAATCTTTGAACTTGGAATGGGAGATGATGATGGGAAGTGAGTACCTTACATTCACAAATACTTAACTATGGAAGCAACTTAAGTGTTACTAAAGGGGGTACCACCTTTCCACGTGTTAGGGGATAAAAAGCTGATCGGTGGGGGTCCAATTATTGGAGTGGCAAGCTGCTTGTTTGGCCACCACTCAAGTTACACTCTGACTTCCAAACATTGCTGGGCTCTATTTACTTTGTGAACAAGTGACCTCCATTCTTGTGATTAGTAGGGAAGGAGTCATTGCAGTCTGATCCACATGGATCAGCTAGTTATCCCCCATCTTATAGATGGGGGTTAACTTTTAATTGTGGGATATCCCTTAATGTGTGTGCATAATAAAAGTAAATGCAGAGGAACTGGACGGCTACCTATACTAGCTAGTTGTCATCTTCTTAAAACGATAAAAATATCTCTACCTTATGCAAATTACACCATTCTGCTTAAGCATTCAGAAGTTGCTTAACTTAAAGTGGTACTCTTTCCCTAGACATCTTATTCCCTATCCAAATGATAGGTGATAAGATGTCTGATCGCGAGCATATTTTCTCTGGGACCCCCCACGATCTCCGTGCAGCAAGATGTCTAGGGGAGGAGTACCCTTTTAACTCAGCCTTTACTTTTTTGGGCCAGAAGATGTCTCAGAATAGCATTGCGCTAACTGATTCTCTCAACGCATATCGGTGGAGTTGATTTGGCATTATAACCTAGCTTGTCTACTGCAACATGGAGTGGACTGAATAAAAGGAACAAATTGCTATTCCAACCAAAGTCTTGAGACCAGTCTTGTTTACCCTGATCTCTTTCAGCCCTCCCTCACACTAGATGCACTATTTAACTGCATTCAGTGAAAGGTAGCTTACTTTTACAAAAAACAATAGCATCACAGAAATCCTGTAGATTAGAAATGAATTTTTTTTTTGTTCGCTAAAGATCTGCCACTGTGGCTTGTTTACTAAAGATCTGCCACTGTGGCTTGTTTACTAAAGATCTGCCACTGTGGCTTGTTTACTAAAGATCTGCCACTGTGGCTTGTTTACTAAAGATCTGCCACTGTGGCCTGTTTACTAAAGATCTGCCACTGTGGCCTGTTTACTAAAGATCTGCCTGAATTTCCTTAGGGGAATCAGAATGCATTATACCAGATATGGAAATGGGCTGGGATTTTCACTGTAAAACATCTGCTGCATTCTGCTGCGTTACCCCATCTGCCGAAATTGAGTGACAAATTTAATAGTCTTGATCACTTTCTACAATTGTCCAAGGAATGCTCTTCCAACTCCTTTGCCTATTTACTTCATCATGGAGGGGCGGTTCATTCGCTCTCTTTCGTGTATTGGAAAGTTAGGAAGTGAGGCATTGAAGCTCTTGCATCTCTGCTTTTTAAATATATTTTGAGACCAAAATAGGTTTAATAAGATCAGGCTTCTCTAGTTTAAAGGGCAAAGGTACATAAGGCAGTGATAAATTAAATGTCAGGAAACCCAACTTAAAGGAGTACTCTGGGGCAGAGTATTCCTGCTCCGTCCTGCCCGGGTTGCAAAAAAATGAAAGTAAACGATCACTCACCCTCCTGGGTTCCCGCGGAGCGCCGCTACAGCTGATCGGCCCTCCGGTCCATCTCCCTCATACTTCCATGTACCAGCCGCCGCGATGTTCAGCCTCGGCCCATAATAGGCTGAGCGCCATGTGACTCTTCGTTCACATGGAAGTATGAAGAAGATGAACCGGAGGACCGATCAGCTGTAGCGGCGCTCCACGGGAACCCAGGAAGGTGAGAGATGGTTTATTTTAATTTGTTTTTTTTTACAGCCCGGGCAGGACGGAGCAGGAATACTCTGCCCCAGAGTACCCCTTTAAGAAAATGCACCATGCCCTTGCCAGAAGCTTGTCTAAACTGCATCCAGTGTTGGACTGACTTGTTGCATGGGTGGGTGACCTGCCCTTAAACTCCTTCTGGGTCTCCTTTTTTGATACAATGTAAACTCCATGGTGCATTACTGGATGACACACTTTTTATTGTATTCCATATTCCCCTTATGGAGACACTTATCACTTTGCTTAAACATGCCTTTCATACTAGGTGCCAAACAATGTTTACTGGCATATTGGCTGTCGTCCTCTATGCATCCAGCTGAGCTGTTTTAAGAGATGAAACAGTACTTATTGCTTGATCAGTTGGGGTTTATACGTACTTCTGAAGTCAGCCAAATCATTCTTCAAGAACTTGAGCACCTTTATAACTGCATTTGTATATAACTCATAGACTATGTAAATAATGGTGCCTTTTATGGTCTATTCAGACGTACAGTATTATGCGCAGATTTGAATGTAAACTGAATGACTGAACACAGCTTGAAATCCTGCGCATCAAATCTGTGCAGAATACTGTACGTGTGAATAGACTCTTAAAGTTTCTTGCTCATATTTTATCTAGAGAGCTGGCTGATTCTCTGGGATGTTTTCATATTCCCTAAATATTACTTTGATTTGTCCTTGTTCTTTCTGATAGCTATGGCATATCCATTCTGTTGAGGATTTCAAGGGTTTTTTTTTTTTGTTTTTTTTTTTGTTTCTTTCTTGTCCTAGCTGGACCACAAGCTGAGGGTGGTTGGGAGGGGGTGAACACAGCAGTTGGGTGTTTGGAGTTTTCAGGTCTATTTCTTTGTGAATTAATACTCCTCATTCTAATACATGATGCATGCGTTGTCTTTGCTTTTGCTTATACCAGTAGTTTCTCAAGTACGGTCCCCAACACTGGGGGTGATTCAGGCAATATGATTCTGGTCAGTAAATCCAGCTTCATGACCGTTATATCACCTGTGAAAGACTAAGGAAATCTTGAAAACATGCCCTTGGAGGGTCTTGATGACCGCACATGAGAAACACTGGCTTATACTATTATTTTATGTATCTCTAGTCATGTAATCTGTCGGGGGGATTATCCCTGGATTTATTATTCAAACAAAAGTTAAAAAAATAAATAAAAAAGACACCATTGAGGGGAACTTTGAGCTGGGCTGCAACAGTTGTCAACTTGAAGGGGCTCTATTGCTTCATAAAGTTCAAAACTATTTCAGATTGAATTTGATATTTCAGTCAGAGTTCTGGAACACGAAGCTTTCAATGTTTTGTGTGTTTTTTTTTTGTTTGTTTGTTTTTTTTAGAATAGCTCTAAAGGTATTTGCTTGTAACTGAGATTTAGTGGAAGATTGGTGGCCCCCATAGGTTTTTCTAAATTAAAGTCTACGTGTCTGATATGTCATAGAGGCAAATTAGTAGGTCTGATTGGTTGGGTTTCTGGTGATGAGACCCCCACCAGTCCTAAAGCTAATGAGTAGCGGTGTTCGGCTGAGCGCTTTGCCTGTTTACAAGAGCCAGGTACACTTAATAAGAGTGGCTTATTTCTGTATTCTTAAAATAACTCCTTACCAATGTTGGTGCTGAACTCTTCTCTTGTCCCATAGTCTGGAGGAAGACTTTATCACATGGCGTGAGCAGTTTTGGCCTGCAGTCTGTGAACACTTTGGTGTAGAAGCAACAGGTGAAGAATCCAGGTAGGTTACCGAGCTATTTGCTTGTCTAATCTCTTGTGACTTTGTAGCCTAGGTACATCGCAAATAACACAGCTTCTCGGCTCTAATTAATGTTTGCTCTACGTGTGTTTAAAAAAAAAAGTCTTGGTAATAGATTTCACACACACTGCTTCTAATAAATCTAATTGGCACCTATATCTGGACAGCCAGCTGAAATGTTGTATCAAGGAATAATAAAGTCATAATGTATGGTTGTACACCATGGGGGAGATATATCAAAACCTGTCCAGAGAAAAAGTTGCCGAGTTGTCCATATCAACCAATCAAATCGCTTCTTTCATTTTTAACAAGGCCTCTGCAAAATGAAAGCTATTTGATTGGTTGCTATGGGCAACTGGGCAACTTTTTCCTCTGGACAGGTTTTGAAAAATCTCCCCACATGTAACCAAATGTCTGTTTTTTTTTTTTTCCTTCTTTTTGTTAGTATTCGTCAATATGAACTTGTGGTGCACACAGATGAGAATATGAATAAGGTCTACACTGGGGAGATGGGTCGTCTTAAGAGCTATGAAACACAAAAACCGTAAGTTGCTTTTTACTATTATCTGCAATTAACCTTTTAATGGAATTTATATTCGCTCCCTCCTGCGCTCACTGCCCCATGCCAGCATCATTGAAGGGGAGAGACAGAACCATTTGTACTTAGAAGTCTCTTCTCAAAATTCCTAGCCCTAAAGGTTGTATAAAAGCTGTTGACAGTAGTGGCTTTCATAGTATCTGAATGTACCCTGCTCAAAAAAATTAAGGGAACACTAAGATAACACATCTTAGATCTGAATAAATGAACTAATTGCATGAAATACCTTCATCTTTACATAGTTGAATGTGCTGACAGCAAAATCACACAAAACTTATCAATGGAAATCAAATTTATCAACCCATGGAGGTCTGGATATGGAGTCACACTCAAAATCAAAGTGGAAAACCACACTACAGGCTGATCCAACTTTGATGTAATGTCCTTAAAACAAGTCAAAATGAGGCTCAGTAGTGTGTGTGGCCTCCACGTGTCCGTATGACCTCTCTACAACGCTTGGGCATGCCCCTGATGAGGTGGCGGATGGTCTCCTGAGGGATGTCCTCCCAGACCTGGACTAAAGCATCCGCCAACTCCTGGACAGTCTGTGGTGCAACGGGCGGGCTTGTCCATAGCATCAATGCCTTCCTTTGCAGGAACTGCTGACACACTCCAGCCACATGAGGTCTCGCATTGTCTTGCATTAGGTGGAATCCAGGGCCAACCGCACCAGCATATGGTCTCACTGGGGGTCTGAGGATCTCATCTCTGTACCTAATGGCAGTCAGGCTACCTTTTAGCAAGCACATGGAGGGCTTTGCCCCCCCGCGCCCTCAAAAAAGAAATGCCACCCCACACCATTATGGACTCACCGCCAAACTGGTCATGCTGAAGAATGTTGCAGGCAGCAGAATGTTCTCTACGGCATCCCCAGACTCTGTCACATGTACTCTTATCTTTGAAGAGCACAAGGTGTCAGTGGCGAATTTGCCAATCTTGGTGTTCTCTGGCAAATGCCAAACGTCCTGCACGGTGTTAAGCTGTAAGCACAACCCCCACCTGTGGACATCTGGACCTCATACCACCCTCATGGAGTCTGTTTCTGACCATTTGAGTGGACACATGCACATTTGTGGAGGTAGCTGTCCTGCTGCTGGGTTGTTGCCCTCCTATGGCCTCCTCCACGTACCCTGATGTACTGTCCTGTCTCCTGGTAGCGCCTCCATGCTCTGGACACTATGCTGACAGACACAGCAAACCTCCTTGCCACAGCTCGCGTTGATGTGCCATCCTGGATATGAGCTGCACTACCTGAGCCACTTATGTGGGTTGTAGACTCCGTCTCATGTTACTACTAGAGTGAAGGCACTGCCAGCATTCAAAAGTGACTAAAACATCAGCCAGGAAGCATAGGAACTGAGAAGTGGTCTGTGGTCACCACCTGAAGAAATTTTGGCTCATGCAACTTTAACGAAAAGTCGTCAAACACCTGTGGGGTGTTAAGGCTCACTGTACCCCTTGTTACATTCCTTGAGGGGTGTAGTTACCAAAATAGTATGCCATGTGTTTATTTTATTCATTTATTTTTTTTTTTTTTTTGCTGTTCTGGCATCATGGGGGCTTCGTAAATGTGACATGCCCCCCAAAAACCATTTCATCAAAATTCACTCTCCAAAATCCCATTGTTGCTCCTTCCCTTCTGAGCCCTCTAGTGCACCCACAGAGCACTTTACGTTCACATATGAGGTATTTCCTTACTCAAGAGAAATGGGGTTACAATTTTTTTTTTTTTTTTTTTGTGGGGGGTTGTAGTCTTTCTCCTTTTTACCCCTTGTAAAAATTCAAAAACTGGGTCTACAAGAACATGCAAGTGTAAAAAAATGAAGATTTAGAATTTTCTCCTTCACTTTGCTGCTATTCCTGTGAAACACCTAAAGGGTTAACAAACTTTCTGAATGTAATTTTGAATACTTTGAGGGATTCAGTTTTTATAATGGGGTAATTTATGGGTTATTTCTAATATGAAGGTCCCTCAAATCCACTTCAAATCTGAACTGGTCCCTGAAAAATTCAGATTTAAAAAATGTTGTGAAAAATTAGAAAATTGCTGCTGAACTTTGAAGCCCTCTGATGTCTTCCAAAAGTAAAATGAATAATTATCACCAGCTGACCTACACCAGTGAATAGAGGTAGCTTAAAACATCACTTTTAATAATTTCTCAATAAAATAATATATATAGTAAAAATAGTGCCGTTTGGTGCATGTACTCAATAGTCTTTGAACCAGAATATTACTGCTAAAAAGGAAATCAATATTCCTCCATCAACTATATCCAAGCAAGGAGTGCTACAGTGTAATACAAGCACATCCAACCATATGAAAAGTGCTATATTAAAGCACATCTATCGCCTATTGCAGCGAGGTCATCGGGGAGGTATTGACGCAGGAGTCAATCAAAAAGACCGTCGGGGTGTATATCACCTGAATGGACTATATCAAGGGGCCACAGCATGCCAGTGTACATATCATGCGGTAGCCTCTTAACTTAGGTACTTAGCTACTTAGATATATGTAAAATATCATATAAAATTTCATAGAACCATATGAATGTATCACTTGAAGTCCAGCACCAATGGAGGCCTTTCTTAAACGCCTCCGATTGGCTGCCTATTACGTGACTTCAGAAAGAAATGACGGTGGCGCGCGCACTTGCAGTGGCGAAGAGGCCGGCTGACATCAAGCCCAGCGCGTCTTCCAAAAGTAAAAACATGTCAACTTTACGTTTTTGTTTTTTTAATCTTTTTGATTGAGCAGAGTCCTAAGCAAAAAATAAAAATCTTGCCTACCAAAGCAAAAAGTGATTTCTGACTTGCAGTGGTCGGAGATTTATCAAATGTGAAAGTCGCATCACATGAAAAAAACCTACTAAATTTACTCCAGCTCAGACATGGAGCAGAAAAAGCTACTACCAAAGCAAAAAAAGAAAAATTGCTTACGTGAAAGAAATTTATCAACAGGCTGAAACCAGTTGATAAGTCGCACATAAGCAAAAATAAAAATTGTAAGAAAAAAATAACTAAAAAAAAGGAATACAAAAGCAAACATTGATAAATGTCCCTCTTTTTTATGTGAATCAAAATATATAATTTATTTGGTATGTCTATTTTCCTTACAAGCAGAGAGCTCCAAAGTCAGAAAAATGCAAAATTTTCAAATTTTTCATGAAATTTGGGAATTTTTCACCAAGAAAGTATTGACGAAAATGTACCACTATCTTAAAGCAGAATATGTCACAAAAAACCACCTCTGAATCAAATTCATAAGTAAAAGCATCGCAGAGTTATTAATGCTTAAAGTGACGGTCAGATGTGCAAAAAATGCTCGGGTCCTTAATGTGAAAATGGGCTGGGTCCTTAACCAGCCTAACGGTATTCCCGAGCGTGACTCGGGGTTAATTTTCGCTGCTAGAATCGGTAACCCCGAGTCACGCTCGGGGTAGAATTGCAGAGTTGCTGTGCGGGCTGCACAGTATATCGCAAAAGCAATCAAATCGCGATTTTTGCTTTTTGCGATGTAGTGATGCAGCCCCCGGGAAAATATGTGATTATCTGCTCGGGTCGGCTCCCGTTGCAGGGGCCGGCCAGAGCAGGTAAAGACATATACTAAAAGTCAGTGTTTCCCTACCAGGGGGCCTCCAGATGTTGCAAAACTACAACTCTCAGCATGCCCGGACAGCCAAAGGCTGTCCGGGCATGCTGGGAGCAGTAGTTTCACAACAGCTGGAGGCCCCCTGGTAGAAAACCCTGAACTAAGTGTAAAAGGAAGAAGGAAGAAAATAAAAAAACCTTTTGCTCACCTAGTCCCGGTCCCTGAAGATGTCGTTCCCCTCCGTGCGCTCTGGTCACTGCTCTATTCATCTTACAGGACCTTTCACTTTTCAGCCAATCACAGGCCGCAGTGGTGTAAAGCCTGTGATTGGCTGAAGGGGAAAGGGCTTGTTCTGCAGCAAATACACTAGGTTTGAAATCTGCCGGCAAACCCAGTGTATTTGCTGCAGGACAAGAAGATGACAAGATGACAAGGGGGGAATGTGACACAGGGGAGAATGTAACAAGGGGGGAATGTGACACAGGGGAGAATGTAACAAGGGGGGGGGGGAATGTGACACAGGGGAGAATGTAACAAGGGGGGAATGTGACACAGGGGAGAATGTAACAAGGGGGGGGGGAATGTGACAAGGGGGGGGGGGAATGTGACATAGGGGGGAATGTAACAAGGGGGGGGGGAATGTGACAAGGGGGGGGAATGTGACATAGGGGGGAATGTGACATAGGGGGGATGTGACAGGGGGGGAGTGGAATGTAACATGGAGAGGGGAGAAGGTAACAAGGGGGGGGGGGAGAATGTAACAAGGGGGGAATGTGACAGGGGGGATGAATGTGACGGGGGGAGAGTGTAACAAGGGGGGAGAATGTGACAGGGGGGATGAATGTGACAGGGGGGGGGGAGAATGCAACAAGGGGGGGGAATGTGACAGGGGGGGGATGTGATATGGGGGGGGGGAAATGTGACAAGGGAGGGGGAATGTGACGGGGGGAGATGTGGAATTTCAATGCAAAAAATTGTACCGCTTTTGGTACAAATTTCCAGACGGAATCGTACCGCTAGGGAGGTTAAGGGGTTAAGTGTTCCTTTTTTTTTTTTTTTTTTTGAGCAGTGTAGAAATGTATTTGAAAACTATTGACACCATTGCAAACTTCTTTTATGTATTCTTTTTGAACAACCATTTTGGACTGTTGGTTATCTGCAGCGTCGTTCAATGCTCTTTCTATCAGACTAGCTTTCTGAGAACAGTCGGTGGTAGCTCCTTTCTCTGCTCTCCTGAACATTAATCTCAGCTAAAATCTTTTCACTATATATAGGAGCTATGGACTGAGACATCAGAGAGCTCCTGTGACTGAAAGAACACTGAATATCCTTCAGCAGCTTGTACTGTTTTGTAAGACATTCCAGAATAAGCAGAAGACCCAGTCCATATAGTTTCTTTAACCCCTTAAGGACGGAGCCCATTTTCACCTCTAGGACGAAGCCCTTTTTTGCAAATCTGACCACTGCCACTTTAAAAATTAATAACTCTGGAATGCTTTTAGTTATCATTCTGATTCCGAGATTGTTTTTCCGTGACATATTCTACTTTAACATAGTGGTATTTTTTTGTGTTAACTTGCATCCTTTCTTTGTGAAAAATCCCCAAATTTGATGAAAAAATAAAAAATTTAGCATTTTTCTAACTTTGAAGCTCTCTGCTTGTAAGGAAAATGGATATTCCAAATATTTTTATTTTTTTTTTTGGATTCACATATACAATATGTCTACTTTGATTGCATCATAAAATTGACGAGTTATACCGATAATCGGTCGATCCCTAGTTTTAACCCTTTAGGTGTTTCACAGGAAAAGCAGCAAAGTGAATGAGAAAATTCAAAATCTTCATTTTTTACACTCTCATGTTCTTGTGGACCCAATTTTTGCATTTTTACAAGGGGTAAAAAGGAAAAAATGGATACTTGTAAGTGTAACCCAATTTCTCTCGAGTAAGCACATACCTCATATGTCCATGTAAAGTGTTTGGCGGGCGCAGTAGAGGGCTCAGAAGCGAAGGAGCGACAAGGGGATTTTGGAGAGTACGTTTTTCTGAAATGGTTTTTAGGGGGCATGTCGCATTTAGGAAGCCCCTATGGTGCCAGAACAGCAAAAAAAAAAAAACACATGGCATACCATTTTGGAAACTAGACCCCTTGAGGAACATAACAAGGAATAAAGTGAGCCTTAATACCCCACAGGTGTTTCACTACTTTCGCATATGTAAAATAAAAATACATATTTTTTTCACTAAAATGTTGGTTTTCCCCCAAATTTCACATTTTTTAAAGGGTTAATGGCAGAAAAGACCCCCCAAAATTTGTAACCCCATCTCTTCTGAGTATGGAGGTACCCCATAAGTGGACCTGTTTTGCAACATGTGCACTGCGGGCGAACTACAATGCTCAGAAGAGGAAGCCCCTATGGTGCCAGGACATCAAAAAAAAAAACACATGGCATACTATTTTGGAAAATAGACCCCTCACAGAATGTAATGAGGGGTACAGTGAGCATTTACCCCCCACTGGTGTCTGACAGATCTTTGGAACAGTGGGCTGTGCAAAATCTTTCATTTTCACGGACCACTGTTCCAAAGATCCGTCAGACACCTGTGGGGTGTAAATTCTCACTGCACCCCTTATTACATTCCGTGAGGGGTGTAGTTTCCAAAATGGGGTCACATGTGGGTGTATTTTTAAAAAAAAAATTTTTTTTTGCGTTTGTCAGAACCGCTGTAACAATCAGCCACCCCTGTGCAAATCACCTCAAATGTACATGGCGCACTCTCCCTTCTGGGCCTTGTTGTTGCCACATATGGGGTATCTCCGTACTCGGGAGAAATTGTGTTACAAATTTTGGGGGGCATTTTTTCCCTTTAACCTCTTGTGAAAATGAAAAGTATAGGGCAACACCAGCATGTTAGTGTAAAAATGTTTATTTTTTTACACTAACATGCTGGTGTAGACCCCAACTGTTCCTTTTCATAAGGGGTAAAAGGAGAAAAAGCCCCCCAAAATTTGTTAGGCAATTTCTCCCGAGTACGGCAATACCCCATATGTGACCCTATACTGTTGCCCTGAAATACGACAGGGCTCCAAAGTGAGAGCGCCATGCGCATTTGAGGCCTGAATTAGGGACTTGCATAGGGGTGGACATAGGGGTATTCTATGCCAGTGATTCCCAAACAGGGTGCCTCCAGCTGTTGTAAAACTCCCAGCATGCTTGGGCAGTCAATTGCTGTTCAGAAATGCTGGGAGTTTTTGTTTTGCAACAGCTGGAGGCTCCATCTTAGAAACACTGCCGTACAATACGCTTTTCACTTTTATTGGGGAAGGGGGGTGGTAGGGGGGCAGTGTACGTGTGTATATGTAGTGTTTTACTCTTTATTTAATGTTACTGTAGTGTAGTGTTTTTAGGCTACATTCACACTGGAGGCAGATTACACGGAGTCTCCCGCTAGGAGTTTGAGCTGCAGCGGAAAATTTGTCGCAGCTCAAACTTGAAGCAGGGAACTCACTGTAATCTGCCGCCAGTGTGAATGTAGCCTGTACATTCACATGGGAGGGGGGGGGGTCAAAACTTCAACTCCCAGCATGCACTGACAGACCATGCATGCTGGGAGTTGTAGTTTTGCAACAGCTGGAGGCACACTGGCTGGAAAACCTTGAGTTAGGTTCTATGACCTAACTCAATATTTTCCAACCAGTGGGCCTCCAGCTGTTGCAAAACTACAACTCCCAGCATGTACTTATTGCGGAAGGGCATGCTGGGAGATGTAGTTATGCAATGGCTGGAGGCACGCAAGTACAACTCCCAGCATGCCAAGACAGCCTTATGCTGTTCCTGAATGCTGGGAGTTGTAGTTTTGCAAGATTTAGAGGGGTTCAGGTTGTAAATCACTGTCCAGTGGTCTCAAAACTGTGGCCCTCCAGATGTTGCAAAACTACAACTTGCAGCATGCCCAGACAGCAAACTGCTGTCTGGGCATGCTGAGAGTTGTAGTTTTGCAACATCTGAAGGGCTACAGTTTGAGACCACTTAGTGATCTACAACCTGAACCCCTCTAAATATTGCAAAACTACAAGTCCCAGCATGCCCACTCAGCAAACAGCTGTCTGGGCATGCTGGGAGTTGTAGTTTTGCAACATCTGGAGGGCCACGGTTTAGAGACCACTGTAAACTGTGGCCCTCCGGATGTTGCTAGGCAACAACTCTCCTAGCAGGATCCGGATGTATTGCTGCTGCTGCCGCCGCCGCCGCACGTGGGGGATCCCCGCATGGAGGATCGCGATCCAGGTAAGGGACCTTCGGCGCTGACCTTCCCTGGACAGTTCCCCGGACACCGATAGGTGGGCAAAGCGGGGGAACTGAACTTAACACCCCCCCTCCCCCGGTCTGCTATCGGTCGGTCGCTCGGCCGACCAATAGCAGGGATAGGAGGGGTGGCACCCCTGCCACCAAACTTCTATCCCTTCAGGGGGATAGAGGGTGTCTCGGACACCCCCGATCCTTCTTTTTTTCCGGGTATGACCCGGAATTGCGCAGATCGCAGGTCTGAATTGACCTGCAATTTGCACCCATCGCGGTCATGGGGGGTCTCAGGACCCCCCCTCGGTGATGTGCCGGGATGCCTGCTGTTAGATAACAGCAGTCATCCCGGCCCGATCACCGCTACCGGTGACGCGGCGCTCCCGGAACCCCGCGACGTAAATGTACGTCGCCGCGCGCCATGTGACACTTCGCGGCGCCGTACTTCTACGTCGCTCGTCGTGAAGGGGTTAAATGAAAAAATAAATATGTATTATGTTTTTATACAAAATACAAAACAAGGCATAAAATGGTATAACATGAGCAATACCTCATCAAGGTACACAGTATTGTGAATGGATGTAGTCCAAATACTTTAAATTTAAAACATATTTACATCCTGTCATGGTTAAAGAATACATACAATGCAACAAAAGAAAATTTAATTTAATGTTAAAAAATAAATTATTGTTGGGGACATTTTTCAGTATTTGAATAAACAGGATTCTTCTGTTTCAGACCTTTTGATGCCAAAAATCCATTCCTGGCAAATGTCACTCTGAACCGAAAACTTAACGAAGGTGGAGAAAGGCATTTGATGCATCTGGAACTTGATATAACCGGCTCAAAGATCAGGTAATTTTCTCTAACTTCTAGTGTGCTTGGAGTACGTAGCATGCCTTCTACATATGTGTTACATTACAAAGTACATATATAAAGATGTTGGAAAACACAGGTCTGGGAAATGATTTGATTATTTGGTGTATATACAATGCATTTGGAATGTTTCTAGGCCCCTTAACTTTTATTTTTTATTTTTTTATTACCTTGTTGAAATAAACAGGTTGTTTCGGGTGTGGTCCACCTGATTCAATCTGTTTTTCCTCTATTTAAAACTTGAGAAAGCCATGTTTTATTTAGTATGACTAAGGGGGGCAACACCTGAAACATGTGACTGCGATCACAGTCTTTGTCTTTTATGCTCAATAAATAAGATTTATCTGCATCCTCCACGCTGGCTATTTCTCATCTTGGAATACATATATTGGTGTAGCCCGGCACTTGCCAGGACGTGGGTTGAGTTTTGGGGTTAGCTGAATTACTAATACTTCTGTTACATAGTTGAAATTTAGCTCAAGAGGCCTCCAATTTCTCTTGATCGTTTTATGTTTTGACATTGTTTGGAAAGACACAGCCCGGTATCATTTTTAGTTGTTTTTTTAAATGTTTTTAAAGACTGTGTTTTTTATTTCCTTTTTAGGTACGAGTCAGGAGATCATGTGGCAGTATATCCAGCTAATGAATCTGCAATAGTTAACAAACTAGGAGAAATTCTAGGCGTAGACCTTGACACTGTGATATCTTTGAACAACCTTGATGGTAAGTTTTTCTAAGCAATGCAGTTTTTAAAGTAACCTTTGTCACTGACCTCATACACTGACCTCATACAATCTATCCATGGCTGGGTGACAGATTGTGTTTACTTTCCTATGACTGTGAGAGAAGAATAGATTGCATATACTTTGTGCCATCTGCTGGTACTCTGTAATTTTGCTCCACAAATATATCTCCTTAAGGACCAGGGTTTTTTCTGTTTTTTGCACTTTTATTTTTTCCTCCTTACCTTTAAATTTTGCACCTAAAAATCCATATGATTGATTATTTTTTGCGCCACCAATTCTACTTTGTAATGACGTCAGTCATTTTACCCAAAAATCTACGGCGAAACGGAAAAAAAAATCATTGTGAGACAAAATTGAAGAAAAAAAAAGCCATTTCATAATTTTTGGGGGCTTCAGTTTCTACACTGTACATTTTTTGGTAAAAATTACACCTTATCTTTATTCTGTAGGTCCATACGATTAAAATGATAAAGGGGGTGATTCAAACTTTTAATAGGGAAGGGGTTAAATGATCTGTATTCACTTTTTTTTTTGCAGTGTTATAGCTCCCATAGGGACCTATAACACTGCACACACTGATCTTCATCATTGATCACTGGTTTCTCATAAGAAACCAGTCCTCAATGGTTCTGCCGCTTGACTGCTCATGCCTGGATCTCAGGCACTGAGCAGTCATTTGGCGATTGGACACCAGGAGGCAAGGTACGAGACCCTCCTCGTGTCCCAGAGCTGTTCAGGATGCCGTGATTTCGCCCCGGACATCCTGAACAGCCCCCTGAGCTAACCGGCAGTGATTTACTTTCACTTTAGACGCTGCGTTCAACTTTGAACACTGCGTCTAAAGGGTTAATAGTGCGCGGCACCGTGGTCATTGCCGCACGCTATTAGCCACGGGTTAGGCCGGGCCCGACCCGCATTATAGAAAGGGAAAGGACTCAGGACGTACCAGTACTTCCTTGGTCCTTAAGAGGTTAACTTTCTGTTTCTATTTATCGAAGTAAAAATCTAGGCTGCATAATTCTAAGCAGTAGTATAGTGCTTGGGGATGTGTACTGCTTTTTCTTAGACTCCA